>NC_133325.1:647617318-648817318 GCF_042186555.1 Aquarana catesbeiana
AAAAAACCAAAAAAATTAAAAAACTTGATTTTAAAAAACCAAAAAAAAATAAAAAACTTGATTTTAAAAAAACCAAAAAAATTCAAAAACTTGATTTTAAAAAAACAAAAAAAATAAAAAACTTGATTTTAAAAAACCAAAAAAAATAATATACAAACTTTATTAAAAAAAATAATAAAAACAAAAATAACTTGATAAAAAAAAAAACATAAACAAAAAAATTGCTTTAAAAAAAAAAAAAAAAAAACAAAACTTGATTTTCCCAAAACAAAAAAATAAGCCTGTTTGTGAAAATCAAAAAGCCAAAAATATTTTTTTGTGGATTAGGTATAAATATTTAGATATAATTATATTTTGCTACATTATTAAGATATCATTCTATTTTTGTCTATGAACATTTTAGACTAAATGCAGAACTGAATGCATAACAACCATTAATAAAAACATCTCCTTATAGGAATTAAATAAATGTGTGGTTTGTTATTTCAAGGCTCAGTATCATTTTAGTTATAATTGTAAAAAAGTTGTTTACAGTGGCAATGGAGCTTATTTAGACATTTAAAATTACAATACAGTTGGCACTACAACTGCTCGACCATAACCTAGGAGACAGCCCAAAAGAAAGGCAAGCAATAAATATAATGCAAGATTTCATCAATAATTTTTTTATTGTCAAAAATTATATATCCTGGCCCATTGCAATGGCCCCCCTACCCATAAAATAATTAACATATTGCTGTCTAACTTGACGGGCACTTTGGGGGGCCAAGCCAGTACGGACAGTATCCATGCCTGTAAGGTTGGCTTCTATTTGTCCGGCCTCAGGCCCAACTGTGCCTATATAATTTGGAGAATGCTTATTTAAAAAGTTGTGCAGAATGCAGCACGATAAAATGATAAAATTAAGTTTGTATTCCGCCAAATTAATGGCTGTTTGAAACAGGCGGAACCGGCTGGCCAGAATTCCAAACGCATTCTCAACCACTCTTCTAGCTCTGGCCAGCCGGTAATTAAAAACCCTCCTCTCCGGGGTGAGGGTTCTTTGGGGGAATGGCCTCATGAGGTGCTTGCTGAGAGCAAAGGCTTCATCGGCAATGAAGACAAAGGGGAGTCCTTCCACGTTATCCTCATCAGGTGGCAATCCCAGGCCACCACTCTGGAGACGCTGGCAGAACTCCGTCTGGGCAAATACTCCTCCATCCGACATCCGGCCATTCTTCCCCACGTCCACATATAAAAAATCATAGTGTGCCGACACCACCGCCATTAAAACAATACTGTGGAACCCCTTATAATTAAAATAATATGACCCCGAATGGGGTGGTGGCACAATGTGGACATGTTTCCCATCTATAGCCCCTCCACAATTGGGAAAGTCCCAACGGCTGGCAAAATGGGATGCCACAGTCTGCCATTCCTGTGGCGTTGAAGGAAACTGGGAAATCAAACAAGAAAACCAAAATCAATTAATTTTGAAGCTAACATTGCAAGAAAATTAGACAATTAAAAACATTATTCCCCAGCATCAGTATAACATTCAATAATTTAATTGTTCTGGAATAACTAATATGGAAAGGCACACTTATCAGATTGCTCACCCCCTCTGATGGAACATTGATTACATTTTAGGGGGTTGTGAAATCCCTAAAAAAAATTACTTTTAGGACACGCAGGAATTTAGGGACTAAAAAGGCTACAAGACTGCAGTTGTCGCACTCTGCAGGTGCAGTTGCTAACCAGCTTACAGTAAATGAGGTAATGTAAAAAGGCATTCATGTTGCAAGGAGTACACAATCACATGCAAGGGCAATTAATGAAAACACTTTGAGGCTTGCATATGATTTGATGATGGAAATCAGCAGAGCTTCTGCTCATTTACTAAAGCACTGGAACAAATGCACTTGTAGAGTGCACATGCATTTTGCAAAGTGCAACATATATTTGCTTTAGACAAATCAACACCACAGAACATTCCAGCAAATTTTAACGAGGGTGGGGGTGGGGGGGTTGTGAAATCTAGATAATTGCTCATTAGCAGCACACTATTTGGAGTGAGTTTAGGTGGGGGGGGGGGTGGGGGGGTTGTGAAATCTAGATAATTGCTCATTAGCAGCACACTATTTGGAGTGAGTTTAGGTGGGGGGGGGGGGGTGGGGGGGTTGTGAAATCTAGATAATTGCTCATTAGCAGCACACTAAATACACTCAAACAAAATACATTCCAAATGAGTAGACTAGGTGGATATGTTCCCATCACTTCATGCTGGGAAGGTAGGTTATTGAAGGAAAATATACATGCATGACAAAAAATAACAGGAAAAAATTCCAGCATGTGTGAGGATAAAAAGGGGACATTCACACTATATTGCAATGATGGTAAGTAGTGTTTGAAGCAAGAAATACATCACATTATCAAAGATTACATAAAAGAACATGTGATGCTAATAAAAGAAAAATATCTTACCTTAATATAGTCCTTCTGCAGGACCTGTATGATGGCAGAACAGGTCTCTGGGATAATGATCCCCAGAGCCTGGGGGGAGATGCCTGTCGAGAACTTAAGGTCCTGCAGGCTTCTCCCTGTGGCCAAATACCGCAAGGTAGCGACCAGCCTCTGCTCCGGAGTGATGGCTTGCCTCATGCAGGTATCCTGCCTGCTGATATAGGGGGTCAGCAAAGCCAACAAACGGTCAAAAACGGGGTCCGTCATCCGGAGAAAGTTCCTGAAATCCTCAGGATTATTCTCACGGATCTCACGGAGCAAAGGCATGTGACAGAACTGGTCACGCTGAAGCAACCAATTCTTGGTCCATGAACTCCTCCTCGCCCTGTTCATGGACTGGTCTTGGGCTGAAGAATAAACTACAGCACCAAGCACATACAATGCACAAGCTCTACGACGAGTACGTACAGGTAACATGGCTTCAAAACGGTCGGCTGGTCAGAACGCACTAAACAGAACGCACTGAAGAACAGCAAGGCCTGTGAAGAACGACCTGAAAATCAGGAACGAGCGGCCAATAAAACAAAGATTTCTCAATGCCAACTGACCAAACGCACTGAAAAGCAGATACAAACCTCACAAGCACAGACTGAACAACAGTTAAAACGAACTGAAAAATACGAGTCTCACAAGCGCGAATCGTCTCTCACCAAACTTCTACTAACACGAGATAAACACGAGATTAGCAGAAGGAGCCCAAAGGGTGTCGTACGGGCTATTGAACTTCCGTTTTATAGTCTCGTCGGACTTGGTGTACGTCACCGCGTACTAGGCTGTCGTACTTTTGTGTGGTCGTGTGTGCGCAAGTCCGTTCGTAAGAAAGTCTGCCGCAAGTCCGCCGAAGGTACGTCGGAAGTCTGTCGGACAGGCTGTCGGACTTTTGTAGACGAAAAGTCCGACCGTGTGTACGCGGCATTAGCGTTCGCAGGGATCAGGCCTGACTCTGCAAATGCTGCAGTTATGTGTTTTGTGTTTTGTAAGCGACAGTGATCGATTAATACTGCACTTGGGTGGGCTGGGCTGGGCTTGGCTGGGTGGAGGGGGCTAAACGTGGGTGCTAGTAGGTATCTGGGCTGATCCCGCTAACGCTGCATTTTTGGGAACCCTAAAATACTGGGGACGCTAGTATAGATCTGATTAGATCAGATATTGATCCGTGCGCTACTGGCACTAATCTGATGCTGCCTGGGGCGACGCAGACCCTGACTGATGCTAAAACATAACCGATATCACCCGCAGGGGGTTAAACCATTATTTAGGTGATATACGGCGGGTGCCCTGGCGGTATAAAAAAATAACTAACTAACCAGCGTCACCTGTAACACTAATGCGGTGATCACTGGTGACAGGGGGGTGATCAAGGGGTTAAACCTTTATTAGGGGGGTCCCTAGACCTATCTGGGCCTAGTACTAAGTACCCTAACACTGATTATTGTCACAAATGACACCAGTACAGTGATCAAAAAAAATATGAACACTGCACTGGGTGACATAGTGACAGGGAGTGAAGGGGTTAACTGGGGGGGGGCGATCGGGGGTGACAAGTGTGCCTATGTGTACTATGTCAGTGTAGTGTTGGTGCAACTTACTCTGAGATGTCTTCTCTCCTCTCTCTGGAATGGAAAAGAGTTCCACGAGGGGAGATGACATCACTTCCCCTGCCTGTGTTTACACTTACACAGGCAGGGGAGGATTTCATTCACCAGAACCAATCACCAAGTCCAGGCCAGAAATCATTGGGCTGGGCCTGGAGACTGATCGGTTCTGAAGCGAATCCGATTTTCGCGGCTGCGTGCCCAACGTACAGCTACGATGCTTCACCCAGCCGAGCCAACCTTCCCCAGTATAACTGCCGCGGCTCTTCCGGAACTGGTTAAAAATGGTACATATTGTATAATACCAATTCTCCAAGGGTATGCAAACTTTTTAGCACAACTGTATGCACATACTGATGGCAGAAGTATATCTGCCCCCTTGCTGCCTCTCAGATAGCTGAGGCTGTGATATGGTGTGCGTGTGTAGTGGTCATCCTGCTGTATGCTAGTAGGTGAACCTGTTTTTTTGTAATAGAGTTTATATGCAGCTCCTGGTATTAGGTAACCCTGTCTCTTCTTGTCTGGGGTTCTTCAGTTAATTTTAGCTCAGGTCTCAATAAACAGCATAAGCTAGAACCAGGTTAGACATCCGACAGCTTATTAGGTAGTTAAAGGTCCAGTTGCATGGCAGATTAGAAGTTACTAAGCACTAAGACACAAAGTAGATAGGCTGACTCTAAATTCCAGTATTAATTAATTTCATTAAGGTTTCTGTGGTGAAAAGTTTCATTCCAGGCTGGTTGGACAACAGAGAATTTCTCTATCACCAATGCTCTTGTCTTCAGATCTTCGCATTACAATCATTCTCAGGGGCCCCTGCAACTGGACTTTGCTACAACATTCATCCTGGGCTGTCTTTATTAATAACTTTTGTGACAGACAGTCCCTGTCAGTTGTCGATGGTGTGTATCTGTTACATAGAATCTTGAGGTCCATAAGGTAAATGGGTGGCAGTGAGAGGTTTGTAACAGGACACAAAAGGGTTAAGCACTGGCCACACTTGCTCCCCATCTAGGGTATAATTTGTCTTCCCTGGGATAATCATTGTTGGTGCTGAGAAAGGAGACAAGCAGGCTATGAGGAAACATGTCTGCAGGAATGGACAGACCCAGTAAGGCTGATTTACTAGCCAGGAGGCTTAAAACTGTTTTGCTGGACTTTATTTTTCGACTGTGTATTCTACCCATGCGCAGGAATCCTTTTGTTTGCTGTACTTGCTGACCCATAAACCCGGGCAAGAAGCACTTTAATCTTATATGCGGCTTGGATTACCTCTCTGAGAAATCTCCACTTGAAGCTGAACCCCACACTATGTATACCTGGATATATGTGCACAATATCACCAGGACTTGTGTTGGACCCTTTGCTGGTATGGTATCACCTGTTTGTACATTGAATGTAATCAAATGTTTTCACCATATCAGAACAAATCGTGAGTTTGCCACATCCCTGTATGCATTGAAAAAATGGAGTATCCCCTTGTGGGACTTTAAATTGGCAACATTAGAATATATATAAAAGGGTTTTATTGAAAATTATTGAATAAAAAATCATCAATCACAAATGATGATTGCTAAAACATACATAGACAGTTTGACAAAAAACAGAAACAAAATACATATTGTCTTGCAGTAGAATATATAGGTACATATGTCTGGTAATTGCTCTCTAATGTCGGAGAAAACTTTCCGGTGACCGAAGTCCGAGAAAACTTTCCAGTACCCAATGCGTTTCAGGTTCAAAGCTCTTTCATCAGGGGTATTTATATAGGTGAATTTGAATTCTAATAGATAACAGAAAATAAAGTACAATAGTTTATAATACAAAACATATATTGGTGAGGCATAATGAACAGGGTACATCCCGCTCTCAAAGGCAACCTATCGAGATAAGGTGAATGACGCAGCACTCAGGTATACAAATATTCAGGCAAGAGTAGAGTTGTCACTGTCAGTGGATGGCATATTCGGAGGTCTAGTTCAGCCTCCGGGTTTATCTGTCATGGCCCACGAATGATGCCGTGTGACTTCCCCCCTAGGCAAGAGGGGGTGTACAGCTAGGAACAGGAACTAAAGATGGAATAAGCAAACAAAAGAAAAGGAGGTTACACTTGTATACCAGACCTTCCCATCAACCATACTACTAAAGTATCACTACATTAAAAGTAAAAGAAATCTTAGTAGTCTGCAAACCACATTTTCTCTAAGACACTGCATTTATCTATATAGCAGGTAAAGAGGATGCAGTTTACCTTAGAAGCTCATATAGAGGTCTCTCAGTAAAGGCCATGTCAGGCTTTTCAACAGTCCTTCACTGGAGGGGGAAATGGGAAGTACATTGGGTGATTTTTTGGGTGGTGCTTGTATTAGACAGGTATCTGCCCCCCCCCCCCCCCCTGAAAGGTGCCAAATGTGACACCGGAGGGGGGGACTGGATAAGCGGAAGTTCTATTTCTGGGTGGAACTCTGCTTTAAATAGTATCTTATTATGGCCACTCATACATCCCATGTCATGTATGTATCTTTATACAGATGTCTATTTGATTTATAGAAGGGATTGAGTCTACTCATTTGTAATAATGATAAAGTCAGCCACGTCTCTCCCAGATTCCCGATGTAAACCCCTCTAAGAATGGGCGATAACTGGCTGAGTCATTTAACCCAGGTGGACGAGTAGCACGTAAAGACACTATCCACCTGGCCTCCCTTTGAAGGAGAAGCGTGTCCGGTCCCCTCCCCTTACAGTGGGGTATCAGAAATGTAATGTCCGGAAAATGTCCCTGGTGGACATCGCGTACATGTCTTCCCAGAGGTAGGTCCGGGTTGCAGGTTTTCATGCTCAGTACATGCATATAGGCTCTCTTATGAAACTCCAATTTGGTCTTTCCTATATAGAAGCAGCTGCAGGGACAACTTAGCAAGTAGACCACTCCGGCTGTTCTGCAATGTGCATAATGTGACGGCTTATACTTTTGTCCATTTGGTAACTGAGTGTTGGAGCCTATATTCATGTACTGGCAGTAGTTGCACCCCCCACAACTGAATGTTTCCTTACATTTGCACGTATCTCTTCTAAATTTTCCAGTGTACTCACTTTGCACTAGGTGGTCTTTGAGTGTCCTCCTGTAGGTAATTAGAGGTTCTTCTGATGCAAAGGGGCTCAGGGAGGGGTCAATCTGTAAAATATGCCAATGTTTGGCTAAGATCTTTCTAATCTTATTGTGCTGTTTTGTATATTTGGTGATAATCTTTAATTGATTCGCTTCCATGCCCTGTCGATCCCTACTCCTCTTATTTTTCCCAAACAGTAGATCCTGTCTGGTCTGTCCTTTCACTCATTTATATGCTCTTTTGAGGCATGTGATGGAATTTTCTTTTGTTTGCTTATTCCATCTTTAGTTCCTGTTCCTAGCTGTTCACCATCTTGCCTAGGGAGGAAGTGACATGGCATCACTCATGGGCCATGACAGATCAACCGGTGACTGAACTAGACCTCTGAATATGCCATCCACTGACAGTGATTCACCTTATCTCTGTTGGTTGCTTCTGAGCGCGGGATGTACCCTGTTCATTATGCCTTACCGATAAATGTTGTCGGTAATGTTGTGCTTTATTTTCTTTTATGTATTGGAATTCAAATTCTCCTATATAAATACCCCTGATGAAAGGACTTTGAACCTGAAACGCGTTGGGTACCGGAAGGTTTTCTCTGACTTTGGTCACCGTAAAGTTTTCTCGGACACATTGGAAAGCAATTACCAGACATATGCACCTACATATTCTACTGCAAGACAATATGTACTTTGTTTCTGTTTTTTGTCAAACTGTCTATGTATGTTTGTGCAATCATCATTTGTGATTGATGATTTTTTATTCAATAATTTTCAATAAAAACCCTTTTATATATATTCTAATGTTGTTGCCAGTTTAAAGTCCCGTCTAGGGGGTACTCCATTTTTCTGTACTTTGAATGTATGTATTATTAATAATCTTTTACTATATAAAGCTTGTATTATTCTCATACTGTTATGCATGTATGTGTATATATATATATGTATGTGTGTATATATATGTATGTGTGTGTATATATATATATATATATATATATATATATACACACAGTGCTGTAAAAAAGTATTTGCCCCGTCCTGATTTTTTATTCTTTTGCATATTTCTCACACTTAAATAAATTATTCAGATCATCAAACAAATTTTAATATTACACAAAGATAACCTGAGTAAATCCAAGATGCAGTTTTTAAGTTATTTCATTTATTAAGAGAAAAAAAGCTGTTCAAACCTGCCTGGCCCTATGTGAAAAAGTAATTGCCCTCTCCCATGCAGACCTTGACCTGCGTTGTGCTGCTGTGTGCTTCATTTAAAGTCCCACTTCTCTCCTTTTCTCTCCCATGCTGAATCATGAATGAACTGTGATTAATCACAATTTTTTGGAAAGCTGAGTTAAATTTAACTTGCCACACCCAGGCCTGATTACTGCCAGACCTGTTGAATCAAGAAATCACATAAATAAAAGCTGTCTGACAAAGTGAAGCACGCTAACAGATCACAAAAAGCCACACATCATGCCACAATCTAAAAAAAATTCAAGAACAGATTAGAAACAAAGTAATGTCTAGGGAAGGTTTCAAAGCCATTTCTAAGGTTTTGGAACTCCAGTGAACCACGGGGAGAGCCATTATCCACAAATAGAGACAACTTGGAACAGTGGTGAACCTTCCCAGGAGTGGCCTACCAAAATTACTCCAAAAGCCGACGACAACTCATCCAAGAGGTCATAAAAGAACCCAGAACAACATCTAAAGAACTGCAGGCCTCACTTGCCACAGGTAAGATCAGTGTTCATGATTCAACAATAAGAAAGAGACTGGGCAAAAATGGCATCCATGGGAGAGTTCCAAGGCCAAAGCCACAGCTGACCAAAAAGAACACAAATCTCACATTTACCAAAAAACTGCTTGATTATCCCCAAGACTTTTAGGCAAATATTCTGTGGACTGATGAGACAAAAATTTAACTTTTTGGAAGGTGTGCGTCCCGTTACATCTGGCATAAAACTAATACAGCATTTCATAACAAGAACATCATACCAACAGTCAGACATGGTGGTGGTAGCGTGATGGTCTGGGGCTGCTTTGCAGCTTCAGGACCTGGATGACTAACCATAATTGATGGAATCATGAATTCTGAGCTCTACCAGAAAATCCTAAAGGACAGTGTCCAGCCATCAGTTTGTGACCTCAAGCTCAAGTGCACTTGGGTTATGCAGCAGGACAATGATCAAAAACACAACAGCAAGTCCACCTCCAAATGGTTCAAACAAAGCAAAATTTTGGTTTTGAAGTGGCCTAGTCAAAGCCCGGACTTAAATCCAATTGAGGTGCTGTATCATGACCTTACACAGGCCATTCATGCTGGGAAAACCCTCCAATGTGGCTGAATTAAAACAATTCTGCAAAGAAGAGTGGGCCAAAATTGCTCCACAGCAATGTGAAAGACTCATTGCCAGTTATCGCAAACGCTTGATTGCAGTTGTCGCCAAGGGTGGCACAACCAGTTATTAGGTTTAGGGGGCAATTACTTTTTCACATAAAGACAGGCAGGTTTGGACAGCTTTTTTCCCTTAATAAATTAAACCATCATTTAAAAACTGCTTTTTGTATTTACTCGGGTTATCTTTGTGTAATAATACAATTTTTTGATGATCTGAGTCAAGTGTGACAAATATGTAAAAAAAATAAAAAATCAGAAAGGGGGCAAATACTGTTTCAGAAGATAGTATATATTTATGGATGTTATATGCTGGTTTCAGTAGTTCCTCCTCTCATAATTAATTAGGTTACTGGTTAATTTCCCAGGAAGGAACCTGTCAACCTTATTATCAAAGCCACTCTTCCAATAAATTAAGGTTTTGGTTCTCTTATTTACCTACAGGTTTAGCACAATATCCTGTTTTTTTTTGGGGGGGGGGGGGCATTTCTCATACCACCCCCCCCCCAAAAAAAAAAAGAGGGATACAAACATTTTCAGCAAGTACAGGAAATCTTTTATCTTGCCAGGTATGCAGCGTCCTTGTCAATTTAAAAAGAATGCAGAAACCACATATAATGAGTGGTGTGCTGCAATATCTGCAATATAATACATCTTTTGGCGTTTAGATATGCTTTAAGAATTAGACTACCCAATGCGGGGAGAGAGAGAAGATCTTATGATGGCCTACCCTGTTTTTTTTTTTGTTTTTTTTTAAATCTTACTAAATAATTAACATACTTAAGGTTGGTTTTAACTGGAAAATTAAAATGTATTCACAAAATCTTGGTACCTTATGTCATGTCTGTATAAGATTTTATTGTATGTTGAATTGTGCTATGTAACATGATAAAAAAACAAAAATAGGTCAAATGTTGTAAATCCTATATTGACATACTGAGTAACAAAATTAAAAGTTGAGTTTACAATGTTGTCTTGTACAAAATTGAATGACAAAAATTACCATATCATGCTGTGACTACGTAGTCCTTTTTTATATAGGCCTTATTTTAACTGTGTCTAGCCAGTGTGACATTATGAAAGGCGAGGTGATTGATGGACGTTATTGATGGACTTCACCTCGCATTCGTTCATTTTCTGAGAACTAAGGTGGAATCCAGTCCGGGTTTTACTGGGTTGGTTCGGGACCAGATTTTGCAGTCTATTTGTGTCCACCAACAGGTGGTATAAATAAAGCAGGACTGGAGCAAAGAAGCAAAGAATTGCTCTTGACCTGAGACTCAGAAAGCCAAAACCCGAGAGATCTGCTTATGTGAAGTTTGCTTTGTGAGAGAAAGAAAAGGTTTGCATTATCGTTGTTTTGTGGGTGACTGGGAGAAGCCCTTCACCCTTGAGATTGGAACCTACAATGTTTAGTTAGTGCCTGGATAGCAGTGATTTATTTTCTGTTTTGTTTGTTTCATGTTCATGCAACCTTTAAAAATAAAACTGGCAACAAATCAGATTTTAAGAAAACATGCCGTTTGGACTACCTTTTTCCCAGGGAAGGTGATCCCCATTGAGCTAACCCCTGACATATGGTGGAGGATGCGGGCATCTTCCTGAACAAGTGGAAAGATGTTAAAAGCCCTGCTGCAGGCCACTGCAACCCAACAGGAAACCAACCGCCAGCAGCAGGAAGCCAGCCGCCAACAGCAGGAGATGAATTGCCAGGCCACTGCAGCCCAGCAGGAAGCCAATTGCCAGCAGCAGGAATCCATTGCAGCCAAGCAGGAAATCCACTGCCAGTTTGAGAAGGTCATGGTGGAGTTAAAGATGGGGTCCGCAGGTCCTTTGCAGGTGGAACAGAAAATGGTGCGTGCCAGGTATTACCTGCAGAAAATGACACCTGCAGATGATGTGGAAGCTTACCTAGCGACTTTTGAAAGAGTCGTTGTTCGAGAAGGATGGCAAAAAAATAAATGGGCAGGACTGTTAGCACCTTTCCTAACAGGAGAACCTCAAAAGGCCTGTTTTGACCTGGAACCAGATGCTCCCCAGGATTATGAGATGCTGAAGGCTGAGATATTTGCATGCCTGGGCGTCATCATTGCGGTCCAGGCTGCAACGGGTGCATTGGTGGTCATACAGTACTGACAAAACACCCCGCTCCCAAATGTTTGACCTAATAAAACCTCACCAAGAAGTGGCTGCAGCCAGAGACTTTGTCTGTCCCTAAGATTGTGGAATGTGTTGGCCATGGACCGTTATTTATGCGCACTCCCTGCCACTTTGAGGAAGTGGGTCAGCCATGGGGACCCCAAGACTGCAAAATAGCTGGTGGACCTGGTGGAGAGGTATACTGCCGCTGAGCACTTGTCCGTGCCCCACCCCAATGTCTCTAGGGGTGAAAAACTGCCCGGAGGATCCGGTAAGACTGTTCAAGGGTGTGGGGAAAAATTACAAGACTGTTGCCACAGATAATGAGACTATGGACTCAGAATCTGGAGACAAATAGGTCAAGAAGGTCTCTGAGGCCATTTAGAGTACTGGGTGCAGAACGCTTAAAATGTTATCACTGCCATGTGTTAGGTCATATTGCTGCTAACTGTTCCCTAAATGATGAACCAATGCAATGTGATAATGCTTATTTGAAAAAATGCATATCTCTTTTTGTACAAATGGCATGTACTGCATTATGTCAGGGACGCATGGAAAAACAAATGTGTATGATTTCAGTTGATTGAAAGCCAGTCAGTGTTCTGCTAGATTCTGGTAGTGTTGTGACATTAGTCAAAGGTGATTTTGTAAATCCTGCAAAGTTACACCCTAGCACTATTGGTCTGATTTGTATACATGGTGACACACGTGACTACCAAGGTTGAGTTTGAAACCCCTTGGGGCACTGTGACACATTCAGTGGGGGTGGTACTCTCACTACTTCAAGAAGCCCTAGTGGGGAGAGGTTTTCCATATTTTTGGAGTTTATGAGAAAACAAAAGGAGTCAGCAGGACAGAGCTCCCCCTCGTGAGGAAACACTGGATCTCACTCCAGACCCTTTTAATTACAAAATTGAAAGGGAAATGGATGGTGTATCTAACAAAGGGGTAGATCCTTTTTCCTTTTCTGTAATGGCTAGGGAGCAGGAGGAGCTGGAATCCAGTCCCCAGCTTGAGTTTAGTGAACAAGAAATTATCTCAGACTCTAATAGTGAGAGTGGACAGAATGTGGTGCCTGGCTTAGAAGTCAGGAAAAATGATTTTAGAGAGCCAGAGAAAATGTTAAAATGATTGATGGTGAATCTGTTAAAACTAATGTAGGGGTGTTGTTTCCCTAAATGGCTCATAAAAAAAAACTTGCTGTATCAAGTGGTAAAGCAAGGGGAGGAGGAAGTAGAGAAACTAGTGGTTCCCAAACCCTATCATCGAATGGTATTAGATTTGGCCCATGGTCATATAATTGGTGGACACCTGGGTATAGAGAAACTAAGGAGACAATAACCCAGAGATTCTTTTGGCCTGGATTACATTCAGATGTCAAAGAATATTGTGAGTATTTCTTGTTAAAAAAAAGAATATTGTCATGCCCAGAGTGTCAGTATTCTGCACCATTTTCACAGTCCGCTGGCACTGTTATCGATAATTAGAGCGCCTTTTAAAAGAATTGGTGTGGATCTGGTGGAACCAGTAGTAAAGTCTGCCCGAGCCATCAGCACATACTGGTAATACTGGAATATGCCACACAGTATCCTGAAGCCATTCCTTTGCATAATACCTCAGCCAAGACTATTAAGGCATACCATTTATGTCCAGAGTCACTAAAGAATTGTACAAGTTGTTAAGTCTCCCATCCCCATACCTCTGTCTGCCACTTCCAAACTGATGGTCTTGTGGAGAGGTTTAACAAGACGCTTAAAAGCATGTTAAAAAAGGTGGCGGACAAAGATGGGAGAAATTGGGATTTTTTACTGCCGTAACTCATGTTTGCTATATGAGAGGTACCTCAGGCCTCTACAGATTATTCCCCATTTTAACTACTGTATTGTAGACATCCCAGGGTAATGTTACATGTCGCAAAAGAAATGTGGGTGGGAGAGACCATGCCTTCTAGAAGCGTCATCGAGCATATCTCACTGATGCAAGATAGGATTGCCGCTTGTACAAATGGAGCAAGCCCAGGAGGCCCAGAGAAGGGTTTATAATTGGGGTGCCAAGACCAGAAACTTCAACCCTGGTGATAGAGTGCTGGTACTAGTCCCCACAGTTGAGAGTAAATTCCCAGCAAAGTGGCAAGGTCCCTTTGAAATTATGGAAAGAGTAGCGGAAGTAAACTACAAAGTTTACCAGCAAGGAAAAAGGAAACCAGAGCAAATATATCACTTTAATCTCTTGAAACCTTGGAAGGACAGAGAGACTTTACTGGCAGTGCCAACCCCCCAAAAGGACATGGCCCTCTTGACAACTGAGGTACTCATAACTAAAACCTTGTCAGTGGCCCAACAGAAGGACGTTGAAGAGTTTGTAAGAATAGAGACTTTTTCTCTCCCCTACCAGACCAGACCAGACAGACCAGTCTTATACAGCATGACATAATTACGGAACCAGGTGTCCACGTAAATGTAAAGCCCTATAGAATACCTGAGGCTAAACGGGAAGCAGTTGCAAATTAAATAAAGAACATGTTGGACGTGATAGAGGAGTCCAACAGTGACTGGTCCAGTACAATAGTGTTGGTACCAAAGCCAGATGGCACTATAAGGTTTTGTAATGATTTCAGGAAGTTGAACAGCATGTCCAAATTCGATGCGTACCCAATGCCTTGGGTCGACGAACGTGTTGACAGATTGGGAAGTGCCCGGTACATAACTACTTTGGATCTGACTAAAGGTTATTGGCAGATACCTCTAACAGAATCTGCAAAAGAGAAGATGGTCCTTTCTACCCCTGAGGGGTCATTCCAGTATAAGAGGATGTCTTTTGGTTTGCATGGTACTCCTGCCTCATTCCAGAGAATGATGGACAAGACATTGAGACCACATCACCAATACGCAGCCGCCTATTTGGGCAATGTCTTCATCCACAGTCCAGATCGGGAATTTCATTTGCCCCGGGTGCAAGCCGTAGTAGATTCCCTTAGGAAAGCAGGACTCACTGCTAACCCCAAGAAATGTGCCATAGGCTTAGAGGAGGCCAAATACCTTGGCTACATTATTGGTCAAGGGCTGATCAATCCTCAGATCAACAAGATTGAGGCGGTTCAAAAGTGGCCCCAACCTATAAATTGAAAACAAGTGCATGCAGGCGTTTTATACCTAATTTTGCCACCATTGCAGCCCCACTGACAGATCCGACGAAGGGTAGGGGGCCGGTCATGATTAAGTGGAATCTTGAGGCAGAGAAGGCATTTCAAAGGTTGAAGCAGGCTCTTTGTGCACAACCTATGCTTGTGGCCCCACATTTCACAAAGGAGTTTGTGGTACAGACAGACGCCTCTGATGTGGGACTGGATGCTGTACTTTCCCAAATCAGAGATGGGGAGGAGCACCCAGTGGTCTACCTGAGCAGAAAGATTAACAGACATGAGAAAAACTATGACATTGTTGAGAAGGAATGTTTAGCTATCAAATGGGCCTTAGATGCCATGAAGTATTACCTGTTGGGGAGACCATCCAAACTAGTCACTGATCATGCCCCTCTTAAATGGATGTGTGATAACAAGGAGAAAAACAGTCGGGTGACAAGGTGGTTTCTTGCCATTCGAGTTTTTAAGTTCACAGTGGAGCATAGAGCTGGGAAACTCCAGAATAATGCAGTGGCCCTTTTCCGTGTCCATTGTCTGGTTGGGACAATTGCTCAGCTGCTGGAACTTGAGCGAGGGGGGGTTATGTGACATTATGAAAGGTGACGTGATTGAACGTTATGTTTCACCTCACATGCGTTCATTGGCTGAGAACTAAGGTGGAATCCAGTCTGGGTTTTACCAGCCACCTTGGCAGGGTAGGTTCTGGGCCAGATTTTGTGGTCCACATGTGTCCACCAACAGGTGGTATAAATAAAGCAGGACTGGAGCAAAGAATGGCTCTTGGCATGGGACTCAGGAAGCCAAAACCTGAAAGAGCTGCTTATGTGAAATTTGCTTTGTGAGAGAAAGGAAGGTTTGCATTATCCTTGTTTTGTGGGTGAGTAGGAGAAGCCCTTCACCCCTGAGCTAGGAATGCAATGTTTAATTAGTGCCTGGAAGGCAATGATTTATTTTCTGTTTTGTTTGATTCATTTTCATGCAATCTGTAAAAATAAAACTGGCTTCAAGTCGGATTTTAAGAAAACCTGCCGTTTGGATTACCTTTTTGCTAGGGAAGGTGATCCCCATTGAGCTAACCCCAGACACCAGATACTTGGCTAGAAGAAATAGAGCGGATTAGGACTCTTTGCTGCAGAGATTGCTTACAAGTTGAGGCAAAGAACAGAAAACCCAATCTACCAAGTGGCTCCTGAGGGGTTAGTGCTATGTTATTTTTCAGCTGCTGAAATACATTGAACAAACTCTTGGCCTAACTACCTGTGAAAACTTGCCTTGCAAATTATGGGACACAAATCTTCATGTGTAGATTGCCAAACCCAATGGAGAGAAAATGATTATGTACTTACATCACTGCTGTCTCAGTAACACTGAGTAGTCATTCATACTACCTTGTTAATCATTTTACACATTTTACACTTACCAACCCTCCTGGCAAACACCAGAACTGCCAGATTACTAATCAACGATAGGGATGAGCAGCAGAACATGCGAACAGGCAAAACATTTGTGCGAACACCATTAAAGTCTATGGGACGCGAATTTGAAAAATCAATGGTGCTCATTTTAAAGGCTTATATGCAAGTTTTTGCAGAAAAAAGTATTTGGGGGTCGGGTCCTGCCCCAGGGGACATGCATCAATGCAAAAAAAAGTTTTAAAAAACAGCCGTTTTTTCGGGAGCCGTGATTTTAATAATACCTAGCCACTTCCAGCCCAAGGCCGTCATATGACATCCTTGACTTTCAGTGGGAATATCTGAATGATGCCTGCAGCTACAGGCATCATTCAGATATCCTCGTTTTTAGCCGGCGATCCTGTGCATCATAAGAATGATCGTATCAGCAGTGCCACCGCCTGATTTATCTTACAGGTGACGGGAGGGGACCCCCCCTCCCGCCGCCATCCGGTGCTTCTCCGGGCTCTCCCGTGCCATCAGGGACCCGGAGAAAGAATCGGCTGCCGCTGGATGATGACCATAGAGATTTCCAGGGACCAGATGGTCACCAGTCATCTCTATGACCATCGGAGGCCCGAGCACAGCGTTATGGCGTCACGTCTGGGCCACGATTGTAAACAAAGCCGCGATCGCGGCTAGTAAGCATGATTTTGTGAATTTTTTTTTTATCTCATGCTTTCCAGCCTGGAGGAGAGATGCGGGGTCTTATTGACCCCGCATCTCTCCATAAAGAGTACCTGTCACGCACCATTTCTATTACACCATTCCTTGTAATAGGAATAAAAGTGATGAACAAAAAAGTTTAAAAGAGAAAGTGAAAAATAAAAAAAGAGTACAATAAACAAAAAATAAAGAATTAAAAAAAAAAAACGCCCCTGTCCCCGGTAGCTCGTGCTCAGAAGTGAACACACACGTAAGTCCCGCCCACATATGTAAACGACATTCAAACCACACATGTAAAGTATCGATTGTAAAGTATCGATGTGTGCGTTAGAGCATATGCAACAATTCTAGCACTAGACCTTCTTTAACTCTAAACTGGTAACCTGTAAACAATTTTAAAGTGTTGCCTATGGAGATTTTTAAGTACTGAAGTTTGGTGCCATTCCATGAGTGTGCCCAATTATAAAGCATGACATGTTGGGTATGTTGTATTATTATTTATTAATTCATGATTTTTTCCAAAAAAAACGCGATTGAAAAATTGTTGCGCAAATACCGTGCAAGATAAAAAATTGCAACAACCGCCATTTTATTCCCTAGGGTGTCTGCTAAAAAAACATATATAATGTTAGGGGGTTCTGAGTAATTTTCTATCAACAAAATTATGATTTTTACATGTAGGAGAGGAGTGCCAGAATAGGCCCGGTATGGAAGTGGTTAAAGTGAAACAATAAAAATGAAATATTTCTTTAAATATCATGCCTGGGGGTCTCCTTAGTCTGCATGTAGAGTAGCACATCTTTCTCGTGTTTATAACAGTACCACAACAAAATGAAATTTCTAAAGGAAAAAATGTCATTAAAAAATGCTTGCGGCTGTAATGTATTGTCGGCTCTTGGTGTCCCTGTCGGAGGGCAGAGAGAAGGTTGGTGCCATTGTCGCATACAACCATTCCTGGCTGAAGCTGGCATGGTGTTGTAATGGAAATTTGTAAGTTCTGTATATAACTAATGTGATACCTACATAATCATGTGTATAAAAACCTTCAATTGCGTCATAATAAAGCAGAACAGTTATTTGGAAAGATGCTGAGCGTATCTTTTGTGTCTGTTCCCTACTGCAATAGTTATTAATTTGGAACCACTAATCAATATGAGGATAGGAGTTGCCTATCATCAAAATGTCCTGGTCAAGTGGCGAGCCAGCTAGGAGTTCTTACACAAACAGCATGATAGAAAACAAGCCATAGTAATATATTTATGCAAGCTGGAGCCAGTAATGAAGGGTTCATCCCGATATTTCAGAGCTGTAGCTTTATGCAAAGGTGCTAGACAACGTTGCAGACATTATTTTGGTCAAATATTTAATTTTTAATGGTCCCACATTCTGCACAGCAAATATACAGCTAACTAAATGTTTGTTTAATGAAAGGTTTAAAATATGAGTTTGTTTATGTACAAATCCAACAATGAAAAATGTGTACATTTGAATCCAACCACCTTATTGCCTCTATTGGAGGAGGCTGGAGACAAAGGAAAAACCACATGTGTTAAATTGATGACGTAGGAATCAGCTGCTGTGAGCCCAGTGCAGGACGTACTCCCTGAAGACCCAGAAGCAGAGCTCCATGTTTTAGCAAAGCCTGTGAGCTATAAAAAGAGTGTATATTTATATACTCGAGATATAGAGAGCTTTTGGTTCCATTTGAAGGGCCAGAAGTTTGTATTTACTTAGGCAGGTAAACCAATCAAGCATGCTAAGTTAATTTGATCGGCTGTTTTCAGCCTTCCAGCTTCTTGCTGAAGTAGCCATACTAACATTAAAACTCACACATGGAAGCAGACCAGGCGACTAAGGATGCTGCATTTACAGCCCCGGACACTTGATGGGTCTTTGCAACTCACAGATTCCACCCTAGTTTTGGCCCAGTATAGCTGGGATTAACAATTCAACTTTAAGGACCCCAGAACGAGAAGAACAAGTGGTCCACAGGGGGCAACTTCTTATGAAACAGAACTTTGGAAAAGGTGATCATTTATGTCTGCCAGCCACTCTTTTCCCTCCAGCTTGACACATGGACCGTGTCATCAGTAACAAGCAGTTATGGCTGCCTTAGTAAATGAGCGTGAAATAGAGCCAGGGTTCACCACAGTTGTTTTTAGAACATACCACTTCTTGTTTTACCTGTTACCAAAGGTGTTACCAAAAGCTGAACATCCCTTCCAGAGATTACAAAAAGATATATCCAGATGCCCAAGTCAGGATCTTACGAGTGTGCATTTTGTCTGATTGGACATGTTTTCTGGATGTCCAGTGGCAAATGCTGCTGCAAAGGCCACAGTAAAAAGTGTTATCAGAAGTAGTTTGTAAAAACAGAGTGTCAGAAAGTACAGAGAGTAACAGATGAAATCATTTTTATAGAGTCCTTACTAGAAGTTTTGAGGTTTTATTTTTACACTCCCTACTGTCTACAATGTAGTGGACAAAGTAGAGTCAGAAACTTGAAAACTTTTACCTGAATGTTTTCTTATATTTTATCAATCCCCTAAGGGGATGTTGGACTCTCTTCCTATGGGATTTGGTTTGGGAGTGTGTTACTCACTTGCTTATATTTTGTCTCACTAGCTGAATTCCTCCATTCGGATCTCACAGAGAATGTGGCTGATCTGAGCGTATCTTTTGTGTCTGTTCCCTACTGCAGTAGTTATTTATTTGGAACCACTAATCAATATGAGGATAGGCGTTGCCTATCATCAAAATGTCCTGGTCAGTGTCAACCACCTCTGAGCCTGCCCCTGCAGAGCTGACAGAATCTCTGCCCCAGTGTGGCTCCTGTCCCCTAGGCAGACCAACTCAAGCACCTCATCTTTTAGCCTGACTGCTTGCGTAGCCCTTTGAACGCTTACGGAGCACTGCTGGTTCAGAGGACAAATCTGCAGAAGACGCCATAGAAGAAGAAGAAGAGGAGGGGGTGGAGTAGAGATCTATGGCAGAATCACCACTAGCATTTTGGAGGTGTGGTGGCGGAACAAGCTCCAACAAAACTGAAACCTGTGCTGCATTCTTCCCAGTTGCTAGCAGAGTTACCCATTGCGCCATGAAGGAAAGGTAACGTCCCTGCCCATGCCTATTGGACCATGAGTCAGAGGTAATATGAACCTTGCTGCTGACCGCCCTGTCCAACGAGGCCAAAACATTACCTTCCACATGCCAGTGGAGAGCCGGAATGGCCTTCCGTGAAAAGAAATGGCGTTTTGGAACCTGCCACTGAGGTACACCACAAATTCACGAAAGGGGGCAGAGTCTACCAGCTAAAACAGTAGCAGTTTTAGTGCTAGCAATTTGGCCAAGCTAGCATTTAGACGTTGAGCATGTGGATGGCTGGGATCGAATTTCTTTTTTTTACGGTTTAATAACTGGGGTAGGGAAATTTGATGCTAAAATCAATTGGTGGTGCAGATTGGCTGCAAGTACTTGGGACACCTATTGCTATACCTTCATTCCTCTCAGTGCAGGTTTTTGAGATGACTAGAGGTATAGTAGGGTTGGTGATTCCAGATAAGGAGCAAGGAGAAGTCTGCCTTTTTCTATGTTGTGGGTCTTTCAAGTGCTGTTGCCAACAGACTGCATGTCAGGTCGCCATATGTCTGGTCAAGCATGTGGTGCCCAAGCGCCTGCTGTTCTGGCCATACTTGATCCGCTTCAAACATAGGTTGCAAACAGCAACGGTGCGATCTGCTGCACATGTGTCAAAAAAGGCCCACACTAAGGAACTTTTAAAATTCAGCGGGGAGTCAGCAGCGCCCTGCACCTGCAGAGCTCTGCGGTGTGATGCAATAGGGTGGCTGCCCTTAAGCTGCCCCCTAGAGGACATCCTGCCTCATTGGAGTTGTGCCTCCTCCTCCTCACTTTACTCCTCTATTCTCTCAGGCATCCAAGTACAATCAGTGACCTCATCATCCCCTCCCTCTCCGTCACTGGAGCAAACTTGGCAGTATGCTGCAGCTGGGGGAACATGACTGCCAGTTTCTTGTCCTTCTGTGGCACCCCCTCTCTCTAGGCTCACGTTACTCCCTTCTTCAACCTGTGAAATAACTTTGGAGCCTTCAAATCGCTGCGCATCTTCCAGCACTGGTCGAATAATTCTAGGGACTCCTCCATGCATGATGGTGGGGCTACAGAAGGAGTGACTGTGGACAAGGAGCCGGTGGAATAGGCCGCTTTGGCAGATGCGTTGGAAGGCAAACTACTCTGAGCCTGGGTGACAGAGGATGAGGAGGATGAGCACAGCTACGTTATCCACTCCACCAACTGTTCTGCATGTCGTGGCTCAATAACACAGCCAGCAGCAGCAAAAAAAGGACAAGCATGCCCCACGGCCACCTTCAGAGGATGCACCATGTCCACGACCACCACTGTTGACTGTAAACACAGAGGCTGCTTGCCCTCTTTTAGTGGCCTGTGAGCATCTGCCTCTCCTTTGTGGCCTTCTGGACATGATGTATTTTTTGTTTTGCAACACCACACTACACTGTAATAGATACTGTGTACACCGCCTGAAGTGTATTAGAAAGTATACACCACAGAATGCACTGTATATATTAGGCTACACTGAATGAATATATTATATATACACAGTATACAGTATCTCAAAAAAGTGAGTACACCCCTAACATTTTTGTAAATATTTTATTCTATCTTTTCATGTGACAACACTGAAGAAATTAGTATTATTATATTATTATACGAGATTTATATAGCACCAACAGTTTACGCAGCGCTTTACAATGTATAAGGGGGACAACACAATTACAGTACAGTTCAATACAAAAGGTACAGGAGGGCCCTGCTCATAGAGCTTACATTCTAAAGGGAGGGGGTGGTGGTACAAAAGGTAATAGCTGAAGAAATGACACTTTGCTACAATGTAAAGTAGTGTACAGCTTGTATCACAGTGTAAATTTGCTGTCCCCTCAAAATAACACAACACACAGCCATTAATATTTAAACCGCTGGCAACAAAAGTGACTACACCCCTAAGTGAAAATGTCCAAATTGGGCCCAATTAGCCACATTTTCCCTCCCCGGTGTCATGTGACTCATTAGTGTTACAGTCTCAGGTGTGAATGGGAGAGCAGGGGTGTTAAATTTGGTGTTATCACTTTCACTCTCTCATACTGGTCACTGGAAGTTCAACATGAAAGAAAGAATTGTTGCTCTACATAAAGATGGCCTAGGCTATAAGAAGATTGCCAAGACCCTGAAACTGAGCTGCAGAACGGTGGCTAAGACCATACAGCGGTTTAACAGGACAGGTTCCACTCAGAACAGGCCTCGCCATGGTCGACCAAAGAGGTTGAGTGTACATGCTCAGCGTCATATACAGAGGTTGTCTTTGGGAAATAGACATATGAGTGCTGCCAGCATTGCTGCAGAGGTTGAAGGGGTGAGGGGTCAGCCTGTCAGTGCTCAGACCATACGCCGCACACTACATCAAATTGATCTGCATGGCTGTCATACTAGAAGGAAGCCTCTTCTAAAGATGCACAAGAAAGCCCAGAAACAGTTTGCTGAAGACAAGTAGACTAAGGACATGGATTACTGGAACCATGTCCTGTGGTTTGATGAGACCAAGATAAACTTATTTGGTTCAGATGGTGTCAAACGTGTGTGGTGGCAACCAGCTGAGGAGAGCATTGTGGTGGGAGTGTCATGGTGTGCGGCTGCATTAGTGCTGCCGGCACTGGGGGGCTACAGTTCATTGAGCAAACCATTAATGCCAACATGTACTGTGACATACTGAAGCAGAGCATGATCCCCTTCAGAGACTGGACCACAGGGCAGTATTCCAACATGATAACGACCCCAAACACACCTCCAAGACGACCACTGGCTTGCTAAAGAAGGTGAGGGTAAAGGTGATGGACTGGCCAAGCATGTCTTCAGACCTAAACCCTATTGAGCATCTGTCAGGAAAGGTTCCACCGGCTGATGATACTGTTTGACATTTGGTGTGCAGTACTGTGGTCCACCAGCAGGTGTCTCCTGGCAGTCTGGAACTGCCTGGGGAGCCTTCCCCTGTTAGTGATATTATGTGATCCTTGGGCCGCAGTACTGGCGTCCACCAGCGGGTGGTTCCTGGCAGTGTGGGGCCGACATCTCCTGCAATTAGGCGTCACCTGAATGATTGCAGAAGGTGTGTATAGTTACCCGGAAGACACACTGATGCCTTGCCATGGTATCTTCTTTGCGCCTTGACCCTGAACCTGTGAAGCCCTGTACCCATACCTGATCCTGTTACCTGTACCCTGGACCATGAGCCTTGTACCTGACCTGACCCTCCTGTGATCCATCCATCCTCTTCTTGTCCTGTTTGTCTTCATTTCCCCAGCTGCTGACCTCCCGTTGACGACCCTGGCCTGGCCCTGTGTATGATTCTGGTATTCCCCTTTACTTGTATATACAGTGGGGACGGAAAGTATTCAAACCCCCTTACATTTTTCTCTCTTTGTTGTATTGCAGCCATTTGCTTCATTTTTTTTCCTCATTAATGTACACACAGCACCCCATATTGACAGAAAAACACAGAATTGTTGACATTTTTGCAGATTTATTAAAAAAGAAAAACTGAACTATTACATGGTCCTAAGTATTCAGACCCTTTGTTCAGTATTTAGTAGAAGCACCCTTTTGATCTAATACACACCTGGATTTGGGGATCATCTGCCATTCCTCCTTGCAGATCCTCTCCACTCCTGTCAGGTTGGATGGTAAACGTTGGTGGACAGCCATTTTTAGGTCTCTCCAGAGATGCTCAATTGGGTTTAAGTCAGGGCTCTGGCTGGGCCATTCAAGAACAGTCATGGAATTGTTATGAAGCCACTCCATTGTTTTAGCTGTGTGCTTAGGGTCATTGTCTTGTTGGAAGGTAAACCTTCGGTCCAGTCTGAGGTCCTGAGCACTCTGGAGAAGGTTTTCATCCAGGATATCCCTGCACTTGGCCGTATTCATCTTTCCCTCGATTGCAACCAGTCGTCCTGTCCCTGCAGTTGAAAAACGCCCCCACAGCATGATGCTGCCACCACCATGCTTCACTGTTGGGACTGTATTGGACAGGTGATGAGCAGTGCCTGGTTTTCTCCACACATACCGCTTATAATTAAGGCCAAAAAGTTCTATCTTGGTCTCATCAGACCACAGAATCTTATTTCTCACCATCTTGGAGTCCTTCAGGTGTTTTTCAGCAAACTCCATGCGGGATTTCATGTGTCTTGCACTGAGGAGAGGCTTCCGTCTGGCCACTCTGCCATAAAGCCCTGACTGGTGGAGGGCTGCAATGATGGTTGACTTTCTACAACTTTCTCCCATCTCCCGACTGCATCTCTGGAGTTCAGCCACAGTGATCTTTGGGTTCTTCTTTACCTTTCTCACCAAGGCTCTTCTCCCCCGATAGCTCAGTTTGGCCGGACGGCCAGCTCTAGGAAGGGTTCTGGTTGTCCCAAACATCTTCCATTTAAGGATTACGGAGGCCACTGTGCTCTTAGGAACCTTAAGTGTAGCAGAATTTTTTGTAACCTTTGCCAGATCTGTGCCTTGCCACAATTCTGTCTCCGAGATCTTCAGGCAGTTCCTTTGACCTCATGATTCTCATTTGCTCTGACATGCACTGTGAGCTGTAAGGTCTTATATAGACAGGTGTGTGGCTTTCCTAATCAAGTCCAATCAGTATAATCAAACACAGCTGGACTCAAATGAAGGTGTAGAACCATCTCAAGGATGATCCGAAGAAATGGACAGCACCTGAGTTAAATATACGAGTGTCACAGCAAAGGGTCTGAATACTTAGGACCATGTGATATTTCAGTTTTTCTTTTTTAATAAATCTGCAAAAAAGTCAACAATTCTGTGTTTTTCTGTCAATATGTGGTGCTGTGTGTACATTAATGAGGAAAAAAAATGAACTTAAATGATTTTAGCAAATGGCTGCAATATAACAAAGAGTGAAAAATTTAAGGGGGTCTGAATACTTTCCATCCCCACTGTATTTGTCTGTTATTATTTGTGGGTTTCTGTTGGTGGTTGTTTGGTTGCACATTGTAGTATATTGGAAGTGGTTATATTTATTCACTTATCTTAATAAATTATATATTTTCACCTTACCTGTGTTTGTTCCTCTGTTGCTGTCCACACAGCTCTGATCACACCTGACACCTGACAGTATACCAAGGCCATTCCTGACCAGAAGTGGCTGCGCAGAGGAACCATCTCAGTTCTGTTTACTTCAGGTGAAATGAATTTGGATGTTATTAGTTACTATGCTCTGCCGACGTCTGAGAGTGGAGAATATCTCTGCCAGACACTTAAGGAGTGGACGAGTGACCAGTTGTTTGAAATCATGCGTTTAGCTCACTCTCTGGTGGATCAGGGTTGTTTGCTGTTTGGAGATGTGCAGCCTTTAATTCAGATATGTACAGAGCTGGCCCTGCCCAGTATTCCCAAAGGCCTTGATGACTTTTCTCCACCTTTTAATATTAATCAGGTTGTATCCCTGGTATGGCTTTTGGAGGATGATCCCACATACTTTTGTGAACACTATTCAGCCTGCTCACAACAAATGATAACAGAGTGCGTTGAGTCTGTTCAGTCCCTGGTCAGACAGGCAGAATGTAAACTACAGTTTGTGCAACCATTACTATTAGCATGGTCTAATATGCTGCAATCAGCCCCAGCCAAACAAACCACCTCTGCCATCAGACACCTGCCAGCCCAAATGTCTTCTTCCCCTTCACCCATGGCAACCTCAGTCGCAGCTCAGTACACCCTGCTTCCAACCAAATATCAATAACTGGTTTCTACTCCCTGCACCTATCCTGCTTTTAACCCACCTGCCTCTTCTCGGCTGGCTACAATCCCTCAAGAACTTCCCCCAGCTACTGTTACCACTTCCCTGCCTTATTCCAACCCTCCTCTCCAGTCTGCTTCATTCCCTACCTACAGTGCTGCAGTTACCTATAGGACTCTAGTAGCCAAACCTAAAAAGAGACGGAAGTTCTTTCCTAACCATTTGATCCTGCCAGTAACCCAACCTGCCTCCGCACCAGCTAATCCACTCCAGCCTGATGTCCCAGTGCCTGCTACCCAGCCTGACGTCCCAGTGCCTGCTACCCAGCCTGACGTCCAAGGGCCTACTACCCAGTCCAATGTTTCAGTACCTACTGTCCAGTCTGATGACCTTGTGTCCATGTTCCAGCCTGAAGTTGTGCTGCCAGTGTCCCAGTCTGATGTGCCTGCCTTCCAGTCTGATGTCCTGGTGCCTGGATTCCAGTCTGACAAGCCTGCCTTCCAGTCTGATGTCATGGTGCCTGCTTTCCAGTCCGATGTCTCGGTGCCCGCTTTCCAGTCTGATTTACCTGCCTTCCAGCCTGATGTCTCGGTGCTTGCCTTCCAGCCTGATGTCTCGGTGCCTGCCTTCCAGTCTGACGTGCCTGCCTTCCAGTCTGATGTGCCTGTCTTCCAGTCTGATGTCCTGGTGCCTGCTTTCCAGTCTGATGTGCCTGCCTTCCAGTCTCATGTTCCTGCCTTCCAGTCTCATGTGCCTGCCTTCCAGTCTAATTTCCTGGTGCCTGCCTTCCAGTCTGATGTGCCTGCCTTCCAGTCTGATGTGCCTGCCTTCCAGTCTGATGTGCCTGCTTTCCAGTCTGATATGCCTGCCATCCAGTCTGATATGCCTGCTTTCCACTCTGATGTGCCCGCTTTCCAGTCTGATGTCTCGGTGCCTGCCTTCCAGCCTGATGTCTCGGTGCCTGCCTTCCAGCCTGATGTCTCGGTGCCTGCCTTCCAGCCTGATGTCTTGGTGCCTGCTTTCCAGTCTGATGTGCCCGCTTCCCAGTCTGATATGCCTGCCTTCCAGCCTGATGTCTCGTGCCTGCCTTCCAGCCTTTTCTCTCCACTTTCCAGTCTGATATGCCCGCTTTCCAGCCTGATAAGCCTCTGTCTGCTGCCCAGCCTGATGAGCCTCTGTCTGCTGCCCAGCCTGATGTGCCTGCTGTCTGCCTTGATGTGCCCGCTGTCTGCCTTGATGTGCCCGCTGCCCTGCTTGATGTACCTTCATCCATTGTCCAGCTTGATATCATGGACTTTCCTCAGCAGTGGCTAGTTGGAGCATCCAGAGGCCGCTCCTTTGAGGGTGGGTACTGTCAGGAAATGTTCCACTCGCTGATGATACAGTTTGACTTTTGGCGTGCAATACTGTGGTCCACCAGCAGGTGTCTCCTGGCAGTCTGGAACTGCCTGGGGAGTAGGGATGAGCTTCGTGTTCGAGTTGAACCCATGTTCGACTCGAACATCGTCTGTTCGCCCGTTCTGCGAATTGCGAACGATATGGGCCGTTTGCGCCAAATTCGTGTGGTGCGTCATGGCCCATAATTCACTGCGGCATCGCAGTGCATTGCTGGCTGATGATTGGCCAAGCATGCACTATGACCCGCATGCTTGGCCAATCACAGCGCCGTCTGTAGAGAGAGCTCAGGGGGTTTAGTACACGCCCCACACTATATAAGGCTGCCTGCACGGCGGTGTCATTTGATTTAAGTTAGATAGATTAGGCAGGACAGTCAGTCAGTTAGCTGCAATTACAGTGTATTGTGTATATATATGCATCCTAGGTGTTGTGTGTGTATATATATATATATATATATATATATATATATATATATATATATATATACACACTGTATTCAGTTTAGCTAGATCCGTTCCTGTTATTGTCTTCCTACTGACAGGCAGGCTTGTGTTGTTACAGTAGTTACAGCTACCTGAAGAAAATTGCTGGTGTTCATCTGATCCTATTAGTACCACAGTCAGGCAGCTAGACTATTTACAGTTAGTGTAGTGTGTCCTCCTCACAGTGTTCAGCTAAAGCTACAAGTTAGTGTAGTGCGTCCTCTGCACAGTGTTCAGCTAAAGCTACAAGTTAGTGTAGTGCGACCTCTGCACAGTGTTCAGCTAAAGCTACAAGTTAGTGTAGTGTGTCCTCTGAACAGTGTTCAGCTAAAGCTACAAGTTAGTGTAGTGCACAGTGTTCAGCTAAAGCTACAAGTTAGTGTAGTGCGTCCTCCTCACAGTGTTCAGCTAAAGCTACAAGTTAGTGTAGTGCAACCTCTGCACAGTGTTCAGCTAAAGCTACAAGTTAGTGTAATGCGTCCCCTGAACAGTGTTCAGCTAAAGCTACAAGTTGGTGTAGTGCACAGTGTTCAGCTAAAGCTACAAGTTAGTGTAGTGCGTCCTCTGAACAGTGTTCAGCTAAAGCTACAAGTTAGTGTAGTGCGACCTCTGCACAGTGGTCAGCTAAAGCTACAAGTTAGTGTAGTGCACAGTGTTCAGCTAAAGTTACAAGTTAGTGTAGTGCGTCCTCTGAACAGTGTTCAGCTAAAGCTACAAGTTAGTGTAGTGCGTCCTCTGAACAGTGTTCAGCTAAAGCTACAAGTTAGTGTAGTGTGTCCTCTGAACAGTGTTCAGCTAAAGCTACAAGTTAGTGTAGTGCAACCTCTGCACAGTGTTCAGCTAAAGCTACAAGTTAGTGTAGTGCGTCCTCTGAACAGTGTTCAGCTAAAGCTACAAGTTAGTGTAGTGTGACCTCTGCACAGTGTTCAGCTAAAGCTACAAGTTAGTGTAGTGCATCCTCTGAACAGTGGTCAGCTAAAGCTACAAGTTAGTGTAGTGCGACCTCTGCACAGTGTTCAGCTAAAGCTACCTGTAGAAGGTTGGTGGTGTTTTCCTGATCCTATCACTCCCGCAGGCACCTACATTATTTTAACGTTAGTGTAGTGCGTCCTCTTCACAGCGTTCAGCTAAAGCTACCTGTAGAAGGTTGGTGGTGTTTTCCTGATCCTATCACTACTACAGGCAGCTACATTATTTTAACGTTAATGTAGTGCGTCCTCTGCACAGTGTTCAGCTAAAGCTATCTGTAGAAGGTTGGTGGTGTTTTCCTGATAATATCACTACCGCAGGCAGCTACATTATTTACATGTTAGTGTAGTGCAACCTCTGCACAGTGTTCAGCTAAAGCTACCTGTAGAAGATTGATGTTTTTTTCCTGATCCTATCACTACCGCAGGCAACTACATTATTTACACGTTAGTGTAGTGCGACCTCTGCACAGTGTTCAGCTAAAGCTACCTGTAGAAGGTTGGTGGTGTTTTCCTGATCCTATCACTACTGCAGGCAGCTACATTATTTTAACGTTAGTGTAGTGCGTCCTCTGCACAGTGTTCAGCTAAAGCTATCTGTAGAAGGTTGGTGGTGTTTTCCTGATAATATCACTACCGCAGGCAGCTACATTATTTACACGTTAGTGTAGTGCGACCTCTGCACAGTGTTCAGCTAAAGCTACCTGTAGCAGATTAATGGTGTTTTCCTGATCCTATCACTACCGCAGGTAGCTACATTATTTACACGTTAGTGTAGTGTGACCTCTGCACAGTGTTCAGCTAAAGCTACCTGTAGAATGTTGGTGGTGTTTTCCTGATCCTATCACTACCGCAGGCAGCTACATTATTTACACATTAGTCTAGTGCGACCTCTGCACAGTGTTCAGCTAAAGCTACCTATAGAAGGTTGGTGGTGTTTTCCTGATCCTATCACTACCGCAGGCAGCTACATTATTTACATGTTAGTCTAGTGCGACCTCTGCACAGTGTTCAGCTAAAGCTACCTATAGAAGGTTGGTGGTGTTTTCCTGATCCTATCACTACCGCAGGCAGCTACATTATTTTAACATTGGTGTAGTGCGTCCTCTGCACAGGGGTCAGCTAAAGCTACAAGTTAGTGTAGTGCGACCTCTGCACAGTGTTCATCTAAAGCTACCTGTAGAAAATTGGTGGTGTTCTCATACTACAGGCAGGCAGTTGATTTTGCTAGCTGCAGTATCAGTGTATATATATATATATATATCCCAGCTTAGTGCAGCTACAACTCACTGCAGGCCATTAGTATGTCTGGAAGGCCAACAAGGAGAGGCAGACAGTCACAAGCCAATAAAAGAGGGCAAGCAGGCTCTGTGTCTAGAGGCAACAGTGCTGGTCGTGGAGACTGTGAATCCTCATCAGCACGTGGCCGTGGGACATGCTTGGCCTTTTTTTCTGTAGCTGGCCGTGTTAGCCGCAACATGCAGAAGACTTGGTCGAGTGGATGACCAAGCCGTCCTCATCCTCCTCATCCTCTCTCACCCATGCTCAGGTTACTTTGTCTGGCAAAGCAGCTGCCAACGCGGGCTCTTCCCTCAGCTCAATGACTCCTTCCCTAGCCCCACCATGTCCTCTTGAGGAGTCCCTCGACCTGTTTGACCACAGTGTTGGGTACATGCTCCAGGAGGATGCCCAGCGTTTAAAAGGCTCTGATGATGATACTGAGCTAGATGAAGGCAGTAACGTGAGCACGGACAGAGGGGGTGCCCAAGAAGGACAGCAATCTGGCAGTTATGCTCCCCCTGCTGCAGCATACTGCCAGGTTTGCTCCAGTGATGAGGAGGGAGGGGATGATGAGGTCACTGACTCAACATGGGTGCCTGATAGGAGAGAGGAGGAGGAGGAGGAGGCACATCACCAACGAGGCAGGATGCCCTCCAGGGGCCAGCCTAAGGGCAGCACACTGACTGCATCACACTGCAAAGCTCTGCATGTGCAGGGCGCTGCTGTCTCTGCGCATTATTCCAAAAGTTCTTTGGTGTGGGCCTTTTTTGAGACGGGTGCATCAGATCGCACCGCTGCTATTTGTCATTTGCCATATGTCTCAAGCGTATCTCGCGTGGCCAAAACTTCTCCCGCTTGGGCACCACATGCTTGACCAGACATATGTTGACCTGCCATGCAGTTTGTTGGCAAACGTATCTAAAAGACCCACACCAAAGAACAGGGACCTCTCCTTGCTCCTCATCAGTTGGGATCTCCAAACCCACTATACCTTCAGTCCTCTCTAAGACCTGCACTGAGAGGAATGAAGGTGTAGAATTAGGTGTGTCACAGCCAAGTCCTTGTGGGCAATCTGCTTTCGGTACACCAATGTCAGATTGTACCAGGCAAATTTCCCTGCCCCAGCTGCTGCACCGCTGAAAGAAGTTCGCTCCCAGCCATCCACATGCCCAGCGGTGGAATGCTAGCTTGGCAAAATTGCTAGCACTTCAACTGCTACCTTTTCAGTTAGTAGACTCTGCCCCCTTCCGTGAGTTTGTGGAATGTGCGGTTCCTCAGTGGAAGGTACCCAAACGCCACTTTTTCTCACGGAAGGCATTTCCGGCTCTCTACCGGCATGTGGAAGGCAATGTCCATGCCTTGCTGGACAGGGTGGTCAGCGGTAAGGTGCATATTACCGCTGACTCATGGTCCAGCAGGCATGGACAGGGACGTTACCTAAGTTTCATGGCGCATTGGGTGACTCTGCTGGCAGCTGGGAAGGATGCAGGACAAGGTACAGTAGTGTTGGAGGTTGTTCCGCCAAATGCCACTACTAATGATTCTGACACACCTCTCTCCTCCACCCCCTCCTCTTCTTCCTCCTCCATGGCCTCTTCCTGTGCTTCCTCGGAACCAGCGGTGCTTTGTAGGTGTTCAAGGGGCTACTCAAGTATGCAGGCCAAAAGATGCCATGCGGTGCTTGAGCTGGTGTGCTTGGGGGACAGGAGCCACACTGGGGCAGAGGGTCTGTCAGCTCTGCAGGGGCAGGTTCAGAGGTGGTCAACGCCACACCAACTTAAGGCATTAACGGTATTTTGTGACAATGGCACCAGCCTAATCTCCGCCCTTCGACATGGACAAATGACCCATGTGCCCTGTTTGGCTCACATCCTTAACTTGGTGGTGCAGCGGTTCTTGGGCAGGTACCCGGGCTTTCAGGATATCCTGAGGCAGGCCAGGAAAGTCTGTGTGCATTTCCGCCAGTCATATAATGCCAGTGCTCGGCTGGCAGACCTCCAAAAGGAATTTAACCTGCCCAAGAACCGCCTAATGTGTGACATGCCCACCATTTGGAACCTCAACATTGGCAATGCTTCAGTGGCTGCACACGCAGCAGAGGGCCATCAATGAGTATCTGTGCGACTATGGCACCAGGACAGTGTCGGGAGCTTGTTTTTTTTCCACACGCCAGTGGGCCATGATGCATGCACTGTCCTGTCACCATTTGAGGAGACCACGAGGATGGTGAGCAGTGACAGTGCATGCATCAGTGACACTGTCCCCCTTGTCCACCTGTTGGAGCACACGCTGCGTGGAATAATGGACAGGGCACTTGAGGCAGAACAGAGGCAGGAAGAGGAGGACCTCCTTAGCTCTCAAGGCCCCCTTTATCCAGACAGTGTTCCTGCGTGCCCGCCGATCACACAGGATGAGGAGGAGGAAGAGGAGGATTGTGTCAGTATGGAGGTGGAGCCTGGCACTCAGCATCAGCAGCAGTCTTTAAGGGTTTATTTACAGTTCCAAGAAACACATAGGCTGGGAGAAGGTGGCTGTGGATCATGTCGTCCTTAGTGACGCAGAGGACTCCGGACCGAATGCCTCAGCAAACCTACACTGCATGGCCTCCCTGATCCTGCAAAGCCTGCGGAAGAATCCTCGTATTCATGGTATCAAGGAGGGGGATCGTTACTGGCTGGCAACTCTCCTTGATCCACGTTACAAGGGTAAGGTTGCGGACCTTATCTTGCTGTCGTAGAGGGAGCAGAGGATGAAACATCTTCGGGAGGCCTTGCAGAAAGGTCTGTGCAACGCGTTCCCAGAGACTGGGAGGTTACAAACTCCTGTTTCTGGACAACGTGTTGCTGAGGCTTCGGTCAGTCAAAGAAGGAGCGGTGGAGAAGGTGGCCGTCTGACCGATGCGTTCAGACAATTTTTTAGTCCGCAGCCCCAAGGTATGATCGGTTCCAGCAACCATCGCCAGCGTCTGTTTTACATGGTGCAGGAATACCTAGGGGCAAGATCTGACTTGGACACCTGTTCCACCGAAAATCCTCTGGGTTACTGGGTCTTGAGGATGGATCACTGGCCAGAGCTTGCACAGTATGCAATTGAGCTACTGGCCTGTCCTGCATCCAGCGTTCTTTCGGAATGCACATTCAGTGCTGCTGGAGGCTTTGTAACCGATCACAAGGTGCGTCTGTCCACCGACTCGGTCGATCGACTGACCTTCATAAAAATGAATCAGTCTTGGATCACCACCAGCTACCAAGCACCTGAGGCTGATGTAACCGAATACATTTTTTTGAAATGTTAGATCCCTTCAAGAATGCCTATGCTGATGCTGAGTGGCTATCCTGTTATACTGAGTAATTATCATTTTCCTCAATGATCATGATGATAGCTTGTAAGAACATTTTTGGTTCTGGGCGCCACCAGTCCCGCCACCAATGCCTAAGGCCCAATTTTTCAGCCCCTGTTTAACAGGGGCGTGTCATTACAATTTTTGATGCAATTCTTTGCAGCAGGGCTAGTTCCTGCGCTCCAACTAGAGTATCTGTGAGGGGTTGTAGTGTTGTGGCACCAGTGCCTAAGGCCCAATTTTTCATCTCCTGTTCAACAGGGGCGTGTCATTACAAATTTTGATGCAATTCTTTGCAGCAGGGCTAGTTCCTGCGCTCCAACTAGAGTATCTGTGAGGGGTTGCAGTGTTGTGGCACCAGCACCAGTGCCTAAGGCCCAAATTTTCAGCCCCTGTTTAACAGGGGCGTGTCATTACAATTTTTGATGCAATTCTTTGCAGCAGGGCTAGTTCTTGCGTTCCAACTAGTGTATCTGTGAGGGGTTCCAGTGTTGTGGCACCAGTGCCTAAGGCCCAATTTTTCAGCCCCTGTTCAACAGGGACATGTAATTAGAATTCTTGATCTAATATTTCACAGCAGGGCCGTTTCTGCGCCCACCAAGAGTATCTGTGAGGACTTACAGTGTTGTGGCACCAGCACCACCACCACCACCACCAAAGGCCCAATTTTTCTGCCCCTGTTCAACAGGGACATGTAATTACAATTCTTGATCTAATATTTCGCAGCAAGGCCCTGTGAGGGCTTACAGTGTTGTGGCCACAACAATACCTAAGGCCCAAATTTCTGCTGAGTATATAGGGCAGACCCCTACTTTCAAACATTTAACTTACAAACGACTCCTACTTGCACACGGAAGGAGACAACAGGAAGTGAGATGAAATCTACCCCTAGGAAGGGAAATTCTCTCCTGTAAGAGTTAATATGGGAAAAACTTCTCCTTTCCACTGATGCTTTATCACCAATCCTTGTTTCACAAAAAAACCCAAATTTTCAAAAAACATTTGTCATTGGGACAAAAAGTGAGGTGAAATCTTCTGAAGACAGAAGCACAGACAGCAAAACAAATGTCACAGGGGTGATGACCCTTCCGTAGGTTTTCCAAAAAGCTTAAAATAGATTTTTTGGCTGGAGCTAAACACGTTAAAAATGTACCAGTTCAAAATTACAAACAGATTCTACTTAACAACAAACCTACAGTCCCTGTCTTGTTTGCACCACCTGTATACTGCTGTTCAGAGTATATAGGGCCTGGGGGCCCCACACCTTTCCTTTTTTAATTTGGGTGTAGGGTTCCCCTTAATAGCCATACAAGACCCAAAGGGTTACCCATGCAGTTTGTCTCACTGATTTTCATCCATACTGCCAGGACCCGACATTACATTAAAGCCGCAAGCAGTTTTAAATGACTTTCCTTTTCCTTTAAAAATGACTTTTTGTGCAGGGACTGTTCTAAGCACGGGAAACACGTGCCACTTTACAGGCATACTCTAGACACCCCCCAGGTACAATATTTAAAGGAATATTTCACTTTTTCTTTTTTTACTTTAAGCATCATTAAAATCACTGCTCCCGAAAAAACGGCCGTTTTTTAAACTTTTTTTTGTATTGATACATGTCCCCTGGGGCAGGACCCGGGTCCCCAAACCCTTTTTAGGACAATACCATGCAAATTAGCCTTTAAAATGAGCACTTTTGGTTTTGAACGTTCGAGTCCCATAGACGTCAATGGGGTTCTAACGTTCATGCAAATTTTCGGTCCGTTCGCAGGTTCTGGTGCGAACCGAACCGGGGGGGTTTTTGGCTCATCCCTACTGGGGAGCCTTCCCCTGTTAGTGGTATTATGTGATCCTTGGGCCGCAATACTGATGTCCACCAGCGGGTGGTTCCTGGCAGTGTGGGGCTGACATCTCCTGCAATTAGGCGTCACCTGAGTGACTGCAGAAGGTGTGTATAATTACCCAGCAAACACACTGATGCCTTGCCTTGGTATCTTCCTTGCGCCCTGACCCTGAACCTGTGAAGCTCTGTACCTGTGCCCGTATCCGTACCTGAACCTGAGAAGCCCTGTACCCGTACCTGATCCTGTTACCTGTACCCTGGACCATGAGCCTTGTAGCTGACCCGTCCCTCCTGTGATCCATCCATCCTCTTCTTGTCCTGTTTGTCTTCCTTTCCCCAGCTGCTGACCTCCCGTTGATGACCCCGGCCTGGTCCTGTTTATGATTCTGGTATTCCCCTTCACTTGTACATATTTGTCTGTTATTATTTGTGGGTTCTGTTGGTTGTTTGGTTGCACATTGTAGTATATTGGAGGTGGTTGTATTTATTCACTTATCTTAATAAATTATATATTTTCACCTTACCTGTGTTTGTTCCTCTGTTGCTGTCCACACAGCTCTGATCACACCTGATACCTGACAGCATCTGTGGGACATCCTCAAATGGAAGGTGGAGGAACGCAAGGTCTCTAACATCCACCAGCTCTGTGATGTCATCATGAAGGAGTGGAAGAAGACTCCAGTGGCAACCTGTGAAGCTCTGGTGAACTCCATGCCCAAAAGGGTTAAAGCAGTTGTCACGTACCTTACAGCGGAGTACGAAATGCTGAGGGTGGCCTCTTGCACGGTTCCGGTCCGAACACCCCTGGTAGTGGGGACAGGGAGTGCTGGGGCAAGGAAAGGGTCCTGGCGGATCCTCTCAGAGGAAGGCGTGAAGACTGATCACCAGAACTGTTCAGCGGGAGCCAGGCAGGTAAGTATGGATTCAGGAACAACTGCAACGTCAGGAACAGGCAAAGGTTGGCAACTGGCTGGCAACAAGGTACATAAATGGAAGGCAAGTTCGTAGTCAAGGACAGGCAGAGGTTGGCAACGGGCTGGCAGCGAGGTACAGAATCAGGAAGCGGAGCCATAGTAGAGAATCCAAGCCGAGGTCTGTGTAAGTTGTAGAGGTAGATAACAGGCAGGGGTGATCCAGGAGAATGGTCAAGGAACAAGCTGAAGATGATCCAGTACTGATACCAGGCAGAGACTCTGTTTATATAGGGCGCCATGCGCCAGGATTGGCGGACACCAATGTGCGTGTGCGAGTGCGCACACACATTCGCTTGGGTGCATGAGTGTGCACATTCGTTCTGGAACTCGTTCGCCTCTGTCAGAGACATCGCGCATGCCCATTGGCATTAGCGGAATGGGAATTAGCCACTGCTGCACGGAGACGGGCATTTGCACTGTGAGTTCTCTGACACTGCCTACTCCTTATGTATATAGTGGTGAACCACAGAGAGAATTTATAATTCTCAATGAAGCGTTGCCAACATCCCAAATTGTATTGAAAAAAAGGGGACCCTAGAAAGGGAAACCTTTGTACCCCCCGGTAGTGTGGGACTTTATAGGCGAACAACAGAAAAGGGCATTTTTTAAAATTATGCTGGAGTGTAGCCAACAAACAACTACGCTCCAGCTTCTTGCATACTGCATTCAATCTTCAAAAGGTTCTACTGTGGATGTGGTGGGGTCCGTCCTCTCTCTTGGGGGCCTTTGTGTGGGTTTCTCTTGGCCGGAACGGAGGCCACCATTCCCATTGGTGGACAATTGGCGGTTGAAAATGATCTATTCTATTACTTTTTTCTTCACAAGAAAAAATGGTTCTTTTGCATATTCTTATACAACTCGCCTCAAAAATTGAATACTGAATACATCTATCTGTTTCTCTCCTAAAAACTCCTCTGAAGAAGGGACATCGTCCTGAAACATGTCAGGCCTATGGAGAAATATGTGTTCATAATCTGAGTTGTAAAAAATACACTATGTGAAAAAACTGATGCATTTTGCACAATTTTGTGTATAGATTTATGTTAGATCTTTACCATGTTTTTATGCTTTTTAAGCAATTTTCAATAAATAATATAATTTAAAAAAATGCCCTTTTCTGTTATTCGCCTATAAAGTCCCGCTGTACCTGGAGGGTACAAAGGTTTCCCTTTCTAGGGTCCCCTTTTCTGCCCCCTCCTTAAGGGCAGCCTCTGGATGCCTCTTCGAACCGAACCCTCTGGGCGGGAGCGATGAAGGGCCCGTATGAGTCTCTGGGTATGGAAATTTGTTTTAGGCTCCCAGGAATTCTTCTGGGCCAAAGTCTCTCCATTTGATTAAATACTGGTTCTGCCCTTGTCATTTCCTATAAGCCAAAATGGCTTCAATCTCGAATTCCTTCTCCCCATCCACCATTATAGCTTCTAGAGGTCCTACCTCACGATCCGGAAAGGAATTTGGTACATCGGGCTTAAGTAGTGAAGCATGAAATACAGGGTGGATCCTAAATGAGTCGGGGAGTTCAAGTTCATAGGCTACCAAATTGATCTTCTTCTTAACTGGGAAGGGCCCCAAGTATCTTGGTCCCAGTTTCATGGAAGGGCATGCCAGTTTCAGGTTTGCATTTGAAAGCCATACACGGTCACCAACTTTTAAGTCCAATTTCCCCCTTCTTCTCTTGTCGAAGAATCTTTTATTATCTTCCTGTGCCTTGGAGATAGTTTCTCTAAGCACCCGATTGTTAGTGACAAAGAAATTCAATCTATCCTGGACAGCTGGTACAGGAGAGTCTGGTACAAGCGTTGGCAAAAAGGAGGGATGAAATCCGTAATTGGAGAAGAATGGTGACTGATTTGTGGCAGAATGAGTAAAGTTATTGAATGAGAACTCTGCCAAAGGCAGTAATGAGGCCCAATCTTCCTGAGAAAAAGAGGAGAAGCAACGTAGGTACTGCTCCAACGTTTGATTAGTACGTTCAGTCTGCCCGTTGGTCTAGGGGTGATAGGCTGAGGAAAAACTGAGTTTGATGCCTAGTGCTTCACATAATAATTTCCAAAACTTTGATGTGAACTGTACTCCACGATCAGAAACAATGTCACTGGGAATTCCGTGGAGCCTAACAATTTCTTTAATAAACATTCTGGCAGTCTCTGTTGCTGAGGGGGTCCCTTTCATGGGGATAAAATTTGCCATTTTAGAAAAGCGATCGACTACCACGAAGATTGATGAAAACCCCTCAGAGGGAGGGAGCTCAACAATGAAGTCCATTGCGATCTTATCCCATGGCCTTTCAGAGATGGGCAGTGGTCTCAAAAGTCCCCATATTTTTACTGTTCTTATTCCTGAGGCAGGTCAGGCAAGAATTAACATAGTTTCTGCAGTCCTTTGCAAGACTGGGCCACCAGAAGTGCCTTTGAACTAGGTCCATAGTCTTGTGACCCCCAAAGTGACCTGCCAAGGGATAGTCATGGCAGACCTGTAGGGTGGTGGTGTGCAGATTTTGAGGGACAAAAATTTTATTTCCCCGCCAGAAGAGCCCATCTTTTTCTTGGAGGTTTGTACCTGGTAGCGATGTTCTTAAGGATGCCTGACGGATTTGTGACACAAAACTAGATTGAGTTAGTAAGAAATTCCCAGCTTGCAGGATAGTATCTGGGGATAAAACCTCAGCCTCCGTGAACATGCGGGATAACGCATCGGGTTTGATGTCCTTAGACCCTGGCCGGTAGGTAATATAAAAATTAAAACGAGAAAAGAAAAGAGCCCATCTTGCCTGTCTGGGTCTGAGGCGCTTGGCAGTCCTGAGATATTCTAAATTTTTATGATCTGTGAAGATTAATATTGGGTGTGCTGCTCCCTCCAGGAGGTACCGCCATTCTTCCAAGGCTGATTTTATCGCCAATAGTTCTCGGTCCCCTACATCATAATTTCTTTCTGATAAACCTAATTTTTTGGAGAAGAAAGCCACAGGGTGCATTAAGGACTTAGGTCCTTGGCGTTGGGACTAGGGATGAGCCGAACACCCCCCGGTTCGGTTCGCACCAGAACCTGCGAACGGACTGAAAGTTCGCACGAACGTTAGAACCCCATTGACGTCTATGGGACTCGAACGTTCGAAATCAAAAGTGCTCATTTTAAAGGCTAATTTGCATGGTATTGTCCTAAAAAGGGTTTGGGGACCCGGGTCCTACCCCAGGGGACATGTATCAATGCAAAAAAAACTTTTAAAAACGGCCGTTTTTTCGGGAGCAGTGATTTTAATGATGCTTAAAGTAAAAAAAAAAAGTGAAATATTCCTTTAAATATCGTACCTGAGGGGTGTCTATAGTATGCCTGTAAAGTGACGCGTGTTTCCCGTGTTTAGAACAGTCCCTGCACCAAATGTCATTTTTAAAGGAAAAAATCTCATTTAAAACTGCTTGCGGGTTTATTGTAATGTCGGGTCCTGGCAATATGGATGAAAATCAGTGAGACAAACGGCATGGGTACCCCCCAGTCCATTACCAGGCCCTTTGGGTCTTGTATGGATATTAAGGGGAACCCCGCACCCAAATTAAAATAAGGAAAGGTGTGGGGCCACCAGGCCCTATATACTCTGAACAGCAGTATACAGGCTGTAGGTTTGTTGTTAAGTAGAATCTCTTTGTAATTTTGAACGGGTACATTTTTAACGTGTTTAGCTCCAGCCAAAAAATCTTTTTTAAGCTTTTTGGAAAACATAGGGAAGGGTTATCACCCCTGTGACATTTGTTTTGCTGTCTTTCCTCCTCTTCAGAAGATTTCACCTCACTTTTTGTCCCAATGGATTGGAAAGCATCAGTGGAAAGGAGAAATGTTTTTCCCATATTAACTCTTACAGGAGAGAATTTCCCTTCCTAGGGGTAGATTTATTCTCACTTCCTGTTGTCTCCTTCCGTTTGCAAGTAGGAGTCGTTTGTAAGTTAGTTGTTTGAAAGTAGGGTCCTGCCCTATATACTCAGCAGAAATTTGGGCCTTAGGTGTTGCTGTGGCCACAACACTGTAAGCCCTCACAGGGCTCTGCTGTGAAATATTAGATCAAGAATTGTAATTACATGCCCCTGTTGAACAAGGGCAGAAAAATTGGGCCTTAGGCACTGGTGCTGGTGCCACAACACTGCAACCCCTCACAGACACTCTAGTTGGAATGCAGGAACGAGCCCTGCTGCAAAGTATTGCATCAAAAATTGTAATTACACGCCCCTGTTAAACAAGGGCTGAAAAATTGGGCCTTAGGCACTGGTGCTGGTGCCACAACACTGCAACCCCTCACAGACACTCTAGTTGGAATGCAGGAACGAGCCCTGCTGCAAAGTATTACATCAAAAATCGTAATTACACGCCCCTGTTAAACAGGGGCTGAAAAATTGTGCCTTAGGCACTGGTGGTGGCACCCAGAACCAAAAATGTTCTTACAAGCTATCAGCGTGATGATTGAGGAGGAAGAGGATAATTACTCAGGGATAGTCACTCAGCATCAGCATAGGCAGTCTTTGAAGGGATCTGAGATTTCAAAAAAAATTATTCGGTTACATCAGCATCAGGTGCTTGGTAGCTGGTGGTGATCCAAGACTCATTCATTTTTATGAAGGTCAGTCGATCGACCGAGTCAGTGGACAGACGCACCCTGTGATCGGTTACCACGCCTCCAGCAGCACTGAATGTGCGTTCCGAAAGAACGCTGGATGCAGGACAGGCCAGTAGCTCAATTGCATACTGTGCAAGCTCTGGCCAGTGATCCATCCTCAAGACCCAGTAACCCAGAGGATTTTCGGTGGGAAAGGTGTCCAAGTCTGATCTTGCCCCTAGGTATTCCTGCACCATGTAAAACAGACGCTGGCGATGGTTGCTGGAACCGATCATACCTTGGGGCTGCGGACCAAAAAATTGTCTGAACGCATCGGTCAGACGGCCACCTTCTCCACCGCTCCTTCTTTGACTGACCGAAGCCTCAGCAACACGTTGTCCAGAAACAGGAGTTTGTAACCTCCCAGTCTCTGGGAACGCGTTGCACAGACCTTTCTGCAAGGCCTCCCGAAGATGTTTCATCCTCTGCTCCCTCTGCGATGGCAAGATAAGGTCCGCAACCTTACCCTTGTAACGTGGATCAAGGAGGGTTGCCAGCCAGTATTGGTCCTTCTCCTTGATACCACAAATACGAGGATCCTTACGCAGGCTTTGCAGGATCAGGGAGGCCATGCAGCGTAGGTTTGCTGAGGCATTCGGTCCGGAGTCCTCTGGGTCACTAAGGACGACATGGTCCGCAGCCACCTCCTCCCAGCCACGTACAAGTCCATGTGTTTCTTGGGACTGATCCCTTAAAGACTGCTGCTGATGCTGAGTGCCAGGCTCCACCTCCATACTGACACAATCTTCCTCCTCCTCCTCCTCCTCCTCTTCCTCCTCATCCTCTTCCTGTGTGATCGGCGGGCACGCAGGAACACTGTCTGGATAAAGGGGGCCTTGAGAGCTAAGGAAGTCCTCCTCTTCCTGCCTCTGTTCTGCCTCAAGTGCACTGTCCATTATTCCACGCAGCGTGTGCTCCAACAGGCGGACAAGGGGGACAGTGTCACTGATGCATGCACTGTCACTGCTCACCATCCTCGTGGCCTCCTCAAATGGTGACAGGACAGTGCATGCATCCCTGATCATGGCCCACTGGCGTGGGGAAAAAAAACCAAGCTCCCCTGACCCTGTCCTGGTGCCATAGTCGCACAGGTACTCATTGATGGCCCTCTGCTGCGTGTGCAGCCGCTGCAGCATGGCCAACGTTGAGTTCCACCTGGTGGGCATGTCACAGATTAGGCGGTTCTTGGGCAGGTTAAACTCCTTTTTGGAGGTCCGTCAGCCGAGCACTGGCATTATATGACCGGCGGAAATGCACACAGACTTTCCTGGCCTGCCTCAGGACATCCTGTAAGCCCGGGTACCTGCCCAAGAACCGCTGCACCACCAAGTTAAGGACGTGAGCCAAACAGGGCACATGGGTCATTTGTCCCTGTCGGAGGGCAGAGAGGAGGTTGGTGCCATTGTCGCAAACCACCATTCCTGCCTTAAGTTGGCGTGGCGTCAACCACCTCTGAACCTGCCCCTACAGAGCTGACAGAACCTCTGCCCCAGTGTGGCTCCTGTCCCCCAAGCACACCAGCTCAAGCACCGCATGGCATCTTTTGGCCTGCGTACTTGCGTAGCCCCTTGAACGACTACGGAGCACCGCTGGTTCCGAGGAAGAGGCCATGGAGGAAGAAGAAGAGGAGGGGGTGGAGGAGAGAGGTGTGTCACAATCATTAGCATTTTGGAGGCGTGGTGGCGGAACAACCTCCAACACTACTGCACCTTGTCCTGCATCCTTCCCAGCTGCCAGCAGAGTCACCCAATGCGCCGTGAAACTTAGGTAACGTCCCTGTCCATGCCTGCTGGACCATGAGTCAGCGGTAATATGCACCTTACCGCTGACCGCCCTGTCCAGCGAGGCATGGACATTGCCTTCCACATGCTGGTAGAGAGCCGGAATCGCCTTCCGTGAGAAAAAGTGGCGTTTGGGTACCTGCCACTGAGGAACCGCACATTCCACAAACTCACGGAAGGGGGCAGAGTCTACCAACTGAAAAGGCAGCAGTTGAAGTGCTAGCAATTTTGCCAAGCTAGCATTCAACCGTTGGGCATGTGGATGGCTGGGAGCAAACTTCTTTCGGCGGTGCAGCAGCTGGGGCAGGGAAATTTGCCTGGTACAATCTGACGTCGGTGTACCAAAATCAGATTGCCCACAAGTACGTGGCTGTGACACACCTAATTCTACACCTTCATTCCTCTCAGTGCAGGTCTCAGAGAGGACTGAAGGTCTAGTGGGGTTGGAAATCTCAGCTGATGAGGAGCAAGCAGAGGTCCTCTTTGTTCTTTGGTGTGGGTCTTTTAGATACGCTTGCCAACGAACTGCATGGCAGGTCAACATATGTCTGGTCAAGCATGTGGTACCCAAGCGGGAGATGTTTTGGCCACGCGAGATACGCTTGAGACATATGTTGCAAATAGCAGCGGTGCGATCTGATGCACTCGTCTCAAAAAAGGCCCACACCAAAGAACTTTTTGAATAACGCGCAGAGACTGCAGCGCCCTGCACATGTGGAGCTTTGGGGTGTGATGCAGTCAATGTGCTGCCCTTAGGCTGGCCCCTGGAGGGCATCCTGCCTCGTTGGTGATGTGCCGCCTCCTCCTCCTCCTCCTCTCTCCTATCAGGCACCCACGTTGAGTCAGTGACCTCATCATCCCCTCCCTCCTCATCACTGGAGCAAACCTGGCAGTATGCTGCAGCAGGGGGAGCATGACTGCCAGATTGCTGTCCTTCTTGGGCACCCCCTCTGTCCGTGCTTGTGTTACTGCCTTCATCGAGCTCAGTATCATCATCAGAGCCTTCCAAACGCTGGGCATCCTCCTGGAGCATGTACCCAACACTGTGGTCAAACAGTTCGAGGGACTCCTCAGGAGGACATGGTGGGGCTAGGGAAGGAGTCACTGATGACATTGAGCCGAGGGAAGAGGCCGCTGCTTTGCCAGACAAAGTACCCTGGGCATGGGTGAGAGAGGATGAGGAGGATGAGGACGGCTTGGTCATCCACTCGACCAAGTCTTCCGCATGTTGCGGCTTAACATGGCCAGCTGCCGAAAAAAAGGCCAAGCGTGTCCCATGGCCACGTGCTGATGAGGATGCACCGTCTCCACGACCAGCACTAGACACAGAGCCTGCTTGCCCTCTCTTATTGGCTTGTGACTGTCTGCCTCTCCTTCTTGGCCTTCCAGACATACTAATGGCCTGTAGCTGCACTAAGCTGGGATATATATATATATATATATATATATATATATATGTACTGATACTGCAGCTAGCAAAATCAACTGCCTGCCTGTAGTATGAGAACACCACCAACCTTCTACAGGTAGCTTTAGCTGAACACTGTGAGGTGGGCGCACCCCACTAACTTGTAGGTTTAGCAGAACACTGTGAGCAAGACGCACTGCACTAACTGTAAATAGCCTAGCTGCCTGACTGTGGTACTAATAGGATCAAAAGAACACCAGCAATTTTCTTCAGGTAGCTGTATTTACTGTAACAAGACAAGCCTGCCTGTCAGTAAGAAGATAACAGAAACGGATCTAGCTGAACACTGTGAGCAGGACGCACCCCACTAGCTTGTAGGTTTAGCTGAACACTGTGAGGTGGACGCACCCCACTAACTTGTAGGTTTAGCTGAACACTGTGAGCAGGACGCACCCCACTAACTTGTAGGTTTAGCAGAACACTGTGAGTAGGACGCACTGCACTAACTGTAAATAGTCTAGCTGTCTGACTGTGGTACTAATAGGATCAAAAGAACATCAGTAATTTTCTTTAAAATACTGTAACAAGACAAGCCTGCCTGTCAGTAAGAAGATAACAGGAACGGATCTAGCTGAACACTGTGAGCAGGACGCACCCCACTAGCTTGTAGGTTTAGCTGAACACTGTGAGGTGGACGCACCCCACTAACTTGTAGGTTTAGCTGAACACTGTGAGCAGGACGCACCCCACTAACTTGTAGGTTTAGCAGAACACTGTGGGCAGGACGCACTGCACTAACTGTAAATAGTCTAGCTGCCTGACTGTGGTACTAATAGGATCAAAAGAACACCAGCAATTTTCTTTAAAATACTGTAACAAGACAAGCCTGCCTGTCAGTAAGAAGATAACAGGAATGGATCTAGCTGAACACTGTGAGCAGGACGCACCCCACTAGCTTGTAGGTTTAGCTGAACACTGTGAGGTGGACGCACCCCACTAACTTGTAGGTTTAGCTGAACACTGTGAGCAGGACGCACCCCACTAACTTGTAGGTTTAGCAGAACACTGTGAGCAGGACGCACTGCACTAACTGTAAATAGTCTAGCTGCCTGACTGTGGTACTAATAGGATCAAAAGAACACCAGCAATTTTCTTCAGGTAGCTGTATTTACTGTAACAAGACAAGCCTGCCTGTCAGTAAGAAGATAACAGGAACGGATCTAGCTGAACACTGTGAGCAGGACGCACCCCACTAGCTTGTAGGTTTAGCTGAACACTGTGAGGTGGACGCACCCCACTAACTTGTAGGTTTAGCTGAACACTGTGAGCAGGACGCACCCCACTAACTTGTAGGTTTAGCAGAAAACTGTGAGCAGGACGCACTGCACTAACTGTAAATAGTCTAGCTGCCTGACTGTGGTACTAATAGGATCAAAAGAACACCAGCAATTTTCTTCAGGTAGCTGTATTTACTGTAACAAGACAAGCCTGCCTGTCAGTAAGAAGATAACAGAAACGGATCTAGCTGAACACTGTGAGCAGGACGCACCCCACTAGCTTGTAGGTTTAGCTGAACACTGTGAGGTGGACGCACCCCACTAACTTGTAGGTTTAGCTGAACACTGTGAGCAGGACGCACCCCACTAACTTGTAGGTTTAGCAGAACACTGTGAGCAGGACGCACCGCACTAACTGTAAATAGTCTAGCTGCCTGACTGTGGTACTAATAGGATCAAAAGAACACCAGCAATTTTCTTCAGGTAGCTGTATTTACTGTAACAAGACAAGCCTGCCTGTCAGTAAGAAGATAACAGAAACGGATCTAGCTGAACACTGTGAGCAGGACGCACCCCACTAGCTTGTAGGTTTAGCTGAACACTGTGAGGTGGACGCACCCCACTAACTTGTAGGTTTAGCTGAACACTGTGAGCAGGACGCACCCCACTTACTTTTAGGTTTAGCAGAACACTGTGGGCAGGACGCACTGCACTAACTGTAAATAGTCTAGCTGCCTGACTGTGGTACTAATAGGATCAAAAGAACACCAGTAATTTTCTTTAAAATACTGTAACAAGACAAGCCTACCTGTCAGTAAGAAGATAACAGGAACGGATCTAGCTGAACACTGTGAGCAGGACGCACTGCACTAAATGTAAATAGTCTAGCTGCCTGACTGTGGTACTAATAGGATCAAAAGAACACCAGTAATTTTCTTCAAAATACTGTAACAAGACAAGCCTGCCTGTCAGTAGGAATATAACAGGAACGGATCTAGCTGAACACTGTGAGCAGGACGCACTGCACTAAATGTAAATAGTCTAGAAGATAACAGGAACGGATCTAGCTAAACTGAATACAGTGTATATATATATATATATATGCAACACCTGGGATGCATATATATACACAATACACTTTAAGTGCAGCTAACTGACTGACTGTCCTGCCTAATCTAGCTAACTCAAATGAAATGACACTGTCTCTCTCTCTGTCTAAGCACACCGGAACACACTGCACAGGGCCGCCGTGCAGGCGGCCTTATATAGTGTGGGGCGTGTACTAAATCCCCTGAGCCATAATTGGCCAAAGCCTCCTTGGCTTTGGCCAATTATGGCTCTCTGTTAAGGCGGCGCTGTGATTGGCCAAGCATGCGGGTCATAGTGCATGCTTGGCCAATCATCAGCAAGCAATGCACTGCGATGCCGCAGTGAATTATGGGCCGTGACGCGCCACACGAATTTGGCGCGAACAGCCCATATCGTTCGCAATTCGGCAAACGATCGAACAGCCGATGTTCGAGTCGAACATGGGTTTGACTCGAACACGAAGCTCATCCCTAGTTGGGACAGGATGGCCTCACAGCACTTTCCGATGCATCCACCTCCAGGGTATAAGGCAAGGCAGGATCAGGATGTTTTAGCACTGGGGCGGAGGTAAATAACCCTTTTAATTTGTCAAATGCAGCTTGAGCTGCTGCAGTCCATTGAAAATGGCTTTGCTTCCTTGTGAGCTGTGTGATAGGTGCTATGATACTGGAGAAGTTTTTGATAAATTTTCTGTAGAAATTGGAGAACCCAATAAAACGTTGTACACCTTTTTTATCGGTTGGGGGTGGCCAGGACATAATGGCTGAAACCTTCTGAGGATCAATTGCCACACCCCAAGTTGATATTACCAGGCCGAGAAAGTGAATGGTCTGGCGCTCAAGCTCACATTTCTCGGCTTTAGCGTAAAGTCCGTTTTGTCTCAATCTGTGAAGAACTTGTTTCACATGGTCACGATGTGCTTCTAGGGAGGTCAAGAATATCAAAATGTCATCCAAGTAGACAATCACTAATAAGTCCAAAAAGTCTCTGAAAATATTGTTTACAATATGTTGGAAGGTAGCCGGTGTGTTACCGAGTCCGAATGGCATAACCAGGTACTCGAAGTGGCCAAAGCGTGTCCGGAAAGCCATCTTCCACTCATCCCCCTCACGGATTCTGATTAAATTGTAGGCACCTCGTAAATCCAGCTTTGTGAATATCTTCGCCCAACAAAGTCTCTGGAACAGTTCTGGGATCAGTGGGAGAGGATAGCAGTTTTTAAATGTTATTTTATTCAAGTCCCTGTAGTCCACACATGGGCGGAGGGAATGATCCTTCTTCTCGACGAAGAATATTCCGGCACCAGCTGGAGAAGAGGAGTGTCGGATGAACCCCTTTTTGAGGTTCTTGTCAATGTACTCCTTAAGGACCAAGAGTTTGGGTTCTGACAGAGGAAAGATCCTTCCAAAAAGAATTTCTGCCCCTGGTAATAGTTTGATTGGGCAATCATAAACCCGGTGGGGGGGGAGAGTGTCCGCCTTCTGTTTATCATATACATCCAGGAAGCTACGGTATACAGATGGGATCAGTTTTTGGGATTCAGATACAGATTTTAAGCAGCCAACAACTGGTGGAAGGCCTTGAGGCAGTTCTGGAGACAGTAGGTAGACTGGAAGACCACCACACCGGTAACCCAATTAATTTGAGGGTTATGGGCTTGCAGCCATGGCATCCCCAGAATGATTGGAAATAGTGGTGAGGAGATGACATCCAGGCATAGTAGTTCCTGATGGTCGGGTAGTATGTTGGCGGATAGTGGTTGGGTTTTTATAAGTAATAGGCCCGGATTTGATGTTTGACCCATCTGCTAGCCGAATGGAGAGTCGTTGTTGCTTGGGTGTTAATGGAATGTTGTGTTGCAGGACGAAGGCATGGTCAACGAAGCAGCTGCAGGTGCCAGAATCAATTATAGCCTGGACCCGGAGTGTTCCTTCTGGAAGCTGTAGTGAGACAGGGACAGCAATGTAAGCTGATTTTGTTAAAGTCAATGCACAAGGTTGATGAGGCAAAGAGTTAAACTTACGGGTCTTATTTGGGTACATATTTACATAGTGGCCGGCTTCCCCACAATAGAGGCAGAGGTTGTTCTGGCGCCGACACTGCTTTTCTTCTGGTGACAGTGGTGAACAGAGCAGGCCTATCTGCATTGGCTCCGGAGCCTCAGAGGTGGTAGCAGGTACATGGGAGGCAGGAGGAGGTAGGAGGATTGCTAGGAACTTTAGGTAACATCCATGTGGGACGAATTTGGCTGGTTCTCTCAGATCTCCGCTCTCTTAGACGACGATCTATCTGGATGGACAATTGGATCAGGTCCTCCAAAGAACTGGGAATTCCAACACGAGCCAACTCATCTTTCAGTGCCTCAGAGAGTCCAATGCGGAACTGATAACGGAGGGTGACATCGTTCCATAGTGTATCGGAACTCCACCACCTAAAGTCTGTTACGTAGTCCTCCACTGGCCTACGACCCTGCCGGAGGGCATGGAGACTGGCCTCTACGGTTGTGGCACGATGAGGGTCGTCATACAATTTGGCCATTTCATTCAGGAAAGAGTCCACAGTGTCAACAGAGGGCTGGCCTGTTCCAATAAGCGGTGAGCCCAAGTTTGGGGTTCCCCCTGAAGTAGTGAGAGGATGAACCCCAACTTAGTGCTTTCCAAAGAGAAGATACGGGGTTGTAGCAGGAAGTACAGCTTGCAGGCATTCCTGTAAGCAAGGAACTTGCTACGATCCCCTGAAAACCTCTCTGGAGTGGGAACTCGAGGCTCTGGGGGTAGCACCACAACTGCTGATGCTGAGGCTGCTGGGCCGGAGGGCCAAGATGCTGTGGCCGCCTGATGAGTTGAGGTGCTTGGAGACAATGACTCCACTATTTGCTCAAGTTGAAGATAGCCATCTTGCAGGCCCTGGACTGCCTGGGTAAGGGCCGCAATCTGCTGGCACAGAGCTTCCAAAGGTGAGGCCCCCCTTTCGGACTCCATTTTGGCTGGATCGTACTGTCACGTACCTTACAGCGGAGTCCGAAATGCTCAGGGTGGCCTCTTGCACGGTTCCGGTCCCAACACCCCTGGTAGTGGGGACAGGGAGTGCTGGGGCAAGGAAAGGGTGCAGGTGCCTGCAGGCTGAAGGCTGGAGTTTGGAGATACAGGATCCTCTCAGAGGAAGGCGTGAAGACTGATCATCAGAACTGTTCAGCAGGATCCAGGCAGGTAAGTATGGATTCAGGAACAACTGCAATGTCAGGAACAGGCAAAGGCTGGCAACTGGCTGGCAACTAGGTACATAAACGGAAGGCAAGTTCGTAGTCAAGGACAGGCAGAGGTTGGCAACGGGCTGGCAGCGAGGTACAGAATCAGGAAGCGGAGCCGAGGTCTGTGTAATCTGTAGAGGTAGGGGTGATCCAGGAGAATGATCAAGGAAGCCGGGTTTGTCAGGAGCAAGGTAACAGGTCAAACAGCAATCAGAAACTCAGGAACAAGCTTAAGACGATCCAGCACTGGTATCAGGCAGAGACTCTGTTTATATAGGGCGCCATGCGCCAGGATTGGCGGATGCCAATGTGCGTGCGCGAGTGCGCACACACGTTCGCTTGGGTGCACGAGTGCGCACATTCGTTCCGGGACTTGTTTGCCTCTGTCAGAGACATTGCGCATGCCCATTGACATTAGCAGAATGGGAATTAGCCACTGCTGCATGGAGACGGGCATTAGCACTGTGAGTTCTCTGACAATGCCCGTTGGCATTAGCGGAATGGGAATTAGCCACTGCTGCAAGGAGACGGGCATTAGCACTGTGAGTTCTCTGACAGCAGTGCTGAAAAATAATGGTGAACACACAAAATATTGACACTTTGGGCCCAATTTGGACATTTTCAATTAGGGGTGTACTCCACTTTTGTTGCCAGCGGTTTAGACATTAATGGCTGTGTATTGAGTTTTTTTGAGGGGACAGCAAATTTACACTGTTATACAAGCTATACACTCACTACTTTACATTGTAGCAAAGTGTCATTTCTTCAGTGTTGTCACATGAAAAGATAGAAGAAAATATTTACAAAAATGTGAGGGGTGTACTCACTTTTGAGATACTGTATATACTAGACTGTATATATATATATATATATATATATATATATATATATATATTACTACACCGCCTGAAGTGTATTAGAAACTGTACACACTGTATTAGACACTGTGTACACCACCTGCACTGTATTAGAAACTGTACAACGGCTGCAATGTATTGTATACTGTGTACACCACCAGAAGTGTAGTAGAAACTGTACACACTGTATTAGATACTGTGTGCACCGCCTGCACTGTATTAGAAACTGTACAAAGGCTGCAATGTATTGTATACTTTGTACACCACCAGAAGTGTAGTAGAAACTACACACTGTATTAGGTACTGTGTACATCGCCTGCACTGTATTAGAAACTGTACAATGGCTGCACTGTATTGTATACTGTGTACATCACCAGAGGTGTAGTAGAAACTGTACATACTGTATTAGATACTGTGTACAAGGCCTGCACTGTATTAGAAACTGTACAATGACTGCACTGTATTGTATACTGTGTAAAACACTAGAAGTGTAGTAGAAACTTTACACACTGTATTAGATACTGTGCACACCACCTGAAGTGTATTAGAAACAGTACACCAACAAATGCACTGTAGATAGGCTACACTGAATGCAGAGTATATATATATATATATATATATATATATATATATATATATATATATAAAAATACACTGCCTGCACTGACTGAATATAGAGTAAACACTGAATATATAGTCTATGCTAAATGCAGAGTACAGTGGGGACAGAAAGTATTCAGACCCCCTTAAATTTTTCACTCTTTATTATATTGCAGCCATTTGCTAAAATCATTTAAGTTCATTTTTTTCCTCATTAATGTAAACACAGCACCCCATATTTACAGAAAAACACAGAATTGTTGACATTTTTGCAGATTTATTAAAAAAGAAAAACTGAAATATCACATGGTCCTAAGTATTCAGACCCTTTGCTTAGTATTTAGTAGAAGCGCCCTTTTGATCTAATACAGCCATGAGTCTTTTTGGGAAAAGTGCAACAAGTTTTTCACACCTGGATTTTGGGATCCTCTGCCATTCCTCCTTGCAGATCCTCTCCAGTTCTGTCAGGTTGGATGGTAAACGTTGGTGGACAGCCATTTTTAGGTCTCTCCAGAGATGCTAAATTGAGTTTAAGTCAGGGCTCTGGCTGGGCCATTCAAGAACAGTCACGGAGTTGTTGTGAAGCCACTCCTTCATTAATTTAGCTGTGTGCTTAGGGTCATTGTCTTGTTGGAAGGTAAACCTTCGGCCCAGTCTGAGGTCCTGAGCACTCTGGAGAAGGTTTTTGTCCAGGATATCCCTGTACTTGGCCGCATTCACCTTTCCCTCGTTTGCAACCAGTCATCCTGTCCCTGCAGCTGAAAAACACCCCCACAGCATGATGCTGCCACCACCATGCTTCACTATTGGGACTGTATTGGACAGGTGATGAGCAGTGCCTGGTTTTCTCCACACATACCACTTAGAATTAAGGCCAAAAAGTTCTATCTTGGTCTCATCAGACCAAAGAATCTTATTTCTCACCATCTTGGAGTCCTTCAGGTGTTTTTTAGCAAACTCCATGCGGGCTTTCATGTGTCTTGCACTGAGGAGAGGCTTCCGTCTGGCCACTCTGCCATAAAGCCCCGACTGGTGGAGGGCTGCAGTTATGGTTGACTTTCTACAACTTTCTCCCATCTCCCGACTGCATCTCTGGAGCTCAGCCACAGTGATCTTTGGGTTCTTCTTTACCTCTCTCACCAAGGCTCTTCTCCCCCGATAGCTCAGTTTGGCCAGATGGCCAGCTGTAGGAAGGGCTCTGGTCATCCCAAACGTCTTCCATTTAAGGATTATGGAGGCCAATGTGCTCTTAGAAACCTTAAGTACAGCAGAATTTTTTTGTAACCTTTGCCAGATCTGTGCCTTGCCACAATTCTGTCTCTGAGCTCTTCAGGCAGTTCCTTTAACCTCATGATTCTCATTTTCTCTGACATGCACATGACCCTAAGCACACAGCTATAATAACGAAGGAGTGGCTTCACAACAACTCCGTGACTGTTCTTGAATGGCCCAGCCAGAGCTCTGACTTAAACCCAATTGAGCATCTCTGGAGAGACCTAAAAATGGCTGTCCACCAACGTTTACCATCCAACCTGAAAGAACTGGAGAGGATCTGCAAGGAGGAATGGCAGAGGATCCAAATATATCAAATACACTGCCACTAACCAAATAACCTGCCTGCTTCATCTAACTCAAGCTATCTCTCTGTCCACGCCAACAACACCAATGGCGACCCTAGGGGGGGCCAGAGGGGGCCCTGACCCCCCCCAACATTATGCTGTGCCCCACCATGTGCCCCCCCAAAAAAAAAATTTTTTTTTTTTTTTTTTTTTTTTACAAAAAATCAATGTCTAAGAGGGAGAGAGTCCCCAGTCAGCTCCTGCGGGTGATTCCTCCCCCCTTTCCTGCTCGCTGACACTGCATAATGCGAGCGTTCACACAACCACGGCCGCCTGATCTGCTCCTTCACCTGCATCCTCATTGGCAGGGAGAAGAGCGAGTTGCAGGAAGGACTCCACCAGGACTTTCAGTTACTGAAAAAACAGACTGATTTCTCCCGTCCTTAGGACAGGAGGACCAGCCTGTAAATTCTAAGAGATGCCAGACCAGAGCTGTCAATAGCAGGGGCAGGACAGCAAGAGGAGGCTGGGGAACCCCACAGTGGCAGAACACCAGGGCCCGGAGGCAAGACAACCTTTGCAACCCTGATAGTTCTCCCACTGCTTTGGATCCTTATATTTTCTTGATATGCTGGTGACATATATCTCTTGTTTTCTGCCACCCTGGGGGACCCCAATACAGTAGGAAGGGAGCTCACTGCAGAACATGTGAAAGGGCCCATTGTGGGGTCGTAGTAAAGGGCCCCAGGATATATATATATATATATATATATATATATATGCATTTTATAGTTGCCCCCCTACTTTTGTCCCTGTCCCCCCATGTGCCCCCCCTAAATTTGAAAGCTGGAGACGCCACTGAACAACACTACACACAGCCGCTATGTAAGCACCCTTATATAGTGTTGGGCATGGACTTAGTCCCCCTGAGCCATGATTGGCCAAAGGCACTCTGCCTTTGGCCAATTATGGCTCTCTCAGCAGAGCGCGCTGTGATTGGCCAAAGCATGCAGGTCAGGTGCATGCTTTGGCCAATCATCATACAGCAATGCACTGCGATTTCGCGATGCATTATGGGACGTTCCGCGGCACTTGCATTTCCCAGCGAATGCCCCAAATGTTTGGTTTGTTTTAGAACAAACGAATACCCTATGTTCGACTCGAACCGCGGGCTCATCCCTAGTCAACGGTTGCACAGGTTACTGTGACACACCATTTGTCAATTATCATACAACAATGCTAAATATGCCTCTAAACGAAATAAAGTTCAATCAGCCATTATGCTAAAGATCAACCCCAAAGTTCTTCTCTGGTTAATGATGTATCATAATTGATTACTGAAAGTGCAAAGGGCAGCACAACATCACAATACATTATGCAAATTTCTAGTCCAAACTTTATACTGAGATGTTTATTTTGCAGAATCACTCTTGTGAAGAAGAAAAGGAAGGCTTTATTGCCAAGTGTTTATAACTAAAAGCAAACTTGGCAACATCTTCAATGCTATAAAATTTTGCAACCTCACCAGTGTTCATTTTAACGCAAACGTTAAATGAATCTTCATCACAGCAGGTGCCTCCGGATTTAAATATTATTCTATACACATTACGTTATTACATTTACCTAAGTTCCATTGAAAGCAAAGTGGAAAACATTTACGTATGATCAATGTTTCCATTTGTACATTTCAGTAAATATTCTTTTTCCATTTATTATTATTTAGCTTCTCTAGGATAATGTCAAAGTTAGAGGCATATCTTATGTCTCACATTAATATTTTAAAAACCCTCAATTTAAAGGACACATAATTATCACAATATCTTACTGGGCTGTTCAAAGCTTAAAAAGGAAATGATAATTATAAATTATATGAATTCATAGCTTTGGACTTTGCACTACTAATGCCGCGTACACACGGTCGGACTTTCCAGCAGTTAAAGTCAGACGGAATCTTTTCAGTGGATATTCCGATCGTGTGTGGGCCTCACTGGACTTTTTTTTCGAAAATTCTGAGAGACCTAGAAATAGAACATGTTTCAAATCTTTCCGACGGAATCAGTTCTTATTGGGAAAACCGCTCATCTGTATGCTGTTCCGGCGGACCAAAAACGACGCATGCTCTGAAGCAAGTACGAGTTTGCATGTTCTCCCTGTGCCTGCGTGGGTTTCCTCCGGGTACTCCGGTTTCCTCCCACACTCCAAAGACATGTTGGTAGGCTAATTGGATCCTGTCTAAATTGTCCCTAATATGTATGAATGTGAGTTAGGGACCTTAGATTGTAAGCTCCTTGAGGGTAGGGACTGATGTGAATGTACAATGTATATGTAAAGCGCTGCGTAAATTGACGGCGCTATATAAGTACCTGAAATAAATAAATAAATAAATAAAAATAAATAAGTACGAGATGGCAGCTATTGGCTACTCGCTATTGAACTTCCTTTTTCTAGTCCCGTCGTACGTGTTGTACGTCATCGCATTCTAGACAGTCGGACTTTGGTGTGATCATGTGTGCGCTAGACAGTTTCAGCGGAACTCCATTGGAACTCTGTCAGAAAAACCTTCTGAGTTCATTCCGACGGAAAAAACGGTCGTGTGTATGCGGCATAAGATCCACTTGTCCAAAACACTTTAGAGAAATAAAAAAAGCAAACAAACTTGTAGAGAAAAAAAGGTTTGTAAATATGCTTACTTCTGCCTTCCACACATTCTTTTTAAGTGAGATTCTGAAGAAATCTCGTGAAAAGACAAGCCAGCAAAATACAGGGGTGTTTTTCAGGTTTCCCAGGGATCTTGTGGGAGGGACTGTAACATAACCCTCGCCTAGGCACTGAGGGTATAAGCTCGGGGTAAGGTAAGTACATTGACTTTTTTTTTCCTAACAAGCTGTTTCTTTTTCTAGATAGTTCTTGCAAAGGGGGGCTGTAAAAAATGAGCTCAAATGGCTTTTTTGTGAAAAAGTCAGTTTTAAAGCAAACCTGTCAAACAATAAATACATTTATACCCCTCCTCCTGCCTGCATTGCTGAACAAAGCAGGAAGTTTTAGGACTTGTTCACACCATAATGGGCATAAAATGCACAAAAAACGCATATGCTTTTATGCATTTTTATGTGTGTTGACATGCATTGTATTGTTTTTTGAAGATTTTTCTTAACCCTCTTTCCTCTGATGTCACTTCCTTTTCCTTCTGTTGGTCAAGAAAGTGAGAGAGCACATGTCTTGTGACTTTTTTTGTGAGCTATATCTGCCTTGATTGTTGTTATGTTGATTGCTTTACTGAGGATTAGGAGAAGATTGAGGCATCCTAAATGTCATTTTTGGGTTGATTTGTTAATATCAATTTGAAACAAAAGGGAAGTTTTGGAACTGATACCATGATCTGCGAGTTCACCCAGACAAATTATTTTTGTACGTGTGCATGTTTATTGAAAGGTTAGTGTCAAAATGCGCTGCAAGTTTTTTTGCACACAAAGTCCATGTTTTTTATTTATCAAGCTTAGAAGACTACGGTAAGGCATGGAGACTAATGAGTGGCACAGGGAGTAAGACATGTAAGTATATGTGAATATTCATTTTAATTATCATATCATTACAGTTTATTATGAATACCCAATCATGTGCAGATAGAATAATATAACATAAAATAGATTTTAACATGAACGGCTATATGAAGTGAATATTCATGCAAAAGACAGATTTGTAAAAGATTTGAAACAAAAAATTAGATTCTGAATTCCTTGCTTAACCCCGTTTTGTCGGGCATATGCTGGGGGCATACGTTTAGGTATGTTTCAGACATAAACTTGCATTGCACATAGGATAGATAAGGTCCTTGAAGATGCCCTGTGTGAGGGCGAAACGCGTTGATGTAATTTCTGGTCTTGAGTTCTAACATCGTCACTTCCGGTTGTGGTGGAACCTGCGCTGGTTACGGCGTTCCAGAAATAATTTTACTTGCTTTCTACATGCCTGTATTTTACTGCTGTCCTGTAAATACCTTTTGCTAATGCACAATAAATGAATAGCGTTGCAGTACTTCACTATTGGCTCCCTTTTTATCCTTGTTTCAGTTAACATCTTATATTTTCTGAGAACCACGTTGGGGGGGCGGGGGAGTTGCTTACCAGAGCTGTGTGATCTACCACGTTCCCCTAGATGTAAAGCTTTTTTGACCCCCAGACTGAAAAGCTGGGGGTCCATGATTTCTGGTGAGTAGAGACACAGGAGAGGTGTGTGTCACATCACAGAGTGAAGTTTGGAGAACTAGCACTTTGATGAAGATTGGAGCACAAGAGAACTTTATATTGGACATTACTAGCAATATATGTTTATTTACACAGTTGGACTTTTTGATATAACTTTGTTTTGCTTACTGAGTTGCAAGCGCTGTATTTATGTTGTATTATTAATTTGAGTAGCACTTTGTGTATAGCAGCTGCAATATTTTTGTTTTTTCACTTCATGTGTATCCTAGCGCGAGTTAATTTATCCTATTAACATATGATAGAACAGCCCAACCTATTTCATTTAGAATTAGGGTATAATTAATTTTAAATATGCTAGCAAGGTTTGGAGTGAGATATATTTCCAAAGATCTCAATTTATCTTGCTCCACTAGTAAGGTAATTATATACCATTGTGAAAGCTCAGAGGTGGGGAGAATAGCATTCATATTTTCAGATTAAGATAAATTAATCTGAAAATTTAAAAATTCACATTAGAATTCTAGCCCTTTTAGAAGGTTAGGGATAGATATGGGTGCCTGTTGAATAATAAAGATGATATCATCAGCATAAAATGCCAGCCTCTATTCCTGATGCTTAATATATACATCATGTATTGTAGATTTGAGTCATATATGGTGGTCAGAATATGTGGTCAAAATGACTACATATATGTAGTTATTCTGACCACATGCATAAATGGTTTCAGTGGGATAATGAAAAAAATCAGCAAAACAAGACATCCCTGCCTCATTCCAGTATGCAAATCAAACAGTTGTGAAAGCAGGCCATTAATCCTAACTTTTGCTGGCAGATGACTATAAAGTGCACTATTCGTGTTAAGCATCTTTGTTCCCAAACTATATTAGGATAAAGTTATCTTAACCACTTCAATACCAGGCACTTTCGCCCCTTCCTCCCCAGGACAATTTTCAGCTTTCAGCGCTGTAACACTTTGAATGACAATTGCGCGGTCATGTATCACTGTAGCCAAACAAAATTTTTATCATTTTCTTCCCACAAATAGAGATTTCTTTTGATGGTATTTGATCACCTCTGGGGTTTTCATTTTGTCATAAACAAACTAAAAAAGACCAAAATTGTTGTAAAAAAAAGTTTTTCTTAGTTTTTGTCATAAAATTTTGTTTTCCCCTTCACTGATGGGCACTAATGAGGCAGCACTGATGGGCACTGATGAGGCAGCACTGATGGGAACTGATGAGTTGGCACTGATAAGGTGGCACTGATGTGCCCTGATGAGGAGGCACTGATATGTAGAATTGATGGGTACTGATAGGCGGCACTGATATGCACCACTGATGGGCACCAATAGGCACTGATAGGTGGTACTGATTGGCACTGACAGGTGGCCCTGATGGGCAGCACTAATGATGAGGTACTGATGTGTTACTGACAGGTGTTACTTCTGGGCACTGATTGGCACTGTGGTGGGCTCTGATTGGCACTGTGATGGGCACTGATTGGCACAGTGGTGAGCACTTGAAGATTTTTTTTATTGGGGAAATGTTGGGCACTGATTTGTAGATTATTTGCACATTTGAGGGGGCTGTGCTGATAATCACTGTGCTGTTCACAGCTGATCACTTGGTAAGAAGCCTCTGACAAAGGCTTCTTATCACTAACAGAGATGCGGGGTGTCAGACTGACATGCGTCAGGCATCGTCAGGCATCGTTGCGCCGCGCGCCCCCACGGCCGTGCACCGGCATGTTATCCTTCTGGACGTCATATGATGCCCATTCAGGATATCAGAACCACTTCTCGGCCGTCATTCTGCATATGGCGGGTGGGAAGTGGCTAAGGAATCCCCAGTCCACTCTGTCAAACGCTTTTTCAGCATCCATGGATAATAACAGTGTGGGCTGGGCAATCCCATTCACAAACTGTATAACTGACATAGCCCTCAATGCATTAACTCTAGCTTCACTTCCTGGAATAAAACCAGTGCGATCTGTTTTAATCAAATGAGGAAACAACCATTTGATCCTTAAAGCTAATACCTCAGCATACACTTTTATATTAAAATTGAAAACTCAAATTGGCCCTTTAACCTGGCAGTTCAGTGAGATCTTCACTTATTTGTTAATCAAAGAGATAGATGCACCAAGTATATGTAGTAGAGGATTGTCACCATTGCCTAATTAATTAGCATACGAACATAGGAGAAGGAGGAGAAAAAAGGATATTCTTGTATTCTTTATAATAGACTAAGAACCCATTTGGTCCTGGACTCTTGCCTGAGGACATAACAAACTAATGAAGGGATAATTCCCCTTCAGTAATATCTTTTTCCAATAGAAGGTAGTTCGTTTCTGTTATTTTTGGTAGATTTGTGTTAAAAAGCTAAGCCTTTATTTTACCCGCAGGAGGTGATTTTTTATTTCTTTTTGTTTTTCTCCGTACGTTATATATATTTTGAAAAAAAACATTAAACACCTTTGCTATATTCTTATAACTTTACATTAGTTAGCCCCTTTCAGTTTTGATCTTGGATATAAAAGAAGATGACTGCTTTTGTTTTAGTATTAGAGTGCAAGCTAAAAATCAACCTTGTTACTTTCCCCATTCATTATGCTTCTTAGAAATAAAAGAAAGCAAACATTTAGATTTCTGCAACAAGATCAATCTCTTTTTGTTACTAAAGTTTGCAAATAGTGCATTTGCCATGTTTTGTTTGATGGCTCTCTAGTTCTGAAATTTCAAATATCAGTTTCAAAAATTTTCCCTCTCCCGCCACACACCATGTGCTAAAAGTTTACCACGAATTAAGGGTTTATCTGCTTCCCAAATATTGGTAGCTGAAATATCTGGTGTACTATTAATATGGACAAATTACAATTCAGTAGTAATAGAATTACATATCGATGGGTCACATATTATTAGGGCATATTTAAAGTGGAAGTCCAGTCAAAACCAAAAACTAAGCTTAAGCCTAGTCCCACCCCCATTCAAAGCCCTGTACTAACTACCCTGTAAAGGAAAGATGCATTCAGAGTTCCTGAAAGTTTGCTTACCTTGTTGCTGACCTGGCTACACCTGGTACCTCTCTTTGGATCACCCCTGCCTTTTTTGTCAGCTGTTCATCTGTGTTATCAACCCCAGTTGGACTTCTGACCACGATTCTGCCTCCTGACTTGGTACTACACCACCAGCACGTTGCCAACTTCTACCTGTGCCTGACCTTGAACTTGATTGTGATTCTGCACTTATCTGCCCGGATGCTGTCGAACATAGTTTGTGACCTTACTTCATACTGCCACTGGGAGAATTCCTGTGCTTCCTAAGGCCATCCTTATCATCTCAGACTTCACAGTCTTGTAATTGACACCTAAAGCCGACCGCTGGGGAGAACACGTTACCATACCAGAGTGCCCTTAGATTAAGTAAGTATAAGCATCGTTCCTTTACAGGGTAGTTAGCATAGGACTTAGAATGGAGGTGGGAGCAGGTATGAGGTTTTGACCAGATCAGATTTCACTAAGGGCACGTACCGATGTGGTCATTATGACTACTATCGATATGTCATCGCGCTTAGAATCCCTTTAGAATGGGATCCATTACCATTTGTCTCACTTAATGATGGTATAATAATGGTATGCGCGGTGGTGGTGGACCGCACTTCCGGTTTGCAGGCCATCTTGGCTGACGCCATGTTGCATCACTTCTGGTTTTGGGCACGACCCTACGGAGTGATGTGTCCGTCCAGTCCCTAACTACACCCACAATCCCCGATGGCGGCCCTGGCTGTGACCACGAGGTTTGGTGTGGCACCACCCTCTTGACCTCTCTGATACTCTTTGCCCACCGCTCCTCTTCTGCACCTTTAATGTGATTGAATTGACCATTAGAGAGAGGACCCCCCCCAGCACCCTACTGCCCGCCCCCTCTTTTTCCAATATAGGGGTTGGCTTGTGTAGGGGTTTTTTGATGCTGGACTGTCGGGTCTTTGGAAGACCCTGATACACACTGGGCTGAACTTTATACATAAACATTCCCTGTATCCACTGCTATTCAGGGGACAAGTGAACCCCTTTGCCTTATAGGAGAGTTTTCCCTGTGGTAAGCACTAATTTTTCTTGATGTGAGTTTATGGACGGATGTTATGATAAGGCTAGATGACTGATGGATATCTACCTTTTTTATGCACAAGAAGCCTTTACCTGTGGAACCATCTTGTGTTAATTACTCCATGTATGAATTGTTTATCCATTGGTCCGACAACGACCTGTTTTCAGGTTAGTTGTTATTCGGTTTCTCCCTTCTCATAAACAGCTTATCTTATTTTCTCTGAACTGGTTGATACCTGTTAGGTGCTTTACCTTTCTTATACCATGTATATATTGGCCTTTGCTTGTGTTTTTCCTCTTTAAGATATGAGCAGACACATGAGTTGACCTGTGATTATAGTGGATGCTGTATGTATATCTGTATATCACCTTTTTTCTTCTCCCCTTTCCCACCCCTTTCCACCCTCTCCCATGTTCTAGCCTTCCCTTCTCTCTTTTCCTCTGTTTTTTTTAGTCCCCCTCTTCATTTCATGGGATAGGGCAATGTATGATATTATGTTAGGGTATATTTTGATGATGTTTGTTTTATTTTATGTAAATCAGATATATGGAGCCAGACTCATGGAATGAAGCACTGAAGAAGCGGCCTGGGTGCCGCGAAACATGTTGGTAAGCTCCATATAATATGTTTGATTTTATGTCTAACAACCTATTGTGCACTGTGCACTGATTTTATGTATTTAGGGGCTTATATTTGCCCTAACTTTCTATGTATGTTTGTCTTTTTTATATTTAAATAAACACCTTTTTTAATTGATATATTTGTTTATTTAATCAACCAGGGAACTACTATTTAAAGCGGAGTTCCACCCAAAAGTGGAACTTCTGCTCGTTGTACTTCCCCCCCTCCGATGCCACATTTGGCACCTTTCGGGGGGGAGGGTGACAGGATACCTGTCTAGTACAGGTATTCTATTCCCACTTCTGGGAGCCTCAGCCGGGGTTATTGAGGTCACCACCCAGGCTCCCTCCTCCTTCATCGGCCACCGGGCCAGTAGCAGAGGGGAGCGGAGCCTCGCGCATGCACAGCAGGGTCCCCGGAGTGAAGCTGCAAGGCTTCACTGCTGGGTTCCCTTACTCACAATGGAAGCAACATGCACCTGACAGCTGATGGAAACATCAGCTGCAGTGCCGAAATTGCTGGACTCCAGGACACGTAAGTGTCCAATTATTAAAAGTCAGCAGCTGCAGTATGTGCAGCTGCTGGATTTAAATTTTTGCAGCGGTGGGCGAACCTCCGCTTTAACGCCCACTGTTGAGAGATCCCACAATGTTTTGAGAAAGTAAGTGAAAACAAAAATGATCAATAAATGTTAGGTCAATCCTTGAGTAAGAAATGTGCATGTGAGTTAAATGAACAATCCTTTTCTTTAGGATACATTATTCTCCACACATCCATTAATTTTAAATGATTTAAACTCTTTATTATTAATCCTATATTGCCAATATAACACCTCCATGTAGCCCCTGGAGGAACCCAATAATGGTTTCAATGTTAACAGATAAAATGAGGGCCTCTTCCTTGAAATCATAGAGTTTAGATATCACTCATTGAAAAAATGGGTTCTGATTCCGACTGGAACAGTATAATGTTACTATGGTATACAAAATATCATTCATATACTCTTTTATAAATAGAAACCTCCCTTCCAAGTCCACAATCTTGTCAGTGAGATAAAAATTACTTGTTAAACCCAATTTCAACCCCCTTGTTTCATTTATTATTATCCCTGTGAAACCAGCAGGAGAATTGATTAATTTAAAGATTCATTTTAGCTGATGATTTTAAGTGAGTTTCCTGTAGGCATACAATAGATGCAGAAAAATGCTTAAACTCATATAGGGTTGCATGTGTTTTTATTGGTGAATTAAAACCCTTGACATTTTAAGAAATTACAGTAATCTTACCTTGACTGCATCAAACAAGTGCTGTTGAGTGGTTAAGGTTCCACTGCCTCCTTGTTGCATTGCCTTCTGTTAAAAATAAAAAGAACACAAGGTCTTTTCCTGAGGTGGGGGTATACAGTACCAGAAGAAAACAAAAACAAAAAACTATAAACAGGGAAGGTGGTAAAGTTAAAGGTCCATCTAAGCACTGTGAAAGCAAATTTCCATATTTTAGTGTGCATAGCTCTAGTTTAGGGCATCCCATATAGTATCTTGTTTTCCACAGATATTGCTAAATATAATGTATACCCATATTCAAAGGTGGACATGCGAGTGTAATTTATACATTTCCTTGTCAAAAGAAGTTTATTGAGTATACAATGTTATAAAGATACATAAAGTAAGTTTACAAGGATCTATAAAGTAAGCTCATTGTTTTACAGTAGGGTTTATATAGGTAAATATCATGAAATTTCAAATATTAAACATTGGGTTCACTTAAACCTAGATTAAAGATATATATAATTTCCTTAGTTACTTTTGTAGGTATTTAAATGATTTATACCTACTATACATATTGTTTACAAGTAGAGTGTATATAGGTCAAATAAATTCTGATAATGAGCTTTAATCGTAAGGTGGAGAAAAGGAAAGAGAAAGAAGAAAAAGGGTTGAAAGGTAGAGGTATGGTCCACAAGGTTGTCCCGCTCGTCAGTTTATTATTCTTTTTAGTTCTCTTTGAAGCCTTAGAATGGGTGTCTCTGTAAGTCATTTAATCTGTTACCATGGCAACAGGACAGAGTCATTGAAGTTTGACAGGAACTGTTGTTTTATCCAAGGATGCCAAAGTTTTTCAAATTTTGGAATTTGATTTTGATCGATGGCTACCATCTTAGCATGGGACATTGTATTATTCATTCTGTGAATTGTTTCTGTTAGTACCAATGTAGGAGATTTCCATGCCTTGGCCACTGTTTGTTTTGCAGCCGTTATTAGTTGGATCATAAGTTTGAATTGAGAGAGTGTTAACCATTCCGGTTTTAGATTAAGTAAAGTTAAATATGGATCTGGCTGTATTATTTTTTTAAATATTTTAGATGCAATCACGAAGACTTCCTTCCAGAAGGTTTGGATTACTGGGCACGTCCACCATATGTGTAAATATGTGCCTATTTCTGGGCATCCTCGAAAACAAAGAGCTGAGGTATTAGGCGAATATTTTGCCACTCTAGCGGGTACAAGGTACCAGCGAGTTAGGACTTTATAATTTGTCTCCAGTGCTAAGATGTTGGGTGAAGATGACTTAGATGTGAGCCATATGTTAGACCAGTCCGTGTCTTCTAAAGTTCGTCCCAGGTCCTCCTCCCACCTCTGAACGTAAGAGGGTCCATTAAGATTTGCTACTCCATATAATTGATTATAAAGTGATGAAATTGTACCTTTAGCAAATGGATCTTTTGTACAGATTGATTCAAAAATGGATAATTGGGATAATGGTGTATCCCCCTTTAGGAAAGGTGTATAGAAATTTTTGATTTGGAGATATCTAAATATCTCAGAGTTTGGTAGATCATATTTTTCTCTAAGCGATGGGAATGAAAGGAATGATTTAGATGCTATGAAGTCATTTAGTGTCTGAATGCCTGATGTTGTCCAAGCTTTAAAAGAATTTGGGTAGATCCATGCCGGATAAAAGGCCGGATTTCTGATAAAAGAAAGGAGAGGATTGTGTGGAGATTGTAACTGATATTTGGTTTTTAGTTTATCCCAGAGAGATAAGAAGTGTTTAGTTATGGGATTATGAATTTTAAAGCGGTCTTTAGGATCAAGCCATAATAAATTTGATATTAATAGAGGGTCATTTTCTGAAGCTTCTATAAATACCCATAATGGGATTTCCTGTTTTGCATGGTATTTGGACAGACTGGCCAAATGTGCTGCTCTGTAGTAGTTAGTAAAATTAGGGTATCCCAGGCCTCCTTTATTTTTGGGAAGATGTAGTGTGTGTATAGGTATACGTGGTTTAGAAGAGCCCCATATAAACGAAGTTGCTCATTTTTGTACTATTTTCAAAAAATAGGAAGGAATTGGAATAGGGAGGACTCTGAATAGATAAAGCAATTTGGGTAGAATAGTCATTTTGATTGCATTAATCTTCCCTATCCAGGATAAAGGAAGTTGCGACCATTGTTTTATTAGATTTGTGATCTGTCTTAATACAGGAGGATAATTGGTTGAGAATAAGTCAGAATGAGATGCTGTTAAATGAATTCCAAGATATGGGATTGATTTTTCTGCCCATGTGAATGGGAGTGCAGCCCTAGCCGGGATCAATTCCATGTTTGTGAGTGAAATATTAAGCACTAGGCATTTCTTAGGATTAATCATAAGGCCGGATAGGGCTGCAAATCCATCAAGAGCTGGTATTAAGTTAGGACCAGAGACCTGTGGTGATGATAGAAAAAGTAATATATCGTCTGCAAATATACATAATTTGTGTGTAATACCTCCTACTTCAATGCCAGTTATAGTTTGGTTTGTTCTGATGTATTGGGCCATGGGTTCGAGTATAAGGGCAAATAATAAGGGAGATAATGGGCAACCCTGTCGGGTACCTCTTTCGATATTAAAGGCTTCAGATTTGTATCCAGCATATTTTATATAGGCTTTGGGTTTAGTATATAATGCTTTGATCCATGTTAAAAAGTGGGGTCCAAAACGCATTTTTGTAATGAATATTGCATATATTGCCAGGATACTGTGTCAAATGCCCTCTTAATATCGAGAGATAGAAAACATAAAGGGATTTTCCGTTTTTTAGCAATATGTGCCAATAACACTGCCCTGCGTATATTATCGCCTGCCTGTCTATTTGGCATGAAGCCTACTTGATCTCTATGTATTAATTTTCCTATAATGCTATTGAGGCGTTTTGCTATTATTTTTGCTAATAATTTAATATCGAGGTTTAACAGAGAGGCCGATAATTCACACAGGAAGTATCATCAGAAAGGGGTTTTGGGATCATGCAAACAATTGCCATTAGTGTTTCTTGCCGAAAAGAATGTCCATCTAGAAGTTTGTTAAAAGTTTCAGTGAGAATGGGAGAGAGTATTTCTGAGAATGTTTTATAGTATAAAGCCGAGTAGCCGTCTGGGCCTGGTCTTTTGTTAAGTTTTAGGTCTTTTATGGCGTTAGCAACTTCATCTATAGTTATAGGCTCATCCAAACTGCTTTTTTGATTCTGAGATAACTCAGGTAAGGTTATTTTTGAGAAGAAGGATTCAGCCTCTGTAGGATTAAATTCATTGTTTGTCTTGTATAAAGTTGCGAGATGTGAGTGAAATTTATGGACTATTTTAACTGGATTACAAGTGTAAACATTTTTTGATAATTTCAAACGTATTGGTTTGAAAGATTTGTTAGTTGAATTTAATGCCCGAGCCAAATATGTACCTGGTTTGTTTGTATTCATGTAGAAATTGTGTTTGGAGCGTTTGAGGGATTTATCAACTGACTCAGTGAGAAATAGATCGTATTCCAATCTAGATTTTTCCAGATGAGATTTTGTACTCTGAGATGGATTATCTTGAAATGATATGTAGGCTGCATTAAAATTGAGTTCTAGTTTTTTTGCTAGATTTTTGCGTTCCCGTTTAAATAGTGCCATTTGTCTTTGTATTGTACCACGCAAGACAGGCTTATGAGCTTCCCACAGGGAGATGTCTGTTGTATTATTAATTGATATGTATTCCTTTAAAGCTTGTTCAATGGCCATCTGATGTAGTGGGTGTTTGAGCATTATGTCCGGTAAGTACCACGTTGGGTCATGCGCTTTTGGTATGGCTGAGGCTATAGTAGTGTATACTGCATTATGGTCAGACCACGGAATCGGAATTATATCTGATGCAATAATTTCTGGTATCATTCCTATTGTTAGAAAAATATGATCTATTCTGGTGAAGGTTTGATGAGGGTGCGAGAAATAAGTGAATTTCTTTTTCATTGGATTACTTTCTCTCCATGAATCTACCAGATTGTATTTGGAAAGAAGTTGAGAAAAAGGTAATCTAGAGGTTATTTTGGATGGTGTAAAAGGTGATTTATCTAGAAATGGGAGGAGGACCTGGTTCGAATCCCCACACATTATCACTGTTCCTATTTTGTGTGTATTAATCACTTGTAATATATGTGAGAGGAATGGTGTAGGTTGTTTGTTAGGAGCGTAGTAAGAAATCATCGTGATTGCTGTATCCATTATATAACCCATGAGTATCAGGTATCTACCTTCTGGGTCTTTAATTTCTGATGATAAGGTGAATGGTGTGGATCGGTGAAATGCAATTAGAGTTCCCCTTTGCTTGGTACAGGCAGAAGCCGTGTAAATTTGTTGATAAAAAGGAGAAATATATTTTGGAGTAGAATCTTTGGTGAAGTGTGTTTCTTGGAGGCATACTATGTGAGCCTTCTTGTTATGGAAAGTACGGAAGGCTTTGGTCCTTTTTTGAGGGACATTTATTCCCTGAACATTCAGGGAAAGTATATTCAGTGGTGCCATGGCAATAGATCAAATAGTTTTGACTTACTTTTTGTTATGCAGAGCTGACTGCGCAGATCAACCTGCGTGGACTGAAGAGATGAATAGATAGAAAAGAAACCAGTGAATTCTGGAGTAAAGAGTAAACAAAAAACATATGAGATTAGATGATACATTGTATAAATTATTTTTTGCAAGTAATCACAATTTACCCGTGAAAGAGAATAAATATCTCTCTCAGGGGAATAAGTGCCTTCGTCACACTCCCACATAATATGGTTGGGAGAATGAGGAGGGCTAATGGGGGTACACGGATCTTCCGCTTACAGGAGAGAAGTGCTATGTCAAAAGACATCAAAATGATGTTTCATTAATTGGAGTGCAGAATATAGTTTTTGTTGAAATTATTTATTCCAGGGTGGTTGTATATGGTTAGTCTTGCCCTAGGCTAAATAATTCAGTTAGAAAGGTACTGTTAATAACTTTGGTATTGATGAAGATAGTTTGAATTATTTTGGGATTTTAACCCTTTTAGAGTAAACAATTACATATTTTATTCATATGTAACTGTTTAGATATGTTAACTCATAAAATTGAGGTTGTATTGCTTCAGATTAGAATAAACAAAAACATAACTCTGGGAACTAGTTAGGTAATAATATATTTGTTTTAAGAAAAGAAAGAAAAAGCTTCCATTACTTCTGGATTATTGAACATATTTGTCCTAAAAAGTAATAAATCTATTGTTATTACCTGATAATATATAACTGAACAAGAATTTCCTTATTTCACTTGTATATTCTAAGGCTATGTGAATCAGAAGTAATAAGAAATATAACTGGAATGTAACATGATCCCACACAGTGTGTGACTATCAGAATGCAGGTACATTCAGTTATAAATACAGTTTTTTTATAGAGAACCATCTCTTAGTATAATAAATGAAGAGATATCAGGAATTAGGATGTCAGTCCATTAAATCTTCTTGGTCCATGGATGATGTGGCATAACGGCCTCTTTTGTGAGAATGATGATTCCCATTTTGTTCTGAAATTTTCTGGGTGCTGCCTGAAGGTGAAGATGATGCCATTCTTCTGCATGTGGGAGTGTTGCTGCTTGTGGGTTCTGTCAGATTTAATTTTAAAAGGGTTTGTTGTAGTTCATCTGCTGATCTGCTTCTGTAAATTGTACCTTGGTAGTTAAATCTGACTGAAAAGGGGAAGCCCCATTGATACATAATGTTGTGGCGTTGCAGTTCCATTAGTTGGGGTTTCATGGATCGTCTTTTAGTAATAGTAAGTTGGGATAGGTCAGCAAAAATTTGATAATTGTGTCCTTGAAAATTAAGTTCCTTTTTTTCTCTTGCAGCAATTAGTATTTGTTCTTTCGTTCTGTAATAATGAAATTTTGTGATTATATCACGTGGGGGTCCATCTTTCTTTTTGGTTGTGAGGGCTCTGTGTACTCTGTCCAGTTCTAAACGTTCAATAGGGATATCTGGCTTTAGTTCTTGTAATAGAGCAGTAATAGTAGATTGCAGGTCTGTCACAGTTTCAGGTATTCCCCTTATGCGCAAGTTTGAACGTCTGGCTCTATTTTCGTAATCTTCGAGCTTAGTTTGAAGTATTAAATTCTCTTTTTTTAATTGTTCCAATTCTGTTATATTTTCTTGGGTTGTAATTTCAATTTCATCCATTTTTATTTCTAAGGCTGCGGTGCGGTTTCCCAGCTCTCTTATTTCTTTGGTTAGGCTTTTTGTTATTTGGTCTAAGGTTTGTTTTAAAGCCTTATGAAGCATCTTTTCAAATTGTAATAATATTACTGGGGATTCTGAGGAGGCTTGTGGAGAAGTTTGTGAGAGGATTTGTTCTGTATCTGACTCAAATGGAGAGTCTTGCTGTGACATTTTCTGTCTGTGAGAGCACCCTGATGCTGTATCTTGTGAGGTGACTGGAGCTGCTTCAGCTGCAGTGAGTGCCTGTGAGCTCTTTGTGAGGTGATTTTTATTTCTGCCACGGTTTCCTCCCAGTACCATATTTCCTGCCCAAACTTTCACAGTTTGTTCCCTGGGGCAAAAAGGTTCAAATGGATACCTTTTGAGCCTGCAGGCTCCGCTTTGTCCTTCTCTTCTCTCCTCAGCGGTGTGGAGCTCTAACAATGCATGTCTGCTCCGCTAGGCTCCGTAATTTATACATTTCAAGGCTGCAGAGTAAGTAAAAACACAGAAGACAAATACATTTCAAACGGGCCAATTCCATTATTTTTACATACTAGTTATAATTTTAATTATACTATACAATGCATTTGATACCTACAATAAAGGGACATTATTGCCACCCACTGCATTACCACAGGAGGGACTACAGATAAAGGGGCACTACACCTGCCAACACACTGCTCATAGTAAGAGTCAGAAAGGAACTTTTAATCTGCATACTTGTTCTAGGTCAGTTTAAACATCATAACAGCTAGGCAACTAGCATTTCCAAGTGGGAGTTTTTTTAATATACTTTCTAAGTACGTTTACTTTAAGGAGGGGGACACTGGATTCCTACCTAATTCGTCTGGGTCTTCATCCAGGGCTACCATCCCTGCCCCCCAATCTGTCTACGACAACAAATTAAGTTTAATTAATCTAACCTCTAACCAACTATCTCCAGATGAATTATCAGTCTTAAGGCCTTTCTGCCGAACTACCACTATCGATAAATACAAAACTATTATGGATCTGTACCTCTTCGACAGAAATTTAACATACAAATACATGTTTGACACTGATAGGATCAGAAAAGGACAAGAAAGAGAACAAACAGATAAAATGAAAAAATGTATGATGCAGGACTTTGGAGCCCTGTGCGATCACATATTGCTGTTTGAAGAAAGTGGTGAAAGTGATAAGGACTTTAGAGAGGAAAACAGACATGTCACAGTGAAGGAGCCAACTCAAAACAAATCTTTTAAAAGCAAGTCACAGAAATTCCCAGACTTGACAACGAACTACCATGTGTGAGCATTTTTTACCGCAATGGTTAGTGATGTTAAACGTATGACCATTGCTACTAAAGAATCTAATCTTACTCCTACACAGCAACAGGCACTTATTCAACTACAGATTAGGCCAAACACAGTGATTAAAGCCTCTGATAAGGGCAGTAACATCATCTTGATGACTCAAGCCAAATATGAAAAGATGTATTAAGACATTTTGAATAACACACAGTGGTAAAAACTCAGTGAATGTAATATCTCAATTTAAGAATGAGTTCAAACAATTTATCTATACAGCCTATTTAAAAGCTTTAGTGGATAAGGATACCTATGATTATTTAAATGTACAATTTCTTCAAGAAGCAACATTTTATTTATTTCCTAAAATACATAAAAGTCTTATTACACCCCCAGGGAGGTCCATTATATTGGGAAATAGGAAAATGCCAGTAGACTGGCTGACTTATTTTTAATGCCTCATGTTACTAGGCTCCCCTTTTATGTTAGAGACACTTTGGATCCACTTAAACATGTGGATGGTCTTTTTGTCCCTCCTGCTTGTGACAATCAATGTGGAGGCCCTCTACGTAAGCATCCCTCATGAGCAGGGAGTCGGGATTGTAGCACATTCCTAATGAAACAGGAACAAACACAATGCTAATTTGTAGTCCTGTGAGCCTCCAGGTAATTGACCAAATCTGGTCTCCAAAATAATGTATCTTTGCAAATGATCAGCTGCTAACATTACGCATGTCTCATAACCATGCAAAATAGTTAAACCAAACAGTACACACACTGTGCTTATCAAAATAAAAATGTAAGAAATTTCTACTAAAATATTAATAAAGTGATATTGTGCTTAACATACAAAAATATACAAAATCTATTAATACTATACATTAATGTGCAATAAACTTCAATGAATGAATAAATAGGTAAAAGTGCTCCAATCAGCCTGTGTATTGCAAATATTCCACAAAGCTTGTGCAATTTTCAAACATTAATAGATAATTCAAAACAAACATGCAAACGATTTAGTGTTGCATCCATGCATTTCAGTGCTGCATCTACGCAATATGGTGTTAGTGCAATGTTCAAACAATAAAAAATTAAAAAATACAAAAAAACGCCTCCAATGCGATTTGGTGCTGCATCCATGTGATTCTATGCAATTCAGTGCTGTGCAATGATCAAATTAACAGTCCACAGATCTTCCACAATCCATTCATGTGTTATTGTGAACACAAACTAAAGTGCTGTGTGCTCATGCAAGTGCTCTCCCCTAGGTGATAGCCCCTCACCTTAGGGCGTGTGACCTTGCAATTAAACTTGGTCCCAATGCGCCTTAGAAGACTATTTAATTTTAATATAATGGATTGGTGTTTGTGCCTAAAAAGTCCATATTAAAAATCTATACATATTATTGTGTTCTAAAAAGCTTTTGGCATGTAGCACCGATTATTTCTACTGTACCCACAGTACCACCCTGTGGTTACAACCTATAATCTCAATTAATTTAAAGAAGAACTTCAGTCCCCCGCAATTTGGCCTAATCCCTCTCTGGCGCTGTCATCTTTAAAAATCAGGTGTGAGCGCAGAAAAGCAGAAGGGCTTTGCCCAGCCTTTGTTACCTTGAAGAGACCTGCAGCATATGTGAACATGTGTGCATGCACAGACAACCTTAGATTCAAGACTTCATACCTGCATATTCTCTGTGTTGGAATCTCTTGCGTGTGTGCAGATATGCTACAGATCTCTGGCAGGTCCTGTAGCCCTGAGGCACATATGCACATGCGTGGAATCTGACAGCTGTCACACCTTTATTTGCTGTTTGACCTTGCCAGCAATTATTGTTGCCTGACAGGGCTATTCCCCTAATTTTAATTTTTGATAAGTCTAATGCCTGTCTGGCACTGGTAAGGACACTCCTCTTAAACTATGTCAGGTTATTGTGTATGTATGCTCGCATATTTGTTATTTTTTTCAGTAAAGCTGGGGTCTTGCCCTTTTCCAGCTTACTCAGTCTTTGTGTTATCATTGGGCAAGATAACTGTGATTAAATATATAATTCAAATCCAAAAGGGTCAGCAGGATCTCAATCTGTACACTAAAGCCTCGTACACACGATTGGATTTTCCGACAACAACACCATGGAATTTTGTTCGAAGGCTGTTGGCTCAAACTTGTTTTGCATACACACGGTCACACAAATGATGGCCAACAATTACGAACGTAGTGACGTACTAGATGTACTACGTGGTTTTTCAGCTCTTTAGTGCCACACTTTGGGCTCCTTCTGCTAATTTCATGTTAGTAGAAGTTTGGTGAGTGTTGATTCATGCTTTTCAGTTAGTTTCTGCTTCATTATTATCCCATTAAAGAAGTGAATTGTGTGCTGCATTTGGAGATTTCATAATTTGCCACGTCACGAATGTTAATTCTCCATTACAAACGCTAGTTTACAAGACCGACCACTTCTGCTTCCGAGCATGCGTGTTTGTACTTTGGACTTTTGTCCAACGGACTTGTGTACACACGATCGGAAAGTCCGACAGCACACATTTGTTGGCGGAAAATTTGAAAGCATGCTAGCCAACATTAGTTGGCGCAAAGTCCGACAATAAATGTGCGATGGAGCATACACACGGTTGGATTTACCGCCAACAAGCTCACATCCAACATTTCTCGTCTGAAAATCCGATCGTGTATATGGGTAACACGTAAACAGGTCTACAGACATGGATTTTTACCCTATGCTTCAAAAAAGTTTTCTACAGATTGAGATCCTGCTGTCTTGCCAGCTATTTTGGATTATGTGTCTAAGAAGAAGCCTAATGCCGCATACACACGAGCGGACTTTCCGGCATACTTCACCCGGTGACCACCCGATGACCACGCCCCCTAAAACGTCACAGTCCCAGCATGCCCAGGGACTGTGATGGCATAAGGGGGCGGGGTCTCCGCCTATATAAGTCACAGCGGAGCGCTCAGAGAGCAGTCCAGACGGAGAGACCGTCGTGTCAACATCTGGAGAAGTGAAGAGGGAAGAAGCCAAGAACACAAGAAGCCAGAAGTCCGGGCCTCCATTGGCAAAAGAGCGGCAGGAAGACAGCGGAGGAGCCGGCAGAAGAACTAGAACACCGGGAGAAGAGGCCAGAGACAGCAGAGAAGAACCAACCAGACGCCGGGAGAAGAGGAACCGGTGGGACCCCCAAAGCCGGAAGAAGACCCCCGAAGCCAGGGAAGACCCCCGAAGCCAGAGGAAGACCCCCCCAGGAGCTGTCTAATAAATTATTTTAAAAACCTGTGTAGTGTGTTTAATTATTGACACTTTTTCCCTAGGTGAATGGGTAGGGGTACCATGTACCCCATACTCATTCACATAGGGTGGGGGGCCGGGAACTGGGGGCCCTCTGTTTATAGGGGGCTCCCGGATTCCGATAAGCCCCCCGCCCGCAGACCTCGACAACCAATGGCCAGGGTTGTCGGGAAGAGGCCCTTGTCCTCATCAACATGGGTACAAGGTGCTTTGGGGGGAGGGCCCCGCAGGGCGCCCCCCTCCCCCAAAGCACCCACCCCCCATGTTGAGGGCATGCGGCCTGGTACGGTTCAGGAGGGGGGGCGCTCGCTCGTCCCCACCCCCTTTCCTGACCGGCTGGGCTGCTTGCTCGGATCGGGGTCTGGTATGGATTTTAGGGGGGACCCCACGCCGTTTTTTCAGCATAGGGGGTTCCCTTTATAATCCATACCAGACTTAAGGGCCTGGTATGCCCCGCGACGGGGCTCGCAAGGTGTCAATCTCGCCGATAAAAGCGGCGAGATTGACTTCCTTTTCTAGTCCCGTCGTACCCGAGTCATGTTCAAAATGAACAGACTTGTCCGTGTGTGGGCAAGTCTGTTCATTCTGAAAGTCCGCTGTAACTCCGGCAAAAGTCCGTCGGAAAGACGGGTGGACCTAGCCTGCCGGAAAGTCCGGTCGTGTGTAGGCAAGTCCGTCCGTTCAGGTAGTCCGCTGGAAAGTCCGGCGGAAAGACCGTCGGACCAAGTCTGCTGGAAAGTCCGCTCGTATGTACAAGGCATTAGTCTGAGCAATGGTATTCTCATTACCCTGATTGAAGTCTGGCTTTGAGCATGGTGACTTATCTTTTGTTTCTTTGTACTGTGATTATATATGGCCTATGCTTCTCCGCAGTCAAGCTTATTATTTATAAATCTGTATAAGGTGTGATATAGATATGTATATATATATATATATATATATATATATATATATATATATATATATATATCACCTAGGGGTCAGAGGGCCCCAGCCACAAGCCAAGAGACAGAGGGTCTCACCGAGGGGTCAGAGGTGCCCCAGCTAGCAGCCAGGAGACAGAAGGTCTTGTTCCAGGAGTCAGGTTTGGTCCTATTGGAGTGTCAGGAGGACCTCAATCCATAGGCCAAATGTTGGCCGTGCAGCAGGGCACTGAAACTGAAGGCTAAGAGAGCCAAGTGATCCATGAGACCTGGACAAACTTGTCAGAGGAACTGGTAAGAGGAGCAGTGATGCTGCCAACAAATAAGCCAGGTGGCTTGGCATTGTCATTACTTAGATTTTGTGTGGAAGAACCCACTGTGTTGACAACTAATGTGCATGTGAACTTTCTGTTTATTAAATTAAAGTGGGCTGCCATGTCCTAAAATACAGTTTTGGACTCGTGCTACTCATTGTAAATGCACCTCAATACAACAATATTTATATAAAGTTGTGCGCAAAAGCTTGCATACCCTGGCAGAAATCGTGAAATTTTGGCAATTGATGTCAAAAATATGACTGATCATGCCAAATGGGGATAGTGATCATATGAAGCTATTTATTATCACATGATCATGGTAACATAAATTGCCCAAATGGCCCTGATCAAACGTTTTCATGCCCTGGAATGTTTGGCCTTGGTACAGACACATGAGGTGACACACACAGGTTAAAATGGCAATTAAATGTTAAGATCCCAGATCTGTGTCTTTTTAAATTGCAACTAGTGTCTGTGTATAAATAGTCAATGAGTTTGTTAGCTCTCACATGAATGCACCAAGCAGGCTAGATACTAAGCCATGGGGAGCAGAAAATAACTGTCAAAAGACCTGTGTAACAAGGTAATGAAACTTTGTAAAGACGGAAAAGGATATAAAAATATCTCCAAAGCCTTGAACATGCTAGTCAGTACAGGCATGCCCCACTTTTAAGTACGCAATGGGGTTTATTTACTAAAGCTGGAAAGTGCAAAATCAGGCTCACGTCTGCATAGAAACCAATGAGCTTCTAGGTTTTATTTCATGAACAAGCTGGGGTTAGAAGCTCATTGGTCTCTATGCAGAAGTGAGCCTGATTTTGCACTTTCCAGTTTTAGTAAATAAACCCCATTGTGTACTTAAAAGTGGGGTATGCCTCTACTGTTCAATCACTTATTAAGATGTGGAAAATTTGAGGATCTCTTGATACCAAACCAAGGTCAGGTAGACCAAGATACTGTAGATTTCAGCCACAACTGTCAGAAGAATTGTTCCAGATACAAAGAAAAACCCACAGGTAACCTCAGGAGAAATAAGGGTTGCTCTGGAAAAATAAGGTGTGGTTGTTTAAAGAAGCACGATATAATGATACTTGAACAAAAATGAACTGCATGGTCGAGTTGCCAGAAAAAAGCCCAGTTACAATGTGACTAACATCTTGACACGCCTCACAGCTTCTGGCACACTAATCTGGAGTGACAAGGCCAAAATAGAGCTTTAGGGTCACAACCTATGTTTGGAGAGGGGTCATCAAGGCCTATAGCGACAAGAATACCATCCCCACTGTGAAGCATGGTGGTGGCTTACTGATGTTTTTGGGGTATATGAGCTCTAAAGGCATGGGAAATCTTGTAAAAGTTGATGGCAAGATGAATGCAGCATGTTATCAGAAAATACTAGCAGACAATTTGCATTCTACTGTGCATGGCACGGTCTTGGACTTTCCAGCACCACAATGACCCTAAGTACAAGGCCAAGTTAACCCTCCAGTGGCTACAGCAGAAAAAGGTCAAGGTTCTGGAGTGGCCATCACAGTCTCCTGACCTTAATATCATTGAGCCACTCTGGGGAGATCTCAGATGTGCAGTTAATGCAAGATGACCAAAGACTTGATGTGACCTCGAGGCATATTGCCAAGATGAATGGGCAGCTATACCACCTGCAAGAATTTGGGTCCTCATAGACAACTATTACAAAAGACTGCACACTCTCATTGATGCTAAAGGGGCAATACACAGTATTAAAAACTAAGGGTATACAGACTTTTTTTCAGCTTTTCTTACATACTGTCACCAGTGCAGTACAGCGTCATCTTATAACTGCTGAGCGATGATCAAGGACACTGACTGGGGACAGTATGCAGCATTACACTGATGCTGCAGCAGAGAGGTAAGTATGTACTGTATGTTTATTTTTAGAGTCCCACACTTCTACTTTTTTTTTTAACAGAAAAGTTTATTTAGACAATTCAGCATTACAAAACAAACAACTTTAGGATTACAGCAACAAACAGGTCAAAGGCAACAATAAGTCAGTTTCCTGAGGGGAGTATTCCCTCCCATCTTGCATCATCTAACCCGGGTGTGTCAAACAACCTCCTATCTTTAGTAAGCATTCCTATCCATTATCACTATGTCGCTTCACATACCCTTAAACAAAGCAGTTAGATAAGAACGGATAGGGTGGCAAAAATGTGAGGGAGGGAAGGGAAGGAAAGGGAAGGGGAGGGGGGAGGGAGCAGCGGAGGACGGCCCATCCGTCAATGCACAAGAGGGATAAAAGATTTTAGCCACAAGCATCTATCCAGATGGACCATACCTTATCAAATTTCCCCGGGCCATTGTCTGCTTTCATATGTGAGTCTGTACAGGGGCAACACCGAGTTAACCGAGCTCTGCCAAGAGGCATGAATGGGCGGCTCCACTGACTTCCATTTTAACAGTATTTCCCTTATGGCATAGAACAGGGAGATGGTCAAACATATCTTGCAATATCTATCCCCTTCTATATCCTCCATATGGCTCAATAGTAGAACCTGAGGATCCAGCTTCACCCTTGTCCCACATATCTCACTCAGTGTAGAGGCTACAGCTGCTCAATACTGTCGGAGTTTGGAGCAAGACCAGACCATGTGCTAGAATGTGCCTACCTCTTGGTTGAATCTTTGACAAGTCAGGTCATGTTGAGGGTAAATGTGGGCCGATTTCTGTGGGGTATAATAAGCCCTATGGAGGAACTTAAGTTGTACAAATCTGTCCTTAGCTGCAATCGTGGAAGGAATAAATGTGGAGACACACTTCTCCCATTCTTCCTCACCTAGGGACGGGATATCTGCCATCCATTTATCCCACGATCTAGTCAGTTTGGTTGCATGAGCAGCCGTCAGGTATAAATACAGAGAGGAGAAGGGCCTCCCCATCACGCTGGAGGTCAGGAGGCGCTCAATAGAGTCTGACTCAATGTTCAATGGTTCAGTAAATTGAGCCCCAAAAGCATGTCGCAACTGCCAATATCTGAACTCAAAAGAGGCAGGTATTGAGTAGAGGCGTCTCAGATCCTGGAAAGTCATGAGTCTTCCATTAAGTATTATGTGTTTCAAGATGGTGATCCCCTTTTAGCTCATAAAGCAGGATTTGGGATACTATTCCAGTGTGGTAGCATAGGATTCCCAATAAAGGCTTGTGTGGGGAGATATGAGCAGATCGATTATAAACTACTCTGGCATCCTGCCAAACCCTCACTGTAATCTTCATGAGAGAATAAGTCATGAAGGGACTGGCCTTCAGGCCTCAGAATGCCAGATTGCTCAAATCTGCATAGCAGCCCAGAATAGGCGCTTCCAATGTGATCGCTGGGTTCTGTCTGGGCTGGAAAAACCACCATCTCACCGTGACAAGGACAGCTGCCTAATAAAGTTGAAAGTTTGGAAGCGCCAGACCTCCTCCTGATAAAGGGAGTTTTTCTGCTCTAAGCAATATAGCTAGGGGTTCCAATACTAGGGCAAACAGTCCTGGGGAGAGGGGGCACCCCGTCACGTTCCCCGACCCATCGCGAACGCCTCTGAGAGGCAATCATTGGTGCGGATCCTGGCTTGCGGGTTGGCATACAGCATCCGCAACCAATTAATAAACCTGAGATTAATAAACGTGAGATGCAACTTGATAGTATGCACCACTTCACTGTTTAGTAAGAAAGAGAAAGTCACAGTTCAACTCTCCTGACAATGTCAGGGGGACGTTCTTATGTTACTGCAAGATATGTAATTCAGCACAACAGGTGCAACATTGCCCATAGGACACCCTTTCCTAGAGTCCCCTCAGGTTTGCCACTGTGTTCCCCGGGGCTCCAGTGAAGTGTTCAGGAGTGAGAATCACAAAGCAGATTAAAGGGGAGGCCCAGGGGTTTAAGAGCAGATTGAGGGCCCTGGCAGGGGGCACAGAGATGAGTCTCAGTAGGGGCATCCAGGCGGGCCGCAGGCCTGAACATGTGGTAGAGTTAGTAATCAAAGAGCATCAAAATGGCTAACACATTCAAGTAGAACTCAAGGATCCACTGATCAGCGAACATGTGGTAGGGACTCCAGCCAAACAGAGGCCTCTCTCGGCGTGTTGAAGAACACGGTTAATTCCCTATCTTGTACTCTTAAGTGTGCTGGGAATAACACGCTGTAGCGAATGCTTCGGGCTCTCATCACCGCCTTTACCTGATCGAATGATTTCTGGAGTTTTTGTGTCTCCACTGAGTAATCGGAGAATATCAGTAGTTTGTTCTGAAACCGGAGGTCCCCAAGGGCCCTGGAGGCATGGAGAATGTCACCTCTGTCCTGAAAATTCAGTACCCGAAGTATGAAGGTCCTCGGCAGGTTTCATGGGTGCCCTGGTTTAGGTGGTATGCAGTGCGCTCTTTCCACTGCATAGTGGGGGGACAGGCGAGCATCGGGTAGGAGAGAACGCAGCATGTCTTCCACAAAACTGGTGGGATGATTCCCCTCCACTCCTTCGGCCAGACCCACAATATGGAGATTGTTCCTGTTCTCCGCATCCTCACCTCTGTATTCCAGGGCCTTAACTTTGGTTCTTATGGGTACGGAGTGCAGCAGAATGTTCCATCACCTCATCCTCCGTAGTACTGACCCTCTGCTCCGTCTCTGTCACTCTAGACCGCAGTTTATCCATGTCCTGTTGCAGGAGGCCGACATCCAGCTGGACTGCTTCTATTTTGGCCGTTAACGTGGCCTGACATGTGGCTATGGCCGCAATTACCTATGCCAGCCAGGGCGGCTGGGGTTCCACCGACTCCATAGGGGCCGTTTGCGAGGCCTTGTGAAAGCCGCATCTGGCGCAGGTCTTCACGTGGGCAGAGGAGAGAGACGGCAGTTCCTCTGCAATCGGTGGGAAGTGAAGCTTCTTTCCCCTACCAGAAGGTGCGCCGATAACCTACGCCTCTTCCAGGTGATGCAGGGATGATAATTAGGAAATTGTGTCCTCAGGATCTGGGTAAAAGTCAGAAGCCCAGTGGAGCTCGAGCAGAAAGCAGCCGCTCACATCACCATCTTGGACACGCCCCCCACGCTTCTACTTTAACTTCTGTGCCTCTATGTGTTATGTCTTTATGTTTATGTGTTCCATTATGCAATGAGTGAGTGGAGTATTTCTTCTACTGCATAACTAAATAGACTGGGGTAAATTATGAAGTGCTAAAGTAAAGCAAATGAAATATTTATTAACAAACCTTAAATCCATAGTTTATATTACAAAAGTGTTTCTTGAAAAATTTTTGGAATCGTCTTCAATCCTGACTGTAATCTCTACATATCTATTAGTAGGCTGCTGCACTGCTCTGACATGCTAATATACTTCTACAGGCTCTGCTAACAGCAAACTCCTAGATGACCCTGAAGCACCACCAATCTGATAGTATGATGAAAGATCCAGGGGTCATTGTCTTATCTGCTGCTCCTTCTGGGACAATCTGTATTTAATCAAACACAAATATCTTTGAGAAGTCTTTCCTTATGACAGTGACATTATGTTATTTCACCTCCTGCTTATTTGTACTATACCTCATACACTGCTCTTTACTGAAGGACTGTACTGAGATCATACACTCACCGGCCACTTTATTAGGTACATTCATTTGCTTGGTAATACAAATTGCTAATCAGCCAATCACATGGCAGCAACTTAGTGCATTTAGACGTCTAGAAGATGACTTGCTGAAGTTCAAACCGAGCATCAGAATGGAGAAGAAAGGGGATTTAAGTGACTTTCAATGTGACATGGTTGTTGGTGCCAGACAGGCTGGTCTGAGTATTTCAAAAACTGCTGATCTACTGGGAGCTTCAAACATCTCTAGGGTTTACAGAGAATGGTCCAAAAAAGAGAAAATATCCACTAAACGGCATTTACTTCTGTATGTTAATTTAATCTTCTGCTATTGAGCTCTGTAGACATCAGGACTTTTCCACAGCAAAGCAGCCTAGACTAGTTAAGTAAATACGTGAAAATTTAGGGCTTCACCTGCAATATTTTTAAATAATATTAATATTATACTAACTAAAAATATATATATTTTGTACTGAGCATTATACATTCATTTTTAAGGAATGGGAACCTGAATAGTTTGACAAAGATTTTACCTCTTCACCAATTTACGGAAACCAAAAAAAATGACCAGAGGTTCCCTTTAGTATTTTATTTGGATATAGATTACTTGCATCTTACCTTTACATTTATGTTACCTGGTCAGTGAAAACAGCAAGAGTATAATACAGTGATGTTATGGCCAATGACTCAGGTTCTAATGAATTGCTGCAGTTTCTTTTTATTCCTTCCTAACTAGACTGTTATGTGTAAAAACTGTGAGTCAACTATTGCTAACCTCCACAGACACTGAATATGACTATTTGCTTAGAAAAAACATTCAGGTTGAGAAGTTAAGGTTAAGCATCGGGAAAGAACATAGTCATTTGGTTTACTGAAATCATTATATTTAGTACTTTAATTATAAGCTGTGTTGAGAAAGGCAAACATTTGGTTTTAATTATACAACACTGCAGGACTTTCTGTGGTTTTCTTCTGTGCAGAGTATATGTGGGCTCCCCACATTGAAAGAACCTCAGTGATTAGGTGGGATATAAATTGCCAGGCAGTGTTTTTGTTCTAAACCTGTCATAGTTTTCAGAACGGAAAGCATTGGCCCAATGGTGACTGACTATGCCATCATAAGCATAATATGGTGTTAAAATACACTGACATTTCCAGCTGTTGAGATAAAATATCAGCCACATATGGGGTGCATTGGCTGACTTGTAGCAGCTAATTTACTAAAGTAATAGGGACTGTCCACTGAGCAATGTACATTTTCACTGAGCTTAGTAGCAAGGTACCCACCAATACAACTTAACACAAATAATTTTATTAACCATTTCAATACTTGGCACATTTACCCATTTCCTGCCCAGGCCAATTTTAAGTTTTCAGCACTGTTGCACTTTGATTGACAATTGCTCGGCCATGCAACACTGTACCTACATTTTGATCATTTTGTTCACACAAATAGAACTTTTTTTTGGTGGTATTTAATCGACACTGTTGTTTTTGTTGTTTTTTTTTTGCTAAATACATGAAAAAAGACAGAACATTTTGAAAAAAAACTCCACTTTTTTCTTCGTTTCTGTTATAAAATTTTGCAAATAAATAATTGTTCTTCATAAATTTAGCCCAAAAGGTATTCTGCTATATTTCTTTGGTGAAAAAAACCCAAATCAGTGTATATTATTTAGTCTGTGTGAAAGTTGTAGAGTCCACAAACTATGTTATATATCTGAAATTGATCAATGCTGACTGATGGCCTATCTCATTTCTTGAGGGCCTAAAATGCCAGGACAGTACAAATACCCCCCAAATGACCCCTTTTTGGAAAGTAGACAATCCAAGGTATTTAGTAAGAGGCATGGCGGGTTTTTTGAAGTTGTAATTTTTTATCATACTTTTTTAGAAAATGACTGGTGACAGTACGAAAAATAAAGTTATAATTTAAAAAATATATATTACATTTTTTTCTTTATTTATTTATTTTTTAATGCACTGTGACCATAGTAACATGAATGAATGAATGAATGATTTGTAAAGCGCTGCAAATACGAACTGAATCGCCTCAAGGCGCTAATGCGTTTTGTGCTGTCATCTTCTTAGAAGAGGAAGGTCTTGAGTTTTTTCCTGAAGGCCAGATGGTTTCCTTCCATGCAGAGTGTTCCATTGCCGAGGTCCCTGGACTGCGAATCTTCATTCTCCCCTTGCTTTGTAGCGGTATTTGGGAATGAGGAGGAGGTTTTGGTTAGATGATCGCAGATTGCGATTGGGTGTGTAGTGTTTTATTTTCTCTCGGAGGTATTGAGTGGCGTTACCTTGTATGCATTTGTGGGTGAGGCAGAGGGTCTTAAATGTGATCCGATTCTTTACGGTTAGCCAATGTAGGCTCCTCAGGGATGGGGAGATGGACTCCCAGGGTTTTTTTCCTGTTAGCAGTCTTGCCGCCGCGTTTTGGATGGCCTGTAGGCGCGCAAGCTGATATTGGGGTAATCCTATGTAGAGCGAGTTTGCGTAGTCGAGTCAGGAATTGATGATTGTTCCAACTACTGCTGCTTTGTCCTCTTCTGGGATGAAGGGGATGAGTCTGCGTAGCAGGCGGAGGAGATGGTGAGATCCGCTGACTACTGATCCTATTTGTGCATCCATTGTCATTTCTGAGTCAAAGATAACTCCGAGACTCTTGGCTTTGGTGCTTGGAGGGATGGTCTGTCCAAAGATGGTGGGCGGTGTCCATGGAGTCTTGGTTTTGGGATTTTGGTTAGCGTGTAGGAGAAGAAGTTCTGTTTTTGACCCGTTGAGTTTGAGGGAACTAATGGTCATCCAGTTATCTATCAAAGTGAGGCATTTCTCTAATTGCTGATGGTGGTCTTTTTGTCTGGTGATGCGGAAGTAGGTTTGGGTGTCATCAGCATATGAGTGGAAGCAGAGGTCTGATGTTTTGATGATTTTGAGGAGTGGGCGGATGTAGATGTTGAATAGCACTGGCGATAAGGGTGAACCCTGAGAGACTCCACAGGAGATTGTTCGGGTTTCAGAGGTGAATGCTCCTAGTTTCACTGTCTGAGAGCGATTCTCTAAGAAGGATACAAACCATTTTAGACTATAATTTGTGGCTCCTGCTACTTCTGTGAGGCGGACAAGTAGAGTATTGTGGTCCACTGTATCAAAGGCTGCACTGAGGTCTAACAGTACCAGGAGGCATGATTCTCCATCATCTGCTGCTTCGAGGGCATCATCCCATATTTTTAAAAGTGCAGTTTCTGTGCCATGGCCTGGGCGGAAGCCTGATTGCAGAGTGTCCAGAAGTTGATGCGTGTCCAGGTGGCATCGTAGCTGTTGTACTACCGCTTTCTCCATAATCTTGGATACGGTGTTAAGGCTTGTTATCGGTCTGCGGTAGTTAGGGTCCTTAGGGTCGAGATTGGGTTTCTTTAGCATTGCACTGGGGAAGGATTTGTGTTTTTTACACATTATGTTTGCTTATAGCTGTGCATTACATTGCTATAAGTATTTTACTGATTGAAACTGATTCATAAAGTATTTTCTGTTGTGATTAGCTGTGATTAGTCAAAGCTAATCACATGGTACAGATGGGCTGTGATTGGCCCTGTCTGTACCATGTGATCAAATTGACCAACCACAGCTAGCCGGTGCTCTGATCAGTCATCAACTGTGTCCCAAGGACAATGCTGGTGACATATCGTGAAGCTGCTTGGCCTCGTGGCCAGGCGATCGGGGCTTTCTGAGAGGACGTCATCTGAGATCCACTCAGGATAACAAAGCCACCACCCGACCCTTGTTTGTCAATAGGCCAGGCGTTAAGTGGTTAATATCACAATAAAACATGATTAAAATATTATTGCTTCCAAACACATTACATTCTAATGCCTCAATTAAGTACTGATCCTCGTCCAAGACCTATTAGCTACTTGTATCACATTTTATGTACCTATAGAATCAACACAATTTTTCATAAGTATTAACAAGGTTTAATAGGCAAGTGGACTGGAGTTTTCTTTCTCAATGTGCTTCACAGACATGTATTTTCACATTGTTTACTAAATGAGGCAGAACTGTGTTCACTTTCAATGTTCAGTCGTGTGTGATGGAGATTAAAAACAAGCTTGTACCTGATGGTTGAAGTGCACACAACTTCACCCTATTCACAAAGCTAAGCTTTGTAATGTCAGAATACAATTTGCAAAGTGAGCAGAATTTATTACTTTTGTACATCAATCCTATTGCATGCTGTAAAATATTTAGATATCTAAGATAAAAGTCTAATTCAATACAGAAGCCTAATGAAATTAGCCACAGATGTCTGCTCTAGTTTATCCATCCAGCGTTGAGAAATGGAGAAACCTTATGTGAACTTTTGCATCTGGATCTTTATCACATATAGATCTGTATTGGTAACTACGCACATTTGACCCCCCCAGTTAGTGGCACAGTATGGCCTCCAAAAACTGCCATTGATTATTGTTTATTTCATCACATTGTAAGACTGCATTATTGTTAAACTATTGTTAAATCTCATTTATTGCCACCAGTTTTGCAATGGCATGTTGGTTCTTACTGTGTGGTAAAGCATTTAAAGTAGAACTCCAACCATTAAAAAATGTTTTTGGATATAGAATAGCAGGGACAGAGTCACTGTTATATTGAGGTGATTTCCTTTGTTTCCTGTTGTGTCACTTGCATGAAAAATGTGAGGCTTTGGTCTCTAACAAGCACACAGCAGCAAAAACCTGACCTTGGGCCTCATGCTGCATTAGGTACACCTAAAAGATGTTAACTTTGTTAGCTCTGAGGAAGAGGGGTCACCCTTGAAACGGGTAAGATTACCTTGGACTATTTTCATCCTACTCAAGTTTACTGGCCAGCAGACCCTGTTGGACAAGGCTATTGATGGACTTTGCAAATTTCTTGCTTGATTTTATCACTCGTTTGTGAGTATAATATTTTATTCAATAAAAATAATCTTTTGTTGCAAAGGTAATGCGCAAGGCTGGTGTGCCCTCTGTCCTTGTTTTCTTTTAAAATTTCTCCTGGGGACAAGCATTATCCCCTGTGATATTTTGTTTTTTAACTCTTATCTTTTTTAATTAACTACGCATGGCATTTGAGATTTAAGACAAGAGTACCCAGACCCCTTTGTGGCTTTTACACTGCACAGAATATCTTTGGCGAAAACATTCTTAGTCTTTGCAAATGAGCCCCCACCCATCCACAGTTTGTGCCCATTAGGGGTGGATGAGTGGTCTGGAGGCATGATCCATTAGATACGCCGACATGTAAGGGATTCTAGGTCCGGTTCTTTAATTTACTTGGTTATAGTCTTGTTATCAGATCTGTTCCTTGTCGATTATACAGTGATATCAATACTTATGTATGTTAGCAATGGTTATGACTGTTTCCCATGTACAAGCCTACAGACTGTTATGTCTTTCTTATGTAAACCTCAATAAAAATATTGAACAAGAATTTCTCCTGGGTTCCCCCTGACCTGTTGAGAGTGGCAGCACAGCCGATGCAATGGTGTGATTTGTGAGCAATCTTCCTCCCACTTCTCAAGTTTACCCACAGCAACCTCTAGAGCGCAGGAGCATTTGTTTTCTCTTTTTACTGATACCCACTTTTGTAGAAGCCGTCATGCAGTTTAGCAGAAACGAATGCTAAAATGTAATATTAGTGATGGCTTGAGGTCTTTTTTGAATTAAGGAAACCAATAGATAAGAGAAAGAAGTGATGGGTTCTTAAATTATAGTGAATCTACTGACTGCACCTAGGCCAGCCATAAACTAGGCATATTCATTAGAAACCAGCCAAACTTTAATCTGTGGGTGGCCTTGTCACCACCCTCCCTCCTGCCATCCTTCAATTAAAAAATCAAACAAGCTGATCAGCAAAATCTGTGTCTGAACAGTGGCTGCATCCAATCAGATGCAGCCGTTGTTCGTGTATCTTAGCAACCTCCAATGATGACTGTCAGAATACAATAGGCGCAGTGAAAGATTCACCATCCTAGTTGTATAGTATGGATGGAGGATCCTCTTAGATTTTTTTCATTCAGCCCGCAGGTTGAACGTAAAAAAAAACTAAGAATGTATGGCCAGCTTTAACATCCCTTCCACAAACTTCAGTGTATTGATTGTTTGCTGAATTCAACCAAAAATATTCAGAGATGGTCAGATGAGGAACACAAAATAAGACAAAAGTGATTTTATATTTGCAGGCTTTATGTGCCCCTTACCCTGCTCCGACACATAGGGTTTTTATGGTAAATACAGCCCTGGTTTTAAAGTCACACTAAATTCTGTCTCTCAGTCTCCTTCAAATTCTTTTTTTTTTTTACTGCTCTGATCTGACTTTCTATTAGAGGATGGCTACATTCGTTCTATACGGTCCCTCTGTATGCTCAATCTATGTATGCATCTATATATATTCTATACTCTAGACCATTTTTTCTTAAACAGGCTAGACATTGTACAATTTTCTTGTACACTTTTCCTTTAGATTTACCAAAACCATATAATATGAGGTGAAACCTAAACACTTTCAAATTGTATGCAATAAGGGAGGCCCTTGCACTACATAGTTGAAGGTAAATTGAACAAGAAAATTGTATAATGTGTAGCCAGCTTAGGCAATTAAAGCCCTGTTCACACTGACAGTCAGCCAGCGTATCTCTCCACTGATCCACGCTGAGCAGGCAGATGACAGGTCCGTGTCCAATCCACTGATGCAGCGCGGACACGGACACAGCCTACTGTTCTCTATGGGGCGGTTAGATGGAAACGGACCACCTGTCTGTTTCCATCCGACTATCATCTGATCCAATCTGCCGGACAGATGGGGAACAAATACCCATCCGTCTGTTTCTTAGCGGGCAGGATCAGATGTCGGAGGGTGTCAGTGGACACATGAAAGAGCAATGGATGGTCTGATGAGGTCCGCCTGAAAAACTGACAGGCGGATCCGAACAGTCCATCAGTGTGAAAAGGGCCTAAATCTTCCCCTTAATATACAATTTTTTTAAAATCTTGTTTAAAGGATGTAGCAGATTGGTTGATCAAACACTTTTGTTCATGTTGTTAACTGCTTGCCAACCAGCCGCCGCAGTTATTCTGTGGCAGGTTGGCTCAACTGCTCGAATTACCGTAGCTGTATGTCGGTCCCTTTAACAGCTATAACAGGTGCGCGTGTGCCCACTCGTCATGTCACAGGAGCCGATGCGCGTGGCTGGCGGCCACGATGTTCGCCGGCCACCCGCGATCGCTCCACAGAGTGCCAGAACGAGGAACTGTCAATGTAAACAAACATTTCCCCAGTCTGAAAGGGGAGTAGAGAGTGATCACCTCTTCCTAGTGATCAGGAACAATGATCTCTCTCTACTCCCTGTTAGTACACCCCCCCCACAGTTAGAAACACCTCCCTAGGGAACACTTAACCCCTTGATCACCCCCTGGTGTTAACCCCTTCCCTGTCAGTGCCATTTATACAGTGATCAGTGGCTATTTTTAGCCCTGGTCACTGTAATAATGCCACTGGTCCCAAAAAATTGTCCGATCTGTCCGCCACAATGTCGCAGTCCTGCTAAAAATCGCTGATCACCGCTATTACAAGTAAAAAAAAAAAAAAAAAAAAAGTAAAAATGCCATAAATATATCCCTTATTTTGTAGACAATATAACTTTTGTGCAAACCAATCAATATACACTTATTGCGATTTTTTTTACCAAAAATATGTAGAAGAATACATATTGGCCTAAACTGATGAAGACTTTTTTTGGGGGGGGATATTTATTACAGCAAAAAGTAAAAAATATTGTTTTTTTTTTCAAAATTGTCGATCTTTTTTTGTTTATAGTGCAAAAAATAAGAACCGCAGAGGTGATCAAATACTACCAAAAGAAAGCTCTATTTGTGGGAAAAAAGGACATCAATTTTGTTTGTGTACAGCGACATTTGACCATGCAATTGTCAGTTAAAGTGACACAGTGCTGTATCGCAAAAAAATGGCCTGGTCATTAAGGGGGTAAATCCTTCCGGGGCTGAAGTGGTTAAACAATACTCAGTTTTTCCTTTGAAATGCCTAAAGCTGACAAACAGGCTGAATGAAAAAAAAAAAGGAACAGATTCCTCCATCCACAGAAATTAGGTGGATGAAGGGATCCCTCCGCTGGGACATTGTATTCTGACAGTGGGACCCAGCACTGTTAAGGCCCGTACACACGATACGAAAATTGGATGTAAAAATTTGACAAGCTGTCTGTCGATTTTCAGATGGTTAGTACGGTGCTTTCAACAGCTAATTTAGCTTTTTCTTCAGACAAAAGCTGGATGTGCAGATTATACAATTTTTGTCATACTGTATGTGAACTCAACATCCGATTTATGTTTTATTAGTATGGCTTTCGTATGAAAAAAATTGTAGGAGCGAGACTACGCATGCTCAGAAACGAAAGAATACAACTATTCAACACATTACTTCACTTCTTTTTTTTTTTTAACCATTTCAGCGAACACTATCGAGAGACTTTACATTCATTTTTTGTCTTCTTCTCGCTTTCACATCATTGTGGTATTTTCCCAAAACTTTATTTATTTATTCATTTATTTATTTATTTTTTGTTTCTTCTATTATCAGCATTTTTCAAAATTTAATTTTAACCTCTTCCTGACCGGCGCACGCCGATGTACATCGGCAGAATGGCGGACTCGATCACCCGCGGTCGCCTCACGGAGAGGACAAACGGGGAGATGCTGATGTAAACAGCATCTCCCCGTTCTGCCTAGTGACAAGTGTCACTGATCACAGTTCCCTGTAATCGGGAGCAGTGATCAGTGTAGTGACACTGCTAGCCCATCCCCCTACAGTTAGTAATCTCTCCCTAGTACTGACTTAACCCCTCCCCGCCCCCTAGTGGTTAACCCCTTCACTGCCAGTGTCATTTACACAGGAATCAGTGCATTTTTATAGCACTGATTGCTGTATAAATGACAATGGTCCCAAAAATGTGTCAAAAATGTCCGACATGTCCGCCATAATGTCGCAGTCACAATAAAAATCTCTGATCGCTGCCATTACTAGTAAAAAAAAAATTATTAATAAAAATGCCATAAAACTATCCCCTATTTTGTAAACACTATAACTTTTGCGCAAACCAATCAATAAACGCTTATTGCGTTTTTTTTTTAACCAAAAATATGTAGAAGAATACGATCGGCCTAAACTGAGGAAAAAAATGTTTTTTTATATATTTTTGGGGGATATTTATTATAGCAAAATGTAAAAAATTATGCGTTTTTTCAAAATTGTCGCTCTTATTTTGTTTATAGCGCAAAAAATAAAAATCGCAGAGGCGATCAAATACCACCAAAAGAAAGCTCTATTTGTGGGGAAAAAAGGACGTCAATTTTGTTTGGGAGACACGTTGCATGACCGCGCAATTGTCAGTTAAATCGACGCAGTGCCGAATCGCAAAAAACGCTCTGGTCAGGAAGAGGTTAAAAACCTTCCGGGGCTGAAGCGGTTAAAAATCTTATTCACTAACTTTACTTTTATATCTTTTTTACAAAAACTCAGTTTTTTCCCTACCCTTATTCAACAATCCTCCCCCCTACTTCTCTCCCTACCCATTTTATAAAAATTCTGTTCTTCCCTAGCCTGTACTTATCCTTCCACCCACCTAATTCTCTCCCCCCCTGTCCCCAACCCCCTTCCCGTTTCGTTTGTTTTATTCTCAGCCCTCTTTTTTTTTTTTTTTGTTTCCGGATCTACTCGGGCCCTTTCATCTATCATCTTTTCAAATATTTCTCTGAAATGTTAACGTTTTTCCATATTATATAAGTCTTCTCCGTATTTTGTTGTATTTTTCTTAGTGTCCATTTTCTACTACATAGGTATTCCATTCTACTATAGTATTCTATTCACTCAAACCACTCTCTTGCGTCCGTTTTTTCTGTGCTTAACCACCTTTTTTGGGATTAGACCCTTTGCAGCATTCAACAGTATTGGAGTTAATGTTTTCCCATATTGCTTATTTGGAACTTTAGAGTCATGGAATAGACACGTCTGCAGACTATTGATTATCTTTTCTCCAGTTATCTCTTCTATGTAGTCCAGAATTTCCTGCCAATAATCTTCAATTTTTGGACACTCCCACCAGATGTGTATCATCGTGGCACTTTATAATTAATTTCTATCGTATTTATATCCACTGCATAGTTATATACTGCTCCTATCATCCTCTCGACTTGTTGGTCCTCTAGTTTTATACCTATTTCTTCTTCTCATTTTCCTATGTAGGAGGGCATTCATTGTCCTTCTAAGTCAATATTCCATATATTTTAGATATTCCATGTTTCAGTGCAGTTTGTACACCACAGAATTTTTCCAGTGGGTTTAGTTTCTTTCCATCTCTGATTGATTGAGGTAGTGTATTTACTTAGTGTTTTAACTGAAAATATTCCCTTTCACTTATCTTCCACCCATTTGTTTCCTCTAATTCCCGTGGTGATTTCATCTTCCCGTTTATAATGATGTCCTTTACTTGTGCATTCCCCATTCTGAGACCAAAACGTGTCTCTTTCCCTGGGACAAAAAATTTAGTTCCAGTGAGTGCATTTAATGGTGAATTGTGTACCCAATTTTTTTGTCGATGTACTACATTCCAGGTTTTAAATACATTTATAGTCAATTTGTGTGAATCCAAATCGAATGTTCTAAACTTCCGTGGTACCCATATATTCTTGTTCTACTCAACGTGTTTTCCATCCTAACCCACTTTTTTCACTTTTTTCATGAACCCATTCTACCATTTAGAGATAATTACTGACTTATAGTATCTGTTTACATATGGTACTGTTAAACCTGTGTTTTTTTTTTTGTAGTGATTAGTGCAAATTTTATTCTCGGCATTTTATTTTGCCAAATGTATTTTATCATCGTTGTTTTTATTATTCTAAAAAAACCTCTGTGGTATCGCAATTGCAGCATCTGAAATTTTATATATTATTAGAATCTCCATCTTAAACATGTTTATTCTTCCCATCCATGATATTGGTTGCATTGAACTCTTCTTTGATTCCACTTTAACCTCATTTAGTAATGGGATGTAGTTTGCCAGGTATAACTTCTCGACCATTGATGTATAACAGTTCTCTTCTTACCCACGTAAATGAGAATTCCCTTTGTAGTGCGAGTACTTCATTTTTTTCTAGTCCTATGTTTAATATTTCTGTTTTTATAGGGTTTATTTTAAAATTCGAGAGTTCCCCATACTTTTTTATTTCCTTGATTATATTTGGCAAGGTCACCCTTGGGTTAGTCACGCACATTAATATGTCGTCTGCATATGCCGCAATTTTGTGTACCTCTTCTCCCACTCTCGCCCCTCCTATGTCCCAGTTATTTCGTAGTGTCGCCAGGAAAGGTTCCATCGACAACTCATATAGGAGTGGCGAGAGTGGACAGCCCTGTCGTGTTCCGTTATACATCTTAAACACTGGCGATAGTCTCCCATTGACTTTAACCATTGCGCCTGTTATATAGATTTTTAATCCACTGTATAATTTTTGGTCCCAGTCCTAGGTGTTGAAGCATTTCCTTCATGAATCCCCAGTCTACCCTGTCAAAAACTTTTTCTACATCGATTGACAGAAATAGCACTGGGGATCCCCTATTTTTCCCCTTTCATAGCATTAACAGTGTTTTTATATTATTATCCCTACCTTCTCTACCCGGAACAAACTCTGTCTGGTAAGGGTCCTACCCACAATGGTATCAGTTTTTTTTAATCTTGATGCCAGAATTTTTGCATAAATCTTCGTGTTGGCGTTTAATAAAAAATGGTAGAATGTGTTAATAAAAAAAAGTGAAAAAAAGTGGGTTAGGATGGAAAACACGTTGAGTAGAACAATACTGCACAAGAATATATGGTACCACAGAAGTTTAGAACATTAGATTTGGATTCACACAAATTGACTATAAATGTATTTAAAATCTGGGATGTAGTACATCGACAAAAAAAATGGGTACACAATTCACCATTAATTGCACTCACTGGAACTAAATCTTTTGTCCCAGGGAAAGAGACACGTTTTGGTCTCAGAATGGGGAATGAACAAGTAAGGGACATCACTATAAATGGGAAGATGAAATCACCATGGGAATTAGAGGAAACAATTGGGTGGAAGATAAGTGAATGGGAATATTTTCAGTTAAAATACTAAGTAAATACACAACCTCAACCAGTCAGAGATGGAAAGAAACCAAACTCACTGGAAAAACTCTGTGGTGTAGAAACTGCACTGAAACATGGAATATCTAAAATATATGGAATATTGACAGACTTAGAAGGACAAGGAAAGCCCTCCTACATAGGAAAATGAGAAGAAGAAATAGGTATAAAACTAGAGGACCAACAAGTCGAGAGGATGATAGGAGCAGTATATAAGTATGCAGTGGATTTAAATACGACATAAATGAATTATAAACTCCTGACAAGATGGCACCGGAAAGAATCCACAAAACCAATCAGACAAATCCCCACAGTGCTGGAGGGAATGCAAACAGAGTGCCACGATGATACACATCTGGTGGGAGTGCCCAAAAATTAAATATTATTGGCAGGAAATTCTGGACTACATAGAAGAGATAACTGGAGAAAAGATAATCAATAGTCTGCAGACGTGTCTATTCCATGACTCTAAAGTTCCAAATAAGCACTATGGGAAAACATTAACTCCAATACTGTTGAATGCTGCAAAGGGTCTAATCCCAAAAAAAGTGGTTAAGCACAGAAAACCGGACGTAAGAGAGTGGTTTGAGCGAATAGAATACTATAGTAGAATGGAATACCTATGTAGTAGAGAACAGAATATGGAGAAGATGGAAAAACGTAGGGGTTGGGGAGGGGGTGGGGGAGTTGGGAGGAAGGGGGGGTGGAGAGGGTGGGAAATGGTTTGTTATCTTGGGAAGGCCTGCGGCCCTCTGGGCTTTAATTAACATGAATTGTCCCTGTGTCTCCCTGCATTTGGAGGACCCCTAACCCCTCCTTTTGGCCTTGGTGGGTGGGGGGGCACCGCAGGAGAGACGCGTGGGAGCTTGAGAGGAACGGAGGGACATGAATAGCACAACATTTTTGACATACAAGGTCCGAGGGCTAAATTCTTCAGAGAAGAGACGCATGGTAATTCAAGAACTAGAAAGAAATGCCGCTGAAATTATATTTCTACAAGAGACATATATCACTCAGGATTCAAATGTTAAATTATAATCAAGGAATATTCCAATATGTTATTATGGAGACTCTCCAATTAGAAGGGCAAAAGGAGTCGCAATTGGTTTTGGAAAAATGTCCGTTTTGCAGTAGAAAAGAGAAAAGCCGACCCAGAGGGTTGTTTCCTCTTCTTGTTAGGGACTATACAGGGTGTGATGTATACGCTTGCAAATGTATACTGTCCCAATAAAAAACACAAATAATACTTGGTAGGAATATTAAAAGATCTGATGGAATTTAAACAAAGTAAATTAATACTGGCTGGAGACTTCAATCTCTCCTTGGACCATAAATTAAATAGTACGTCAGTTGCACTGGATAGAGAAACAAAGCAACTAAGGATGATTAAAAAAAATATATGAACATCAATTAGTGGATATCTGGGGGATCCAACACCTGAGTACAAAAGACTACACATTTCACTCGGCTGTCCACGGAACGTACTCTAGGTTGTACTATATCCCGGTGGAGCATAGAGCTTGGGAGGTAGTAATAAAAACAACAATAGGAATAACAACAGTGTCAGATCATGCTCCAGTGATGATGAAGATGAAACTCTATGGGAAATCCCCCGGGAAAGGCCAATGGAGACTGAGCCCGGGTTCACACCTATACGAATTAAATGTGCGTTACCCCGCATCTAATTCGCATAGCAGGAGAATGTGACTGGCTCCCTTTGGAGCCGGTTCACATATCTCTGGGGCGGCTGCGGAGCGCACTGCACAAAAACGCTGTGCGTCTTTGGCTCTGTTTCAGGGCCGAATTCAGGCATAGAATCGGCCCTGATTCATCCCTGAAAAGGGGAACAGGGATGCACAGCACTCCTGTGCGATCTGCAGCACGTTATAGTGTGAACCCGGGCTAAATGAAGGTTTAATAGAAGATAGGGAAACAGAAAAATCTATAATAAAAGAGATTGACCAATATTTCCTGGAGAATGAGATGCCAGAATTAACAAAAGTAACTATATGGGAAGCACATAAGACAGTGATAAGGGGAAAATTTATATCTATTGAGGCAGGAAAAAAGGAGAGAGAAAAAAATGATGGTAAAAATTGTAAAAGAAATATATGAACTGGAACAAAGGCATAAAAAGCAAGCGGAAGCCGAAATCCATCAAACCCTAATCATAAAAAGAGATCAACTAAAAGATCTGATGGAACTTTACATCACTTCTGACATTGTATTCTGTCTTATGAAAATTTTCGTATTGTGAGTAACCTCTTCACTTTCAACATGAGACTAGCATGCCACAAAAAACGGACGTTTGGTCGTCTGAAAATCTGATTGTGTGTACGAGGCTTTAGAATACACCGGCCAGTGGCTACAGCTGAATTGACAAAAGTTTTCCAACTTGTCCATTTGACAGAATAGGATCTAATGATCATTAAACAGGAGTGGCCACACACTAATAGATACTCAGTCCCTGCTGAACCAAATTTGGATCCATCTATGGCCAGCTTTAAGTGGTTGTTCTGTAAACCTTGTATATGAAATATGAACAAAGAATATTAATTTATAGTGTGTACTTGTCTCAATGCAGGGCACTAAGTGTCATATCTTTCTTCAGCCTCATTCCTCTGCTATCAGCAAGAGTGGCTTCTGGCAGGTTCTCTTGACACCAAGAAAAAAAAGGTGACAGGGAAGGGAACTCCAGCACACAGCCTGTGATTGACAGCCTCAACTCTTTGTCTGTGTGCTGTGTAAAGCGGGGTCTGTCCTTGCAATCAGTTCTTAGAGCTCTCCTCACTGAGCTCTGCAGTGTTTAACTTCAGGACCCTCTCCCCTGCTTTCTGGAAGCTCAGACAAGCTGTATAAATTCTGCACTTTGAATAGATGTAGAAAAGAGACGACTGCAGATAAACAGGTACAACTTATGTAGAAATATTTCTTTCATTTCTGTGTATCACCTGAGGTCAGAGACTTCACTGGGTATAAGTAAGAGTTTACAACCACTTTAAGACCTTCTCTGCAGCTATTATTAATCATAATATTAATTAAGGCTAGCCGTAGTGTTTACATCCCTTGTTTCCCATGACAATAAACAATTAACAATGACTAATTTCACCAGTTAACATTGGTTCTTATAATCTATCCTCCGTTAAGGTGATCAGTATCATACTTCTCCTCAGGAAGTCCTTGTGACAAAATGCTTTGAGGTTGAAGTGATGTCAGATGCCAAGGGGAACCTGGAAGTGCTGGGGGTTTTATCTATATAGGTTTTTTTTCATGTGAGTGCATTCTTAAAGGAAAAGTATGGGGTTTGTGAAAAACAAACAAACACGTATACTCACCTTGATACTGCAACATCAGTGTGATGTGCAGCTATTCCACTTTGGCTCTAAGCCTGAGAACTGAGCGATAACATGTGATAACATGCGATAACATAGCCTTGTGCTTAAAGGCAGAGCCAGCTGTCAGTCAGGTATTTAGGTGGATTCTGACAATAGTGTCAGGATCCTTCTATAGCCTGGAGGGGCTATGCTATGTCAGCTGAAAGCAGGTGATAGTGAGCAATAGTCTGCTGTAGGGATGAGCCGAACACCCCCTGGTTTGGTTCGCACCAGAACCTGCGAACGGACCAAAAGTTTGTGCGAACTCTAGAACCCCATTAAAGCCTATGGGACTCGAACGTTCAAAACCAAAAGTGCTAAGTTTAAAGGCTAATATGCAAGTTATTGTCCTAAAAAGGGTTTGGGGACCCGGGTCCTGCTCCTGGGGACATGTATCAATGCAAAACAAAAAGTTTTAAAAACGGCCGTTTTTCAGGAGCAGTGATTTTAATGATGCTTAAAGTAAAAAAAAAAAAAGTGAAATATTCCTTTAAATATCGTACCTGGGGGGGTGTCTATAGTATGCCTGTAAAGCGGCGCATGTTTCCCGTGCTTAGAACAGTCCCTGCACAAAATGACATTTTTAAAGTAATAAAAGTCATATAAAACTGCTTGTGGCTTTAATGTAATGTCGGGTCCCGGCAATATGGATGAAAATCAGTGAGACAAACGGCATGGGTACCCCCCCCCCCCCAGTCCATTACCAGGCCCCCCCCCCCAGTCCATTACCAGGCAGTATACAGCAGTATACAGGCGGTGCAAACAAGACAGGGACTGTAGGTTTGTTGTTAAGTAGAATCTGTTTGTAATTTTAAACTGGTACATTTTTAAAGTGTAGCTCCAGCCAAAAAATCTATTTTTAAGCTTTTTGGAAAACATAGGGAAGGGTTATCACCCCTGTAACATTTGTTTTGCTGTCTGTGCACCTCTTCAGAAGATTTCACCTCACTTTCTGTCCCATGACAAATGTTTTTTGAAAATTTTGGGGTTTTTAGTGAAACAAGGGTTGGTGATAAAGCATCAGTGAAGAGGAGACACGTTTTTCCCATATTAACTCTTACAGGAGAGAATTTCCCTTCCTAGAGGTAGATTTCATCTCACTTCCTATTGTCTCCTTCCATTTGCAAGTAGGAGTTGTTTGTAAGTTGGATGTTTGAAAGTAGGGGTCTGCCCTATATACTCTGCAGAAATTGGGGCCTTAAGTATTGGTGTTGCCACAACACTGTAAGCCCTCACAGTTACTCTTGGAATGGACTTTACTGTGACATATTAGATCCATAATTGTAATTACATGCCATTGTTAATCGGTAGAAAAATTGGGCCTTTGGTGGTGGTGGTGCTGGTGCCACAACACTGTAAGTCCTCACAGTTACTCTTGGTGGGCGCTGGAATGGGCCCTGCTATGAAATATTATGTCAAGAATTGTAATTACATGCACCTGTTGAACAGGGGCAGAAAAATTGGGCATTTGGTGGTGGTGTTGCCAAAACACTGTAAGCCCTCACAGTTACCCTTGGTGGGCGCAGGAATGGGCCCTGCTTTGAAATATTCATTTAAGAATTGTAATTACATGTCCCTGTTGAACAGGGGCAGAAAAATTGGGCCTTGGGCACTAGTGCCACAATGCTGCAACCCTTCACAGATGCTATAGTTGGAGCGCAGGAATGAGCCCTGCTGCAAAGTATTGCATCAAAAATTGTAATTATACGCCCCTGTTAAACAGGGGCTGAAAATTTGGGCCTTGGGCTCTGGTGCTGGTGCCACAACACTGCATCTTCTCACAGATACTCTAGTTGAAGGAATGAGCCCTGCTGCAAAGTATTGCATCAAAAATTGTAATTACACACCCCTGTTAAACAGGGGCTGAAAAATTGGGCCTTGGGCACTGGTGCTGGTGCCACAACACTGCAACCCCGCACAGATACTCTAGTTGGAGCGCAGGAATGAGCCCTGCTGAAAAGTATTGCATCAAAAATTGTAATTACACGCCCCTGTTAAACAGGGGCTGAAAATTTGGGCCTTAGCCACTGCTGTCACAACACTGCAACCCCTCACAGATGCTATAGTTGGAGTGCAGGAATGAGCCCTGCTGCAAAGTATTGCATTAAAAATTGTAATTACACGCCCCTGTTAAACAGGGGCTGAAAAATTGGGCCTTGGGCACTGGTGGCGGTGCCCAGAACCAAAAATGTTCTTACACGCTATCAGCATGAAAATTGAGGAGGAAGAGGATTGTCACTCAGCATAACAGGATAGTCACTCAGCATCAGCATAGGCAGTCTTTAAGGGATCTCACATTAAAAAAAAATCAATCAGTTACATCAGCATCAGGTTCTTGGTAGCTGGTGACCCAAGACTGATTCATTTTTATGAAGGTCAGCCGATTGACTGATTCGGTGGACAGGCGCACGCTGTGATCGGATACAAAGCCTCCAGCAGCACTGAATGTGCGTTCCGAAAGAACGCTGGATGCAGGACAGGCCAGTAGCTCAATTGCATACTGTGCAAGCTCTGGCCAGTGATCCATCCTCAAGACCCAGTAACCCAGAGGATTTTCGGTGGGAAAGGTGTCCAAGTCTGATCTTGCCCCTAGGTAATCCTGCACCATGTGAATCAGACGCTGGCGATGGTTGCTGGAACCGATCAGACCTTGGGGCTGCGGACTAAAAAATTGTCTGAACGCATTGGTCAGACAGCCACTTCTCCACCAATCCTTCTGTGACTGACCGAAGCCTCAGCAACACGTTGTCCAGGAGGACCAGGAAATTGTAACCTCCCAGGCTCTGGAAATGCATTGCAAAAACCTTTCTGCAAGGTCTCCTGAAGATGTTTCATCCTCTGCTCCCTCTGCGATGGCAAGATAATGTCCGCAACCCTTGTAACGTGGATAAAGGAGGGTTGCCAGCCAGTAATCATCCCTCCCCTTGATACCACGAATACGAGGATCCTTCCGCAGGCTTTGCAGGATCAGGGAGGCCATGCAGCATAGGTTTGCTGAGGCATTCGGTCCGGAGTCCTCTGGGTCACTAAGGACGACATGATCCGTAGCCACCTCCTCCCAGCCACGTACAAGTCCATGGGTTTCTTCGGACTGTAAATGATCCCTTGAAGACTGCTGCTGATGCTGAGTGCCAGGCTCCACCTCCATGCTCACACAATCCTCCTCCTCCTCCTCGTCCTCTACCTGTGCAATCGACGGCCATGCAGGAACACTGTCTGGATAAAGGGGGCCTTGAGAGGTAAGGAAGTCCTCCTCTGCCTCCCTCTGTTCTGCCTCAAGTGCCCTGTCCATTATTCCATGCAGCGTGTGCTCCAACAGGTGGTCAAGAGGGACAGTGTCACTGATGTATGCAGTGTCACTGCTCACCATCCTCGTGGCCTCCTCAAACAGTAACAGGACAGTGCATGCATCCCTGATCATAGCCCACTGGTGTGGGGGAAAAACCCAAGGTCCCCTGACCCTGTCCTGGTGCCATAGTCGCATAGGTACTCATTGATGGCCCTCTGCTACGTGTGCAGCTGCTGCAGCATGGCCAATGTTGAGTTCCACCTGGTGGGCATGTCACAGATTAGGCGGTTCTTGGGCACGTTAAATTCCTTTTGGAGGTCAGCCAGCCGAGCACTGGCATTATATGACCTGCAGAAATGCACACAAACTTTCCTGGCCTGCCTCAGGACATCCTATAAGCCCGGGTACCTGCCCAAGACCCGCTGCACCACCAAGTTAAGGATGTGAGCCAAATAGGGCACATGGGTCAGTTGTCCCTGTCGGAGGGCGGAGAGGAGGTTGGTGCCATTGTTGCAAACCACCATACCTGGCTTAAGCTGGCGTGGCGTCAACCACTTCTGAACCTGCCCCTGCAGAGCTGACAGAATCTCTGCCCCAGTGTGGCTCCTGTCCCCCAAGCACACCAGCTCAAGCACCGCATGGCATCTTTTTGCCTGCGTGCTTGCGTAGCCCCTTGAATGCCTACGGAGCACCTCTGGTTCCGAGGACAAATCAGCACAGGAAGAGGCCATGGAGGAAGAAGAAGAGGAGGGGGTGGAGGAGAGAGGTGTGGCAGAATCACCACTAGTAGAATTTTGGAGGCGTGGTGGCGGAACAACCTCCAACACAACTGCACCCTGTTCTGCATCCTTCCCAGCTGCCAGAAGAGTCACCCAGTGTGCGGTGAAAGATAGGTAACGTCCCTGTCCATGCATGCTGGACCATGAGTCAGCGGTAATATGAACCTTACCACTGACCGCCCTGTTCAGCTAGGCCAAGACATTGCCTTCCACATGCCGGTAGAGAGCTGGAATCGCCTTCTGTGAGAAAAAGTGGTGTTTGGGAACATGCCACTGAGGAACTGCACATTCCACAAACTCACGGAAGGGGGCAGAGTCTACCAACTGAAAAGGCAGCACTTGAAGTGCTAGCAATTTAGCCAAGCTAGCATTCAACCGCTGGGCACGTGGATGGCTGGGAGCAAACTTCTTTCGGCAGTGCAGAAGCTGGGGCAGGGAAATTTGCCTGGTACAATCTGACGTTAGTGTACCGATAGCAGATTGCCCGCAAGTACTTGGCTGTGACACACCTAATTCTACACCTTCATTCTTCTCAGTGCAGGTTCCAGAGAGGACTGAAGGTATAGTGGGGTTGGAGATCCCAGCTGATGAGGAGCAAGGAGAGGTCTGCTTTGTTCTTTGGTGTGGGTCTTTTAGGTACGCTTGCCAACGAACTGCATGGCAGGTCGACATATGTCTGGTCAAGCATGTGGTGCCCAAGTGGGTGATATTTTGGCCACGCGAGATACTCTTGAGACATATGTTGCAAATAGCAGCGGTGGGATCTGATGCACTCGTCTCAAAAAAGGCCCACACCAAAGAACTTTGCGGAGCTCTGTGGTGTGATGCAGTCGGTGTGCTGCCCTTAAGCTGGCCCCTGGAGGGCATCCTGCCTCTTGGAGATGTGCCTCCTCCTCCTCCTCCTCCCCTCTCCTATCAGGCACCCACGTGGAGTCAGTGACCTCATCATCCCCTCCCTCCTCATCACTGGAGCAAACCTGGCAGTATCCTGCAGCTGGGGGAACATGACTGCCAAATTTCTGTCCTTCTTGGGCACCTCCTCTCTCTGGGCTCACGTTACTGCCTTCCTCTAGCTAGGATCAGAAGAACACCAGCAATTTTCTTCAGGTAGCTTTAGGTGCACACTGTGCAGAGGACACAGTACACTAACTGTAAATACTGTAGCTGCCTGCCTGTGGTATTAATAGGACCAGAACAACAGCAATTGTCTTCAGGTAGCTTTAGGTGCACACTGTGCAGAGGACGCACTACACTAACTGTAAATACTGCAGCTGCCTGCCTGTGGTATTAATAGGATCAGAACAACAGCAATTATCTTCAGGTAGCTTTAGGTGCACACTGTGCAGAGGACGCACTACACTAACTGTAAATACTGCAGCTGCCTGCCTGTGGTGCTAATAGGATCAGGAGAACACCAGCAATTTTCTTCAGGTAGCTTTAGGTGCACACTGTGCAGAGGACACAGTACACTAACTGTAAATACTGTAGCTGCCTGCCTGTGGTACTAATAGGATCAGAAGAACACCAGCAATTTTCTTCAGGTAGCTATAAATACTGTAAAAACACCTGCCTGCCTGTCAGTAGGAAGAGAATAACATTAACAGATCTAGCTAAACTGAATACAGTGTATATATATATATATATATATATAGATATATATATATATATATATATATCTATATATATATATATATATATATATATCTATATATATATATATATATATATAGATATATATATATATATATATAGATATATATATATATCTATATATACATACATCACCTAGGATGCATATATATATATATATATATATATATATATATATATACACACAATACACTGTAAGTACAGCTAACTGACTCGCCTGCCTACTCTATCTAACTTAAATCAAATGACACTGTCTCCCTGTCTATCTCTCCGCCACCGCAACACACTACACAAGGCCGCCACGCAGACGGCCTTATATAGTGTGGGGCGTGTACTAAACCTTCTGAGCCATAATTGGCTAAAGCCACCCCGGCTTTGGTCAATTACGGCTCTCTCTACAGACGACGCTGTGACTGGCCAAGCATGCTTGGCCAATCATCAGCCAGCAATGCACTGCGATGCCGCAGTGTATTATGAGCCATGACGCGCCACTCAAATTTGGCGCGAACTGCCCATAACGTTCGCAATTCGACGAACGGTCGAACAGGCGATGTCCGAGACAAACATGGGTTCGACTCGAACTTGAAACTCATCCCTAGTCTGCTGTTAGCTGACTCTACATTACAGGAATGAAAAAGTAAGTACACTCCTGTGCAATGTGCCCACAAGAGAAGTATGGGCAAACTGACCTAGAACAAGTATGCAGATTAAAAGTTCCTTTCTGACTCTTACTATGAGCAGTGTGTTGGCAGGTGTAGTGCCCCTTTATCTGTAGTCCCTCCTGTGGTAATGCAGTGGGTGGCAATAATGTCCCTTTATTGTAGGTATCAAATGCATTGTATAGTATAATTAAAATTATAACTAGTATGTAAAAATAATGGAATTGGCCCGTTTGAAATGTATTTGTCTTCTGTGTTTTTACTTACTCTGCAGCCTTGAAATGTATAAATTACGGAGCCTAGCGGAGCAGACATGCATTGTTAGAGCTCCACACCGCTGAGGAGAGAAGAGAAGGACAAAGCAGAGCCTGCAGGCTCAAAAGGTATCCATTTGAACCTTTTTGCCCCTGGGAACAAACTGTGAAAGTTTGGGGAGGAAATATGGTACTGGGAGGAAACCGTGGCAGAAATAAAAATCACCTCACAAAGAGCTCACAGGCACTCACTGCAGCTGAAGCAGCTCCAGTCACCTCACAAGATACAGCATCAGGGCGCTCTCACAGACAGAAAATGTCACAGCAAGACTTTCCATTTGAGTCAGATACAGAACAAATCCTCTCACAAACTTCTCCACAAGCCTCCTCAGCATCCCCAGTAATATTATTACAATTTGAAAAGATGCTTCATAAGGCTTTAAAACAAACCTCAGACCAAATAACAAAAAGCCTAACCAAAGAAATAAGAGAGCTGGGAAACCGCACCGCAGCCTTAGAAATAAAAATGGATGAAATTGAAATTACAACCCAAGAAAATATAACAGAATTGGAACAATTAAAAGAAGAGAATTTAATACTTCAAACTAAGCTCGAAGATTACGAAAATAGAGCCAGACGTTCAAACTTGCGCATAAGGGGAATACCTGAAACTGTGACAGACCTGCAATCTACTATTACTGCTCTATTACAAGAACTAAAGCCAGATATCCCTATTGAACGTTTAGAACTGGACAGAGTACACAGAGCCCTCACAGCCAAAAAGAAAGATGGACCCCCACGTGATATAATCACAAAATTTCATTATTACAGAACGAAAGAACAAATACTAATTGCTGCAAGAGAAAAAAAGGAACTTAATTTTCAAGGACACAATTATCAAATTTTTGCTGACCTATCCCAACTTACTATTACTAAAAGACGATCCATGAAACCCCAACTAATGGAACTGCAACGCCACAACATTATGTATCAATGGGGCTTCCCCTTTTCAGTCAGATTTAACCACCAAGGTACAATTTACAGAAGCAGATCAGCAGATGAACTACAACAAACCCTTTTAAAATTAAATCTGACAGAACCCACAAGCAGCAACTCTCACACACGCAGAAGAATGGCATCATCTTCACCTTCAGGCAGCACCCAGAAAATTCCAGAACAAAATGGGAATCATCATTCTCACAAAAGAGGCCGTTATGCCACATCATCCATGGACCAAGAAGATTCAATGGACTGACATCCTAATTCCTGATATCTCTTCATTTATTATACTAAGAGATGGTTCTCTATAAAAAACCTGTATTTATAACTGAATGTAACTGCATTCTGATAGTCACACACTGTGTGGGATCATGTTACATTCCAGTTATATTTCTTATTGCTTCTGATTCATATAGCCTTAGAATATATAAGTGAAATAAGGAAATTCTTGTTCAGTTATATATTATCAGGTAATAACAATAGATTTATTACTTTTTAGGACAAATATGTTCAATAATCCAGAAGTAATGGAAGCTTTTTCTTTTTTTTTCTTAAAACAAATATATTATTACCTAACTAGTTCCTAGAATTATGTTTTTGTTTATTCTAATCTGAGGCAATACAACCTCAATTTTATGAGTTAACATATCTAAACAGTTACATATGAATAAAATATGTAATTGTTTACTCTAAAAGGGTTAAAATCCCAAAATAATTCAAACTATCTTCATCAATACCAAAGTTATTAACAGTACCTTTCTAACTGAATTATTTAGCCTAGGGCAAGACTAACCATATACAACCACCCTGGAATAAATAATTTCAACAAAAACTATATTCTGCACTCCAATTAATGAAACATCATTTTGATGTCTTTTGACATAGCACTTCTCTCCTGTAAGCGGAAGATCCGTGTACCCCCATTAGCCCTCCTCATTCTCCCAACCATATTATGTGGGAGTGTGACGAAGGCACTTATTCCCCTGAGAGAGATATTTATTCTCTTTCACGGATAAATTGTGATTACTTGCAAAAAATAATTTATACAATGTATCATCTAATCTCATATGTTTTTTGTTTACTCTTTACTCCAGAATTCACTGGTTTCTTTTCTATCTTTTCAACTCTTCAGTCCACACAGGTTGATCTGCGCAGTCAGCTCTGCATAACAAAAAGTAAGTCAAAACTATTTGATCTGTTGCCATGGCACCACTGAATATACTTTCCCTGAATGTTCAGGGAATAAATGTCCCTCAAAAAAGGACCAAAGCCTTCCGTACTTTCCATAACAAGAAGGCTCACATAGTATGCCTCCAAGAAACACACTTCACCAAAGATTCTACTCCAAAATATATTTCTCCTTTTTATCAACGAATTTACACGGCTTCTGCCTGTACCAAGCAAAGGGGAACTCTAATTGCATTTCACCGATCCACACCATTCACCTTATCATCAGAAATTAAAGACCCAGAAGGTAGATACCTGATACTCATGGGTTATATAATGGATACAGCAATCACGGTGATTTCCTACTACGCTCCTAACAAACAACCTACACCATTCCTCTTACATATATTACAAGTGATTAATACACACAAAATAGGAACAGTGATAATGTGTGGGGATTCGAACCAGGTCCTCCTACCATTTCTAGATAAATCACCTTTTACACCATCCAAAATAACCTCTAGATTACCTTTTTCTCAACTTCTTTCCAAATACAATCTGGTAGATTCGTGGAGAGAAAGTAACCCAATGAAAAAGAAATTCACTTATTTCTCGCACCCTCATCAAACCTTCACCAGAATAGATCATATTTTTCTAACAATAGGAATGCTACCAGAAATTATTGCATCAGATATAATTCCGATTCCGTGGTCTGACCATAATGCAGTATACACTACTATAGCCTCAGCCATACCAAAAGCGCATGACCCAACGTGGTACTTACCGGACATAATGCTCAAACACCCACTACATCAGATGGCCATTGAACAAGCTTTAAAGGAATACATATCAATTAATAATACAACAGACATCTCCCCAATAACACTGTGGGAAGCTCATAAGCCTGTCTTGCGTGGTACAATACAAAGACAAATGGCACTATTTAAACAGGAACGCAAAAATCTAGCAAAAAAACTAGAACTCAATTTTAATGCAGCCTACATATCATTCCAAGATAATCCATCTCAGAGTACAAAATCTCATCTGGAAAAATCTAGATTGGAATACGATCTATTTCTCACTGAGTCAGTTGATAAATCCCTCAAACGCTCCAAACACAATTTCTACATGAATACAAACAAACCAGGTACATATTTGGCTCGGGCATTAAATTCAACTAACAAATCTTTCAAACCAATACGTTTGAAATTATCAAAAAATGTTTATACTTGTAATCCAGTTAAAATAGTCCATAAATTTCACTCACATCTCGCAACTTTATACAAGACAAACAATGAATTTAATCCTACAGAGGCTGAATCCTTCTTCTCAAAAATAACCTTACCTGAGTTATCTCAGAATCAAAAAAGCAGTTTGGATGAGCCTATAACTATAGATGAAGTTGCTAACGCCATAAAAGACCTAAAACTTAACAAAAGACCAGGCCCAGACGGCTACTCGGCTTTATACTATAAAACATTCTCAGAAATACTCTCTCCCATTCTCACTGAAACTTTTAACAAACTTCTAGATGGACATTCTTTTCGGCAAGAAACACTAATGGCAATTGTTTGTATGATCCCAAAACCCCTTTCTGATGATACTTCCTGTGTGAATTATCGGCCTATCTCTCTGTTAAACCTTGATATTAAATTATTAGCAAAAATAATAGCAAAACGCCTCAATAGCATTATAGGAAAATGAATACATAGAGATCAAGTAGGCTTCATGCCAAATAGACAGGCAGGCGATAATATACGCAGGGCAGTGTTATTGGCACATATTGCTAAAAAACGGAAAATCCCTTTATGTTTTCTATCTCTCGATATTAAGAGGGCATTTGACACAGTATCCTGGCAATATATGCAATATTCATTACAAAAATGGGGTTTTGGACCCCACTTTTTAACATGGATCAAAGCATTATATAATAAACCCAAAGCCTATATAAAATATGCTGGATACAAATCTGATGCCTTTAATATTGAAAGAGGTACCCGACAGGGTTGCCCATTATCTCCCTTATTATTTGCCCTTATACTCGAACCCATGGCCCAATACATCAGAACAAACCAAACTATAACTGGCATTGAAGTAGGAGGTATTACACACAAATTATGTATATTTGCAGACGATATATTACTTTTTCTATCATCACCACAGGTCTCTGGTCCTAACTTAATACCAGCGCTTGATGGATTTGCAGCCCTATCCGGCCTTATGATTAATCCTAAGAAATGCCTAGTGCTTAATATTTCACTCACAAACATGGAATTGATCCCGGCTAGGGCTGCACTCCCATTCACATGGGCAGAAAAATCAATCCCATATCTTGGAATTCATTTAACAGCATCTCATTCTGACTTATTCTCAACCAATTATCCTCCTGTATTAAGACAGATCACAAATCTAATAAAACAATGGTCGCAACTTCCTTTATCCTGGATAGGGAAGATTAATGCAATCAAAATGACTATTCTACCCAAATTGCTTTATCTATTCAGAGTCCTCCCTATTCCAATTCCTTCCTATTTTTTGAGAATAGTACAAAAAAGAGCAACTTCGTTTATATGGGGCTCTTCTAAACCACGTATACCTATACACACACTACATCTTCCCAAAAATAAAGGAGGCCTGGGATACCCTAATTTTACTAACTACTACAGAGCAGCACATTTGGCCAGTCTGTCCAAATACCATGCAAAACAGGAAATCCCATTATGGGTATTTATAGAGGCTTCAGAAAATGACCCTCTATTAATATCAAACTTATTATGGCTTGATCCTAAAGACCGCTTTAAAATTCATAATCCCATAACTAAACACTTCTTATCTCTCTGGGATAAACTAAAAACCAAATATCAGTTACAATCTCCACACAATCCTCTCCTTTCTTTTATCAGAAATCCGGCCTTTTATCCGGCATGGATCTACCCAAATTCTTTTAAAGCTTGGACAACATCAGGCATTCAGACACTAAATGACTTCATAGCATCTAAATCATTCCTTTCATTCCCATCGCTTAGAGAAAAATATGATCTACCAAACTCTGAGATATTTAGATATCTCCAAATCAAAAATTTCTATACACCATTCCTAAAGGGGGATACACCATTATCCCAATTATCCATTTTTGAATCAATCTGTACAAAAGATCCATTTGCTAAAGGTACAATTTCATCACTTTATAATCAATTATATGGAGTAGCAAATCTTAATAGACCCTCTTACGTTCAGAGGTGGGAGGAGGACCTGGGACGAACTTTAGAAGACACGGACTGGTCTAACATATGGCTCACATCTAAGTCATCTTCACCCAACATCTTAGCACTGGAGACAAATTATAAAGTCCTAACTCGCTGGTACCTTGTACCCGCTAGAGTGGCAAAATATTCACCTAATACCTCAGCTCTTTGTTTTCGAGGATGCCCAGAAATAGGCACACATTTACACATATGGTGGACGTGCCCAGTAATCCAAACCTTCTGGAAGGAAGTCTTCGTGATTGCATCTAAAATATTTAAAAAAATATTACAACCAGATCCATATATAACTTTACTTAATCTAAAACCGGAATGGTTAACACTCTCTCAATTCAAACTTATGATCCAACTAATAACGGCTGCAAAACAAACAGTGGCCAAGGCATGGAAATCTCCTACATTGGTACTAGCAGAAACAATTCACAGAATGAATAATACAATGTCCCATGCTAAGATGGTAGCCATCGATCAAAATCAAATTCCAAAATTTGAAAAACTTTGGCATCCTTGGATAAAACAACAGTTTCTGTCAAACTTCAATGACTCTGTCCTGTTGCCATGGTAACAGATTAAATGACTTACAGAGACACCCATTCTAAGGCTTCAAAGAGAACTAAAAAGAATAATAAACTGACGAGCGGGATAACCTTGTGGACCATACCTCTACCTTTCTACCCTTTTTCTTCTTTCTCTTTCCTTTTCTCCACCTTACGATTAAAGCTCATTATCAGAATTTATTTGACCTATATACACTCTACCTGTAAACAATATCTATAGTAGATATAAATCATTTAAATACCTACAAAAGTAACTAAGGAAATGATATATATCTTTAATTTAGGTTTACGTGAACCCAATGTTTAATATTTGAAATTTCATGATATTTACCTATATAAACCCTACTGTAAAACAATGAGCTTACTTTATAGATCCTTGTAAACTTACTTTATGTATCTTTATAATATTGTATACTCAATAAACTTCTTTTGACAAGGAAAAAAAAGAGACTTTTATGGACTGCTATGTATATTAAGTGAATACACAGTATTGTTGGTGTGATGGAATTTTTCACAAGTTTCTCACAGGAATATTTAGACATTGCTATATTTGGAATAGTAATGATCTATCACACTAGTTTTTAGTAATATTTGTATTTCTGTATACCATATTCTTTTTACAGTGGGAAGTTATGTATGTCGCATAAATTATTTATGTGTTGGAAATTTAGTATTGTATCTTATATATCTTAGATGTCTGATGGTGCTGGTTCTTGCTTTATATGAGTAAAACCTTGGATTGCAAGCATAATGGGTTCCGGAAACATGCTTTTAATGCAAAGCACTTGTATATCAAAGTGAATTTTCCCATAAGAAATAATGGAAGCTCAGATGATTTGTTCTTCAACCATTTATTCATAAGTCCTTCAGTATGTAGTCCATATAAAAAGATTATAGCAATGTGATAGGTTGTGTAACCATAACATGTCCATCCACAAATAGAAGCCGTCCACAAGGGGATTTGAAGCAAAATCCTGCAGGAAAAGAAAGAAAGTCACCGCGCAAAGGAATAAGTACTGATTGAGGTTAGGAAGTGGTTAATGGAACTGCTGCCTCTACCAATTACTTCCACTAGATGGAGTAAGTAAATTAGAAGGAAAACAAAGTAGATATGGTGCCGTTCAGTTGTTATAAAATTGGTTGAAATCTAAATGTGTGTACTGCTCTTCTAGATAGGAGAGGAAATTGAGGTAGGAGAAGGGATGGTGTGCAATGGTAGGTGTTCCTAGTGAGTGGTAATTGGGTGGGTCCTACCAAAATATGTGTGCACAGTTTAATGAACCATTTAGTATAAAACCTGGGTATGTGTTCATAAATGTGAAAAGACCCAGTGTGCATGACCCTTGAGTCTAAATGTAAATGAACTAGTGATCCGTGAATTTGACTCAATTTAAAATACCATGTGTCAGAAACCACAAAAAAACTTTAAATTATTGTGATATACAAATGCTGTACAATATAAATATAAATAAATAATTAATCTAAGGCGCAACAGATCCCAAATTAATACCATATGTATATAATATTACAACAACCGTATTATAAATAGTGCAAAAAAAATGTTGCTAATATAAAGTGCTGGTGTATATAAACAGCTACTATATAACAATATGGATTATAGGGTGCTCTTGTGCCAGTGAAGAGATCATTTTGATGCTCTGGTAAGCTTTCCAGTGAAGCAACACTCTGTGCGTGCCTTATTTGTGCTCCTATTGTGACTGCACTCACCAGATCCTTCACCCCCTCTTGGGGTCAAACACCTTCACAGTATGTGCCACTGTGTAGCAATGTGGAATGATTCCGTCCTTAGTGTTGATTATGAGGAGATTCCATTATGAAAAAGAGAGAGGGAGCCCCAATAGCGTGATACTGTATAAAGTTTGTTTATTATGCAAACGCATAAAAAGGTACTCACATATGATAGGGATAACAAAAGCATATATTGCTGACACAAGCCTCTACAACAGGAAGTGATGCAGGGACGTATGCTGACTCCGCCCTACACATTTCGTCACTCTGACGTCATCTGGAGCGCTCCAGATGACGTCAGAGTGATGAAACGCATAGGGCGGTGCACGAATAAGGCACGCACAGAGTGTTGCTTCACTGGAAAGCTTACCAGAGCATCAAAAGGATCTCTTCACTGGCACAAGAGCACCCTATAATCCATTTTGTTATATAGTAGCTGTTTATATACCCCAGCACTTTATATTAGCAACATTTTTTTTGCACTATTTATAATACGGTTGTTGTAATATTATATACATATGGTATTAATTTGGGATCTGTTGCGCCTTAGATTAATTATTTATTTATATTTATATTGTACAGCATTTGTATATCACAATAATTTAAAGTTTTTTTGTGGTTTCTGACACATGGTATTTTAAATTGAGTCAAATTCACGGATCACTAGTTCATTTACATTTAGACTCAAGGGTCATGCATACTGGGTCTTTTCACATTTATGAACACATACCCAGGTTGTATACTAAATGGTTCATTAAACTGTGCACACATATTTGGGTAGGACCTACGCAATGTCCACTCACTAGGAACACCTACCATTGCACACCATCCCTTCTCCTACCTCAATTTCCTCACCTATCTAAGGGAACAGTACACACATTTAGATTTCAACCAATTTTATAACAACTGAATGGCGCCATATCTACTTTGTTTTCCTTAAAAAGCCTGCAGGAGCTACTAGTGGCGTCACCACTAGGGTTGGTGTCACCTGGTGTGGTAAAACATGGTGTCATCTCCCCAGGGAATGGATGGAGCTGGGATGGAATCAGGGGAATGAATGAAGCCGCTATGGACAAAGAAAAAATGCTCCTGCGCACAAGTGGGTAGCCAAACAAGCGGTATATAGACACAGGCCTTTCAGCCCTCAGCAGAAAACAGCAGAAAACTGCCGTGCTCTGAGGAAGAGGGGATGTTCCCCTCGAAACGCGTCAGCAGCAGTGGTTTTCTATGAGCTCTTCTGGCATCTTCGGTTGGCTCTGCTGTTTTCTGACTGTTTGCTGAGATTGGAAGACTGTCTTTATACAATTGTGATCTTCTACTACTGTTTGTAAGTAGTCCCTTTTTATCATTAGTTTTAATAAATTTTAGCCAAAAGATAATGCACATGGCTGGTGCACCCTTTCTTTTCTCTTTTTCAATGAATGAAGCCGGCATGGAATCAGGGGAATGAATAGAGCTGGGACTGAATCAGGGGAATGAATGGAGCCGGGATGGAATCTGGGGAATGAATAGAGCCGGGACAGAATCTGGTGAATGGATGGAGCCGGGATGGAATCTGAGGAATGGATGGAGCCGGGATGGAATCTGGGAAATGGATGGAGCTGGGATGGGATCTGGGGAATGGATGTAGCTGGGTTGGGGTGGTGGATGGAGCCAGGATGTGATCAGGGGGGTGGATGGAGCTGGAATAGGATCGGGGGGATGGATAGAGCCAGGATGGGATCAGGGAAGAGGATGAAGCCAGGATATAATTAGGGGAATGGATGGAGCCGGGATGGAATTAGGGGAATGGATGGAGCCAGGATGGAATTAAGGAAATGGATGGAGCCGGGATGGAATCAGGGGAATGGATGGAGCTGGGATGGGGTGTTGGATGGAGCCAGGATGTGATCAGGGGGGTGGATGGAGCTGGAATAGGATGGGGGGTGGATGGAGCCAGGATGGGATCGGGTTGTGGATGGAGCTGGGATAGGATCGGGAGGATGGATGGAGCTGGGATGGATGGGGGGATGGATGGAGCTGGGATGAGATTAGGGGTGGTGGATGGAGCTGGGATGGGATGGGGGTGGATGGAGATGGGATGGGATCATGGGATAGATGGACCTGGGATGGAATCAGGGGAATGAATAGAGTCAGGACTGAATCAGGGGAATTAATGAAACCGGGATGGAATCTGGGGAATGAATGGAGCTGGGATGGAAACTGGGGAATGGATGGAGCTGGGATGGAATCTGGGGAATGGATGGAGCCGGAATGGGATCTGGGTAATGGATGGAGCCGGAATGGAGTTAGGAAATTGATGGAGCCGGGATGGAATCAGGAGAATGGATGGAGCTGGGATGGGGTGTTGGATGGAGCCGGGATGTGATCAGGGGGGTGGATGGAGCTGGAATAGGATCGGGGGGGTGGATGGAGCCAGGATGTGATCAGGGGAATGGATAGAGCCAGGATGGGATTGGGTTGTGGATGGAGCTGGGATAGGATTGGGGGGATGGATGGTGCTGGAATGGGATGGGGGATGGATGGAGCTGGGTTGGGATCAGGGGTGGTGGATGGAGCTGGGATGGGATCAGGGGATGGATGGAGCTGGGATGGGATGGGGGTTGATGGAGCAGGGATGGGATCGGTGGGATGGATGGAGCTGGGATGGGATCGGGGATGGATGGAGCTGGGATGGGAAGGAGGTGGATAAGGCAGGGATGGGATTGGGGGCTGGATGGAGCTGGGATGGGATGGGGGGTGGATAGAGCAGGGATGGGATCGGGGGGATGGAGCTGGGATGGGATCTTTGATTTTGGGGGGGTTAGAGGACATGTGCCAGGGTGTGCTTTGGAAGGGAGAGGAATTGTGCCGGGGGGTTAAACTTCAAATCTGCCTCCTCCTTATAGCACAAGTAATTTCTAACCCAAAACAAAGGACCCCCTAGCACATATGCTCAAACCCCCCTCCCTAAATTGACTCTCCTAGCAGCATGTCTCCCTCCTCTGCAATACCTCAGCCACGGGCAGGTGCTGTCCCTCTTCCTCCCCCTTGCCTCCTCAACCGAGGAGGAGGTGGCTATAGTCCGGTCTGCAGTAAGTGCAGCCGGCGGGGAGAGAGATGATTGCAGCGTGTGTGACAGTGTCAGACTCTGAGCACCCTGTCTCTGCCTCACTCCCTCCTCCCCCACTTTCCTCGCACACCACATGCAGCTGAGGAGATCTGGAAGGGAAGGAGGGAGCCGTGATGCAGCTGCCAGACTGCCAGTCTCAGCCTGGTGTCACCCTCTGGCGGGTGTCACCCAGGTGCGGACCGCACCCCCGCCCCTCCCTAGCGATGCCACTGGGAGCTACAGTGTATGAAAGAGAAGAGATGTGCCTCTAAGTGTAGCAATATGGTTACATTTAATGAAGGTACAACATTTAGCAACTCACATGGTTAGTTATTAAAAGAGGCACATCCAAGTATGCAGGCTTCTGGGGTAAAGCTGCTCCAGACCATCCTTCGCACCACTGGCTCTCACCTCTGTCAGTCTGCAATCATGCCCGGGAAGACTACCCTGTAGTAGAGCGATTTGAAAGCGAGGCTTGAAGTGCTTGTGGAGTGCAGCATGGAAGGGATAACGTTGATGGTGGTGCGGAGAATGGTCAGCTTTACCCCGGATGCCTGCATACTTAGATGTACCTGTTTTAATCATCAACCATGTGACTTGCTAAATGTTGTACCTTCATTAAATGTAAATATTTATATATATATATATATATATATATATATATATATATTTTTTTTTTTTTTTACAATACTTTTATTGTATGCTCAATCCGGAACAAATCAATATTTTGGGCTTTTTTATGCTACTTTTGGAGAACTAACCCTCTAAGCAAAAACAAATTTGCAAAATATTTCAGCTAAATATTTAGGTTAGTAATCTGAACGATGACATCATTGGCATAAGAAGCCACTAAACTTTTTTTAAACTTTATTTTGAAAGATATCAAAAGGTACGAGAGAAGTTTGATGATGGGTAGTGTTATATTTTGGCAAACACAACCCTGGAAGCTTAACAACTGGAGATAAGAATGAGCTTAACTGTACCGAGTTTAGTGAAGTTTATGAAATCTCATTGAGCGCAGGGTTACGAGTAGTGCATGTCACAAATAATATACACCCACCCAGCTAAACATTATTACACCCTTCCAGCCAGCAACATGTGGATAATGTGAAACTTCAGCAGTGCAGCCTAGCACAGTTCCATCCTCTGTAAACCACTGAGGTTTTCTAAATATGAACTAGTCACTCATTTTTGCAAGTTCCAGCCGGTGAGCCATGTGTAGTTTTTTTTTTTTTGTAGAAGAGGAGGAATAGGGAAAGCCCTTATACTTTTCATTGTGCCTCTAACCCCCCCCCGTGAAGAAGGAGGAGATAGGCAGTCTGATGACTGAAAACTTTGCAAAGATGTGTACTGTATCAACAAGACATAAACGCAGACAGCTCATTTAGAACATGGGTTTCTGATTAAAACCCTCTGGAAGAACATTAAAGAGGAAAGAAATTTGTCCACAGGCTTATTTCCCCCCTCCCAGCACAAGCAGTCCATGGAAGAACAAGACATGGGGAATGCAAAGTCAGACAAGAAAAGTTCTGCTAGTAAATTCATTAAAGTAGCCCTGGTCATCTTCATTTGCATCACAGGAGTCCTAGCACTTCTGCTGCTACTAGGTGAGTACCTTGTTAACAGACACTATACTATGATCTGGCTTTCATTGAACTCAAAGTGTTGTAATTATGCTAAATACAAATGATGGATAAACATACCCTAAAGTATAACAGGGAAGATACAGGTAAATGAACCATATATGAAAAATGGAAATTCTATGAAGATTTTGATACTCCCATTTTGTAAAATTTATTATGTTTACTATGAATTCTACATTTTTCATACAGTGGGTTTTCAACATGGTGCATTTTTAGTATGCATTGCATGAGTTTTACATGTGTTACCTGCGAGCAGGATTTATTTAAATGCACCACACCTAAAAAAAAAAGAAAAAGAAAAAAAAAACAGCATGCATCTGATGCTTATTTCTGTATGTGATTATATACAGTAAATATACAGGCATACCCCACTTTATCTATAGATATATATATATATATATACAGACACACACACACACACTTTTATATAAATATATACCTTTGAGCAGCCTTTCTCACCCTCTTTAATACAGGTGAACTATTGAAATAATATTAATGTCTTAGGGAACCCCTGTTAGATTATTACATCTCTTGCACACTTCACGTTTGTGTGGTCAATAAGCTGTAAATACAGAAAAAGAATAAAAAAAAAAAAAAAAAAGAAAAAGAGTAAAAATCCTGAAATGGAACAAATAATAATAATGGCCAGAAAAGAAAAATGAAAATGGTAGTGCCCCTTACACTGATGGTCAATGGAAAAGTGCCTTCTTAAACTGGTAGTCGATGTAATGGTCCCATACATTGGTGACTAATGGGAGAAAGACCTGTTATGTTAATGGTGAGTGCGAGATTGCTGACCAGTGGGAAAACTGCCTTCTCTTACACACTGCTAAAAAGATAATTGACATCAGTGGTTACTGAGTGTTAGAAGCTCTTCATTGCCCACCAACCCATGAACCCTTACCAATCTCTGGAAGAACCTCAGGATTCCACGGAACCCTGATTGAGAAATCCTGTCTTAGAGTCCTTGCATATTCATACAAACCTGAATGCTTGATGAAACCTATGTAAACCTAGGAGGAACATCTTACATATGTAGTTTATACAGTATACGTCTATGTAATATATAAAAGAACATTATAAACAATGACATTATAATAATGAGCATTTATAAAAAATAAACTCTGATAATAAGCATGTTATATTTTATTTTATAAATATGGTTTTGTTAAATTTTATATATATATATATATATATATATATATATATATATATATTACTTGATTGCTGACTTTCATGAAATATCTGAAATGAATGATAAGCAGTAGGTGCAATGTAAGTTCTAGCATACAGTTAATGTTATAGGTAATTGAGGAAAATTTCAAAGAAACTTCTATTGGTGCAACACATCACTGATGCAGTTTAATAGCATGTATAAAGTTACCCAAACACATCATATTATGACAGTAACATCTCCTTTAGATTTAAAAATCATGTAATGTGAGTGTACACCTCCTTAGAAATTCAGTAGGTTATTTAGGTATTCTCTTACACTACATAGTTTATATACAAAAAAACTTAATTCTTGGTGAATCCAAAAGAGACTGTGTTATCAGATTATAATGTGTGTGTGGTCACTTTGAGGTGGCCATGAATGGTCTAAAAGTTAAAGGTTATATGACAAATTGATTTAAAAGAGTTTTTTTAGCACTGCTCTCTACAGAAGCTATAGAATGGTGTAGAAGCTAGAGTGTGGTAACAAGTGCGAAGAAGTGCGTTTTTGCTTTATTATTTTTTTTTTTGCTGCAAAGTTAACAAAATAGCAGTAGCACTTCCCTAATATTAAAATAGATTGTAAACTCTAAATTATATCAAGTAGAAAAATTTCCCCCTTAACAGGACTTTAATCATCCTAGTGATTGCGAAATCAATCACAATATACAATAAACTAGGTATAGAAAGAAAAAGTTGTAGAAAAATATATAATTTAATTTAATACATATTATATAAAGTATGAATGTATACATGCAAACAAGATTGGTGGCTGAACAACAGAGGTCAACATGGCATATCAATGACTATGTTATACTCATGGGTCCCGGACTGCGGTGATCTAATAACATGGTGAAGTCCAAGGCCCTTTTTCTTTCTATATTTTGTTTATTGTATATTGTGATTGATTTTTCAATCACTAGGGCCATTAAAGTCCCGTTAAGGGGGACATTTTTCCACTTGATCTATGCTATTGGGATGTGGGCCCGCCCCTTAGTTCGGCTCTACCTCAACTTCTTTGTCTATAAACTCTAAATTATTGAAATTTGTGTTTACTAAAGCACTATACATCATAAACACCTGCCATGTAATCTTTTTTAATAAAATACTTATTTTCTCTTTTTTTATCCTTTGTTGCATCTTAGTGCCGGCAATCTTCTGCAGTCTCATTGTAGCCACTTTCTATCTGAATACAGGCCTTTCAGTGATGGCTGCATAACATTTCTCTGTGGGTTTCTTGATGGTGACAACATTGGGTCATGTCTACGTAATATGTGTTTAAACAGCTAGTTCTAGATTACATTGGAAGCCCATGTGACAGGGTGTGCACGACTAGGAGACAGGGACAGAGTGTTGTCACCTTATTGCAATATGGCAGAATCACCAAGTATTTTTTTAATGAAAGCTGCAGATTTCAAAATATTGAAAATGGCTTTTAACATTACATTATCATGCTGAAGCTTATATAAGATTTTACTGATTGGGTTTACATATACTTTAAGATAAAAAAAAAGAAAGACTGATTCTCACCCCTTCATTCTCAGTAAGACATCTGCATTATTTTTACGGGCTGCTTATAAAAACATCTCCACACCAAAGAACACATTCTATCACCAAACAACTAATTGGTTTAAGGTGAAACAATGTGTCTGCGCTAGAAAAAGTCACTTCAATCAAAGTGCAGTATTAATAAACATAAACAACATGAGTGTTGATATAAAATGTGCATGAGTGAAAATACCCCTAGGTGCTGGAGTATAAAGTGCACAGTGCTATATAAAATACAGAATGTGAGTGATCAAATGAAACAACATATCATTAAAAAATAAATCAAATAAAATGTATCAAATAAAATGTAAGAGGATATGAACAACTGGTGAATAAAATAAAGTCCAAAACCGTGTATATCCAATAATATAAAAGTGCCCAAATAAATTAGTCCAAAGATTTAGTGGATTTCACATATCAAATCTTCCAAAGTGTGTCACCAAGAAACATGCTGTGGTGTCTTCCAGCCGCCCCCACAGGTGTATATGCTCACCTTCCTGTGTGTGACACAGCGATTAAACTATGCCAAACAAAGCCTTGGAGCCACTCCTGTGCTCATTAGGAACCAGCCGTGCAAAATTCACTGGAATTCAATGGATTCAATTAAGGTAGATGATGTACTGCTTCCATAAAGAACTGGTCCCGGTGTCTCTCGATGGTGACTGGTGATCAAACGGGAGCCTAGATGGACGCCGTGCGGTGGCCGCGGACCTCCGCTCGGAGGCACCGGCTGTACAAGCGGTGTAGTGGAGAAGTCACTTCCGCGTTCCAGCGGATCACAGCGGATCCACTACACCGCTTGTACAGCCGGTGCCTCCGAGCGGAGGTCCGCGGCCACCGCACGGCGTCCATCTAGGCTCCCGTTTGATCACCAGTCACCATCGAGAGACACCGGGACCAGTTCTTTATGGAAGCAGTACATCATCTACCTTAATTGAATCCATTGAATTCCAGTGAATTTTGCACGGCTGGTTCCTAATGAGCACAGGAGTGGCTCCAAGGCTTTGTTTGGCATAGTTTAATCGCTGTGTCACACACAGGAAGGTGAGCATATACACCTGTGGGGGCGGCTGGAAGACACCACAGCATGTTTCTTGGTGACACACTTTGGAAGATTTGATATGTGAAATCCACTAAATCTTTGGACTAATTTATTTGGGCACTTTTATATTATTGGATATACACGGTTTTGGACTTTATTTTATTCACCAGTTGTTCATATCCTCTTACATTTTATTTGATACATTTTATTTGATTTATTTTTTAATGATATGTTGTTTCATTTGATCACTCACATTCTGTATTTTATATAGCACTGTGCACTTTATACTCCAGCACCTAGGGGTATTTTCACTCATGCACATTTTATATCAACACTCATGTTGTTTATGTTTATTAATACTGCACTTTGATTGAAGTGACTTTTTCTAGCGCAGACACATTGTTTTATCTTTAATACTTTGCACGAATATGGAACGTGACTGAGTGTTTGCAGCTGGTCTCCACTTTTTACTCATCATTTTGTAGGCATTTATCCGTAAGTGGCTCGCAGGGTTTTGCTTACTATTTTTGGTTTAAGGTGAAGAAAGCATTTCCTCCTAACCCATTTGGCTGTTTGGAGTGAACAGATGTCCAATAATCCAATTAGTACATAGTAAATCAGCTCTGCAGTGGTAGTTTACACATTGAGCTGCAAATTATCCTCTAAACATCATCTAAACAGTCACTGAAAAATATACCAATAATAATGCAATGTCTTGGTTCATGCAAAGTGATAGATATTAGCTAAACTATTCACCCCCAAATTCAGCCCTTCGCAGATAGCTCTAGTATGTCTATTACAGTATAAATAAAAGGCAACACTTTTTTTTTTTAGTTTTGGCTAAATTGGAGGGGGATTAGAACACCTGTCAGGTTTGTATTGCTGTCTGTCCCCTCGTTTTGGAGATTGTCGGCAAAAGTAAAGGAAAAACTACAATTTTGGGTTGCCATGAGAACAGAATACAGAGGAAATCTTCTAATGGGGACACTAGTTCTGGTGACAACAAGGGATCCCCTCACTTCCTGTTTTGGCTATGGGACAGGAAGTGAAGAGAAATCTCACAGAGAGCAAGAAGCTGACAGAAGTTATAACCCTCCCTTGCTCTATCTAAAATGAAAAAAAAAGTCTTGCCTTTAGTTTTACTTTAAGGCTGCAATAGAGAGCTGGTGAGTGGCCCTGTCTACACTACCAGGCTTGACAAAGGTCCATTTTTCAATCAACTTTTGTTTAAAAGGCCAGGAGGAAACTTTTTAGCTGAGCAGTGACTACAGTGGGTATAGAAAAGAATCACCCCCCTTTAAAATAATGACAGTCTGTTGTTTTGCAGACTGCAATAAAGACAGACACAGTTTTTGTTTTATCCAGCTGTATTTACTAAGTGTTACTTAGAACATCTAGTTGAAAGATATAACACCAACATTTCAGAAAAGAATAAAAATAAATAAAAACAGAATCACTGAGTTGGAAAAAGGATCACCTCCCTCCTAAAAATGTTTTGTAAACTCAATCAGGTGTAGCTACTCACCTTCTCAATGGCACACAAAGCCATTTAGATAAGAAATAAATGATCCAGTGCCATGGACAATAAAAAAGTAGCTAAAATCTGCTGCCTCTACAGATACAGAATTGGCGCTGCTAATTTTATTGTGTCTCATACCTCCAATGAATGTGCAAAGGCAAAAACAAAAAAAAAAAACCCCAAAAAGCTAAGCAAAAAAGACATAAACACCATACACAGGCATCAAAACCCTAATGCAAAAAGGATAAAGTGCAAGTGTACATATAACTGAATCCTCAACCAAAGTGCTGGTGTGCAATAAATATGTAACTAAACAGTTATAATACACATAAGTGAATATATAACCCTCATAAAAATAACATCCAGGTGAAAGATATGACACCAAAATGTCAGGAAAAAAAAGAAAAAAACAGAATCACTGAGTTGGAAAAAGGATCACCTCCCTCCTAAAAATGATTTGTAAACTCAATCAGGTGTAGCTACTCACCTTCTCAATGGCACGCAAACCCATTTGACTTTCAACTGTGATCAGCTGTAATCAGTTTGATTAGCTTAGCATGAAAACAACTTTCCTGTAGCATTTCAGTCCCTGATAGTGCAACTGAAGCAAACAGTCAACTATGGGTGGCAAGGCACTGTCAAAAGATCTCCGGGATAAAGTTGTGGACAGGCACAAGTCAGGAGATGGATACATACAAATTTCAAAGGCTTTATCAATGCCCAGAAGCACGGTGAAGTCTATTATTAAAAAGTAGAAGGTATTTGGTACAACACAGACCCTCCCTGGTCAGGACGTCGCTCCAAGCTGGATGATAGAGCCAGGAGGAAACTGGCCAGAGAGGCTTCCAAAAGGCCTACAGCAACTCTGAATCAGTTGCAGGAATTTATGACAGAGAGTGGTCATCATGTGCATGTCACTCCTCAAGAAAGGCCACATGCAGTCACGACTCAGCTTTGCCAAAACACACCTTGAAGATTCTGACGCCACATGGAAAATGGTGTTATGGTCAGATGAGACTAAAACTGAATTATTTGGCCTCAACACCAAACGATATGTCTGGCGAAAATCCAATATAGCTCACCATCCAAATAACACCATTCTTACAGTAATGCATGGAGGTGGTAATATCCTGTTATGGGGGGTGTTTCTCTGCAGCAGGGACTGGAGCACTTGTCAGGATAGAAGGAAAAATGGATGTGGCAAAAAAACATCAAATTGTTGAGGACATTCTGCTGCCCTCTGCCAGAAAGTTGTCAATGGGAAGAAGGTTTACTGTAACGACACCCCGAGTACTAAAGGGATTAAAGTCGTTTAGGACATTCCTTTCCCGAACACCGAGGCAGCTACTGAACACTCTGATCAGCCGAACAAGAAACCCATACAAATAACTCTCCCCCCAAATAAGAGACAAAGCTCTGTCTTGAGGGTCAACCAGGAATCAACTCATTTATTTTCACACATGGACACAACAGATAAAATAACTTAGAGACTCTTTCCCCCCACCCTTGGATAAGAGGGCGGGTTAAACCGTCCAATGACAATAGACACACAGGTCAGGTGTGTTCAAACTTCTCATCAGTACACAGTCTTATCAGCAGGGGGCTGCTGGAGGAATCCCCCCTCCCTCCATATAGATACACATTCTCTGATCCAAGGCAGACAGACAGAATAGAACATTGGAATACAGCCCCACCCCAAACCAGCACAGCAACCAGTACACAGCAGCATGAGACAACACACAATATATACACAACATTGTGAAGCAGTCACTATCTATAATATGGCACATACGGGGTTCCCAGAGTTTTGTGTTTTGGGGGACATGGACTTGAATCCAAAGTAATATTATTTCCAGGGTCCCCAGGCATACAGCTCACAACGAGCACTGTTCCCCCAAATGCCAGGGCCCATAATCGGCTGGCAAGAGGCTGGCATTGGGTCCCCTCCAAAAGCCTCTGTCCCGGCTAGGTCTGTCACATTTACCTTCAAACATGATAATGACCCAAAGCACACAGCAAAAATAACCACACAGTGGTTGAAGGAGAAAAAGGTGAATGTCCTTGCATGGCCTAGTCAGAGCCCACTGAAAATCTGTAGAATGGCTTGATGATTGCAGTCCACAAACGGTCACCATCAACTTTAACTGAACTTGAAACTTGAGCAGTTTTGTTAGGAAGAGTGGGCAAATATTGCAAAGTCTGGATGTGCAAAGTTAGTAGAGACATACCCCAACAGACTAAGGCTACGTTCACATTGGAGGCGGGTTTCAAATCGCTCGAGTTCAGCTGAACTTGCACAATTTCAAACCCGCATTTCATTGCGAGTTCGTGGGTGATTTGAAAGGCATCTGTGCGGTTCATGCACAGATGTCTATTGAAATCGCCCCGAAGTCACCAAAAGTAGTGCAGGAACTACTTTTGGTAATCAGTGCCACACCGCAAAGTCGGCATTGCACCGATACGGACTGTACAGTCTTCAGCAACAGGCTGCGATTTGGCATTCGATTTGACATGTCATAGAACAGAACCCTATTAAGTTCTTTTGTTACAAAAAGGGGCATGGGTAGTTAGGCACTGTCATGGGGACATGTGCTGATGCAAAACCATGTTTTCAAATACCTTTCAGCAGGATGAGGGTCTTTTAAGGCAGTCCAGTGGAAATTGGGGATACCTTAAAGGGGTTGTAAACCCTCAAGGTTTTTCCCCTTAATGCATTCCATGCATTAAGGGGAAAAAACCTTCTGTAGTGCAGCAGCCCCCCCCCCCCCCCCAGAGCCCCCCCTTTTACTTACCTGAACGCAATCTTTCCAGCGATGAGAACGAGTCCAGCAGCTCCAGACGCTGTCTTGGTTCCTTATTGGATAGATTGATAGCAGCAGCAGGCATTGGCTCCAGCTGCAGTCAATCAAACCCAGTGACACGGGAGCCGGGGGGCAGGGCCGAGTCCTGCTGTCTGTGTCAATGGACACAGCAGCAGGACTCAGGAGCACGCCTGCACAGGTGCCCCCTTGGAATGCGGGTCTCAGAGGGGGCACTCGATGCGGGGAGGAGCCAGAAGCGCCACTGGGGGACCCCAGAAGAGGTGGATTGGGGCCACTCTGTGCAAAACCCTTGCACAGAGGGGGTAAGTATACCATGTTTGTTATTTTTTTTTAAATGAACCTTTACAACCCCTTTAAACCTAAACATGACTTTGTGGATCAGTATAATTTACTTATTTTCATTAGTATGATAATATACATTTATTGAAAGAAAAAAATAGCACACTTACTTGAAAATAAGCATGGGTGGTAGGAATCACCAAAATTGATACAAAGCAAGGCTGTGTGCAGGAATAGCAGCTTCAGATCCTCTGGCTGGCATCACAGGGACCCACTCTGGCAGCTGTCAAAAAGACTGCCAATAAACAGCGTTCTGTGCCGTTGTCTAATGCCTTGTAGTGACCTCTACATGCTGGTGGAAAGAGGGAGGCAGTAACATGTTTCAAGGGACAATCCCTTCTTTCTCAAACCTCTGAGAGGATCTGGAGCTGCTATTCCTGAACACAGCCTTGCTTTGTACCTATCTTGGTGATTCCTGCCACCTATGCTGATTTTCAAGCATTTTAACTGCAAGTGTGCTATTTTTTTCTTTCAATAAATGTATACTATCATGCTAATGAAGATCATGTGCTCCTGTTTTCTTGTTATTTGAGCTGTCAAAATCCAAGGATCAGGGCTGAAGCCTATTGCCTGCAGCACTGATCGAGTAACTTTTATTTGATTGGGTGGTAGATCAATTTCTGTTCAACTGCAGTGGCCGCACATGGATCAAAATTCGGCTGTTTCCGAATGTTCAGCTGAACTGGCCACATTTTGATCCATCCATGGCCACCTTTAAGTTGGATATGCACCTACTGAAAATCGGCTGCTCCGGCAGGTCCACGTGTATCGCTGTCTGTTTAACAGAAGCCGATATAATGACTGGCTTCTGTTAAACAGTTAGCCTGGGTTCATACATGTGCGGTGCGAATTGAAGCTCAGGTTTCACTGGGAAGATAAAAATCTGTTGTTCAAAGGTTCATCTGTGTTTCAGCTGCAGACCAGTGAGCAGGGAGAGGGGGAGGTGTAGTGAGGAGGAGAAAATCCATGTTCACAACGCAATGCATCTGCAAATCAGATGCGTTCCCATAGAAGATACTGGGCTTGTAATTCGCACCGCAATGCCCAGAAAACGCACACGTTTTTTGTGCAATGCGCAGTGCGAATGCAACGCACATATGTGAACCAGATGCATTCATATGAATGTATTTTAAAATGTCCTGCGAATTGGATGCAGTGTAAGCCGCATCTAATTCGCATAGGTGTGAACGGGGGCTTAAGCTTGAAAATCAGCATTCATTCAGCATATGCAGCCAATGGCTACAGCACTGATCAGTGTTTCCTGTAGGGGGCGAGTCCCCGCTGTGAGAATACAAAGACACAGCGGTAGAAGTCCACCACAAATGATGTCGATGAAGGGATCTGTGAGTTTTTTTGTTCAACCCGCTAGCTGACCAAAAAAAAATAAAAAACTTAGTGGGGGTTATTTATGAAAGGCAAATCCACTTTGCACTACAAGTGCACTTGGAAGTGCAGTCGCTCTAAATCTAAGGGGTAGATCTGAAATGAGTGGAAGCTCTGCAAATGTTATCATCCAATCATGTGCATGCTAAAATGCTGTTTTTTATTTTCCTTGCATGTCCCCCTCGGATCTACAGCGACTTTACTTCCAAGTGCACTTTCAGCGCACTTTCAAGTGCACTTGCAGTGCAAAGTGGATTTTCCTTTAGTAAATAAACCCATTGTGTACATCAAGGTTTATATACTGCAGAGTGCAAAATCTGGTGCAGCTCTGTATAGAAACCAAGCAGCTTCCAGATATTTTTGTCAACGCTTAATTGAACAAGCTGAAGTTAGAAGCTGATTGGCTACCATGTACAGCTGCACCAGATTTTGCACCAGTTTTAATAAATCAACCCCACCCTGCCTTAGGCTGGGTTCACACTGGTCCGACAAACGCTCCGACATTGGGAGCTCATGTCGCATGACGTGTGAAATCCAATGTTTCCCTATGGGAGCTGTCCTAACTGGTCCGACACAAGTCGTTACGACTTTGGAAATGCTCCCTGTACTACTTTGGCCTGACTTTGATCCTACTTCAGCCCATTGACTATCATAGAAGTCGGATCAAAGTCGGATCGCCGTCTCGCATGATCCGACTTTGGCATGCGACTTGTGCTCAGATGATCTTGGGGGGGAACTCCACGCCAAATTTTAAATAAAAAACCGGCATGGGTTCCCCCTCCAAGAGCATACCAGGCCCTTGGGTCTGGTATGGACCCTAAGGGGAACCACCTACGCCAAAAAAATGGCGTGGGGGTCCCCCCAATCCATACCAGACCCTTATCCGAGCAGGCAGCCCGGCCAGTCAGGAATGGGGGTGGGGACGAGCGAGTGCCCCCCTCCCTCCTGAACCATACCAGGCCGCATGCCCTCAACATGGGTGGTGTGTGCTTCGGGGCAGGGGTGGCGCCCCGTGGGCCCCCCACCCCAAAGCACCTTGTCCCCATGTTGATGAGGACAAGGGCCTCTTCCCGACAACCCTGGCCGTTGGTTGTCAGGGTCTGCGGGCGGGGGCTTATCGGAATCCGGGAGCCCCCTTTAATAAGAGGACCCCCTATATACCGGCCTCCCACCCTATGTGAACGAGTATGGGGTACATGGTACCCCGACCCATTCACCTAGGGAAAAAGTGTCAACAAAAAAACACACTACACAGTAATTTATTAGACAGCTCCGGGGGTCTTCTTCCAACTCCGGGGGTCTTCTTCCGGCTCTGGGGGTCTCTCCAGGTTCTTCTCCGCGCTCTCCGGGTCTTCTGCCGGGCTCCTCCGCTATCTTCTGCTCTTTTGCCGCTCTTTTGCTATAGCGGTGGCCCGGACTTCTGCCTTCTGCCTTCTTGTCTTCTTGTCTTCTTCCCTCTTCTTCCAATGTTGACACGACGCTCTCTCCTTGCCCCCTTATGACGGCACAGTCCCAGCATGCCCCGGGACAATGACCTCATAAGGGGGCGGGGTCACCGCCTATATAAGTCCATTGCGGAGCGCTCAGAAAGCATTCCAGCTGGAGAGAGCGTCGTGTCATCATCGGAAGAGAAGAGGGAAGAAGACAAGAAGGCAGAAGACAGGAAGGCAGAAGGCAGAAGTCTGGGCCACCGCTAGCAAAAGAGCAGAGGATAGTGGAGGAGCCGGCAGAAGATCAGGACACCGGGAGGAGACGCCGGAGAGACCCCCGAAGTTGGAAGAAGACCTCCAAAGTCGGAAGAAGACCCCGGAGCTGCCTAATAAATTACTTTAAAATCCTGTGTACTGTGTTTTTTCATTGACACTTTTTTCCCTAGGTGAATGGGTAGGGGTACCATGTACCCCATACTCATTCACAAAGGGTGGGGGTCTGGGATCTGGGGGCCCCCTTATTAAAGGGGGCTCCCGGATTCCGATAAGCCCTCTGCCCGCAGACCCCGACAACCAATGTCCAGGGTTGTCGGGAAGAGGCCCTTGTCCTCATCAACATGGGGACAAGGTGCTTTGTGGTGGGGGGGCCTCGCAGGGCTCCCCCCTGGCCCAAAGCACCCACCGCCCCAAGTTGAGGGCATGTGGCCTGGTACGGTTCAGGAGGGGGGGAGCCGCTCGCTCGTCCCCACCCCCACTCCTGACAGGCCGGGCTGCCTGCTCGGATAAGGGTCTGGTATGCATTTGGGGGGACCCCCACGCAGTTTTTTCGGCGTAGGGGTTCCCCTTAAGATCCATACCAGACCCAAGGGCCTGGTATGCTCTTGGAGGGGGAACCCATGCCGGTTTTTTATTTAAAATTTGGTGCGGAGTTCCCCCTCAAGATTCATATCAAACACAGTGCCAAGAATTAGCGGGGATCCAAGTCAGGTCCCCGTTCATTTAAAGTCGGACGCATGCCAGCTTCATGTCACAGGGCAAAGTCGGATCCAAAGTCGGACGGCTGTCGTATCGCAACAGTGTGAACCCAGCCTTACACTACTCCCTTCACATTTCTTTTTCTTTTGGTTTTATTAGCTTTTTTCCCAAATGGCTGTATAAATGAGCAATTTAATTAGTTACAGCAGGGGTCAATAAACCATTGTATTAACATGAACTAGGTTATAGCAGAACCTGTTAATCAATTAAACAGATATACACAGGTCAGCAAAAGATAACCTATGTGATTGTGCATGCACATTGGTCTTACTGTATATCACATTCTAAATGTGTCCAGAGATATCAGAGGGTAGTCATATTTGAGACCATAATTGTCTGCTAATCTTTCTTTTAAAGTGTACTAGCAAAATTGAAGAACTAGAATAGTTGGGGATTTTTTAACCTTGCATGGGCTCAAATCACACTGCAAAGAATCGCATGTGATTTAAACAGGAATGTGGTGTGATTCCTGCCTGAACCAGCACTAATGCCTTCCTCTAAAGAGATATAATGGGAACTTATCTGGGAGATATACGATAGAAAATAATACTTTAATAAGCTTTGTAAAACATTTAAACAGCAATATTTACAGTGTTTATCTACAGCGACATTTCAGCAAGAAATAACTCCCATTGTGTGTGTTCAAGCCCTAAATCTCCATAAAAATGAGCGATGATACAGTTTGCATTTTCTGGTGATTTATTATTGATATAACAAGAGTGGACATGCTGAATGCTATGTATAGAACAGGTCTCCATTACTCTAATAAATCCAGTAAAGCATTATTTTATATACTAGTCAAAATATTCTGAAATATAACAATATTTGTTTATTCCATGGAAAACTGAATTCATCCCAAGCAATGGGAACCATTCAGAGGTCCATCAGATATACATGTGGGGTTAACGAGGTCTTTTTTGGCTTGCAATGGAAGAAACATACCCTGCAGCTGTCAGACTGCTTTCACATTGATTTATAGCAGTTTTAGGATAAACTAAACAAGGAATAGAAATGGAGCAAGTGTACGTTCCACTCATCAAATTACTTTTTTATATTCTGTTTGTAAAATACCTGTTCTAGAAAAGAAACAGGTACTTTAAAAACAGAATATAAAATAACCATTTAATGAGTGGAACTACTAAACTAAGCTAATTATCAGATAGCAGGCGCCATAAGATTGCAGATCTTACTTTCTGTGATACAGTAAGGGTTTTTTCAGATGGGCGGTCGTGTTTAACACGCTCTGAAAAGCATTCTATAGTAGATTACTTTTCAGAGGGTGTTAGAGCCAGGCATTCAGGAGGTTATCATCTTCCAAATGTCTGTTTTTTTTTTTTAAATCCCAAGAGGGAGTTTATATTAATATAATGCATTGCAACCACGTGCCAAGCATTCTCACAGAATATGGGATCTCCAACTTTAACAGGAGGAAAGTGTGCCAAAAGCTAATATATTTCAGCTTATTAGTCCTTAGATGTGGTGCCTGCATTTGTTTTCTTTTTTGTCTCACAAGCTTGGCTGAAAGCAGTGGGAGCCATTGGCTCCTGCCGCTGTCTGTCAAATCCAGTGAGTTAAGAGTGGGCGGCGGGGCCGAGCCGAGAGCTGTGTGTGTCAATGGATGCACACAGCTTGTCTCAGGATCAAGCATGCAGGTGCGCCACCATAGGACGCGGCTTCCTATTGTGGTACACGCAGAAGAGGAACCTAGAGCCCCGGTGGGGGGACCTGACAAGTGGAGATTCAGAGCTGCTCAATGCAATATGATTGTACAGAGCAGGTAAGTATAACATGTTTATTATTTAAAAAAAAAAAAAAAAATTTTCACCTGCTCTAATCATAGCCACCCCAGGACAGGAAGCATACTATTTGAAGAATTACCAGGTTAAAATAAAGAAATTGATTCGGTGCCCGCTTCATTGTTTGGGTACGTCTCCAGTAGCGATTAGGGTATCCGATAGAATGTCACCAGCTTTCGCACCGGGCAGGGGACCCAGGCAGGGCTGTCCCCAGTCGCCCCTGCTCTTTGCCATATCAAATGGACCCCTGGTCACTTTAGTACGTAATAGTTTGCATATCACTGGGTTTGAGTATGGCAAGCTACATGAGAAGATCATGCTCTACGCTGATGATATGTTGCTATTCTTAGGAGACACTTCCTCATCCCTGACGAGTGTCATGTCCATAACCTCGGAGTTCGGGCAGTTCTAAGGTTTTACTATCAATTGGACTAAGTCAGTCTTAATGTTGCTGGACAGTGCTCCCGGATAAGCAGAATATATCCCCTATTCCATCCCATTAGTGACTTCTTTCAGATATTTGGGCATTGAAATCTCCCCTACCATCATGGAGTACTGCCGTCTTAATGTGTATCCCCTGATGGCCAAATTTAGAGACAAAACAAACATCTGGCATAATCTCAAAATGTCCCTGGCGGGGAAAACTAACCTAATTAAAGTGATATTTTGCCCCAACTCCTATACGTTCTTCATAATTCCCCTGTGTTAATCCCCTTAAATTGTTTTGGGTGGTTAATTCCCTGTTCCAGTTGTCACTTTGGGATGCCCGCCCTCCAGAATTAGGCTGGAACAGCTACAATTCCCCAAAGACAGCGGAGGCCTTGCCCTCCCAAATCCATGGATCTATTACAACTCAACTCCAACACCTTATAGGCGACATGATGCCTGCCCCTGAGGATTCTTCTGGCCGTCTTCTGCTTGTTGGCACTGGTGCGGACTCCATTCCAGTGGGATTGGAGTCGCAAGCATTTCAGAACCCTAACAGGCAGAAACCTACCTATGCCTTAATCCCCAAAATCTGGAATAAATCAAATCAACTGCAATGGGTAACTGGATACACGGTCTACAGCCCGATCTGGGGAAATAACACTTATGCTGAACTCACCAAACTCCAACAAGGGCCCAGATGGCGTGCATGGGGGATAACTCTCCTCTCCCAGGTGTTCCAACATGGGAGGTTGATGTCCTACTGGCTCATATGTTTTACTACTACCTACAGTTGTCCCATGCAGTTAGGGCACAGGGCGATGTGATAGACTGGTCAGTTTCACCAACACCCATATTCAATCTGCTTCAGTCGGCAACTGAAACCAAGGGTTTCATATCCCAGTGTTATCACATGCTCTTAATGGAACACTTGAGGGCCTATCCCACCAAGGCAATGGTACACTGGGAGGCAGATGTAGGAGCCTTGACAGGTGACCAGTGGGAGGAGGCTTTTCAATCGGTAAATATATGTTTCCTTAATGTCTCACAGAGGGAATCACAACTATAAATTTTACTTAGAGTGCTTTACACCCCAGCGAAACTCCACAAGATGGGTAGACTTTCTGTGTGGCAGATGCAGATGAGCGTCGGGGGATTTTATCCATCTCCTGTGGCAGTGCCCGAAGTTGCATCGCTACTGGAGTGAAATCCTCTCCACGCTCAAGAGTGTTTTAAAGCGAATGTCCCCCGGAATCCCATTCACTGTTTTCTTGGAATCCTTGAAGAAGTGATCCCTGAGGAAACGACAAAAGTGGCCTCCTTCAGGGCCCTATTTCAGGCTAGAAAGATAATTTTGCTGGGTTGCAAATCCACGACTCCCCCATCTGTAAAAATCTGGGTGACTCATATGGGAAACATGCACCTTCTGGATAGATATATATACCAGCATAGGGGTCAATTGAATAAATACAAGACACTCTGGTCTCCATGGTTTGATGTCCCAGGGCCAGCCCCAAGGGAACTCATTCTAATGAGGGTACTGCAGGGTCCTTCAGGTTGAGGCTACTACACGAGACTCCTGGGAATGCTAGAGGATGTAAGTAAGAGGGTTGGCCACACATATGCCCTAAAGTATTGGATACCCACTGCCCGTTCAATGGAGTGCCTGAATAGGGAGGATTTTAGGGGTGGTGACATGTATAACCTTGTAAGCTACAGATGCAACCTGCCTATGTATCAGACTTGCTTGACCTGTGATTCGCTTATAGATGGGTTTAATGGTATTCTGGAATGGGGGGTGGAGAATATTTTCCGTACCTGTTTCTTTATACCCTTTGTACCTGGTGTTTTCGAAATAAAAACCTTGTTTGATTTAAAGAAAAAAATAAAGAAAGAAAGAAATTAGGCCTTAAAAATGAACATTCATGCATCCACCTCATCTAAGGACTGGCAAGCAACAATATATTACATTTTTGGTTTTGGGTTTAGATAATCTTTAACCACTTGCCCAACCTCCTCATAGAAAGTGTATTGTGAGCAGGTGGAAGCTGCAGTCGTACTGGTACGTCGCAGTGTGCATGCTCACAGTCACAATTTCGTAACAGCTGTGTCCACTGGATGATGATCAGTACCCTACCAGACCCGGTGTAAGTGGCCGGGGTATCATATGTTTGTTTTGATTGGTCATAGCAATCACATGATTAGGATGTCAACAAAACAGTCATGAATGGCTTCCTTTGTAATGCTGTGATTGGCCCACAGCTATCACATGGTACACCCTGTACCGTGTGATTAGCTGTAGCCAACCACAGATCACAATAGTAATTAAGCTGTCATGAATGAAAGCCATTCATAACAGCCAAAAGTATTGCTTAGAACAGTGATCATCATTGTTCTAAGCAATAATAGTAAAAAAATAAAAATCCCTTATCACCCCTCCCCTATGTCGCTTATGGTGACACTGAACCACTCTGATGACAAGATGTGTAAATAATATATATATATATATATATATATATATATATATATATATATATATATAATTTATACATCTTGTCACCAGTCAGTATCCCTGATCACTGCCACACCAGGCATATGAAGCTGCTGTACTGTACTGGTGGTAAAAAAAATTGCGACCCCCCCCCCCCAAATTTTAATTTATATCTTAATTTTTCAAAAAAGTGTGACAAAAAATTACAACTGCAAAAAATTCTACATGCCTCTTACTAAATACCTCAGACTGTCTGCTTTTTTGAGTAGGGGTCATTTGGTGGTATTTGTACTGTCCTGGCATTTAAGTACCTAAAGAAATGAAATAGGCCATCAGTTAATCAGGATTGATCCGTTTTTAAATATAAATTATTATAATAATACAGGATTTATATATTACCAACAGTTTTGTGCAGCCCTTAACCATAGATTGTAGACTTTTACAATTTTCACACAAACTAAATACTATACACTGATTTGGGTTATTTTTTACCAAAGAAATGCAGCAGAATACATTTTGACCTAGATTTATAAAAAAGATTTGTTTGCAAACTTTTATAACCGAAAGAAAAACGTATTTTTTGTAAATTTGTGGTATTTTTTCATCTATATAGCAAAAAGATAAAAAGCTCAGTGGTGATTAAATAACATCAAAAGAAAGCTCTATATGTGTGAAAAAAAATGATAAAAATGTAATTTGTGTACAGTGTTGCATGACTGAGCAATTGCTCGTGAAAGTAGCACAGTGCTGAATAGCAAAAAATGCCCTGGTCATGAAGGGGATAAAACCTTCCAGTGGTCAAGGGGTTGATGCTGAGAAAGAATTCCCAAACACACCCACTGCAGGCTTCTTGTTTGATAGCACTAACCCCCGGTTCACATCTATGCGGGTGGCTGCTGTAAGAAAACGTGCTGGGTCGCCATACATCATGAATGGCAGCCGCCTAGGCATGTAAAAATACAAAAAGTGAGGTGGATTTTGATTGCTAGTTAAGATACGATCATAAGTTGTGATCATAAGTTATCAATCACATCTCTGTTTCCACCTTGGAATCTCATACTCCGATTGATCAAAATGTGATCATATTTATAAACAAAGCATCCTAGTGCTGCCAGTCAATGTAGAACGAATGGCAAATATCTGACCTGGCCGATCCACTCAGTTTGATCAAATCCAATCTAAATCTAGTCTAAATCGATCAGATTGGAAGTTACAGTTATTTGATTGTTTGTTTGCAAATTTGGTAATTTTTATTGATTATCCATGGGATAATAATCTCAAAGTATGTGTGGCCACCATTAGATGCTGTAGCAGATTTACATGGACTTGACTAACAAATTAAAGCTGAACTCCAACTGACATGTTATAAGTAGGGATGAGCCGAACACCCCCCGGTTCGGTTGGCGGGAGAACATGTGAACAGGCAAAAAATTTGTGCGAACACCATTAAAGTCTATGGGACTCAAACGTGAAAAATCTAAAGTGCTAATTTTAAAGGCTAATATGCAAGTTATTGAAATAAAAAGTGTTTGGGGACCTGGGTCCTGCCCCAGGGGACATCAATGCAAAAAAATGTTTTAAAAACGGCAGTTTTTTCGGGAGCAGTGATTTTAGTAATGTTTAAAGTGAAACAATAAAAGTGAAATATTCCTTTAAATATTGTGCCTGGGGGGTGACTATAGTATGCCTGTAAAGTGGCGCATTTTAGAACAGTCCCTGCACATAATGACATTTCTAAAGGAATAAAAGTCATTTTAAAACTTCTTGCAGCTGTAATGTAAGTTGGATGTTTGAAAATAGGGGACCGCCTGTATATACTATACGGCCTGCCCTATACACTCTGTGGAAAATTGGGCCTTAGGTGTTGGTGGTACCATAAGCTCTCACAGTTACTCTTGGTGGGCGCTGGAACGGGCCCTGCTGTGAAATATTATATCAAGAATTGTAATTAAGTGCCCCTGTTAAACAGGGGCATAAAAATTGGGTCTTGGGTGGTGGTGGTGGTGGTGGCACAACACTGTAAAGCCCCACGGATACTTTTGTTGAGCGCAGGAACAGGCCCTGCTGTGAAATATTAGATCAAAAATTGTAATTACGTGCTCCTGTTAAACAGGGGCATAAAAATTGGGCCTTAGGCGGTGGTGGTGGTGGTCATGGCACAACACTGATACTTCACAGATACTTTTGTTGAGTGCAGTAACAGGCCCTCCTGTGAAGTATTAGATCAAAAATTGTAATTACATATCCCTGTTAAACAGGGGCAGAAAAATTAGGCCTTAGGCAGTGGTGGTGGCGCCCTGAACTGAAAATATTCCTAGAAGCTATCATCATGAAGATTGAGGAAGAACAGGATAGTCATTCAGCATAATAGGATAGTCACTCAGCATTTGCAACCTCAAGGGATCCCACATCCATAGAAAAATTATTTGGTTACATCAGCATCAGGTGCTTGGTAGCTGGTGATCCAAGACTGATTCATTTTTATGAATGTGAGCCGATCAACAGAGTCTGTGGACAGGCACACTCTGTGATCGGTTACAAAGCCTCTAGCAGCACTGAATGTGCGTTCAGAAAGAACGCTAGATGCAGGACAGGCCAGTAGCTCAATTGCATATTGAGCCAGCTCTGGCCAGTAGTCCATCCTCAAGAAGTAACCAGTAACCCAGTAACCCAGTGGATGTTCTGTTGGAAAGGTCTCCAAGTCTGATCTTGCCCCTAGATATTCCTGTACTGTAATTCAGACGCTGGCGATGGTTGCTGGAACCGATCAGACCTGGGCGCTGAGGACTGAAGAATTGTCTGAAGGCATCGGTCAGCCAGCCACCTTCTCCACACGTTGTCCAGCACCAGGGAATTGTAACCTCCCAGGCTCTGGAAACACATTGCACCAACCTTTCTGCAAGGCCTCTCGAAGATGTTTTATCCTCTGCTTTCTCTGCGAAGACTGGATAGGTTCTGCAACGTTACCCTTGTAACGTGGATCAAGAAGGGTTGCCAGCCAGTAATGATCCCTCTCCTTGATACCACGAAACCTAGGGTCCTTTCGCAGGCTTTGCAGGATCAGGGAGGCCATGCAGCATAAGTTTGCAGAGGCATTTGATCCTAAGTCCTCTGGGTCACTAAGGATCACATGATCCTCAACCACCTCCCAGCCATGTACTCCATGGGTTTCTGGGGACTGCAAACAATCCCTTAAAGACTGCTGCTGATGCTGTGTGTTATCCTCCACCTCCATGCTGACACAATCCTCTTCCTCTTCTACCTATGTGATCGGCAGGCCTGCAGGAATACTAGTATCTGGATAAAGGGGGCCTTAAGAGGTAAGGAAGTCCTCCTCTTCCTCCCACTGTTCTGCCTCAAGTGCCCTGTCCATAATTCCATGAAGTTTGTGCTCCAACAGGAAGACAAGAGGGACAGTATCACTGATGCATGCACTATCACTGCTCACCATCCTTGTGGCCTCCTCAAATGCTGACAGGACAGTGCATGCATCCTTGATCAGTAGCCACTGGCGTAGCGAAAAAAAGCCAAGCTCCCCTGACCCTGTCCTGGTGCCATACTCACACAGGTACTCATTGATGGCCTTCTGCTGCATGTGCAGCTGCTGCAGCATTGCCAATGTTGAGTTCCACCTGGTGGGCATGTCACAAATGAGGTGGTTCTTGGGCAGGTTGCATTCTCTTTGAATGTCAGCCAGCCGAGCACTGGAATTATATGCATGGAGGAAATGACCACAGACTTTCCTGGTCTGCCTCAGGTGATCCTGTAAGCCAGGGTACCTGCTCAAAAACCGCTGCACCACCAAATTCAGGACGTGAGCCAAACAGGGAACATGGGTCAAGTGTCCCTGTTGGAGGGCGGAGAGGACGTTGGTGCCATTGTCACATACAACCATTCCTGGCTGAAGCTGGCATGGCGTCAACCACCTCTGAGCCTGCCCCTGCAAAGCTGACAGAATCTCTGCCCCAGTGTGGCTCCTGTCCCCTAAGCAGACAAACTCAAGCACCGCATGGCATCTTTTTGCCTGAGTGCTTGCATAGCCCCTTGAACACCTACGGAGCACCGCTGGTTCAGAGGAGAAATCTGCAGAGGAAGAGGCCATAGAGGAAGAAGAAGAGGAGAGGGTGGAGGAGAGAGCTGTGGCAGAATCACCACTAGCATTTTGGAGGCGTGGTGGCGGAACAAGCTCCAACAATACTGAAACCTGTCCTGCATCCTTCCCAGCTGCCAGCAGAGTTACCCAGTGCCCTGTGAAAGAAAGGTAATGTCCCTGCCCATGCCTGCTGGACCAGGAGTCAGCAGTAATATGCACCTTACTGCTGACCGCCCTGTCCAACGAGGCCAAGACATTGCCTTCCACATGCTGGTAGAGAGCCGGAATGGCCTTCCATGAAAAGAAATGGCCTTTTGGAACCTGCCACTGAGGTACTGCACATTCCACAAATTCATGAAAGGGGACAGAGTCTACCAGCTGAAAAGGCAGCGGCTGCAGTGCTAGCAATTTGGCCAAGCTAGCATTCAGATGCTGAGCATGTGGATGGCTGGGACTGAATTTCTTTCGACGGTTTAGCAACTGGAGTAGGGAAATTTGCCTGCTAAAATCCGATGTTGGTGTACCGCTAGCAGATTGGCCGCAAGTACTTGGGACACCTATTTCTATATCTTCATTCCTCTCAGTGCAGAATTCTGAGAGGACTAGAGGTATAGTGGGATTGGAGATCCCAGCTGATTAGGAGCTAGGAGAGGTCCGCCTTGTTCTTTGATGTGGGTCTTTTAAGTGCTGTTGCCAACGGACTGCAGGAGGTCGTCATATGTCTGGTCAAGCATGTGGTGCCCAAGCGGCTGCTGTTTTGGCCACGCTTGATACGCTTCAGACATATGTTGCAAACAGCAATGGTGCAATCTGCTACACACGTGTCAAAAAAGGCCCACACCAAAGAACTTTTCAAAATATATGTGGGTAGTCAGCAGCGCCCTGCACCTACTTAACTCTGCGGTGTGATGCAATAGGGTGGCTGCCCTTAAGCTGCCCCCTGGAGGGCATCCTGCCTCATTGGAGATGTGCCTCCTCCTCCTCCTCTCTTCTATCAGGCACCCAAGTAGAGTCAGTGATCTCATCATCCCCTCCCTCCTTGTCACTGGAGCAAACTTGGCAGTATGCTGCAGCTGGAGGAACATGACTGCCAGTTTCTTGACCTTCTTGGGCACCCCCTCTCTCTAGGCTCACGTTACTTCCTTCCTCAATCTGGGTACCATCATCGGAGCCTTCAAATCGCTGCACATCCTCCTGCAGCATGTACCGGACACTGTGGTTGAATAGTTCGGGGGACTCTTCCGTGGATGATGGTGGGGGTAGGAAAGGAGTGACTGTTGACATGGAGCCGATGGAATAGGTCGCTTTGGCAGCTGTATTGGCAGGCAAACTACTCTGAGCCTGGGTGGCAGAGGATGAGGAGGGCTTTGTTATCCATTTTACCAACTCTTCTGCATGTTGTGGCTCAATAACACGGCCAGCTGCAGAAAAAATTGTGTACTGTGTACATCACCAGAAAAGTAGTAGCAAATGCACTAGGGGTGCACGGTATTGTGTACACCAACAGAAGTGTAATAACAACTATGGGTGTACTGTATGTATTGTGTGCTGTGTACACCACCAGAAAAGTAGTAGCAATTGCACTAGGGGTGCACGATACTGTGTACACCAACAGAAGTGTAATAACAACTATGGGTTCACTGTATGTATCGTGTACACTACCAGGAAAGTAGTAGCAACTGCATAGGGGTGCACGGTACTGTGTACACCAACAGAAGTGTAATGACAACTATAGGTGCACTCTATGTATCGTGTACACCACCAGGAAAGTAGTAGCAACTGCACTAGGGGTGCACGGTACTGTGTACATCAACAGAAGTGTAATAACAACTATGGGTGTACTGTATGTATTTTGTACTGTGTACACCACCAGGAAAGTAGTATCAAGTGCAATAGGGGTGCACAGTACTGTGTACACCAACAGAAGTGTAATAACAACTATGGGTGCACTGTATGTATTGTGTACTGCGCACACCACCAGAAAAGTAGTAGCAACTGCACTAGGGGTGCACGGTACTGTGTACAGCAACAGAAGTGTAATAACAAATATGGAGGCACTGTATATATTGTGTACTGTGTACACCACCAGAAAAGTAGTAGCAACTGCACTAGGGGTGCACGGTACTGTATACACAAACAGAAGTGTAATAACAACTATGGGTTCACTGTATGTACTGTGTACACCACCAGGAAAGTAGTAGCAACTGCACTAGGGGTGCATGGTACTGTGTACACCAACGGAAGTTTAATAACAACTGTAAGTGCACTGTATGTATTGTGTACTGTGTACACCACCAGAAAAGTAGTAGCACTAGCAACCGCACTACGGGTGCATGGTACTGTGTACACCAACAGAAGTGTAATAACAACTATGGGTGTACTGTATGTATTGTGTACTGTGTACACCACCAGAAAAGTAGTAGCAACTGCACTAGGGGTGCACGGTACTGTGTACCGTGCACCAACAGAAGTGTAATAACAACTATGGGTGTACTGTATTTTGTACACCACCAGAAAAGTTGTAGCAACTGCACTATGGGTGCACGGTACTGTGTACACCAACAGAAGTGTAATAACAACTATGGGTGTACTGTGTACACCACCAGAAAAGTAGTAGCAACTACACTATGGGTGCACAGTGCTGTGTACTGTGTACACTACCTGAAGTATATTAGAAAAAGTACATCAGGAATGACCTGCAGTCAGATATAGCTAAACTGGATACAGTGGATATATATATACAAGACTATCTGTATATATATATTAAATACACTGCAGCTAACTAAATAACCTGCCTGTCTGCCTGCTCAATCTAAATGACACTCTCTCTCCGTCCACGCCAACAACACACTACACGGGGGCCGATGTGCAGGCAGCCTTATATAGTGTGGGGTGTGGACACAGTCCCCCTGAGCCATGATTGGCCAAAGGCACCCTGCGTTTGGCCAATTATGGCTCTCTTAGCTGAAGGCGCTGGGATTGGCCAAAGCATGCAGGTCATGGTGCATGCTTTGGCCAATCATCATACAGCAATGCACTGCGCTCCCGCAGTGCATTATGGGCCATAATGCGTCGCTCTAATTTGGCGCGAACAGCCCATAATGTTCGGTTTTCGACGCCAGGGCAAACAGCCAATGTTCGAGTCAAACTCTTGTTCGACCCGAACAGAAAGCTCATCCTTAATTATAAGCAGTTACATCAATATCTGTTATTTATTTTTTTGGATACAAGTTTTATACCAGTGAATAAAAGCTGACCCTTGTAAGCACCCCTGTCAGTGGTAAATGGTTTGCCTCAATCCCCAAACTGCCAGTTTTGCTGGATAACTTGGTCCGTTTTAAAGATGCTACAGGTAATCAACAGATAAAATAAAGAAAGAAAAAAATGTAAAAAAAAGAAAACTAATGCAACTACCACATCTAAGAATTGGTTAGCTGCAATATATTACATTTTATTCTTGGGTTTAGAATCATTTTAACCACTGACCGCTCATTGCATAAATACTGCAACAGGCCGGCTGCTCTGCGCCGGATCACATACATGTACATAATCCGGCATTTCCAGGTAGGAGGCGCTCGCCCCATCTGTGCTGTGATTTGGTACAGCACAAGTCAGTCAGCAGGTCCCGGCTAATGATTTATGGCCGGGACCTGCTGATCGGCTTATCAAATCACAGTACAGAGCCCTGTGTTTATTAACAACTCAGGGCTCTTTACAGGGAGCAGCGATCTGGTTGTTTTATAAAAAAAGAAACACATTGATTAGTAAAAGCAGCAGACATTACATGCATTACACATTGTTAGGCACACAGTAAACCCCTTGATTGCTCCTAGATGTTAACCCCTTTGCACCAGTTTTATTAGTACAGTGACAGTGTATATTGTTAGAACTGATTACTGTATTAGTGTCACTGGAGATGTCAGTCAGTTCCCACCCAGTGTCAGTTAGTGTCCCACTATAAGTCGCTGATTACCACCATTAGTATATACAAAAAAAAATCCAGTATATATACCATTATCTATAGACCCTAAAACCTTAATGCAAAGCAATCAATATACACTTATTGGAATTTTTTTATTTTTTATTTTTTTAGATTTAAGAATACTTACCTGAACCCTCAAACTTGTCCCACGGGGACGCGTTGTCAATCTGCTAGGGGGTTCTAGGCTGTTGATTGGATAGATTGATAGCAGCGCAGCCATTGGCTCCCACTGCTGTCAATCAAATCCAATGACGTGCCCGCCGGGGGGGGGGGGGGGGGCGGGGCCGAGTCCTGTATTCAGCACCTATGGACACTGAATGCTGGACTAGGGAGCGCGCCCGCAAGGTAACCCCCTGGGAGAGCGCTTCTCCCAGGGGGTTATCTGATGTGGGGAGGAGCCGAGAGAGCAGCTGAGGGACCCCAGAAGAGCAGGTTCTGGGCCACTCTGTACAAAACAAGCTGCACAGTGGAGGTATGTATGACATGTTTGTTATTTTTTTTTTAAACAAAATGAACCTTTAGTGTCATTTTAAGTGGTGGTTAAACATAATTGGTAATACAGTAAGCAGAGAGAGGGAGAAAGACACAAAGTACTTGCCTCACAATGTACTCTTCCAGTCACCCTGTGAGGTGCCCTCTGGATTCTGGATTCTAGATTACACAGGAAAAAGGGGTCAATTTTCTGATTTTAGCACAGATGTGGCTACTAAATAGTATTCACAGCTCACTGAGCAGTGCAGGATAAAGACCCATAAATCTAGTCACAGATTTCTAGGGATTCAACAATATAAATTGTGTTATTTGGGAAAGATAAAAAATATAAATCGTAGCTCTAAATCAAACCTAAATTTCATCCAGCATGTTGGCTGAAACAGGTATGTGTGTGGAATTTAGTGTCCTGTCTGTGTAGCTACTCTTTGGCCTTGCTTTGCATGCAAGAGCCTTTTGATAAATGACCCTTATTGTGGCATTTCTATGCCTGTCAAAATATTTTTTCAGTCTCTTGAGGCGTGACTGACCCTATCTGAAGTAATGTAGCAGATAATCGGGCTTTGTGACAGGAAGTGCTCTTCAGAAATCACATCAAACGCACCACACATGACAAGAGCTTTATGCATGGCTATGCAGAATCTGTGCCAGGCCGAGGTTCACACAGCACGATACAACAGAGCCACATTACTGCCTACAATTCCATGTCACTGCTAAATGTTTTCCTGTCTCTGGCCTGCCTGGCCCAGCTTACATTACGGCTCTGACCGCATCCCGTCATCTTCTCATGAAACTAATTACTATATAACAAATCCTGTTTGTTGATAGGAGATAAATGTGATTCTGTTCTTGCTTCTGTCACATATGCCACCTAATTGTCCCTTGTTTCCAGGAACAGATTTTCTTTTTAGGAATGTGTCCCTTGAAATGTATGTTCCTGACATTAATATTGGTCATCTGTGCAATGTTTCAAGGAATATTGCCTTCAGTGTTTAAAAAAAAGCCTCTTTGTCAGTGTCTGCATGAACTGTACACCATGCATACATGTTGTGAGAAAACTAGGTCTGGCCCCTTTTTGGGTTTAAATACATTTTAATTATGAAATAAACTTTAAAGGGTTAGTTCACCTTTACCAAAATATTGCCTATGTAGGTATGGGGCGCCTGTGGGCGGGCTGATTTGCCCCTTGAACACAGGGCCTTTCACGCTCTCTCACTTTTCTCCTTCCTCCAGACTCTCCACTGTACGTGCTCGCTAATACCCGGAATCAGGCGAGGCCGCGTTAATGTGGCATAAACATTAAGGCACTCTGACTCAGAAGCAAGCCCTACACCCTAGTGTCTATGTATCATAACCTGAAGCTGTATACAGGTGCCTCCTGTTCCCACAATACATACTGTACGCCTGCCCAGGATGCAACATTTTGAAGGAAACACCACATTGAAGTGTCCCTTTCCCCCAGTCCAGCTTGACTCTGCCACACATAGACAGAGCGGGCCCCACTATGAACCAATGTGGACCCTGTGTGTGCTCATAATGAACTCTTCCGTACCATGCGGCTAGGTCTCCTTGGTCCTCCTTCAACCGCTAAGGAAGTAAGCTCTGAACCTTTTCCCACACTATCCATGGGACCCGTCACCCCTGCCGCTTGTAGGTAGCCTCCTCACATACAGTTAACTGTGAGAGGACAGCCTTGCTGGCTAAGAGGAGAAGTGGGACTACAATTGTATCATACTTACTATCGCATGCAGAAATGTCATATTATATTCAGAATGTGTTTGTGTTTTCCTGCTGTTTTATGAAATCCTGTTGAGGCTCTAACTGTTCTCTAATGCCGTGTACACACTGGCAGACTTTTCGTCATCAAAGGTCCGACGCTCTTTCCGACGGACTTTTTGACGGACTTTTGACGGACTTCCGACAGACTTTCGAACTAACGGACTTGGCTACACATGATCACACCAAAGTCCGACGGATTCGTACGTGATGACTACACATCCCACAGTGGCCTCTTAATCTGGGCAGATCAGTAAGCCAGTTTCTATTTTGTGGACGGGTAAACTCAGATTGGACCAGTGTGTCATTTAAATTTCTTGCTCTTCTTGCCACCATATGGGGCCTAAATCCAGTGATATCATCCATGCCCTTGGCGCATATCAGGATGTGCCAATGGTCCTTACTATTATTAAGGATTTGGTTAGTACATTAACCTCGTATGTATGTGATACTGGTGATGTACTTAACAAAACTGAGTCTTTGGCCTCCCCCGGAGACGTCCTTCTTGTTGGGATTGGCGTAGAGGCATTATATGCATCTATACCACATGAATTGGGTATTTCTGCTGTTTATCATTTTTTGGAGGAAAAATTTCCCACTATGGGAGCTCAAAATGAGTTTATCATTGAGCTCCTTGAATTGGCACTAAAACATATTTTTTTCTAATTCCTGAAATACAACTACCAACAGCTATGCTGTACCTCCATGGGGGCACCCTGTGCACCTGCCTATGCCTGCCTCCATCTGGGATTGTGGGAGGAGGAGGTGGTCTATGCCTTGTCGATGTACCTTGGCCATGCTTGTACCTGGCTAAGGTACATTGACGATATCCTGATGATATGGGAGGGTTCCAGAACTGAATTGCTGGAATTCATAGATATACACTTAACCTATGTGGTAGATTCCCATGAGATCTCCTTCCTGGACCTCTCTACTAAACTAGAGAGGGGTAAACTGGTAACAAAAACCTATAGGAAAAAGACAGCAGCCAACACTCTCCTCTCAGTAGACAGCCATCACCCTAAACCAATTATTCGTGGGATCCCGGTGGGACAGTTCCTCGGGATACGGAGTAACATGCTACACCGAGGAGGACTATCGATATGAATCTGACTTGCTTTATCCACGCGTCAGAGAAAGAGGCTATTCCCATCGAGTACTTAGAAGAGCCAGGAAAATTGCCAGGCAAAGAACAAGGGCGGACCTCCTACTGACCTGAGATAGGACAACCAATGCACCTGAGGGACCTATAAGACTAATAACACAATATGGTGCTCAGGGACCAGGTTGGCAAGATCATGCAGGACCACTGGCACATCCTGATACGCTCCAAGGGCATTGAGTATATCGTTGGCTTTAGTCCCCATATGGTGTTGAGAAGAGCAAGAAATTTAAATGACACACTGGTCCAATCTGAGTTTACCCGCCCACAAAATAGAAACTGGTTTACTGATCTGTCCATACTAAGAGGGATGTACCCCTGTGGCCACTGTGGGATGTGTAGTTATGTTGAACGCTCAAGGGTCTTCACTGATTCTGAAAGAAAGATTGACTATGAGAATAAACAGTTTATTAACTGTGCCACAATGCGGGTTCTCTATATTCTGGAAAACATAGAGTAAAACCAAACGCCAACTTCGTATCAGGTTCAGTGAACACCTCAATGCCCCGTACACACGAGCAGACATTCCGACAACAAAATCCATGGATTTTTTCCGATGGATGTTGGCTCAAACTTGTCTTACACACGGTCACACATATCTTGTCGGAAATTCCAAACGTTAAGAACGCGGTGATGTACAACACATACAACGAGCCAAAAGGAAGTTCAATAGCCAGGGAGACTCTTCTGCTTGATTCCGAGCATGCGTGGAACTTTGTGTGTCGGAATTGTGTACACACGATCGAAATTTACGAGAACGGATTTTGTTGTCGGAAAATTTGAGATCCAGATCTCAAATTTTGTGTGACGGAAATTCCGATGGAAAATGTCCGATGGAGCCTACACACGATCAGAATTTCTGACAACAAGCTCCCATCGAACATTTTCCGTCAGAAAATCCGACCATGTGTACGGGGCATTAGAGTATAAGGCAAAAAGAAGAGACTCCTGTGGCCCAACACTTTATACAATGCCATGGTGGGAATTCTACTGGCCCGAACGTCAAGGGATTTTATGCCCTGAACCTAACAGAACGTAGAGGTGATTTTGACACAGTCTTGTTGAGGAAAGAAAAATTCTGGATATTTAGGCTGGATACTCTCCAGCCTAAAGGACTGAACAATGAGTTAAGCCTCAAAGTTTTCCTTGAGCCATAATCCATTAAGAATCTACCCAACTATGAAAATTGTCATCCAAGTGATTGGGCTAAGCTAATCATTCTGAACCTAACTGTCTTCACCTGGTTATCCATTGTTGAATCAGACTCATACCTTTGTCCCTTGCAGTTTTGCTATGGTTGTACAATGTAATTCCATTTTGTCATTATGAATCTTCTTTTCACACTCTTTAAATTTAAATTCTTTTTCCACCTGTTTATTTAATCAATGCAATATGACTTGTCACCACAAGCTGGCTTCAAAATGAAATTTTGACGAAATTGATACTGATTGGACATTTGTCCCTTTAAAAATACAGAAATAACTTATACCATACGTCCTGACGAAGCGCGCGGTCACGTGTGTGAAATGTGTTTATGTAGGCAGCACCATCTCCACCCCACGCTCCACCTTGCATTCCAGCAAGTGTGCGAGATAACATCGTAGCACCACTTCCGCTTGGGCGGACTGGATAAGCCTGCTCTGCATCTACTTACGAGCCACCGTAGCCAGCATACACGACACATGACTGAATGTTTCTGAGCATTGACGCTCTACACCAGACGGCAGTTGCAACGTGCTGACGGACCTCACCAGCCTTTATTCACATGCATTCAGCATTTATCTGCAGGTTGACCTCAGAGGGGAGCGGGCTCCTTGTACCACGGCCATTGCAGCCATCATCCCGGAGTGATTAGAGCCCTTGGGAAAATGACATTTTTTTCTTTCTCCCCCCCTCCCTTCCCCCAGATACCTGTCGATATTCAGTGGACGTATCCTCAAATTGAGCACTGCTTGATGTGTCATATTTGGTCAAGGGACTGTGAAGTCAATACATGCATATATTATATGCTCTATAACCAGCTTATCCCTATACGACCAGTCTGAATAATCCTTTATCCACTCAGTGACCTCTCTTTTGATGTTATATATTCACTATCCAACTGGCTGTCTGGTGAAACCATCACAAGCTGACTGATCCTCACCATAATATAGGCTACGGACTCCCACTATAGCCTTATGTATCTGACTTACCTGCTAGGGCAATTTTTCTATACAATAATTGCATAAGCCCATTACATGGACATGCAGCATGTATAGTCTGCTATTTTTGACCATACAGGACTAAGTATTTACATTGGCTTTAAGTATAACAGCACCATTATTTCCTTTTTTCAGCTGGTCTATGCATGTGTGTGTATGTGTGGTGCCCTGAGATTTGCGCCATATTGTGACAACTTTGTCATTTTCTTTGTATGTGTTTTTATTGTTGGGTGTTCTGGGGGGGTTTACACTTGTAACTTTAATAAAGCAATTTTTCTAATAGATATTCTGTGATCGATCCTCCCTTTTGTTCCTTTGGGACATCTCTTTGTTCCATCATCATAAATTTTTTACTATCATAATATACCCCTTGCCCTTTGTCAGGAAATAAAAGACTTACTATGAGGAATGCTACAAGGAGGGGGGGGGGGTGTGATACGAGAGAGTTGCAGTCCTTGGGCTGCTCCCATAGTTCTTGTCCGAAAGAAAGATGGAAATGTACGTTTTTGTGTGGATTATCGCAGACTGAACTCATGTACGCATCAATACTTACCCACTGCCACAGGTCGAAGAATCCCTAATGGCCTTAGGCCAGGCTCAGTATATTTCTACTCTAGACCTGGCCAGCAGATACTGGCAGGTCCCAGTAAAGGAAGGCGACCGTGAAAAAACAGCCTTTATTACTCCTCTGGGACTGTACGAGTTCAATCGTATGCCCTTCGGCCTGACTAATGCCCCCAGCACATTACAAAGGATAATGGAACGTTGCTTGGGAGACTTGAACTTTGGCTCCATTCTGATTTACTTGGATGACATCATCTTTTCCAAAACCTTCGAGGACCATTTGAAGCATTTGGACCAAGTCCTCTCTCGGCTAGCTCAATATGGACTTAAGCTCAAACCAGAAAAATGTCATCTTATGAAGACCAAAATCCACTATTTGGGGCATTTGGTTGAGGCAAAGGGGGTGTCCCCATATCCAGATAAGTAGGCCATGCAGGCTTGGACCACTCCAAAAACGGTGACAGAGCTTTGCTCTTTTTTGGGGCTTGTGGGTTATTACCGCAGATTCATTACGAACTTTGCTAGTGTTGCAGCCCCACTCACCCAGTTGCTGTGTGGTCAACCTGCCCATAAAAAGGAAAATCTTCCCCAAGTATTAATGAGAGTTGGGGGCAGCACAGAGTGAAGCGTTTGAGACCCTCAAGGCAAAGTTGACTTCTGCACCCATACTGGCTTACGCTGACTACTGTAAACCCTTCTGGGTGTACACCAATGGCAGTCTCCAAGGCTTAGGGGCTGTGCTTGCTCAGGACCAAGATGGGACTGAACGAGTGATAGCATGTGCTAGTCGCTGCTTGCGACCTACAGAACGTAATTCAGCCAACTACAGCTCTTTTAAACTTGAGCTTTTAGCGGTAGTCTGGGCTATGACCAAAAAGTTTGCTGAGAATTTGGTAGGTGGACAAGTGGACATCTATACTGACAACAATCCTCTTGCCTACCTAGAAACTGCTAAACTTGGGGCCTTAAAGCAATGTTGGGTGGCCCGGCTTGTCCAGTTCAACTATACTATTCACTACAAGCCAGGGAGCTCCAATGGCAATGCTGACGCCCTCTCAAGGTTTCCCCGTGACCAGCCTCAGAAGGATAGAGATCAACAGCATGAAGAGTAGGAGGTTGTCCCCTCCAGGGTCAACATACGAGGGCAATGAGTGTCCTCAGCTTTGCAAAGTGACCAAATCCCACAAAGAGGGCCAGAAATTCGTACTCCTCAAGAGTGGATTAAACTTCAGTGGAAAGCCCCCGATATTGGTCAGCTCATTAAATATTGGGAGAGGAATAGAAAACCAGACTACAAGGAGCGAAGAACGATCTCGTCAACCTTGTGTCAGCTTCTTAAGCAGTGGAATAAGTTGGAAAGACATGATGGACTCTTATACCGAAAGACACGCATACCAGGAGAACCATGGATTATCCATCAACTGATCATCCCTCAGTCAGAGGCCTTAGAGGTCTGTCAAGTCTTTCACAGTACTTGGAGGTCACTTTTGTGCCGGACGGACAGAGGCTTTTGTTCGTAAGTTCGTTTTTTGTCCTAGACTAACTAATTTGGTGCTGAAGGTGTGTCAGGAGTGTCAGAGTTGTGCCACTCAAAAGGGAAAAGCAGAGAAAACCACCCCTCTGGTGGTGAGCACAGTAGAGCCCTTAGAATTACTGACCATGAACTTTCTGACAGTGGCTGAAACATCTGGGTTCCGCTATGCCTTGGTGTTCGTGGACCACTTTTCTAAGTTTGCCATTGTTGTGCCAACCAAGGATCAGACTGCCATTACCACAGCTAAACTTTTCTGGAAACATGTGGTGCAACACAATGGGTGCCCCAAGAGGATTTTGTCTGACCAAGGCCCAAACTTTGAGTCTCAGGTGTTTTCTGAACTGTGTCCAAGGAAATGGTGTGTGTGAGCGCTTTAATCACAGGCTGTTGGGGTTGATTCACACCTTGGAGCAAGAGCAATGAGAAAGATGGCCACAGTATGTCGGTGATATTGTCTGGGCTTATAATCAGACAGTGCATAGAGCAACTTGTTCTACTTCCCATTTTTTTATGTTTGGCCATTGCGGCCGTTTACCGTTGGATTTATTATTGGAGACTCTAGAGCCCATCACATCAAGGACCCCTGATGAGTGGCTCCAAGACCTTTGGCATCGCCTAGCCCGAGCTAAACAAATGGTGCTGGGGAGGCATTGAGATCTGGCTGACGAAAGTACTGTCCACTTACCGCCACTAAAACCAGGAGACAGGGTCTTGGTGTGCGACCCCAGACACATTAGAGGCAACAAGTGGGAGCCCTGCCCATATTGGGTTGAAAAGTAACCTTTTCCTGGATGGCCTGTGTATGATGTTGTTTCAGAGAAGCCAAATGGGCCTTGCAAGAGACTGCACCGTAACCCACTTCGCCCATGTGTGTTCACTGCAGATTCACTGTCGGTTGAACCTGTTCCCTGATTTTCCTCCATCTGCTAGATGGGACAGCAGCCCGGAGATCCTCAATAGTGACTCAGCAGAGTGGTACCTACTCCCTCTGCCACCAGTAGAGGAGTTATCCTCAGCTGAAAGGGTTGCAGATAATCAGGCTTCTTCCACCACTGTTGAAGCTGAACCTCTTGTGAATGAAGTGTCGCATGTTGGTCCTGATGCAGAGGAGGAGCGGTGCCCTGTGTCCCCAGAGGGAGATGGACAGTTGCAAGTTCCGGAGCCTCGCTTACCCAGGCGCACTACCAGGGGACTGACACCTGTCAAGTATTCTGATTATGTGACTTGAACTGAATTGACTGTTTATCTGCTTGTTATGCTATTGCTCTATTTAATTGGTTTTACCCAGGTGAATGCTGAGGACTGGGGGGGGGGGGGGGGGATGTAGGTAGCCTCCTCACATACAGTTAACCATGACAGGAGAATCTTTCTGGAGGTAAGAGGAGTAGTGGGACTACAATTGTATCATACTTACTTTCTCATGCAGAAATGTCATATTATATTCAGAATGTGTTTGTGTTTTCCTGCTGTTTTATGAAAACCTGTTGAGGCTCTAACTGTTCTCTAAGTTGTCTCCATCAGCCATCTTGGAGAAGCCTCATATTCTGATTGGTAACAAGATCTCTTGAGATTTTGTTGACCATTTTCTGTTAGCTTCCATATAAAAGAGAGCCCAGCCATCATTTTGAGAGACGTGTGTGGAATGAGTGAGGGAAAAGTATACTGCTTGTGAGGGAAAGCTAGGCCTTACTCAGGGAGAGTGTTCCAGCCTACAGGGACAGAACAGGGTTCCTCAGGAGTCCTGCCTATGAACACTGCTGCATCTGTGGAACCTGCTTATGGACAGCAGCCTATGGCAAGTAATCAGAATGTGCCTTTTATATCACTGATGTGCCTGAAGAGAGGAATAATAACTACAGTGCCAGTTCTCTGAGCTGCATTCTGTATCTTTGGTGAATGGACTGTGAATCTGTGCCTTATATGCTGACAAGAGAACTGTTTACTCCACTTTTGTAAATATAATTTTCCACTGTTGCTTATCTGGCAATTAAAGTTACTTCATTTACAATACCACGCAGCGTGTTTCCTTCTATAATACAGCCACGCTAATTCCACTGCTTACACGCTACCACTCTCCCCTAGTCTGGCTGTCATATCATCCTTCTTTTATGCTTGTTGCCCCTAGCAAAGGCTTGTCACCACCTCACCCCTTGTGTACATTGCTACCCTGTTCTATACACACATTACCACCATGCACCCCTTTAAGTAACTTCAGACCAGGCATGGAAATGTGTCAAAAGCTTTACTGGAATCGTTTAGCATTATTATGTAACATCCCTAGTCCCTAACTAAAGGCTTGTGTTTGCCCCAGCATACCTGCTTAGGAAAGAGTCCATTGCTTACATCTTCTGGGAGGACTACATACAAATCCCAGCAATTCCCCAACATGTGAAAGGCTCCAGGACACAGGTTTGTAGCAGCTTTGCTGCAATCAGGAACAGAAGCACTCTCCCACACCTTGCTGGCTGTTTGTATTTTCACTTCCCAAGCAGCAGACTGGGTGTTCTGTGCTGATGGCACTGCTGGACATCTGACAATGAAGGGAAGCGAGCATGATGTGTCTTTCATCTGCTGTAATAAAGTGGAACTTTAGTCAGAAAATTAAGTCCTGCTAGATCACTTCAGGCTGGCCCCGTTTGCAGGTATAGCTATGTAAAACGTTAAATATAAGTGCTTATTCTGTTTAAAATCCAGCAATATAGTGTCTCACCCTGCTCTGCACATGCTCAGTTGCTCTCCATTTTTAGGCACTGCTGAAATGGAGAGCCAATCTGCTGACAGCCTTACTGAATTAAACTTTACAGCCAAGGAAGCTGCTTCTATTTGAACTGCAACTACCATGGTACTGCACGTGATCAGTTATTACACCAGTCATGTGATGGTTTGACAGTTTGGTTGAGGACACAAGCAAATGTGACAGTTTGCATTTCCAACATTCCAGGAATGTAACTGTTTTTTGAAACTGATAAATCGGGATTAGTTCCGCTTTATGATTTACTGCTGGGGCTTTGGGCTTTAGCAAAATTTCAGCCTCCAGCAAGAAGAAACAGGAGCAATGCTGGAGGCAATTTACAGCACACAATAATTTTGGTAGCATAATTATTAATGTACAATGTGTGTCCCTTGCTAAAGAACGTTTTTTTTATCAAGTTGTTATGGGTAAAGTTCCGCTTTAAGTTTCCTTAGCCAACCACTGTGTCTGCGGCCCTCAAAAATTGCCCATTTCTTTGTGCTTCTTCAAAGTCTGTTTTGCCATCTTTGCCTGGGAGAGACCTTGCTGATGCAGTATACCTACCATGCGTCTTGTTGCTGTGCTGTCTTGACATGGTGTATGACCTGTGACAAGAAACGGTCTTTCATAATCTCATCCTACTAGCAGAGTTTGTTCCTCACCCAGTTTTAAGCTGCTACACAGCTGTTCCTGTTTAAGCTAAGACAGTTATCCAGGGGAGCGGGGGGGGGGAGGTGTGCGCAGTTGGAACAGGAAGGGGCCATCCCCAAACTGTTCCCACATAGTTGGGAGCATGAAACTGTCCAAAATGTCTTGGTATGCTGACGCCTTAACGGCTACCTTCACTGAAACTAAGGGGCCAAGCCCAACCCCTGAAAATCAACCCCACATCCTAATCCTCCCTCCACCAAATGATTTGGACCAGTGCACAAAGCAAGGTCCATAAAGACATGGATGTGCAAGTCTGGGGTGCAGGAGCTTGACTGGCCTACAGAGTCCTGATCTCAACCCGATAGAACACCTTTGGGATGAATTAGAGCGGAGACTCCGAGCCAGGCCTTCTTGTCCACATCAGTGCCTGACCTCACAAATACGCTTCTGGAAGAATGGTCAAACATTCCAAAAGACACACTCCAAAACCTTGTGGGCAGCTTTCCCAGAAGAGTTGAAGCTGTTATAGCTGCAAAGAGTGGGCCAACGCAATAATGGGATGCCATTAAAGTTCATGTGCGTGTAAAGGCAGGTGTCCGCTTTTCTAGTTTTTTCTTTTGTGGCCCTAACATTCTCACAGGCTCCAGGATATAACACAAAATGTTAAAGCAGAACGTCTCAGTATGTGAGCACTGCAAACTAAAAATGCTATTTATTTATTTATTTAATAGTCAAAGCAAATTCTCCATCCATTCATGCCCCATGCTTTATTGTTATTATTTTTTTGAGAAATCACCCCTTAGTGTTTCTAGCAGATGTTACCTTAAAGAGGAACTGCAGTCTGCTCACATAATTTGTAATAAAAACATCTTTGCCATTCCAAAGCTTCCCTCCAACCACTTTGCATATTATTTTATATATACTGATTCTGTACTTGCCAAATATGCTGCAGAAATCTCCCTCCACTAAGTCTGGCAGGTGCCATTTTAGCTGTGGTCAGCTGAAGCTGCTGCCTGTTCACTTCCTGGATTTACACAAACACACAGAGGCACACCTCCAGCTCAGCAGTCCTTCAGCTTTCATTGACCCTCTTATGACTCATCCCCACTCTCTTCCTGGCAAACTCTCACAAGAGTTAAAGAGAGAGTTGTGCATGATGTCATAAGCCTAGGCTTTTTACCAGACAAGAAACAGAAAGTGGGCTGTATAAGGTATTTACTGGCAGAAAAAAAACGTTTTACTATCTAAGGTTAAAACAACAAGGGCAGAAGATTTATTAGATGGAAAGCTGAAAAAATTACTGAAGGTCCGCTTTAAGTAAGGGCAGATGATTCATGTAGTGTTTACTTCCTAGAATCCATCTTAGCTCAGGCATGTAGGCAGCAGAAGCGGCGGCTGGTGGGTTTCTCCTTTTGGGGGGGGCGGCAAACATGCACCAACCCCTTCCCTGGCACCGGGTGGTGCAGCACTAATCACCCACGGCACCCGCCGGACCACCCGCGGCACTGACCACCAGTGGCACCTGCTGGACCACCTGCAGCACTGACCACCCGCCGGACCACCCATGGCACTGACCACAGCGGCACCGGCACTGACCACCCACCGGCACTTAACCGTTGTGTGGCATGGTTGTCCACCTCCTCTCCTGCAGTGGCGGGCTGTCCTCCTCCTCTCCTCCAGTGCTTCTCAGGCCTCCTCCCCTGTGTGTCTTCTCTCCACCAAAGCGCTAGGCATCCAATAGGATCGCCTGGCACTTTGGCCAATCGGGAATCAGGTCTCACAGACTTGCCTCCTGATTGGCGGGGAGGAACTGTAGTGTGACCATAGCGAAAATTCATTCGCTATCATCACACAACAGGGTGGGATCAGGATGCAGTCCTCTGTGCCCCGAGAACACCCTTTTTTGAAGCCTATTAGAGCCTCTGGCTCTAATCACGTGCTTCAAAATACACACCCCCGCCTATCTCCACCATAGTAATTGTTGTGTCCGGAGTCCTGAAAGGGGTCGGGTGCATGGATAGGTAGGTGTTAGGGGGTCAGCGCCCGTGCACCCACAATGCACGGGCCGCCACTGGTGTGCTTATCTGAGAAAGCCCCTCCTCCCCTCCTCCAGATAAAAAATAAAATTGCCCATGAAGATTGCTGGGATGTATGACATCCTTTTGGCTCAGGCCAGAAACCAGGAAGCAACTGATAAAAAGTAAAAAAAAAAGTTTAAAACATGTAAATATAATAAACCTTCCTATCTATACATCTAGACATAAGGACAAAACATAGTTAATGTTGATTGCGAGAGTAAAGTTCTGCTTTAAGCTGGACATACGCCAGTAGATTAGTATGAATATTTTAAGAACATTCATACAAAAATTCTCATCAGCACATTTAGTGACTTGATTAATGTCATTTGAAAGTACTTAAAAAATCTTTGTTTGTAACATTTGATTTTGAAGTGAATGGCCTTTCCCAAATGAAAACCACATTCACTTTAAGAATTTTGTTCATGCAAAAAAAATCCTGCTCCTTCATATTTTCTTTTATATATTTTAAAGTATAAGAGTTTATTGAACATTTTTCATGGGATAAACTCGAAGAGCGCATATACAGTATCTCACAAAAGTGAGTACACCCCTCATATTTTTGTAAATATTTTATTATATCTTTTCATGTGACAACACTGAAGAAATGACATTTTGCTACAATGTAAAGTAGTGAGTGTACAGCTTGTATAACAGTGTAAATTTGCGGTCCCCTCAAAATAACTCAACACACAGCCATTAATGTCTAAACCATTACAAAAGTGAGTAACCCCTTAGTGAAAATGTCCAAATTGGGCCAAAGTGTCAATATTTTGTGTGGCCACCATTTTTTCCAGCACTGCCTTAACCCACTTGGGCATGCAGTTCACCAGAGCTTCACAGGTTGTTACTGGAGTCCTCTTCCACTCTTACATGATGACATCACAGAGCTGGTGGATGTTAGAGACCTTGCGCTCCTTCACCTTCTGTTTGAGGATGCCCCACAGATGCTCAATAGGGTTTAGGTCTGGAGACATGTTTGACCAGTCCATCACCTTTACCCTCAGCTTCTTTAGCAAGGCAGTGGTCGTCTTGGAAGTGTGTTTAGGGTCGTTATTATTTTGCAATACTGCCCTGCTGTCCAGTCTCCAAAGGGAGAGGGATCATGATCTGCTTCAGTATGTCACAGTACATGTTGGCATTCATGGTTCCCTCAATAAACTGTGGCTCCCCAGTGCCAGCACTCATGCAGCCCCAGACCATGACACTCCCACCACATGACACTCCCACCACCATGCTTGACTGTAGGCAAGACACACTTGTCTTTGTACTCCTCACCTGGTTGCCACTACACACGCATGACACCATCTGAACCAAATAAGTTTATCTTCTTCTCATCAGACCACAGGACATGGTTCCAGTAACCCAAGTCCTTAGTCTGCTTGTCTTCAGCAAACTTCATCATCTTTAGAAGAGGCTTCCTTCTGGGACAACGCCTTGCAGGCATATGGTCCAAGCACTGACTAGCTAACCCCCCACCCCCTCAACCTCTGCAGCAATGCTGGCAGCACTCATACATCTATTTCTCAAAGACAACCTCTGGATATGACGCTGAGCATGTGCACTCAACTTCTTTGGTCAACCATGGCGAGGCCTGTTCTGAGTGGAACCTGTCCCGTTAAACCGCTGTATTGTCTTGGCCACCATGCTGCAGCTCAGTTTCAAGGTCTTGGCAATCTTCTTATAATCTAGGCCATCTTTATGTAGAGCAACAATTCTTTTTTTCAGATCCTTAGAGAGTTCATGAGGTGCTATGTTGAACTTCCAGAGAGTGAGAGTGATAATACCAAATTTAACACACCTGCTTCCCGTTCACACCTGAGACCTTGTAACACTAACGAGTCACATGACACCGGGGAGGGAAAATGACTAATCAGGCCCAATTTGGACCTAGGGGACTTAGGGGTGTACTCACTTTGTTGCCAGTGGTTTAGACATTATTGGCTGTATGTTGAGTTATTTTGAGGGGACAGCAAATTTACACTGTTATACAAACTGTACACTCACTACTTTACATTGTAGCAAAGTGTCTTTTCTTCAGTGTTGTCACATAAAAAGATATAATAAAATATTTACAAAAATGTGAGGGGTGTACTCACTTTTGTGAGATACTGTATAGATAAAAAATAAAGTGTTAATAAATGTGCATAAATGTATGCATACATATGATGTTCTGAAAAGTTAATGGCATTTGACCCAAAATGGAGGCTTTGGATTCTATAGAGTAATTTTGCTTGCAAAACATTCAAAGTGTCTCAGTCTAGTACAGAGGTTGATATCCCCCCATTCCAATTGTACTAAGAAGTCAAAAGATAATGGCCATGGGTCATAGATACACACATATTAAAGATAAGATATATAAAAGTTACAGACTTTATTTAAACATAGCAAGTTATAATAAATGAAAGGCTGGGTTCACACTATTGCGAATTGGATGCGCGTTCCCCGCATCCAATACGCAATAGCAGGAGATTTTTTCTGTCTCTCTATGAAGCCGGTTCACATATCTCCGCTTCGGCTCCGGTGCGAATTTGCACAGGAGCCCTGTGCATCTTTTGGTCCATTTTTGGTCCATTTCAGACCAATTGACTAGTAGTGCTAAAGCATAGCCACAGGAAACTTACTCATCCAGAGCCTCATAACCCATGGATTGACCTGGTGCCAAATTAGCTAATATTGCGTGCAAGCCAATGTATCCCTAATCCAAAAAAACAGGTGAACAAGACAAACAGCCCAGACATGGAAGGAAAAAAAGAAAGACAGAACAAAACAAACAAAGAGGAAAAAGAAGAGGGAAAGAAAGGAAATAAGAGGGGTGACCCAATCTGGTCAAGCTTACCAGTGCCACTATGTTGTGCTCATAGCTTTATGAGATCACAGATCACAGGTAGGACCTCTGGGTGTCAGAGTTTGAAATCTTGATTCGGGTACACCATGTTACTGTAAATTCAAAATATTTTTCCTTAAGGCTTGCATTGAACTCTTCTATTTCATGATATGGTTCAGTTCAGCTACCCATTCTCTATACCAGGCACAATTATTGAAATCCAGTGTCTAGGTATTATGCGCCGTGCTGCAGAGAAGAGGAAACAAAGTAAACCTTTTTTAGCTGCTAGCGGGGAGCCTGGAAAAACAGATAGAAAAGCCAATTCTGGTAGAGCTGGATAGTTCCTGCCTGCGATGTGAGCACACAATTGTAAGACAGGTTCCTAGAATGGTTTTATTCAAGGGCAGGTCCACCATAAGTTGTCACCACATCTCCAGGTCAGGGTAGGTTGGCAGCATTTTGTGCAATCTAATGCCTTGTACACACGGTCGGACATTGATCGGACATTCTGACAACAAAATCCTAGGATTTTTTCCGACGGATGTTGGCTCAAACTTGTCTTGCATACACACGGTCACACAAAGTTATCGGAAAATCTGATCGTTCTGAACGCAGTGACGTAAAACACATACGTTGGGACTATAAATGGGGCAGTAGCCAATAGCTTTCGTCTCTTCATTTATTCTGAGCATGCGTGGCAGTTTGTGTGTCGGATTTGTGTACACACGATCGGAAATTCCGACAAAGGATTTTGTTGTAGGAAAATTTTATAGCAAGCTCTCAAACTTTGTGTGTCGGAAATTCCTATGGAAAATGTGTGATGGAGCCTACACACGGTCGGAATTTCCGACAACAAGGTCCTATCACACATTTTCCATCGGAAAATCCTATCGTGTGTACAGGGCATAACAGGACACCTAGACTACCTATACAATATTTTATAGTTTCTCCAGAGAGAAGAGGCTCGATTTGAATGTGAGGTAGAATGACTTTCTGCAATCCTTAGCAGTGAGCAAAGGGTCAAACTCTCTCTTTCAGTCTCTAATGAAGAATGGATGATGAGGAAATATGTGCTAGAGAAGAATCAATTGTGGATATTGAATGAGGGCAATCGGTTTGCCTAAGACAGAGAAACTCAAAAGCGGTCAGGTCTCTATGTACCCAATTCCTTGTATTATTGTGGCCCTATTACTTCATATTTTCTTGTCACTGTGGTTGAAAATAAGCATGGATTTGACCCCGCTAATGATTGGAAAATTAAATGACTGTTCTTAAAAAATTTCTAATTTTTTATTTTCATGTTTGAACAGAAGATTACATAAATCTGCACTTTGACCTCTTGAGAATCTAGGAAAAGGAGGATGGGCTTGTGGCAAAAGTTGGGGGAAAAATGGTGATCCCCTGAAATGATCAAACACTATGGTCTACTACTACTACTATAGTCCACTGGCTCCAAAACACCTTTGTTGCTCTTTGAAAAGAGATCCACAGTGGATCGTTTTCACCCAGTGGTGCAGGCGTAGCTAACAAGCATTCAGGAAGACCACACAGGAGCAGTAGAAATAACTGCCTATTTTTTCCACCTTCCCCCAACCGTAAGTGCAAATGAAGCTATGAAGGCCATTGCCTGATCTGGCTAATGTTGGAAATTATCATTTTACATCAACAGGTACCTTTAAAATGGCCATAAACATATACAGTGCCTTGCAAAAGTATTCACCCCCCCTTGGCATTTTTTGTGTTTTGTTGCCTCACAACCTGGAATTAACATGGATTGTTTGAGGATTTGCATAATTTAATTTACAGAACATGCCCACAACTTTAAAGATGTTTTTTTTTTTATTGTGAAGCAAGCAACAAATAGGACAAAATAACAGAAAAAGTCAATGTGCATAACTATTCACCCCCTAAATTCAATACTTTGTAGAGCCACCTTTTGCTGCTATCACAGCTCCAAGTTGCTTTGTATAAGTCTCTAGGAGCTTGCCACGCCTTACCACTGGGATTTTTGCCCATTCCTCCTTGCAAAACTGGTCTGGGCTTTGACTAGGCCATTCCAACACATTTACATGTTTCCCCTTAAACCACTCAAGTGTTGCTTTAGCAGTGTGTTTGGGGTCATTGTCCTGCTGGAAGGTGAACCTCCATCTTAGCCTCAAATCACACACAGAATGGTACAGGTTTTGCTCAACAATATCCCTGTATTTAGCACTATCCATCTTTCCTTCAACCCTGACCAGTTTCCTAGTCCCGACTGCTGAAAAACATCCCCACAGCATAATGCTGGCACCACCATGTTTCACTGTGGGGATGGTGTTATTTGGGTGATGTGATGTGTTGGGTTTGCGCCAGACATAGCGTTTTTTTTTGATGGCCAAAAAGTTAAATTTTAGTCTCATCAGACCAGAGCACCTTCCTCCATACATTTTGGGAGTCTCCCACATGCCTTTCGCAAACTCAAAACGTGCCATTTTGTTTTTTGCTTTCTTCTGCCCACTCTGCCATAAAGCCTAACTCTATAGAGCTTTACGGCTTATTGTCGTCCTATGTACAGATACTCCAGTCTCTGTTGTGGAACTCTGCACCTCCTCCAGGGTTTTCTTAGGTTTCTGTGCTGCCTCTCTGATTAATGCCCTCCTTGCCCAGCCCGTGAGTTTTGGTGTGCGGCCGTCTCTTGGCAGGTTTGCTGTTGTGCCATGTTCTTTCCATTTGGTTATGATAGATTTGATGGTGCTCCTAGGGATCATCAAAGATTTGGATATTTTTTTATAACCTAACCCTGACTTGTACTTCTCAACAACATTGTCCCTTACTTGTGTGGAGAGTTCCTTGGTCTTCATGGCAGTGTTTGGTTAGTGGTGCCTCTTGCTTAGGTGTGTTGCGGCCTCTGGGGCCTTTCAAAAAGGTGTGGATATGTAATGACAGATTATGTGACACTTAGATTGCACTCAGGTGGACATCATTTCACTAATTATGTGACTTCTGAAGGTAATTGGTTGCAGCAGAACTTTTTATGGGCTTCATAACAAAGGGGGTGGATACATACGCACATGCCAATTATCAGTTTTTTATTTCTGAAAAATAGTTTTATGTATATATTTTTCTAATTTTACTTCACCAACTTATACTATTGTGTTCTGATCCATCACATATAATTCAGATTAAAAACACATTGAACTAAAGGCTGTAATTTAAGAAAATGGGTAAAAAGCCAAGGGGGGTGAATACTTTTGCAAGGCACTGTAGATTTGTTCATATCACATGGATGGATGAACCCCCCCTGCCTGGCTATTCAGATCACCCAAACAGTGCCTATGTCTGATCACGTGCAGGCAGTGTTCAGCCCACCATTTTCCAACACACTCTTTCGACAAAAGTCATATGAATGATTGACTTTTGTTGAACCTTTGAAGCCAGCAGGGCCGTACACTGCAAGCAGGAATCAGATGAAATTTTAGCAGTGTATGGCCAGAAAAGCCTTCAACAAACTGTAACCTCCCCATATTTTCTTTTAGTCTCCAGATTTGTACACAGTAAGAGTTTTTGCCTTGTTGCCTTGTCCTCAAGCTTCTCTCTTCCACCCTGATCCCAGCTTCTTATTCATATCTCCTCAATTTAACTCTTGCTGATCGCATTCTATGGAACTCCCTTCCATGTGCCATCACACATGCACTAAACCTTTATGTACTTAAAGAGAGCCTGTCAAGATACAGATATGCAAACTGCTATTTCTCACATATGTTTTGAGGGTACTGTCTCTAGGGCAGTTATTTTTATTCCTAAAGTGGACCTACACTGTACCTGAGCACCACAAAACAAAAACACTATTTAATACATTTTTAATATTCAAAGCAAAATCGCCCACCCATTTATGTCTCTGTGCTTTATTTTGCTGAGAAATCACTCCCTAGCATTTCTAGCCATGGCCATCTTGAGTAAGGGCAGATGATTCATGTAGCATTTACTTCCTGGAATCCTTTTGCCATTTGCTCAGGCATGCAGGCAGGAGGGTGTGCTTAGCTGTACGTGCTTAGCCTCTATATGAAGGAAAAAATGCCCTTGCAGACTCATGGTATGACATTATTTTGGCCTAGACCAAAAATCAGAAAGCATCTGAAGACATCTATAAAAAAAAAAAAAAAAAAAAGTTTAACAAAAAAGTAAATATACAGTATGTTGTATAACATACCTTCCCATCTTTTTACAAATGCAAGCAGCATAAGTATTTAAAATAGTTAATATTGACCAAGAGAGTTCTGTTCTGGTTTAAGGCAGCTTTATCTTTTTTAATGAGATAGAAGCACACATTGGTCTAGGCACAACCCTTATTATAATGCAGACAATTCACATTGCCCACTACAGTAGTAGTTCATTGGAGTGCCGGAGTGTATTAACACATTTTACTACACGTTACTGTGGTGTATCAGTGTGAATGGCTTCTGTATTCATCTGTTTCATCTCATAATAATATAGATCATGTGCAGATATTAGGTATACCATCTTCCTTTAAATAAAAAACATCAGTTCTTCTAAGTTTGTACGTGGAGTCTGTGGAACATCCATGGGAGCTTCTAGTAGATTCCCACAGTTCCGTTCCCACTCTGGTACATTCAATATAAAACAGTACGGGTATATTGTTTTCTTAATAACCACAATGTTTCCTGTTGAATAAATGGACCGGTTAACAATGACAGTGTGGGAACTGGATTTTGAGATTCACTGTTCTGTATTTGTGTCTATAGAAATACTTCTAGTGGAAGATGGACATTCTGAAGTACAAATGTTAGCAAAATCAAGGTTTTGCCAAATGTAACCCTTTATTAAATAAGCTGAAACTCACTTGGCAGAAGAAGGCAGATGACTTTTCATTCCATGTTTTAATACATTGGTGAACATGTCTTTCTGGTCTTTTTTAAGTGGTTGTAAAGGCTGAAGCTTCTTTATCTTCCATGTGCCGCATCCCCCTAATAGTCACCTGAGCCCCATCCTGATCCAGCAATGTGCACGAGAGTCTTGGCTGTCCCGGGACTTCCTATCCTCATTGGCTGAGAAAAGCAGTAAGAGCCATTGGCTCCCACTGCTGTCAATCACAGCCAGTTTGCCGATGAAGAGATAGCGGGGGGACAGGGTTGAGTCATGGCTCTATGTGTCTTATAGACAAACGGCTTGCTATTGGGAGAACTGTTCAAGGGGAAGGAACCAGGAACACCAGTGTGGGACCCGAAAAGGGGAGGATCGGGGCTGCTCTTTGGAAATCCACTGCACAGAGTAGGTAAGTATAACATGTTTTTAAAAGCTGAAATACCACTTTAATATGTATGGGTAGGGTCTACCAATGTACCCATGGGAGTAAAGTAAGTTGAACCTAAACTTCCCAAATTTCTGTACCACCTGGGTAATGATTAAGTGATAGTAAAGCTTCATTTAAAAAAAAACAAACATGTTATACTTACCTGCTCTGTGTAATGGTTTTGCACAGAACAGCCCCGATCCTCTTCTTCTGGGGTTGCCCGCTGGCGTTCCAGGCTTCTTTTTCTTTGGCAAGTGCCCTCATGGAAAGCCAATTTCCATGGGGGTACCTGTGCGGGCTCGCTCTTGCGCTGCCCTGTCTGCATCTTTTGACACAGAATGGGCGGCTTGTCCCACCCACCCGCTCACTTGGCACAGCATTTGATTGACAGCCAATGGCTCCCACTGCTTTCAATATGCCCAGGGAGGAAGGAGACAGAGGCAAGAGAGGCTGCTCTCGTGCTCATTGCTGGATTGGATCGGGCTTGGGCAAGAGTAAGGGGGGTTGGGGGGATTCTGCAGCACAGAAGGATTTTCACCTTAATGCATATAATGCATTAAGGTTAAAAACATGAAGGCTTTAGAATCACTCTAAGCTGGTACCTAGACAGTAGGGATAAGCTTCGTGGTCGAGTCCAACGCATGTTCGACTCGAACATCGTGTGTTCGGCCGTTCGCCGAATTACGAACGTTATGGGCCGTTTGCGCCAAATTCGAGTGGCGCGTCACGGGCCATAATTCACTGCGGCATCGCAGTGCATTGCTGGTTGATGATTGGCCAAGCATGCACTATGACCCGCATGCTTGGCCAATCACAGCGCCGTGTGTACAGAGAGCCATAATTGGCCAAAGCCAGGAAGGCTTTGGCCAATTATGGCTCAGGGGCTTTAGTACACGTTCCACACTATATAAGGCCGCCTGCGTGGCGGCCTTGTGTAGTGTGTTGCGGCGGAGAGAGATAGATAGACAGAGAGACAGTGTCATTTGATTTAAGTTAGATAGATTAGGCAGGTCGAGTCAGTTAGCTGAACTTACAGTGTATTGTGTATATATATATATATGCATCCCAGGAGTTCTGTATATATATATATATATATATATATATATATATATATATACACTGTATTCAGTTTAGCTAGATCCATTCCTGTTATTCTCTTCCTAATATACTGACAGGCAGGCAGGTGTTTTTACAGTAATTCCAGTTAGTATACTGTGTAACCCTGCACAGTTGCACCTACAGTATAGCTACCTGAAGCCAGGTGCTTGTGTGCTTCTTCTGATCCTATTAATAGCACAGGCAGTCTCTTGAAGTATTTACAGTCAGTGTACTATGTAACCCTGCACAGTTGCACCTACAGTATAGCTACCTGAAGCCAAGTGCTTGTGTGCTTCTTCTGATCCTATTAATAGCACAGGCAGGCTCTTGAAGTATTTCCAGTTAGTGTACTGTGTACCATGCACAGTTGCACCTACAGTATAGCTACCTGAAGACAGGTGCTTGTGTGCTTCTTCTGAACATATTAATAGCACAGGCAGGCTCTTGAAGTATTTACAGTCAGTGTACTATGTAACCCTGCACAGTTGCACCTACAGTATAGCTACCTGAAGCCAAGTGCTTGTGTGCTTCTTCTGATCCTATTAATAGCACAGACAGGCTCTTGAACTATTTCCAGTTAGTGTACTGTGTACCCTGCACAGTTGCACCTACAGTATAGCTACCTGAAGCCAAGTGCTTGTGTTCTTCTTCTGATCCTATTAATAGCACAGACAGGCTCTTGAAGTATTTACAGTTAGTGTTATGTGTACCCTGCACAGTTGCACCTACAGTATAGCTAGCTGAAGCAAAGTGCTTGTGTGCTTTTTCTGATCCTATTAATAGCACAGACAGGCTCTTGAAGTATTTACAGTCAGTGTACTGTGTAACCCTGCACAGTTGCACCTACAGTATAGCTACCTGAAGCCAAGTGCTTGTGTGCTTCTTTTGATCCTATTAATAGCACAGGCAGGCTTTTGAAATATTTCCAGTTAGTCTACTGTGTACCCTGCACAGTTGCACCTAGAGTATAGCTACCTGAAGCCAAGTGCTTGTGTGCTTCTTCTGATCCTAATAATAGCACAGGCAGGCTCTTGAAGTATTTACAGTTAGTGTACTGTGTAACCCTGCACAGTTGCTCCTACAGTATAGCTACCTGAAGCCAAGCGCTTGTGTGCTTCTTCTGATCCTATTAACCACTTGCCGACCGCCTCACAATGATATACGTCGGCAGAATGGCACGGGCAGGCAGAATCACGTACCTGTACGTGATTTGCCTCCCGCGGGCGGGGGGTGCGATCGGACCCCCCCGGTGCCCGAGGCGGTCGGCTTTGGTCTGGGAGCGATGAGAGGCAAGGGGGAGACCATCCATTCGTGGCCCCCCTCGCAATCGCTCCCAGCCAATGAGAATCTTCCTTTGCTGCTGTATGCTAAACAGCAGCAAAGGAAATTATGTCATCTCTCCTCGGCTCAGTATTTTCCGTTCCGGTGCCAAGGAGAGAAGACATCACTGTGAGTGTAAAACACACACACACTCAGTAGAACATGCCAGGCACACTTTACACCCCCCATCACCCCCCGATCACCCCCCAATCACCCCTCCCCCCCTGTCACACTGACACCAAGCAGTTTTTTTTTTTTTCTAATTAGTGCATGGTGTCAGTTTGTGACAGTTAGTGTGGTAGGGCAGTTAGGGTTACGCGGTGACGTAAAACACATACGTCGGGACTATAAACGGGGCAGTGGCCAATAGCTTTCATCTCTTTATTTATTCTGAGCATGCGTGGCACTTTGTCCGTCGGATTTGTGTACACACGATCGGAATTTCCGACAACGGAAAATTTTATATCCTGCTCTCAAACTTTGTGTGTCGGAAAATCCGATGGAAAATGTGTGATGGAGCCTACACACGGTCGGAATTTCCGACAACAAGGTCCTATCACAAATTTTCCGTCGGAAAATCCGACCGTGTGTACGGGGCATTAGTGGTATAGTATCTGAACGGATCAATATCTGATCCGATCAGATTTATACTAGCGTCCCCAGCAGTTTAGGGTTCCTAAAAACGCAGTGTTAGCGGGATCAGCCCAGATACCTCCTAGCACCTGCGTTTTGCCCCTCCGCCTGGCCCAGCCCAGCCCACCCAAGTGCAGTATCGATCGATCACTGTCACTTACAAAACACTAAACGCATAACTGCAGCGATCGCAGAGTCAGGCCTGATCCCTGCGATCGCTAACAGTTTTTTTGGTAGCGTTTTGGTGAACTGGCAAACACTAGCCCCAAGCAGCGTCAGGTTAGCGCCAGTACTGCTAACACCCACGCACGCACCGTACACCTCCCTTAGTGGTATAGTATCTGAACGGATCAATATCTGATCTGATCAGATCTATACTAGCATCCCCAGCAGTTTAGGGTTCCCAAAAACGCAGCGTTAGCGGGATCAGCCCAGATACCTGCTAGCACCTGTGTTTTGCCCCTCCGCCCGGCCCAGCCCAGCCCACCCAAGTGCAGTATCGTTCGATCAATGTCACTTACAAAACACTAAATGCATAACTGCAGCGTTCGCAGAGTCAGGTCTGATCCCTGCGATCGCTAACAGTTTTTTTGGTAGCATTTTGGTGAACTGGCAAGCACCAGCGGCCTAGTACAGCCTGGTCGTAGTCAAACCAGCACTGCAGTAACACTTAGTGACGTGGCGAGTCCCATAAGTGCAGTTCAAGCTGGTGAGGTGGCAAGCACAAGTAGTGTCCCGCTGCCACCAAGAAGACAAACACAGGCCCGTCGTGCCCATAGTGCCCTTCCTGCTGCATTCGCCAATCCTAATTGGGAACCCACCACTTCTGCAGCGCCCGTACTTCCCCCATTCACTTCCCCAACCAAATGCAGTCGGCTGCATGAGAGGCATTTTCTTTATGTCCTCCTGAGTACCCCTATCCAACAAACCCCCCCAAAAAAGATGTCGTGTCTGCAGCAAGTGCGGATATAGGCGTGACGCCCGCTATTATTGTCCCTCCTGTCCTGACAATCCTGGTCTTTGCATTGGTGAATGTTTTGAACGCTACCATACACTAGTTGAGTATTAGCGTAGGGTACAGCATTGCACAGACTAGGCGCACTTTCACAGGGTCTCCCAAGATGCCATCACATTTTGAGAGACCCGAACCTGGAACCGGTTACCGTTATAAAAGTTAGTTACAAAAAAAAGTGTAAAAAAAAATAATAAATAAATATATAAAATAAAAAATAATAGTTGTCGTTTTATTGTTCTCTCTCTCTATATTCTCTCTCTATTGTTCTGCTCTTTTTTACTGTATTCTATTCTGCAATGTTTTATTATTATTATGTTTTATCATGTTTGCTTTTCAGGTATGAAATTTTTTATACTTTACCGTTTACTGTGTTTTATTGCTAACCATTTTTTCGTCTTCAGGTACGCCATTCACAACTTTGAGTGGTTATACCAGAATGATGCCTGCAGGTTTAGGTATCATCTTGGTATCATTCTTTTCAGCCAGCGGTTAGCTTTCCTATAAAAGCAATCCTAGCGGCTAATTAGCCTCTAGACTGCTTTTACAAGCAGTGGGAGGGAATGACCCCCCCCACCGTCTTCCGTGTTTTTCTCAACAAGGAACCTGAGAATGCAGCTGGTGATTCAGCCAGCTGACCATAGAGCTGATCAGAGACCAGAGTGGCTCCAAACATCTCTATGGCCTAAGAAACCGTTAAGCTACAAGCATTTCATGACTTAGATTTCACCTGATGTAAACAGTGCCATTGGGAAATTGGGAAAGCATTTTATCACACCGATCTTGGTGTGGTCAGATGCTTTGAGGGCAGAGGAGAGATCTAGGGTCTAGTAGACCCCAATTTTTTCAAAAAAGAGTACCTGTCACTACCTATTGCTATCATAGGGGATATTTACATTACCTGAGATAACAATAAAAATGATTTAAAAAAAAATGAAAGGAACAGTTTAAAAATAAGATAAAAAAGCAAAAAAAAAAAAAAAAAAAAAAAAAAAAAAGCACCCCTGTCCCCCCCTGCTCTCGCGCTAAGGCGAACGCAAGCGTCGGTCTGGCGTCAAATGTAAACAGCAATTGCACCATGCATGTGAGGTATCACCGTGAAGGTCAGATCGAGGGTAGTAATTTTAGCATTAGACCTCCTCTGTAAATCTAAAGTGGTAACCTGTAAAGGCTTTTAAAGTCTTTTAAAAATGTATTTATTTTGTTGCCACTGCACGTTTGTGCGCAATTTTAAAGCATGTCATGTTTGGTATCCATGTACTCAGCCTAAGATCTTCTTTTTTATTTCATCAAACATTTGGGAAATATAGTGTGTTTTAGTGCATTAAAATTTAAAAAAGTGTGTTTTTTCCCCAAAAAATGCGTTTGAAAAATCGCTGTACAAATACTGTGTGAAAAAAAAAAATGAAACACCCACCATTTTAATCTGTAGGGCATTTGCTTTAAAAAAATATATAATGTTTGGGGGTTCAAAGTAATTTTCTTGCAAAAAAAAAATTTTTTTTCATGTAAACAAAAAGTGTCAGAAAGGGCTTTGTCTTCAAGTGGTTAGAAGAGTGGGTGATGTGTGACATAAGCTTCTAAATGTTGTGCATAACCCATTTTGACCCAATTTTGGAAAGTAGACACCCCAAGCTATTTGCTGAGAGGCATGTCGAGTCCATGGAATATTTTATCTTGTGACACAAGTTGCGGGAAAAAGACAATTTTTTTTTTTTTTTGCACAAAGTTGTCACTAAATGATATATTGCTCAAACATGCCATGGGAATATGTGAAATTACACCCCAAAATACATTCTGTTGCTTCTCCTGAGTACGGGGATACCACATGTGTGAGACTTTTTGGGAGCCTAGCCACGTACGGGACCCCGAAAACCAAGCACCGCCTTCAGGCTTTCTAAGGGCGTAAATTTTTGATTTCACTCTTCACTGCCTATCACAGTTTCGGAGGCCATGGAATGCCCAGGTGGCACAAACCCCCCCCCAAATGACCCTATTTTGGAAAGTAGACACCCCAAGCTATTTGCTGAGAGGTATAGTATTTTGCAGACCTCACTTTTTGTCACAAAGTTTTGAAAACTGAAAAAAGAAAAAAAAAAGTTTTTTCTTGACTTTCTTCATTTTCAAAAACAAATGAGAGCTGCAAAATACTCACCATGCCTCTCAGCAAATAGCTTGGGGTGTCTACTTTCCAAAATGGGGTCATTTGGGGGGGGGGTTGTGCCACCTGGGCATTCCATGGCCTCCGAAACTGTGATAGGTAGTGAGGAGTGAAATCAAAAATTTACAAAAAATTTACACCCTTAGAAATCCTGAAGGTGGTGATTGGTTTTCGGGGCCCCGTACGCGGTTAGGCTCCCAAAAAGTCCCACACATGTGGTATCCCCATACTCAGGAGAAGCAGCTAAATGTATTTTGGGATGCAATTCCACATATGCCCATGGCCTGTGTGAGCAATATATCATTTAGTGACAACTTTGTGCAAAAAAAAAAAAAAAAAATTGTCACTTTCCTGCAACTTGTGTCAAAATATAAAATATTCCATGGACTCAACATGCCTCTCAGCAAATAGCTTGGGGTGTCTACTTTCCAAAATGGGGTCATTTGGGGGGGGGGGGGGGTTGTGCCATCTGGGCATTTTATGGCCTTCAAAACTGTGATAGGAAGTGAGGAGTGAAATCAAAAGTTTACGCCCTTAGAAATCCTGAAGGCGGTGATTGGTTTTTCGGGGCCCCTTGCGCGCCTAGGCTCCCAAAAAGTCCCACACATGTGGTATCCCCGTACTCAGGAGAAGCAGCTGAATGTATTTTGGGGAGCAATTCCACATATGCCCATGGCTTGTGTGAGCAATATATCATTTAGTGACAATTTTTTGTAATTTTTTTTTTTTTCATTATTATTTTTTGTCATTATTCAATCACTTGGGACAAAAAAATGTAATATTCAATGGGCTCAACATGCCTCTCAGCAATTTCCTTGGGGTGTCTACTTTCCAAAATGGGGTCTTTTGGGGGGGCTTTGTACTGCCCTGCCATTTTAGCACCTCAAGAAATGACATAGGCAGTCATAAACTAAAAGCTGTGTAAATTCCAGAAAATGTACCCTAGCTTGTAGACGCTGTAACTTTTGCGCAAACCAATAAATATACGCTTATTGACATTTTTTTTACCAAAGACATGTGGCCGAATACATTTTGGCCTAAATGTATGACTAAAATTGAGTTTATTGGATTTTTTTATAACAAAAAGTAGAAAATATCATTTTTTTCAAAATTTTCGGTCTTTTTCCATTTATAGCGCAAAAAATAAAAATGGCAGAGGTTATCAAATACCATCAAAAGAAAGCTCTATTTGTGGGAAGAAAAGGACGCAAATTTAGTTTGGGTACAGCGTTGCATGACCGCGCAATTAGCAGTTAAAGCGATGCAGTGCCAAATTGTAAAAAGTGCTCTGGTCAGGAAGGGGTAAATCCTTCCGGGGCTGAAGTGGTTAATAGCACAGGCAGGCTCTTGAAGTATTTCCAGTTAGTGTACTGTGTACCCTGCACAGTTGCACCTACGGTATATCTACCTGAAGACAGGTGCTTGTGTGCTTCTTCTGATCCTATTAATAGCACAGGCAGGCTCTTGAAGTATTTACAGTCAGTGTACTGTGTAACCCTGCACAGTTACACCTACAGTATAGCTACCTGAAGCCAAGTGCTTGTGTGCTTCTTCTGATCCTATTAATAGCACAGGCAGGCTCCAAAACATCTCCCGCTTGGGCACCACATGCTTGACCAGACATATGTTGACCTGCCATGCAGTTCGTTGCCCAGCGTACCTAAAACACCCACACCAAAGAACAAAGAGGACCTCTCCTTGCTCCTCATCAGCTGGAATCTCCAACCCAACTATACCTTAAGTCTTCTCTGAGGCCTGCACTGAGAGGAATGAAGGTGTAGAATTGGGTGTGTCACAGCCAAGTACTTGCAGGCAATCTGCACTTGGTACACCAACGTCAGATTGTACCAGGCAAATTTCCCTGCCCCAGCTGCTGCACCGCAGAAAGAAGTTCACTCCCAGCCATCCACATGTCCAGCGGTTGAATGCTAGCTTGGCCACATTGCTAGCACTGCAACCGCTGCCTTTTCAGCTGGTAGACTCTGTCCTCTTTCGTGAATTTGTGTAATGTGCGGTACCTCAGTGGCAGGTTCCCAAAGGCCATTTCTTTTCATGGAAGGCCATTCCGGCTCTCTACCAGCATGTGGAATGCAATGTCTTGGCCTCGTTGGACAGGGCGGTCAGCAGTAAGGTGCATATTACTGCTGACTCATGGTCCAGCAGGCATGGGCAGGGACATTACCTTTCTTTCACGGAGCATTGGGTGACTCTGCTGGCAGCTGGGAAGGATGCAGGACAAGGTGCAGTAGTGTTGGAGGTTGTTCCGCCACCACGCCTCCAAAATGCTACTACTGGTGATTCTGACACACCTCTCTCCTCCACCCCCTCTTCTTCTTCTTCCTCCATGGCCTCTTCCTGTGCTTTGTCCTCGGAACCAGCGGTGCTCCGTAGGCGTTCAAGGGGCTACGCAAGTACGCAGGCCAAAAGATGCCATGCGGTGCTTGAGCTGGTGTGCTTGGGGGACAGGAGCCACACTGGGGCAGAGATTCTGTCAGCTCTGCAGGGGCAGGTTCAGAGGTTGATGATGCCACGCCAGCTTAAGCCAGGAATGGTGGTTTGCGATAATAGCACCAACCTCCTCTCCGCCCTCCGACAGGGACAACTGACCCATGTGCCCTGTTTGGCTCACGTCCTTAACTTGGTGGTGCAGCAGTTCTTGGGCAGGTAACGGGGCTTACAGGATGTCCTGAGGCAGGCCAGGAAAGTCTGTGTGCATTTCCGCCGGTCGTATAATGCCAGTGCTCGGCTGGCTGACCTCCAAAAGGAATTTAACCTGCCCAAGAACCACCTAATCTGTGACATGCCCACCAGGTGAAACTCAACATTGGCCATGCTGCAGCGGCTGCACAAGCAGCAGAGGGCCATCAATGAGTATCTGTGCGACTATGGCACCAGGACAGGGTCAGGGGAGCTTGGTTTTTTCCCCACGCCAGTGGGCCATGATCAGGGATGCATGCACTGTCCTGTCACCATTTGAGGAGGCCACGAGGATGGTGAGCAGTGACAGTGCATGCATCAGTGACACTGTCCCCCTTGTCCACCTGTTGGAGCACACTCTGCTTGGAATAATGGACAGGGCACTTGAGGCAGAACAGAGGCAGGAAGAGGAGGACTTCCTTAGCTCTCAAGGACACCTTTATCCAGACAGTGTTCCTGCATGCCCACTGATCACACAGGAAGAGGACGAGGAGGATTGTGTCAGCATGGAGGTAGAGCCTGGCACTCAGCATCAGTAGCAGTCTTTAAGGGATCATTTACAGTCCCAAGACACCCATGGACTTGTACATGGCTGGGAGGAGGTGGCTGTGGATCATGTCGTCCTTAGTGACCCAGAGGACTCCGGACCGAATGCCTCAGGAAACCTACGCTGCATGGCCTCCCTGATCCTGCAAAGCCTGCTGAATGATCCTCATATTCGTGGTATCAAGGAGAGGCATCGTTACTGGCTGGCAACCCTCCTTGATCCACGTTAAAAGGGTAAGGTTGCGGACCTTACCTTGCCGTCGCAGAGGGAGCAGAGGATGAAACATCTTCGGGAGGCTTTGCAAAAAGGTCTGTGCAACGCATTCCCAGAGACTGGAAGGTTACAAACTCCTGTTCCTGGACAACGTGTTGCTGAGGCTTCGGTCAGTCAAAGAAGATGGAGAAGGTGGCCATCTAACCGATGCGTTCAGACACATTTTTAGTCCGCAGCACCAAGGTATGATTGGTTCCAGCAACCATCGCCAGCGTCTGTTTTACATGGTGCAGGAATACCTAGGGGCAAGATCTGACTTGGACACCTTTCCCACCGAAAATCCTCTGGGTTACTGGGTCTTGAGAATGGATCACTGCCCAGAGCTTGCACGGTATGCAATTGAGCTATCCTGTTATGCTGAGGACTATCCTCTTCCTCCTCAATGATCATGCTGATAACTTGTAAGAATATTTTTGGTTCTGGATGCCGCCACCAGTGGCTAAGGCCCAATTTTTCTGCCCCTGTTCAACAGGGGCGTGTAATTACAATTTTTGATGCAATACTTTGCAGCAGGGCTCGTTCCTGCGCTCCAACTAGAGTATCTGTGAGGGGTTGCAGTGTTGTGGCACCAGCACCAGTGCCTAAGGTCCAATTTTTCAGCCCCTGTTTAACAGGGGTGTGTAATTACAATTTTTGATGCAATACTTTGCAGCAGGGCTCGTTCCTGCGCTCCAACTAGAGTATTTGTGAGGCGTTGCAGTGTTGTGGCACCAGTGCCTAAGGCCCAATTTTTCTGCCCCTGTTCAACAGGGACATGTAATTACAATTCTTGATCTAATATTTCACAGCAGGGCCCGTTTCTGCGCCCACCAAGAGTAACTGTGAGGACTTAGAGTGTTATGGCACCACCACCACCACCAAAGGCCCAATTTTTCTGCCCCTGTTCAACAGGTGCATGTAATTACAATTCTTGATCTAATATTTCACAGCAGGGCCTGTTCCAGCACCCACCAAGACTAACTGTGAGGACTTACAGTGTTGTGGCACCAGCACCACCACCATCACCAAAGGCCCAATTTTTCTGACCCTGTTCACCAGGGGCATGTAATTACAATTCTTGATTTAATATTTCACAGCAGGGCCCTGTGAGGGCTTACAGTGTTGTGGTAACACCAACACCTAAGGCCCCAATTTCTGCAGAGTATATAGGGCAGGCCCCTACTTTCAAACATCCAACTTACAAACGACTCCTACTTGCAAACGGAAGGAGACAATAGGAAGTAAGATGAAATCTACCCCTAGGAAGGGAAATTCTCTCCTGTAAAAGTTAATATGGGAAAAACATTTCTCCTTTCCACTGATGCTTTATCACCAATCTTTGTTTCACTAAAAACCCCAAATTTTCAAAAAACATTTGTCATTGGGACAGAAAGTGAGGTGAAATCTTCTGAAGAGGAGCACAGATAGCAAAACAAATGTCACAGGGGTGATAACCCTTCCCTATGTTTTCCAAAAAGCTTAAAATAGATTTTTTGGCTGGAGCTAAACACTTTAAAAATGTACCAGTTCAAAATTACAAACAGATTCTACTTAACAACAAACCTACAGTCCCTGTCTTGTTTGCACGACCTGTATACTGCTGTTCAGAGGGTCTGGGGCCCCACGCCTTTCCTTTTTTAATTTGGGGGCGGGGTTCCCCTTAATATCCATACAAGACCCAAAGGCCCTGGTAATGGACTGGGGGGGGGGGGTACCCATACTGTTTGTCTCACTGATTTTCATCCATATTACCGGGACCCGACATTACATTAAAGCCGTAAGCAGTTTTAAATGACTTTTATTCCTTTAAAAATGTCATTTTGTGGGACTGTTCTAAGCATGGAAAACACGCGCCACTTTACAGACATACTATAGACACCCCCCAGGTATGATATTTAAAGGAATATTTCCCTTTTTTTTCACTTTAAGCATCATTAAAATCACAGCTCCCGAAAAAAAGGGCCGTTTTTAAAACTTTTTTTTGCATTGATACCCGGGTCCCCAAACCCTTTTTAGGACAATACCATGCAAATTAGCCTTTAAAATGAGCACTTTTGATTTCGAACGTTCGAGTCCCATAGACTTCAATGGGGTTCTAACGTTCGTGCAAAGTTTCGGTCCGTTCGCGGGTTCTGGTGCAAACCGAACCGGGGGGTGTTCACCTAATCCCTACTAGACAGGGTGGACCATATGCAGAACTAAACTCGGTTAATAATTTTCCAACTTAACCATCAGGAAGTGTTAGTGGAAATTGTAACATCACAAGATAACACCTCAAATATCAAAGTTAGTAAAACAGAAGGCAGCTGCACTCCAAATGAAAAGCCATTATAAAAATGAAATGAATGGTCCAGTGCAAAAAAATTACCAGGATGTATTCTCTTTTACTAATATTAAAAAAGCTGTAACATGCAAGGTTCCAGGGACCAGAAATCAAAGTTCAATCTTCACTTACGCTGACCACATACTGCAAAAATTTCAGCCAATATCTGATGCCTTGGCTGAAATTCAAGTAGTGTCAGCACTGTTCTGTTAATCTAGACCAGAAGAAGTAATTATTAGGACATTTTTCCACATGGTTTCTGCTGGTGAAAGGCTGCATTCCAGGCTGGTTGGACAACAACTGAAAGGTCTCTCCATCATTGCAGATCTTGTCTTCAGGTCTCTGACACCAAGACAGATGCTGCATTGTGATCATCCTCAGGGGCCACTGCAAATGAACTTTGACGCAACTTTTATTTGGAGGTATCTTTATTAATAAATATACATACCCCAGTATATGTGCACAATTCCACTTCTATCAGGCCCTTTGCCGATAATACCTGTTTGTACATTGATGTATGTATTATTATTAATCTTTTATTATAAAAAGCTGGTATTATTTTTATACTGATGTGCATCTATATGCAGTATTTATGGCTAAAGTTATATGCTGGCTGCAGTATTTCATCTGCTTCCAATTACTTTGATTAAATTACTGGTTATTTTCCAAGGAAGGGAATCCGCACTGTTCACAGAGCCCTGTCCTGGGTGGAGGCACTGCCATCTTAATTTTCAAACCCACTCTTTCACTTAGCAAATTTTCTGGTTTTCCTAATTACCTTTTAGCGCAATATCATGCTTGAGGAGTGCCATATGTCATAACCCCTCCCCCCCAAATGAGAGCTACACATGGATGGGAGAATCTGTTAGATTTCTTTCATTTAGCATGCGGGTTCAACTAAATACATCTATATGTGTATGGCCAGCTTTAAAGTGGACCGATTTACAGTAAGGCCTCTTTCAGACGAACGATCCGTTCAGGTCTGCCTGTCAGTTTTTTAGGCGGACCTGAGTGGACCCTCCATAGACATCTATGGAGCGTCGGATGTCAGCGGTGACATGTCCGCTGACATCTGACCCGCTCCGAAAAAGTGTAACGGAGGAAAAACCTACTTTTCCATCCGTTTTCGGATCAGATCGGGTGACGACGAACTCTACGGTCCATCGTCATCCGATCTCTGTCATCTGCCTGCTCAGCGGGGATCCACGGAGCGATCCCCACTGAGCAAGCGGATGTTCACGGGGCGGATCATCTCGGATCCGTCCCGTGTGAAGAAGCCCTAAGGCACCCTTTCTCCACCTAGATAAAGCTCATGATAATACTTATCTATAACAAGGATCAGGTCCCTCTTCTGACCAGTGGTCACCATTTCTTGGAGAGCTCCAATTCCTCCAGACAGCCATGGCTCAGGACATGATCTGTGTAGGGCATAGGCACTTACTAGCTGCTTAAAGCGTATTTCCACTTTTGCAGTCAAATTTGAGACCCCCGCCATATGTTACAGTGGGGCAAAAAAGTATTTAGTCAGCCACCAATTGTGCAAGTTCTCCCGCTTAAAAAGATGAGAGAGGCCTGTAATTGTCATCATAGGTATACCTCAACTACGAGAGACAAAATGTGGAAACAAATCCAGACAATCACATGATTTTTGAAATAATTTGTTTTCAAATTATGGTGGAAAATAAGTATTTGGTCAATATCAAAAGTTCATCTCAGTACTTTGTTATATATCCTTTGTTGGCAATGACAGAGGTCAAACGTTTTCTGTAAGTCTTCACAAGGTTGTCACACACTGTTGCTGGTATGTTGGCCCATTCCTTCATGCAGATCTCTTCTAGAGCAGTGATGTTTTGAGGCTGTCGCTGGGCAACACGGACTTTAAACTCCCTCCAAAGGTTTTCTATGGGGTTGAGATCCGGAGACTGGCTAGGCTTCTCCAGGACCTTGAAATGCTTCTTGATCATTGTTATGCTGAAAGACCCAGCCACGTTTAATTTTCAATGCCCTTGCTGATGGGAGGAGGTTTGCAGAACTTGCACAACTGGTAGCTGACTAAATACTTTTTTGCCCCACTGTATATGTTCCCGTTTACACAGCGTACCTAAAATAAATGTTTTAAAATGTTTCTTACCTAGGGGTAGGCTGTCCAATAAGGGCGCACGGGCACCACCCCTCCCTGTCCATCGCCACCTCCCCTATCCATGCGTCTGGCCCCTTTCAGGACACTGGTGCATGGATTCCAATGCGGAGGGGCTATTTTTTTGAAGCACAGATTAGAGCCAGGGTCGCAGAGAGTGTGCTCCGAGCCCACCCAGGTGTGTTGATTCCCTGTTGTAACACTGATCCTCCTCCCGGCCAATCAGGAAGTGGGTTTTGACACCGGTCACCCGATTATCTTAAAGGACAAGCGATCCTATTGGACACCTAGGAGGAGGAGGGAGGAGCTGCACGGCGGAAGCCACCGTGATGCAGAAAGGACACAGGAGCCACTGCCCGCCACCCGTAGGAGCCCGCAACTTGCCCATAGGAGCCCGCAACCTGGCCGCTGCCTGCAGGAGCCCGCCCGCCTGCAACCGATGGTGTAAGTGCCGGGGAAGGCGAGGGATGCTTGTTTGCCGCCCCCCCCAAAAAAGAAAACACCACCAGCCGCCACTGTTCTTACCTCTTGGATGTTTGTTTGGAGCAGGCCTCTGGGCAAACAGCAAGCTACTCTGAACAACTTTGCAGTGATTCTGTCCCCACTGATAAACAAAGACACACTTAGTTTTGCATGATTAACATACATTTCAAGAAACCCAGCTTCTAGGTCATTAACTCTTTGTGAAGAGAGTGTTTAAACCTACAGTAGTTTACAGCTAATAAGGACATCTGCCAGCACAGTACAACTCATAACTCCCTAGTCCTCTCCTTAACATTACAGAGAAAGGAAGGCTGCGCAGGTGTTTAAAAAAATAAGTGCATTTAAAAAACTAATCAGCAATTTGTATTTTTTAAATTAAGTCATGAAATGTGAATGAGAACATGTAACAAATATTAAGTATGTGTTATCCCAATCTGGCTGCAAATTGCATTTTATACTGGCCATACATTTTACAATCACCATGACTCACTAGTCACAGAAGATACTAGATCTTGGTTATAGTTAAGCACGTCTGCACTTTTATTAAAAGTTTACCCTAGCTAACAGTAAGGGCCAGTAAGTGGGCCTTCCAGTAATTTGTGTTTTAGATCCTCTTTGACCAATGTGATCTAGTAACTTTTGTATGGGTTTGCCTCTGGAATGTATTTATAAAAAATAATTGCATAGCAATTTGACCACCGAAAGTGCATGTACTGTTCTCTGCACATGAAATGAAAAAAACCCCAAAACAAATGTTATTAGGCTATTACCTGTCCCAGCCAGGTGTTCTTCATTTTTTGAAAACAGAAAATACCACAATTGACCACTAGAAGGCAGTAAGTATCATCTGTATTACATGCGATATTTATCACCATCTTGTGGATAAATGCAGTAATTTCCATTTAAATCAAACACAGCATAGAAAAAAAGGTATGTAAATCCTAACAGTGAGCAGCACTTTTTTTTACCCATTTTGTTCTGTTAAATACAGTATACTATTTAAAGTGTATTGTCAAATCTGTTCTATAAGTGCAAAAATATACACGTTAATTCTGTCAGAAATATAGTGGACTGTTAATGTAGTGAGATTACAAAACTGAGCTGAAATCTCAAACATTGTTATCGCCCTTTTCTTAATTCTCTCTGTGGACTAGAACATGTCCCCACTATGTTATGGAGATGAGGAGAAGAGTGTTCGGTAGTTGCAACACATTTCCTGTCCTGGGTGACAATGCTGCTTCTCCATGGAGAAAAAACAGTGAGTAAGCGTTATCACTCTAGGGTAGGAAGTGTGTTACTGGCAGAAACACCAGGTGAAAATAATGCAGCTACCACATCTAGGGACCAGTAAGATGCGCATGAGGGGGGTCTTCCTAACCCTCTTGTAAAGTGTGATATTGTAACTGTACTGTCTTTTTTATTTTGTAAAGCATTGCATAAACTGTTAGTGCTACATAAGTCTAGGTTTACATCTATGTGGGCTGCTCTTGATGCGTTTTTCAGGCACATTTTGCAGTGCGTTTTGCATTTTTAAACCCTCATTTTGATGCGTTTTTGCATGCAGTTTTCATGCATTTTTTTTTCCTTTAAACACACTGTATATACACGGTATATAGCTGGTTGCTAAGAAGTGGGCCGGTAAGCCGCCCGCCTCATCCTTAACTACCGATGGGTCATCAGTTGACAGCAGGGTTCCCCGCTGACAGCTGAATTAAAAAAAGAAATGGCGGCAAAAAAAATTGTAAAAAAATGGTGGGAGCCCTTGGAGCCCCCCAAGTCCATACTAGGCCCTTCGGGTCTGATATGGATTCAGAAAGGACCCCCCCACACTTAAATTTGAAAAAAGGCAGACCCCTATCCAAGCATGCAGCCTGGCAGGTCAGAAAAGGAGGGGACAAGCGAGAACCCCCCCTCCTGAACTATACCAGGCCGCACGCCCTCAACATGGGGAGGTGCTTTGGGTCAGGCCCAAAGCACCTTGTCCCCATGTTGATGGGGACAAGGGCCTCTTCCTGACAACTCTGGGTGGTGGTTGTGGGAGTCTACGGGCAGGGGGCTTATCAGGATCTGGAAGCCCCCTTTAGAAAAGGGGCCCCCAGATCCCGGCCCCCCATGTGAATGAGCATGGAGTACCCCTACCAAAAAAAAAAGAGACGTTTTTTGACAAGTCCTTTATTAAAAATGAGAAATGTCCCTCATCGTAGCTCCAATGTGTCTTCTTCCTCCGGTGGTTTCTTCTCCCTTCGCTGTCTTCTTTCTCTGGTCTTCTCCCTCCAGTGGTTTCTTCTCACTTTGCTGTCTTCTTCCTCCGGTGGGTTCTTCTCCCTCTTCTCCCACCTGTGATGTGTTCTTCCTCGCCACAGCGGACCCGCTAAAAATATAAAAAAGGTCTTCCTCTGACGCTGGCTGCCTCCATTGTGTCGGCTCCCACTGTCTGCTATTTCCTATATAGCCATAGGGCGTGGACATTAGACAAGCGAATGACAGAAAAATTTGTTTTGTTTCATTTCGTTTTGATTAGTTAATCTAGTTATTTGGTTTAGTTCAATTCGGTTGATTCGTTCAATTTGTATTCGTAATTTGTATTCGTAATTTTCGAATTTTCTTCGAATTTACAGATTTTTTTCGATTTGAAGCGTTTAAATTGATACATTTTCAAATCGGTTGAAACGAAAATGTTATATTGTTTTCGATTTGAATGCAGCAAAGTGAACAAACAAAAAAAAAATCTTCATCAAATAATTTCAATTTAAATCACCTTTGGCTTAACAAAAACAGCATTATTTCGAAATGGTACTCTAATAACACACACAGACTTTGATTTCAGCAATATGCGTAGTTAGAATTCGACTGGAGTTCAATGTAAAATTCAATTCGAATTTCAGTCCGAATTTCCGAAATTTGGACGAATTTCGTTTTCGTTATTCGGAGCATTCGGTAAAATTTGTTTATGTTGTAATTCAGGTATTCGGATATATCCAAATCTCTGAATAACGAAAAGTTTGTTCGAATATTAATTTGTAGCGAAACGAACCGCACATGTCTATGTCTAGTGGACATCTGGTGACGTCACCCATTAAACCCACCCCTTGTGACGTCATGTGTCACATGGCTATATAAGAAATGGCAGCAGCGGGAGCCGACACAACGGAGGCAGCCAGCGTCAAAGGAAGATCTTTTTTATTTTAAGTGGGTCAGCGACGGTGAGGAAGAACACATCACCGGAGGGAGAAGAAGGAGAAGAAACCACCGGAGGGAGAAGACAGCAGAAAGAGAGAGAAGAAACCACCAAAATTTTTCACTTTCTGTTATAAAAATTATCCAATAAAAAAAATTTTAAAAAATCTAATTTCTACATACAATTAGACCAAAATGTATTCTGTCTTTGGTAAAAAAAAAAAAAAAAAAAAATCCCAATAAGTGTATATAGATTGGTTCGCATGGAAGTTATACTGTCTACAAACTCTGATTTTTTTTTTATACTAGTAATGGCGGTGATCAGCGACTTATAGCAGGACGGCTGACAATCTGACACTAATGCCGCGTACACACGGTCGGACTTTTCAGCTACAAAAGTCCGACAGCCCGTCCGACAGACTTTCGACAGACTTTCTACGGACTTTCAACAGACTTTTTAACAACCGGACTTGCCTACACACGATCACACCAAAGTCCGACGGATTCGTACGTGATGACGTACACCGGACTAAAATAAGGAAGTTGATAGCCAGTAGCCAATAGCTGCCCTAGCGTGGGTTTTTGTCCATCGGACTAGCATGCAGACGAGAGGATTTCTGGGTCTGGCGGAGTTACGACGTAAAGATTTGAAGCATGTTCTAAATCTAAAGTCCGTCAGATTTGTGACTGGAAAAGTCCGCTGAAGGTCCGGTGAAGCCCACACACGATTGGATTGTCCGCTGGATTTGGTCCATCGGTGTCCGTTGGACAAGTCCGGTCGAAAAGTCTGACCGTGTGTACGCGGCATCACAGACACTTTGTGGGAACTGGTTAACTGCCACTGACATCTCCAGTGATACTAATACAGTGATTAGTGCTAATAATATACACTGACACTGTACTAATGACAATGGGTAGGATGGGGTTAACATCTGGGGCAATCAAAGGGTTAAAGGTGTATCTAACTATGTTTACTGAGTGTACTGTCTGGTGCTTTTACTAAAAGACATGCCGGTTTTTATCCCCTACTTTTTAAACCCAGCACGTCACCACTGTCAGAAGAGAGCTTTGTGTTGCATGACGGTGATCGGCATGTGCTGGAGCCAGTGACCACACAGCCAGGTGGACAGGCACGCATGCATGCCCCCTACCTGGAAATGCAGAATCACGTATATATATATATATATATATATATATATATATATATATATATATATATATATATATATATATATATATATATATATATATATATATTGTATATATACATATATATATACATATATATATGTATATATATATATATATATATATATATATATATATATATATATATATATACACAGTATCTCACAAAAGTGAGTACACCCCTCACATTTTTGTAAATATTTTATTATTTCTTTTCATGTGACAACACTGAAGAAATTACACTTTGCTACAATGTAAAGTAGTGAGTGCACAGCTTGTTCAGCTTGCATAGCAGTGTAAATTTGCTGTCCCTTCAAAATAACTCAACACACAGCTATTAATGTCTAAACTGCTGGCAACAAAAGTGCGTACACCCATAAGTGAAAATGTCAAAATTGGGCCCAATTATCCATTTTCCCTCCCCGGTGTCATGTGACTTGTTAGTGTTACAAGGTCTCAGGTGTGAATGGGGAGCAGGTGTGTTAAATTTGGTGTTATTGCCCTCACTCTCTCATACTGATCACTGGAAGTTCAACATGGCACCTCATGGCAAAGAACTCTCTGAGGATCTGAAAAAAAAGAACTGTTACTCTACATAAAGATGGCCTAGGCTATAAGAAGATTGCCAAGACTCTGAAACTGAGCTGCATGATGGTGGCCAAGACCATACAGCGGTTTAACAGGACAGCCTCTCAGTGCTCAGACCATACGCCACACACTGCATCAAATTGGTCTGCATGGCTGTTGTCCCAGAAGGAAGTCTCTTCTAAAGATGATGCACAAGAAAGCCCATGTCCTGTGGTCTGATGAGACCAAGATAAACTTATTTGGTTCAGATGGTGTCAAGCGTGTGTGGTGACAACCAGGTGAGGAGTACAAAGACAAGTGTGTCTTGCCTACAGTCAAGCATGGTGGTGGGAGTGTCATGGTCTGGGGCTGCATGAGTGCTGCCAGCAATGGGGAGCTACAGTTCATTGAGGGAGCTATAAATGCCAACATGTACTGTGACATACTGAAGCCGAGCATGATCCCCTCCCTTCAGAGACTGGGCCGCAGGGCAGTATTCCAACATGATAATGACCCCAAACACACCTCCAAGACGACCACTGCCTTTCTAAAGAAGCTGAGGGTAAAGGTGATGGACTGGCCAAGTATGTCTCCATACCTAAACCCTTTTCAGTATCTGTGGGGCATCCTCAAACGGAAGGTGGAGGAGCGCAAGGTCTCTAACATCCACCAGCTCCGTGATGTTGTAATGGAGGAGTGGAAGACGACTCCAGTGGCAACCTGTGAAGCTCTGGTGAATTCCATGCCCAAAGAAGGTTAAGGCAGTGCTGGAAAATAATGGTGGCCACACAAAATATTGACACTTTGGTCCCAATTTGGACATTTTCACTTAGGGGTGTACTCACTTTTGTTGCCAGCGGTTTAGACATTAATGGCTGTGTGTTGAGTTATTTTGAGGGGACAGCAAATTTACACTGTTATACAAGCTGTACACTCAATACTTTACATTGTAGCAAAGTATATTTTCTTCAGTGTTGTCACATGAAAAGATAGAAGAAAATATTTACAAAAATATGAGGGGTGTACTCACTTTTGTGAGATACTGTATATATATATATATATATATATATATATATATATATTAATATACAGTATATGTGTGCTGTCGGCAAGTGGTTAAACTAAAAAAGCTGCTTAAAAATAGTTTAATATCACTTTAATAATAATAATTGTATGAACATTCTGTTCTTGAGTTTAGATATACAGTACTAGATTAATAGGGCTAGTTGCACTGTCTTTTTGAATAATCCCATATGTCTTAATTTAAGAAAATAAGGCAAGAAGTAAAATGATATCACTCTTATTACATGAGTGAACAGAACATGAAAAACATCTGTATGCAATAATGGTCGACTCTTTTTATTGTATCCATGGTGATTACCGTAAAAGGAAATGTTCCTTGCATTACAGTTCTTTGCTTAAAGCAGGTATTTGTATTTTACAGAATGCAGTCCTCTGCTGAATGTCATCACAGTGATAACTAATGCAAATCTGTCTCTTTATTTTTCAACAGTAACTCAAGGACTTATTCGTTTTCACAAGGAACGCTTTTGTTTAACTCCAGAATGTATTGAAGCTGGTAAGACTGAACAGAAGAATATTTATATATATTCCCCTTGATAAGTGTGAATCAGCACATACAGTACAGCAATTCTTTCATCCCCTCTGTGACTTTTATAGACTTTTTATAGTTAAAAAGGAGCAATCCTCTTTCTCTCTGTTCGTATTCTTCAGACACAAAGCATTGTAAGCAGCGCAGATTCTTGGAATTCAATTTTATAACTGATCATGCCACTATAATAAGCCATTCGTTTTAGAGAAACATCAGTAGAATAGAGAATTAACCTTTACAGGGAACATGCTCATAATACTAAACAGTCATAGCAAATGTTGCTTTTCTGATCATAATATAATTAAGAATCATTGGTAATGTATTACTGAAGGATTCATTGACTATAACATCCACACCTTTATCCTTAAAGTGACACCAAACTCTAATTTAAAAAAATGAAAACTCTTTTTAAGTATGTATTCTTAACTCATAAAGGTACCTACAATTGCTCTCAACCTCCTCCAAATCCCCACATTTCTTTTTTTGCTGCTGTGATCTGAAGTCCTGTTAAAGCGTGGCTATGCTCATTCTGCATGGTCCCACTATATGTAGGAACGTAGCCACCCTATCTCTTACACACTAGATGAGGGACTCTGGGCTATAGGATTTGTAGTGAGTATGGAGCAGTACACATGACCATAACTAAGAGCCCTTTCATACTCACAGTGCCCGGGCGTTGGCAGTAAAGCGCCACTATTTTTAGCGGCGCTTTACCGTCGTATTAGCGGCGCTTTTCGGCCGCTAGCGGGGCACTTTTAACTCCCGCTAGCGGCCGAAAAAGGGTTAAAAGCACCTGCAAAGCACAGCTGCCCATTGATTTCAATGGGCAGGGGCGCTTTAGGAGCAGTGTATATACCGCTCCTATAGAGCCTCAAAGAAGCTGCTTGCAGGAGTTTTTAGATGTCCTGCCAGCGCACCTCTCCAGTGTGAAAGCCTGTGGGCTTTCACATTGGAGTGATAGGAGAGGCGCTTTACAGGTACTATTTTTAGCGCTATAGCGCCTGTAAAGCTCCTCAGTGTGAAAGGGGTCTAAAGCTGGCCATACATGGATTAAAATGTAGCCAGTTCAGCAAGGTCTAGACGATTTTTGATACATATATGGCCACTATGGTTGAACAGAAGTTGATCTACTGATCAGTCAGAGACATATAAAGTGTTTAAACATCTCACACTGCAGATTCAAACCTATAGGGCTCAAAGCACAGTCAGTACATTGCCATTTTTGGGAGGAATTCCAGGCACAAACACCATTTTTATAGGTTCCTTTTAAGAATGCAAATTCACACTTTTTGAGTTCAGGTCCCCTATAAAGAACAATTCCAGCTATTACTATATTTTTACATAGTAACATTGGTCCAGCTTGGACCAATGTAGCTATGTATATGCCCTATCTGCTCAATACCCATGGGAGCTGTAAATCACTGAAGTAGACACCACTGCCCATGCAGAGTGGCCAGTCTGATGCATTATGATAAAGGAGGTTGGCCGCTTACCACTCAGAGATCCGAGGGCTGCACATCATAAACCAAAGGGCCGTAGGTTAGGCACCAGGGCCCTAAACACACACCTGCACAACTGTAAACAAAGTAACACACTATACCAGTGGTCTCCAAACTGTGCTCCTAGGGCCAGATATGACCCTTTGTTTGCCTTTATCTGGCCTTTGAGGACATGTTCCTGCCACTGAAACCAACAATGGGGCATAATTCCTGCCACTGATACCAACATTGGGACACTGTTCCTTACGCTGACACCAACAACGGCATATTATACCTTCCATGGGCACCAAACGTGGGGCACTATTCCCCCCAACGACATCAACTATTTCATCCCCTAATACAAAAGATCTGACATTGTCAACTACCACTGGGCACAATCCGGCCCCCCTAAAGTCTGAAGGACAGTAAACTGGCCCTTTCTTTAGAAAGTTTGGAGACCCCTGCACTATACTATAGAAATCATTATACCAAGATAGCCCTTTGATTTTGCAGATCCTATATTTTGTCCCAGATTCATGAAAATATTAGAATAAAGGTAAATATCAATGGCAAAACCAAATTTTGCCCTGGTATAGTTAAGGAGGGTCGAGGAATAATGGGGTCTGCTGCAATGGAAACAGATGTTGGTGTGTTGCATAAAAATTTTCAGTTCTATCTGCAGCAAATGAGGACAATTTGCATTGCAGAGGAATGTCTGCTGCATACTCTGGAGCTGCTTAAATATTCGCTTTTCATTTTAAATAAATTTAATTTGTCACGGACTCATGGAAATGCAGATGTGCGAATCTTGCTTTTTCAAAACCTTATGATTTGATTTGCATATTTCTGAACTCTGAACATAAATATAACAATGTGAATAGAATTAGGGCTACATTGTACCAGTTTGCAATACAGTCCACTATCTCAGCTATGCCTGCAGTTGCTGTGTATTTCATTTGGCATCATCGTGTCTGATTCATTTTCTCTTCCAGATAAATGCACATTTTTTTTCCAGGATGCCAAAAAACAAACATTTGAAATATCCTGGGTTTTTCATTCACTGAGTGTTTTGTATTCCTAACACAGATCTGTGCATTGGTGCTGCAATGATATTCAGACTTATATTACTATGAGTTCATAAGACCATATATGAATACTGCCTCTGGGTGGCACAGAAGAAACAGAAACATCTGAATGTTTCTCTACCTCTTCAACAGAAGGATGGAGGGACACGGTTGGAATTGGTTAATAATCAACTAAAATGTTATGTTAATAGTCCTGCTGCAGTAGGTATACCAATCACAATAGAAGTGCTGAAATACATTTAGCTGGTGTTCTTCCCTTTCTTTGGTGTCTGCTCACATTATATGGGTTAATTATGTGATTTTTGTACACTGGACGCCGGGGACCAATGTCTAGGCAGAATCTAACTAGTTGCTAGAAAAAAAAAAACTAAATATAAATGTAAAAACTCATTTTACTCACCAAAATCTGCAGTTATGCTGGGCTCTAAGCTAGAGTCTTGTCTCTTATTCTTTCTTTTTCATTTTTGTCCTTTTCGGATGTCCACGTCACTGCCTGCTGCAACTGTTTTGTGGTCCAATACAAGTTTGAAGCCTTTGTTAAGAAGTGTTCTACCTTAATAAAACTCATTAGAGGCTGAGTGTTTAAGCATCCTATAGATAAATGGCTGGGGACTTTCCCTAAAACCTTGTTTTCCCTGGCAGGTTCTGCATTGAACCTGCCATGGTCATGATGTTAGTCTGTCAAACATTAGGGGACTCTACTAAACTCATTTATTACCTCTATTTTTGGCTTGTTTAGAGTTTATGCCCACAGCCCTGCACTACTACTGTGTTTGTGGGTTAGTGGTTGCCTCCCATCTTTTTTCCTGTATAAGTCTCCTATCAGAAAATAAATGGTTGTCTCTGGCCTGGTAGCTGAGGAATCTAGCTGCGGAATTGGGGAAATCCTTCCTTCAGATCTCTTGGAAGATCATCACAATGGAAGTCAGCATGATGAATCCTGATCAACGTTCTGGAGCTTCTGTTGATTTTTGGTTGTCATTTGGACATTTGTCATTTGAACCAAAAGCATTGCGTGCCAAGAGAAGTAGAAGAAATAATTTCCTGGACAGAGCTTCATGTTCCAGCTTTCCCCACTGGTCACATCCCAGGCAGACTACTTCAGCCATTGATTAAAAAAAAAAAAAGAACCTTTTCTGGTCTTGCACAAGGACAATGTGCCCACTTCCCTTCCAAGGTGGTTTTGACCTTTCACCTTAACCGGAACATTGTGCTTCTGTTATTCTGTCCAATCCCAATACATAAAAAGGAGATTTCCTATCATTGTCTGGATGCACAGTAGTTCAAGCTGTTGCCACCATTAGAAGACTGACTTTTTCTTTGTCATCCTTGATTGTCCTTGTAATCGTAAACCAGCTTCTTGTTACACCATTTCTCAGTGACAGACACGTCATAATTCAAGGTTATGGTTTTAGTGATCAAGTTCCCCCCTTTCTTCTTAATACACACTTTACTAGGTCTGTGAGTGCTTCTTCAGCTTTTTGGCATCAGGCAATGCAATATTTGCAAGGTTTGCACCTGGTCTTCTGTTCACATGTTCTTTAAGTTTTACCAGGTGGATGTTCAGGCCTCCTCTAATGCTGGCTTTCGGTGTAAAAGTCTTTCAGGCAACTCTTTGAGATGCAGAAAGTCCCCAGTTTGTATTTAGTTGTGCCTGAACATTTTGTTTGCTATGTTTCCCAACACTCAATTAGATTGCTTTTGGACATCTCAATTGACTCTGAATCCTGTTTCTTTCAATGAACAACAAAGGAAATTATACAAGAAAAAAAGAGAGGGGCAAGTGGGACTTTAAATGAAGCATGTCAATTGAAAGTATAATAATGAATACATGTGAGTAGGTAAAATGATTGGATTTAATTAATAGTCAAGTCCATGATTTTGATGCATACAGTACCAATAAAGTAGTATAAATACAGACATAATCGCATGAATTGATATAAACGCATATTTAGCAGTAACAATCGAGGAAACTCAGTAGTGTAAACAAATCAATGGACATACATATATGCAATTCATAACAGAAGTACATGAATTAAAATCGCCAATCAAAATCACAAAATCGCATGAAATGAGAAAACTCAATAAAAAATTGATAAATGTCAGGGATATGATTTAGTCTTGATAGGGCATCCTTAGTTTGCGAACCCGACGCGTTTCTTGGCTTCTTGCCAGTCATCAGGGGTGGGATGCATAATTTAACTGAGGAAAACAAAAGAATATCATAAATATTGATACATGTGGAACCTCCGGCCAATAGAGAAAATCGTATCAGAAATGTCCAAATTGTCTACTTTGAATGGAAAAGCTACTTACAAAAATAGCCCAAAAGTCAAGAGGGGTCACCAGCAATGGGATCTGTTAGGGTGTGAGATATAACCGTCTCAACCGGGGTTGAGGCAGGGCACCGACCATCCTTCCAAAGTAATTGGAGGGTGGGCCAGGAGAGACCACAGCCGACTGATTCCTGAGCCCTCAGTATATTGGTCAATGAGTTGTAAATGGGAAAATCTGCAGAAAATTGAAAAAAATATGGTGTGTCAAAGGAAGTAAAACTGGAGTAGAAAGTGTTGGATGAATGAAATGACTGAAAGAAATATGTGCTTGGTGCATATAAAAGAGTAAATGTGTAAAAAATAGGATAATAAGGGGAAATGAAATGGATGCATGAAAGTGCACATGAAAAAGGATAAGTAAAGAAACCCATAGGGAATGTGTGAAGATAGAGGATGTCCTGCACTGGGTAAATAGGTAAGAGGATGGGAATATGTGTACTGTAAGCAGAAAAGAAGATGTAAAAAATATATATTAATTACCCATGTGTTGAATAGTGGCTGCTTAACAGAGCGGTCCTTTCCCAGTGAAGCACAGTGAGGGAGTGAACCGTCAGTCTGTTGGTCCCAGCTGATATACTCTGGCCCTGGGCGGGTCCCTGCCAGCGTCATGCATGACGTCATTGGTAGCTGAGAGATGAGAGAGCAATCACAGCTGAGAGTAACTCAGTGGATGTCTACTCATCACAGCTGTAGGCGTCAGATGGAGAAAAAACAAAACCCGGCTCACACCTTGCGGCATCAATTGATGCCACTTGGGGGGCCATTTTGTGCATGGCGCCGATGCGTTGAGATCGGGCCCCAACCGCCCCGAAATGCATGAGGGGAGGTGGGGAGGGAGCTGAGCGCATCGCAACCCCGGACAAAGAGACTGCAAAATATCAAAAACACTCCAGCCCATGTGCTGGATTTAAATCAATAAGTGAATTCCAGGGAATAAGGACCCTGGAGTTGGTACAAAATAGTTCTCAATAGACTCAAGGGAACACATGTAAAAATATGCTATGTAGTCACAGACTGTTACTCTGTTGGAAAATAAGTAACGGATTTGGGATAAAGATACAAAAAAATATATTTAAACTAAGGATAACAAAAATAATGATAGTGCGATTTGGTCACCGAGGGAGCGGGTGTCTTCCACCCAAATATATATATATAAACAAAAGAAAGTGACCAGTCGCATGAACTAAATATCAATGGCATGCTTCCATCCCGGGTTCATATATACAAGAAAAAAAGAGAGGGGCAAGTGGGACTTTAAATGAAGCATGTCAATTGAAAGTATAATAATGAATACATGTGAGTAGGTAAAATGATTGGATTTAATTAATAGTCAAGTCCATGATTTTGATGCATACAGTACCAATAAAGTAGTATAAATACAGACATAATCGCATGAATTGATATAAACGCATATTTAGCAGTAACAATCGAGGAAACTCAGTAGTGTAAACAAATCAATGGACATACATATATGCAATTCATAACAGAAGTACATGAATTAAAATCGCCAATCAAAATCACAAAATCGCATGAAATGAGAAAACTCAATAAAAAATTGATAAATGTCAGGGATATGATTTAGGCTTGATAGGGCATCCTTAGTTTGCGAACCCGACGCGTTTCTTGGCTTCTTGCCAGTCATCAGGGGTGGGATGCATAATTTAACTGAGGAAAACAAAAGAATATCATAAATATTGATACATGTGGAACCTCCGGCCAATAGAGAAAATCGTATCAGAAATGTCCAAATTGTCTACTTTGAATGGAAAAGCTACTTACAAAAATAGCCCAAAAGTCAAGAGGGGTCACCAGCAATGGGATCTGTTAGGGTGTGAGATATAACCGTCTCAACCGGGGTTGAGGCAGGGCACCGACCATCCTTCCAAAGTAATTGGAGGGTGGGCCAGGAGAGACCACAGCCGACTGATTCCTGAGCCCTCAGTATATTGGTCAATGAGTTGTAAATGGGAAAATCTGCAGAAAATTGAAAAAAATATGGTGTGTCAAAGGAAGTAAAACTGGAGTAGAAAGTGTTGGATGAATGAAATGACTGAAAGAAATATGTGCTTGGTGCATATAAAAGAGTAAATGTGTAAAAAATAGGATAATAAGGGGAAATGAAATGGATGCATGAAAGTGCACATGAAAAAGGATAAGTAAAGAAACCCATAGGGAATGTGTGAAGATAGAGGATGTCCTGCACTGGGTAAATAGGTAAGAGGATGGGAATATGTGTACTGTAAGCAGAAAAGAAGATGTAAAAAATATATATTAATTACCCATGTGTTGAATAGTGGCTGCTTAACAGAGCGGTCCTTTCCCAGTGAAGCACAGTGAGGGAGTGAACCGTCAGTCTGTTGGTCCCAGCTGATATACTCTGGCCCTGGGCGGGTCCCTGCCAGCGTCATGCATGACGTCATTGGTAGCTGAGAGATGAGAGAGCAATCACAGCTGAGAGTAACTCAGTGGATGTCTACTCATCACAGCTGTAGGCGTCAGATGGAGAAAAAACAAAACCCGGCTCACACCTTGCGGCATCAATTGATGCCACTTGGGGGGCCATTTTGTGCATGGCGCCGATGCGTTGAGATCGGGCCCCAACCGCCCCGAAATGCATGAGGGGAGGTGGGGAGGGAGCTGAGCGCATCGCAACCCCGGACAAAGAGACTGCAAAATATCAAAAACACTCCAGCCCATGTGCTGGATTTAAATCAATAAGTGAATTCCAGGGAATAAGGACCCTGGAGTTGGTACAAAATAGTTCTCAATAGACTCAAGGGAACACATGTAAAAATATGCTATGTAGTCACAGACTGTTACTCTGTTGGAAAATAAGTAACGGATTTGGGATAAAGATACAAAAAAGAACCCGGGATGGAAGCATGCCATTGATATTTAGTTCATGCGACTGGTCACTTTCTTTTGTTTATAACAAAGGAAATTAGATTTGTGTATTCACCATAAATTTCCTTTTCCCAGAGTTCATTGGGAGACACATTCCACCTTCTCTCTGTGTTTACAGTCTTTCTCTAGGCATTGCTTGGTACAAAACTGAGGCATGGTGGGATTTTGAGAAGGTATACAGGGCTGGTCTGGTTATTGTTCTGCCTCTCCAATCTGAGCACTGAAATTGTGACTTCTATAACTGATTAGTTTACAAGTGTCCAAATCCTCCTGTAGGCGGCTGTATAACCCAGTCCTGTGTTCCTCCCAAGAAATGCATTTTAGGGTAAGCACAAAACTCCAATTTTAAAGTCCTCCCCAAGTCTGGATAAATAAGGACCCCCGGGTAAGGATGTTCTAACTCTTCAGTAAGAAAGAGAGAAGATTTAGCACCCAGAACGTCATGTGACCATAAATTTATGCAAAGTATTTTCTTAATCACTGTAGAGATTTGTTACAAATGATGTGTGTGTGATCCCAGGCTGAAATACAGGTTTAATGTCTTCGTATAGTATGGCCACAGGTCTACTTTAATTAGATTTCTGTCCTCTGAAATGCAATGCTAATTATTTTGGAGTGGTGGTACAATAATGGGTTTCCACAGAAAGTTATGTTGCATGGTTGACAGCTGTAAACTCAATCCAGGAGCTAAAGAAAATTATTTATCTACTGTACTACAACATGTGACAGAGTTTTGGTTACTCTAGAATCCCAATGTAGAGTATCCAAAAGGGTTAGCTTTGATGGGGGTACATCTGTTAGCAAATCCAAAGAGTGTACAAGTACACAGTACATACGGCGCTCCTAGAAGAAGTGCAAAGTCCCTTGGTCCATTGGAACTTTCATCTGCATCTGTAGACCATCAACAGAGTAGAGGAATTGTGAAAATATATGTGTCACTGGCGCAAAACCTATCCTATCAAAAATAGTGTAAGTGGTATTTATAGCTGCTGCATCCAAAAAATATTTTTCAGAGAAAAATTAAATTAAAAGTGCTATGTGAGTGGATGCGCTGCTCCCATCTGTGCTCTCTATATTACCTGTGTATGTGCTATCTTAATAGCCTAATTTTGGACCGTACCCACGTGACCGGGAACGAACGGGGTTTGGAGAGGACGCGAACGCAAACAGGGGGGAACGTAAGCGGCAACGGAGACCATCTAGCACACACCAGACGAACCGGGCTGCAGTGCCCACCCGTCCTTAACTGCGGGAAAAGCTCGGTGCCGGCCTAATGGCACTTGGAAATGTGAGTGCAAAGTGTTTTTTATGTATGGAATAAAGGTTTTAAACGTTATTGCGCGATGATGGTTTTTTATCCGTTTGCATGAGGAACATTGAGGACCTGGTATAGATATTGGAGAAAGTTTCCTTTGAGTGGAGTGGTTATCCCTGTTAATGAACCAAAGGTGCAGTTTTAAAGATTAATCTGGTGAGTGGCAAATCTCACAGGTGGTGGTGAAGCACTAAGTCACTTTAATCTGATACCACACACAAGAGCACGCCGCCCACGGCAATTATAACGGATGATTTGCAACATATATGAAGAAGAGTCTATCATTATGTGACATATGTCACTGGACTTTTTATATGATTTAAAGTATTTGGATTAAGTTGTTGTTCACATGTGATGAACATATGATTATTGTATAAATGAGATATAACCTGTTAAGTGGATGGTGAACCAAATTAGGCTATTAAGATAGCACATACACAGGTAATATAGAGAGCACAGATGGGAGCAGCGCATCCACTCAGAGTAGAGGAATTGATGAGGCAGCTGGATGGATGGCTGAACAGGAGAAGGGACCGAGACTAGAACCTCTGAAGCTCCCGCAGAAGATTTGTGTAGGATCACCTCAATTCATTTTTGGGTACATCTGTTAGTCTGGTGACACCCTCAAAATCCCATGATACAATGAATTTGATAATCACAAATAATAGGCAACTTTATTCAGTAACAGCTGCCTGCTGAAAATAGGAGAAATGGTCAAAGTTCAATACAGGCATACCCCACTTTTAAGTACACAATGGGGTTTATTTACTAAAGCTGGAAAGTGCAAAATCAAGCTCACTTCTGCATAGAAACAAATGAGCTTCTAACCCCAGCTTGTTCAATTAAGCTTTGGTAATAAAACCTGGAAGCTCATTGGTTTCTATGCAGAAGTGAGCCTGATTTTGCACTTTCCAGCTTTAGTAAATAAACCCCATTGTGTACTTAAAAGTGGGGTATGCCTGTAATTATAGGAGGAATCACAGTTTTGGCCTCCAGGCTGGCATTCCTTAGCTACTGCGTTTCCCCAAAAATAAGCCTGGGTCTTATATTAATTTTGGCAACCAAAAACACAGTAGGGCTTATTTTCGGGGTAGGGTTGCCATTTAAACCCTAGTGTGAACAGAGTAAAAGTGCTTGTAAACTGCTAGAATCCTCGCTATTACAGTAGAATATAATGTAAAAGGCAGGGCATTTTTTCAGGGGGAACTTGGTGGAACTCAGTTTCACCACCTTTGGCTCAGACCCTTTGGTGCCTGCTCACCACAATCACTTGTAAACAGAGAAGTCTGGTTTCTGTGTTTACAAGTGACAGCTCTGCACTCTGCATGCAATGCAGTCCTGGTATTTAATGCCCCTTTAAGACCCTCCTACTGTTTTTGTGAAATTTGACTGAACACACCCACTATTTGATGTGATTTGTAGGGTGTGTGTAGGGGGAGGGGTTTTGTGGGGCAGTGGTTAAGTTCCAGCACCTATTGTTTGAGAAAAAAAGCCCTGGTAAAAGGTATGTGTTTCTGTAATCTAATTGTGTCACATACCTTCTTATAGCGCCGATTGGCACTATCGTGACCCACCTGATCAGTCTTCTCCGGCACAAGCACTGCAGAGGGAGGGGGGCCTGAGATCCCCCGCTGACAACTGGCAGAAGAGGAGAGCAGCGAGGATCAGCTGAGCACGGCTCAGCACTTCCATGGCCCTCCTAATCTCTTTTACGCACTGAGTTTTACAGGGGGGGTGAAATCCCCCGCTGACAACTGGGAGAAGAGGAGGAGAGCAGCAGGAGGTCAGCTGAGCGCCGAGCGCTATAAGAAGGTATTTTACTCAATTATATTACAGAAACACACACCTTTTACATATAATACTGTAATAGAGAGAATTCTAGCAGTTTAGAACCATTTTAAACGAAAGACTTATTTTCAGGGTAGGGCTTATAGTGCAGCCTTCCTGGAAAATCAGGATAGGTCTTATTTTCAGGGTAGGTCTTAATTTCACATGATATCCCATAAAGGTACATTGTGGTGGCCATGTTAGGATACTCTGTGGTCCATTATATTTGTGGCAAGCAGATAGAAAAAGGGGGACTCCTAGGGCTTTATTTACTAAAACTGGAGAGTGCTAAATCTGGTGCAGTTCTGCATAGAAACCAATTCACTTCCAGGTTTCATTGCCAAAGCTTAATTGAACAAGCTGAATTTAAAAGCTGATTGGCTACCATGCACAGCCACACCAGATTCTGAGTGCACCAGTTTTAGAAAATCTACCCCCCAGTGTCACAAAAACAAATTCTGTGTGAAATAGTAAACAATTGCTGTGAAATGTAAACAATTGCAAGTGAGTTTTGCAAAATGAAACAGTTCTGCAACACATGTACACAATAGCAATGCTTTAATGTAAAGAACAACAGATTACTTGCAAGACCCCACCTCCCTGCAAAAAATATTAAATCAATCTATCTTCCATCGCATGACCAGACTAAAGCTTCTAAGTCTGGAAAATATTAACTGTTAGATAGAGCAACTGTAGACCTAGCCTGTAGACCTGTATCTCCTGCAGCTATTCACGGCCGATCATTCAAACAGTGGTTACCTGTGAATAATCGACCTGGGACACAGACTGTCTGCTTTCAATGGGGCTTCACGCATGCAGCTAATTGCTAAAAGTGTGAATGGGGCCTAAAGTGGACACTCATGATAATTTGCCATCAGTGCCCATCAATGCCCAAGTGGGAAACATCCTCTTGCTATGCCTGCCCCTACCAAGACATTCTAGTGGATGGTATTGAAAAGTAGGGATGGAAGGCATCACCTGAGTTTAGTATTAAAGCATCTGTATTTATTCCATAAGATTAAAAAAACATATACAAGATGTAAGGCATATTCACGTTTATCAAATGGTCATCAGCCCCGTGGTTATCGCTACCCTATAGACTCCTCTGGCAGTCCGAGTGGCTGGATGGAAGATGTCAGAAGGAAGTGGCGCCTAGACAATACCATGTCCGTGCTGACCAGCGTGGACCGCACTGGTGGAAGTGACGTCACTGGAGGAGGATCGGGATCGCGATGATGATGTGCAGGCTATGCGTTCGGAGCTCACAGCTCCTTCTACTAGCCAGCCACTCAGACAGAGGAGTCTACAGGGTAGTAATAACCACGGGGCTGATGACCATTTGATAAGTGTAAATATGTCTTACATCTTGTAAGTGTTTTTAATCTTATGGAATAAATACTGATGCTTTAACACTACATTTAGGTGGCGCCTCCTCTCCCTTCTTTTCTGTTTTTGATACAGAGTTTTTTGGACACGGTCTCAAGATGCTATATATATATATAGTAATTGTTTACACTTCTGGACTGATGGATATATATTTGTATATAATTTATGAGTACTAATCTTTGTTCGGGTCATACACCTGTCTGTGCGCCAGAAAGTCACTTTATGACTTGTGGCTGGTATTGTACTGCTTTTTTTGGAACAGCTTTTTGTTACTGGTTGTTGGAAATTCTGTATCTAGTCCTACAGAACAGACAGTGCACAAGTCCACATGGGATTTACAGGAACAGGGACTTTGTTATACAGAGAAAAGACATAGAGTTTAATCATAGATGCAGCTAAAAACTTATAAACACTGCCATCTACTGGCTGATGAAGTTGTTGCACAAAATACATGATCAATGTATTCCAACTAGAGATGTGAAGGCCCGGAAAAAAAATTGAATAATTCGGAAAAATTGAAAAAAGAAAAAAAAAATGATGAATAAAATATTTTAAGACAGGGCGTTCACCTTAAGTTTTTAGAAGTTCCTAATTGTGATGACAGACAAAAAAGAACAGCTGCAGAAGCAGAGACGGATACTGACAATTTCAGCTCAGAAAATAATTCTGATTAAATGTCCATTGAAACTTAGTCCCACTGCTTCTTAACACTTCCCACATCTTCAATTCTTTTTATGAGAATGGGGTTTTTATTTTTATTTAATACTGTGGAGAGGAAATATGAAAAATTGTTACTTTTGGTTTTGAAAATTGTTTTGTGGAGGCTTTTTGGCTGTTCCACATAAACTAGTAAGCAGTTCAGGAGATTGTTGCTCCCTTTGTTACACATAAATATAATAAAAAAAGTCAATTCTGTTTGTGATAATTGTTTGGCTACACTATATTTTTAATATGCTAGTTGTGATAATTTTATGCCAAGTCAAATTGTCCATAGTCATATTTTATGTTTCTAAAGTAACAGAATGACTTTCAATCTTAAAAAGACAAAAAAAGTGCTAATGTAGCATTTTTTTTAATTTTTCCAAAAATTTCTATTTTTTCCACCAAAAACCAGGCAAAAAACAGGTTTTTTTCCGAGCATCAAAATTTCCGGAAATTTTACATCTCTAATTCCAACACTGGTCCAGGCCCACTAACATCAGATGTGCTAAGAAAAAAAACATAGAAACATAGATGATACAAGGTCTGGTGTCACCCCAACATCATCTCCATCCCTAATTCAATTCATATATACATGGGGTTCGCCCTGGGACTTTGAGTGAGGTGAATATGGTTAGTCAAAAAAACATATCATGGAAGTAAAAAAATAGATTTATTAAAATTGTTGCACATCTGAAACACAACAGCAATAAATGCAGGCTGATAAAATATGCATACAATGTGAACATGGAATAATCCACATACATGGTAAAACAGTGTATACCAATATACAAACATCAGAGAAATGTGCAAGCATCAGTAGTACCCAACGACGTTTCGTGAGACCGTGCTCGCTCTTCAGGTGTAAATGCTTTGCTAAAGCTGTAATACAAGTAGTAAATCAAATGAATGAGTGTATGTTGCATCAAAAAAGCAGGGAGGTGAGTAATCATCGGGTCAGACTGTGGGCCCCCATGCTCACCAATGAGCTGGGCCAGGCCATCAGTTGCTGACCCCACTAGCGGCTGGAGCAACAAACATCCAGCACAGGAGTTGAGGAGGCGAAGCAAAAGGTGACCCCAAGATTGATACAAGTGCAAGTGTCCCTAGAGGTCTCCCTTTGTTCATAATCATGAACTGCAAAGATGGTAAAATGGTATATGTGTATATCAGAAAGACCCTGCGGATATAGGTAAACTTCCTGCAGTGTTGTGAATGCATGTTGCAAAAATAGTAAGAGAGTATATATATATATATATATATATATATATATATATATATATATATATATATATATATATATATATATATGTAGCGGGCACCTGCTAGGTAGGTGACCTTTCTTGCTAGCTTTCTATGACAGGTAAATTTAGACAGGCTGATGCTATTCCAGCAGGCCTGTTTTGTTAATTTCCATATTTGAGTGACAGGTAGTTTATGTGTTGGTCTCGGCCAATCATTAATTTGCTTGGTAATCCCGGGACTCTCATATAAAAGCGGGGTCACATGGTGCCCGAGAAAGTTCGAGTCCAGTCCTGCTCTGAGGAGCGAGAGAGCCAGCCTGGTTCCCGGAGGGGAAGTTGGAGGTTTTCCCCTCCGGGGACCCAACGGAGCTTCACCCTAGCGAGAAGGGTGGAGATCCGATCCTCATGGAGGAACAGAAGACATCTTACAGCGTGTGGTCATGGATGTCGTAGGCCGCCCCTGCGGGGAGGGAAGCGGGCCACAAAGAGGTTGAGAACCTGAGAATCATTGCGGATGAACTAGCAACAAAGCGGAAGGAAACTGGGCGGTCGATCGTTTATGAGTGGCACATGGACTATTGATCAAGTGAGTGAAAGCCCAAGGGAAGGGTACTACCAGAGACTAAGGGTTGTTGGTGCACAAGTCAGTGAGATGGGCAGTAATGGCCTATGACTTTGAGTTCAGCATTGCCCCCGGATTCCAATCAGTCAAGCGGAAGGAGTTATGCAGAGTGGCTCTCTTTAAACTTAATTTGGAAGTACCATGCCGGTGGGAAGTAGTGGTAAAGAGGTAGCGGTGAAGCTGCAAGTAAACTTCAGTGGAGGCTTCCACAGGAGTGTCCGGTTCAGTTAAAGTTTCAGCACCTCCATTTAATGTGACAAACACCATCATTCCTAGCAGGCCAGCTACGTTTCAGAAATGGGTCAGTAGAGCTACTGATGCGTGTGTTCTGCCTGGCAGAGGAAAGGCTAAGGACTTGCCTAGACTCTCTAGATTCTAGAGAGAGGTCCAGCGAAAGGTGGCTCAATAATGAGGTTTTGATTACCCCCATGTCCCGGAACAAGTTATGGACATTGTGGAAAGTTCCTGGGAATCATGGGATGATGAACTTGTGTGGGACTACCTTCATGTGCCTAAACCAAAAAGGACACCTGACAGTGAGGTTTGGGTTCGGTTCAAAGATATTCATCAGGAGTGGAAGCTTGGAAGAGCGATCCACAAGGACAGAGTATTGGTGGTAAAAGCTGGACAAAATACCCGCAGTTAATCTCGGTGAGAGGACCGGGAGATAGTCGGAAGAGGTTGCCTGACCCAAGATATTTTTTGTGAACAGGATTGTGTTCACAGGTGTATGTCTTCTACCCAGATTGACTGCAGGATGGCAGATGGGTTAGGGTGGGTTTTCCCTCAATTAAACTGTTAAGCAGGAGGATCACATTCATGGTGCCTAACAAGGACAAAGTTAAGGACACTAGGGTGTGCTGTCTCTGCTTAAATCGCTTTGTAGCGCAAGTACTTCTTCAAGGACTCTTGTTTAAGAGCCAAACAGAAAGTTTATTTTTGCCAACGGGCAGGCTGATTTACTTGCCGAGCATGTCTATTGGGATGCGCTTTGCAGGAGTACTGCTGGACTCCTTTTGAGGGAGCAACTATCCTAATGGGAACATACATGCAATTACCCGGTAGAGGATTATAACCCCCTCTGCATGGTAATTTTTGTGTAGTAGTTAGAATTATTGTGTGTTTTCCTTTTAGGTATATTGGAGATGTGACAGTAGTTCATTCTACAGAAGAAGGCCTGTGGCAATCAGAGTATTCCTCCCAGGGGAGCAGTGCTTTGGTTCCGCTTGTATTGAATGTTAATGTAGGGATCTACAGTCAGGCCATGTAAATACTTTTGTGCTGATATTGTATACAGTGACAAGTGATGTTAACCCTGTTCAAAGTTTATTTCCCTTTTTCCCGTTACCATTAATGTAATGAGATGCTCTTCCTTTCTTAAAATTTTAGAGAGTTACTCTGAAATTGATTCCCCACAACTGGGGACAGTTGTGATTCATGTGGGGGTGTATGTAGCGGGCAACCTACTTTTAGGTAGGTGACCTTTCTTGCTAGCTTTCTTTGACAGGTAAATTTAGACAGGCTGATGTTATTCCAGCAGGCCTGTTTTCCCCGGAGGGGAAGTTGAAGGTTTTCCCCTCCGGGGACCCAACGGAGCTTCACCCTAGCGAGAAGGGTGGAGATCCGATCAGCATGGAGAAACAGACGACATCTTACAGCGTGTGGTCATGGAAGTCGTAGGCCGCCCCTGCAGGGAGGGACGCGGGCTACAAAGAGGTAGAGAACCTGAGAATCATTGCGGATGAAGTAGCAACAAAGCGGAAGGAAACTGGGTGGTTGATCGTTTATGAGTGACACATGGACTATTGATCAAGTAAGTGAAAGCCCAAGGGAAGGGTACTACCAGAGACTGAGGGTTGTTGGTGCACAAGTCAGTGAGATGGGCAGTAATGGCCTATGACTTTGAGTTCAGCATTGCCCCGGGATTCCAATCAGTAAAGCGGAAGGAGTTATGCAAAGTGGCTCTCCTTTAGCTTAATTTGGAAGTACCATGCCGGTGGGAAGTAGTGGTAAAGAGGTAGCAGTGAAGCTGCAAGTACACATATAGAGATATGGATCATTCCTTTTAAAGTTGTCCAGATGAAGAAGTTATTCAGAGTGACTCTTTATCAACTAATTCTCTATCAAATCTACTTCCATCGTCCCTGAATGAAGAGATTGTTTAAGATGATCTCCTGATTATCTGCAATTGTTCATAGATTTTTCTGTAAGAATCATTGAAAAATGACAATGTAACAAAAGAGCACCTCAAAGAAAGTCCTTCTCCCATCCCAGTTTATGTTGATGAATAAAGCATTAAGAAAAAGCATTAAGGACTGTGACTTTTAAATCTATGGGCTGCGAGGGTTGAGTATTAAACGTGAATTATGTATAATTATGCAAATATTCAGCCGCTCCTTCGGGGGTACGCGCTACATATATATATGTATATATATATATATATATATATATATATAAAAATAAATATCAGAAGGACCCTGCAAATGCAGGTGAGCTTCCTGCAGTGTTTCATATACAGTATCTCACAAAAGTGAGTACACCCCTCAGTTTTTTGTAAATATTTTATTATATCTTTTCATGTGACAACACTGAAGAAATGACACTTTGCTACAATGTAAAGTAGCGAGTGTACAGCTTGTATAACAGTGTAAATTTGCTGCCCCCTCAAAATAACTCACTACATAGCCATTAATGTCTAAACCGCTGGCAACAAAAGTGAATACACTCCTAAGTGAAAATGTCCAAATTGGGCCCAAATTGTCAATACTTTGTGTGGCCACCATTATTTTCCAGCACTGCCTTAACCTTCTTGGGCATGGAGTTCACCAGAGCTTCACAGGTTGCCACTGGAGTCCCCTACCACTCCTCCATGACGACATCACGGAGCTGGTGGATGTTAGAGACCTTCCGCTCCTCCACCTTCCGTTTGAGGATGCCCCAGAGATGCTCAATAGGGTTTAGGTCCGAGACATGCTTGGCCAGTCCATCACCTTTTACCCTCCGCTTCTTTAGCAAGGCAGTGGTTGTCTTGGAGCTGTGTTTGGGATCGTTATTATGTTGGCCCAGTCTCTGAAGGGAGGGGATCATGCTCGGCTTCAGTATGTCACAGCACATGTTGGCATTCATGGTACTCTCAATGAACTGTAGCTTCCCATTGCCGGTAGCACTCATGCAGCCCCAGACCATGACACTCCCACCACCATGCTTGACTGTAGGCTTGTACACTTGTCTTTGTACTTCTCACCTGGTTGCCACCACACCTGCTTGACACCATCTGAACCAAATAAGTTTATCTTGGTCTCATCAGACCACAGGACATGGTTCCAGTAATCCATGCCCTTAGTCTGCTTGTCTTCAGCAAACTGTTTGCGGGCTTTCTTGTGCATCATCTTTAGAAGAGGCTTCCTTCTGGGACGACAGCTGTGTAGACCAATTTGATGCAGTGTGCGGCATATGGTCTGAGCACTGACAGACTGACCCCCCATCCCTTCAACCTCTGCAGTAATGCTGACAGCACTCATACGTCTATTTCCCAAAGACAACCTCTGCATATGATGCTGAGCACGTGCACTCAACTCCTTTGGTCGACCATGACGAGGCCTGTTCTGAGTGGAACCTGTCCTGTTAAACTGCTGTATGGTCTTGGCCACCATGCTGCAGCTCAGTTTCAGGGTCTTCGCAATCTTTTTATAGCCTAGGCCATCTTTATGTAGAGAAACAATTCTTTTTTTCAGATCCTCAGAGAGTTCTTTGCCATGAGGTGACATGTTGAACGTCCAGTGACCAGTATGAGAGAGTGAGAGGGATAACACCAAATTCCTGCTCCCCATTCACACCTGCGACCTTGTAACACTAGCAAGTCACATGACACTGGGGAGGGAAAATGGCTAATTGGGCCTAATTTGGACATTTTCACTTAGGGGTGTACTCACTTTTGTTGCCAGTGGTTTAGACATTAATGGCTGTGTGTTGAGTTATTTTGAGGGGACAGCAAATTTACACTGTTATACAAGCTGTACACTCACTACGTTACATTGTAGCAAAGTGTCATTTCTTCAGTGTTGTCACATGAAAAGATATAATAAAATATTTACAATAATGTGAGGGGTGTACTCACTTTTGTGAGATACTGTACATATAAATGTATAGGGACCAGCATGAAGTAAATGCTGGTATATGCTGGGAGACTAGAAGGGCATGAAAATAAAACATTACAGAGTAAAAAATGTTGGGCCAGTGGTGTGCAAGTGCACATTGAGTGGAATAAAGTGGGGGTTAAAGGAAAAGGCAAACAAATGTGCTGAAATATGAACTAAGTTAAAAAGCAATACGAATTACCTGGGTGTAATGTGAGACCATCCCCTTGTGGAAGTGCAGCTGGTATGTGTAAACTCATGATGTGAGGGAGAAAAGCTGCCATGTCAGGCTCCAATTATAACCCCGAAGGGGGAGGGACCAAATGCTCCGCCCCCAATGTCATGTGCGAACAAGGCGGCGTACGAGCGCTGGAGACACTCATTGCTGCTGGGGCTGCAGATGCGCAGTGTCCCCCATTGTTTGTGATGTTAAACATAGCCTAAGGGTGACGACGCCGGGATTGGCGCCCCCGATGAGTGTGGAAAACATGAGGGTCGATATGTGGGTGCTCCCCCCAAGCCATAAGGGCGGGAGGGGACAGCAGGAGGTCTTAGTGGAAAGTGCAGCTTCCACAACAATTAATCAAAATCAATTTTGTACTGGCCTCACTTCATCAGAGACCATTCTGCTATGTTGCTATTAGGTACAGGATTTTGCACTTAGTAAATAGCTCTTTGCACAGTTTTTAAGTATTTTTTCTTACTGCTTTGTGAGTGTGTTCATGTTCTTCTATTGTAATATTATTTTTTTTTTTATTGATTTGATAGTATATTTTTTTATATCTGTTTGTGCCTACATGATAGTAGAGTAGCTAACATCATGAGCATATTTTTTAGACTGAGACCACTAAGCTAGTAGTAACATTAATATGATATTGGTTAGGTCATTGTGTCCCCTACAATGTTTCAAAGTTGATGATCTAATTTATGAACTACACACACCATTGCTCACAGGTTTGTTTTCCTGCTAGATCAATAAGGTGATTTGTCACGCTGTTCTTCAATACAGTGCATGAGGTCAGAACTCTATTGTATATTTACCCCAGTGACCAGCCATTCTTCATTTCAGGGTTAGGACCTTCATTGTGTACACTATTCACTCTTCCAGTGCCAGCATTCTTCTCCATGTGATGGTAATCACAATTACATTTTATTTTATTCCAATATAAACCATTTGGTGACTTTGTGCCCTACAGCTTTACATTTTAGTGTTAATTTGCTATGTGCTAAATAAATACACATTACTATACTAAATGTTAGAATCTGTTCTTTTTTCGGTATCAGGTCAAATATTCTATTAGTAGTATTTTTTTTGTGATAATCTTACATCTCTCACTGGTATAATGGATAGAAAAGATGTTTCCAATGCAGTATGAACTCCAAGACACTTTCACACCTCCATATGCTAAATAACAGCCCAAATTATATTAATCCCTGTCATTGGTTAGTATAAAGCTAAATTCAAGGATAGCATTTATATTTTTCATTTGCTATGCATAAACTACCTCTTGATGCCTGGCCTATGTGTGGTTACTGCTGTGTTCAGGAAATCCCTTACTTTTGTGCTTGTATTGTAATATAAGCACTGAACATCCGGTGCTGAGATTTATGCCACATACACACGAGCGGACTTTACGGCAGACTTTGCCCGGCGGACTGGATTTCGTCAGACAATTCGATCATGTGTGGGCTCCAGCAGACTTTGTTTTCTCAAGTTGGATGGACTTAGATTTGAAACATGTTTTAAATTAATCTGTCGAAATCGAGTCCGGTCGAAAAGTCCGCTCGTCTGTATGCTAGTTCGACGGACAAAAAGCCACGCTAGGGCAGCTATTGGCTACTGGCTATGAACTTCCTTGTTTTAGTTCGGTCGTACGTCATCACGTATAAATTCGACAGACTTTGGTGGACTGTGTGTAGGCAAGTCCATTCATTCAGAAAGTCCATCGTAAAGTACGTAGAAAAGTCCGCCAGGCAAAGTCTGCCGTAAAGTCCGACCGTGTGTACGCGGCAATACAGTTCCAGCTGTAATAAATCTCTGACAGCTTGCTTTCCACCTCATCCAAAAAAAGTCTTGTATTCATTTCACAGAATACAAGGCTTTCTGCAATTGGACAGATGGAGATCATGACATTCGTCCACACCTCCTTCATTCATAGAGTACCTTGTATTCAGTGAAAGGAGTACAAGACATTTTATGAATGGAGACAGTGGAGAGTGAGCAACCTGCTATCAGAAATGTACTTTAGCTAAGCTGTAATTCTCAGTGGTAGATGTTTGATACTTATGCCATGTACACACGATCGGACTTTCCAATGGGAAATGTTCGATGTGAGCTTGTTGTCGGAAAGTCCAACCGTGTGTATGCTCCATCGAACATTTGCTGTCAGAATTTCCGCACACAAATGTTTGAGAGCAGGTTCTCAAATTTTCCGACAACAAAACTTGTTGTTGGAAAGTCTGATCGTGTGTACACAAGTCCGTCGCACAAAAGTTCACGCATGCTCTGAATCGAACAGAAGGAGCCAGGGCCATCTTAAGAGCATTATAGGCCCCCTGGCAATACAGTGCACTGGGGCCCTGTCTATACAATCACGCACGAGAATAAAAATGAAAATTATCAATAAGGCTATATTTATTGGTACTTCCAACAAAATCAGTGTTTAAACATTAACACAACGTTTGGACAATATAACACGAACTTGAAAAGCAAGACTTTGAAAAACAAGAAAGTACAGGTTGAAATGGGGGACAGTACAAGAGCACTAATTAATTATTAAATTTGCAATACTTCTTTGTAGAGAATTCCTTTATAATTGTCTTGAAGTCAATGGTTTTTAGGATGTCATTTTCTATACACATGAGTGAAAAACAGTTCAAACGCTGCTACCCCATTGTGCTGCGAAGCTCATTTTTTATCAGTTTCAATCTTGAGAACGAACGCTCTGCACAGTTGGTCACCATCATGCACATGAACACTCTGAGTGCAATTTCCACATTCGGAAAAACAAATTTCAAGTTGTCTGAAATATTTTTTCTGTACAATGCAGGGAGAGTCTCACAATTTTGATCAAGAATCATGTAGTGCTTGAGATGCTCACATTCATTTAGTAGGTCACCATAATCAAGATCTTTGTGATAAACATTAGCAAGATATTCACACTTTTTTTAGCTCATCAGAACTAATTGTTTTTAATTCACAGAAGAATGAAAACATAGTCCCAATGAATGAATAAGCTTCTGCACATTTTGTCAGTGCAGGAATTAGAGAGTCCAGAACAGGAAGGAATGTTTCCACCTTAAACTTTTAACTTTTACTAAGAAGTAACTCTTTTTCTGATCCGTCTCTAGTGAGGCGTACACTTCGTTTCCGCTTTTCCTTATAATCTGAATCTGGACACCTACTCCTGACTTTCAATTCATATGCACTAAATCTGTCTCTAGTATCCTGAAGATACATTTTTAGAGACTCAAGAAGGTTCATGGCAACAAGTATGTTCACATCCTCTGATTGCAGGACCTCGCTTGTTTTGTTGACTCTTTCCAGAATGTCATTCCAAAGAATTGTGAGGAAGATCATTTCCAGGTTTTCCATTTTGTCACTCAATCCTTCTGCCTCTCGCCTTGTGTTTATTTCCTGTTCAGTGTCAGCTGATACAGAATCTAGTGCATTTTTAATTTTCTCAAAACCCTCATGTAAAGCATGAACAGCATCAAAATGTGCCGACCATCTTGTGTCAGACAGACGCTTGACCACAATGTTTTTTCCAAGAGATGATGCAAGAACATTCCATCGATGTATGGAAGCAGAGGAGAGTGAATAAAGACGCTGAACAAAGTCAAAGAATTTTACAGTCAGTAGACAACACTCTGCTGCTTTTACCCCCATCAGGTTCAGGCTGTGTCCAGCACAGGGGACATACATGGCAAACTTATTCAACTGAAGAATCCGTGCTTGCAATCCAGTATAGCGTCCAGACATATTTGAGGCATTGTCATATGACTGACCACGGCAGTTGGATAATGGAATTTTGTTCTCATTAATGAATCCCACAACAGTGTCGGCTAGATTCTTTGCACCATGAGAAAAGATGGGGATGAACTTAAGAAAACGTTCCACGGGCTCACTTCCTTGAATGTACCGGACAGTAAATGTCAGTTGATCAATGTGTGAGATGTCATGGTGTGGAATCCACACTTATTAAATAATATTTTGATTCTTTTATTTCTTCGAGAATAGCAGACAGAACATGTTGTCCCATTATTTCAATGAGTTCCTCACAAATAGTGGCAGATAAATATGATGGGTTCCCCTTTCCTGGATTCCCATACAATTTGAGATGTTCTTCCAAAAAAGTGTCAAATTCACTTAACAGCTCAAGAATACCTAAATAGTTTCCATTTTGGCAGACCTCTGGAGGCAAGAAAGTGAATTGCAGAAACCACTTGTGTCAACACTTTATGCCAATACTCCTGCTCTGAGCGAAGTTGTTGAAGTAATAGTTACATAGTTACATAGTTACATAGTTACATAGTTACATAGTAGGTGAGTTTGAAAAAAGACACAAGTCCATCAAGTCCAACCTATGTGTGTGATTATGTGTCAGTATTACATTACATATCCCTGTATATTGCGGTCATTCAGGTGATTATCTAATAGTTTCTTGAAGCTATCAATGCTCCCCGCTGAGACCACCGCCTGTGGAAGGGAATTCCACATCCTTGCCGCTCTTACAGTAAAGAACCCTCTACGTAGTTTAAGGTTAAACCTCTTTTCTTCTAATTGTAATGAGTGGCCACGAGTCTTATTAAACTCTCTTCTGCGAAAAAGTTTTATCCCTATTGTGGGGTCACCAGTACAGTATTTGTAAATTGAAATCATATCCCCTCTCAAGCGTCTCTTCTCCAGAGAGAATAAGTTCAGTGCTCGCAACCTTTCCTCATAACTAAGATCCTCCAGACCCTTTATTAGCTTTGTTGCCCTTCTTTGTACTCGCTCCATTTCCAGTACGTCCCTCCTGAAGACTGGTGCCCAGAACTGGACAGCATACTCCAGGTGCGGGCGGACCAGAGTCTTGTAGAGCGGGAGAATTATCGTTTTATCTCTGCAGTTGATCCCCCTTTTAATGCATGCCAATATTCTGTTTGCTTTATTAGCAGCAGCTTGGCATTGCATGCCATTGCTGAGCCTATCATCCACTAGGACCCCCAGGTCCTTTTCCATCCTAGATTCCCCCAGAGGTTCTCCCCCCAGTGTATAGATTGCATTCATATTTTTGCCACCCAAATGCATTATTTTACATTTTTCTACATTGAACCTCATTTGCCATGTAGTCGCCCACCCCATTAATTTGTTCAGGTCTTTTTGCAAGATTTCCACATCCTGCGGAGAAGTTATTGCCCTGCTTAGCTTAGTATCGTCTGCAAATACAGAGATTGAACTGTTTATCCCATCCTCCAGGTTGTTTATGAACAAATTAAATAGGATTGGTCCCAGCACAGAACCCTGGGGAACCCCACTACCCACCCCTGACCATTCTGAGTACTCCCCATTTATCACCACCCTCTGAACACGCCCTTGTAGCCAGTTTTCAATCCATGTACTCACCCTATGGTCCATGCCAACGCACCTTATTTTGTACAGTAAACGTTTATGGGGAACTGTGTCAAATGCTTTTGCAAAATCCAGATACACCACGTCTACGGGCCTTCCTTTATCTAGATGGCAACTCACCTCCTCATAGAAGGTTAATAGATTGGTTTGGCAAGAACGATTCTTCATGAATCCATGCTGATTACTGCTAATGATATCATTCTTATTACTAAAATCTTGTATATAGTCCCTTATCATCCCCTCCAAGAGTTTACATACTATTGATGTTAGGCTAACTGGTCTGTAATTCCCAGGGATGTTTTTTGGGCCCTTTTTAAATATTGGTGCTACATTGGCTTTTCTCCAATCAGCTGGTACCATTCCAGTCAATAGACTGTCTGTAAAAATTAGGAACAACGGTCTGGCAATCACCTGACTGAGTTCCCTAAGTACCCTCGGATGCAAGCCATCTGGTCCCGGTGATTTATTAATGTTAAGTTTCTCAAGTCTAATTTTAATTCCGTCCTCTGTTAACCATGTAGGTGCTTCCTGTGTTGTGTCATGAGGATATAAACACTGCAGTTTTGGTTACTGAAGCCCCCCGATTCACTCGTGAAGACTGAGGAGAAGAATAAATTCAATACCTTTGCCATCTCCCCATCCTTTGTAACCAGATGTCCTTCCTCATTCTTTATGGGGCCAATATGGTCTGTCCTCCCTTTTTTACTGTTTACATACTTAAAGAATTTATAGTGTATTGACATTTCCAGTTTCTTTATGGCGAATCAAATATGCCGTCATGTACTTGCGTTGTTCTTCTTCGTTTTCATGTTCACCAATAACATTGCTGTGTTTCCAGTCATTGAATCCTGATGTAGCAAAGGGAGATTCTGTCTTGGAAAATAGGCGACATGCAAAGCAGTACAAACGACCTTGGGATGGTGAATAGTAGCAATTCACGCTTTACACACTCGCCATTCCGCAATTCACGTTTAAACACATTCTTTGACAATACCTTGTGTATTTTCTCTTCCAGTTCCTTTATACACTCTGCTTCAGTTGAAAAGGTTACTGTCATGATTCTGGCATGCTGTCGACCCACTATGAATCCAGTAATCCACTGTACTAGTATTGCTAATATCCCATAGCCCCGGATCTGTGTCTTGGGTTGCAAACTCCCTTACTGATACAGATATGGGCATTTCCTCTTGTGGATTTTCCCCAGCAGCAGGATCAGATAATGATACCATTGGTATTTCTATTGGAATTGGAGTGCATGTAGATGTGGATGCTACACCTGGAGGAGCAGAACTACTGGCTGACGTTACACCTGGAGGAGCAGAACTACTGGCTGACGTTACACCTGGAGGAGCAGAACTACTGGCTGACGTTACACCTGGAGGAGCAGAACTACTGGCTGACGTTACACCTGGAGGAGCAGAACTACTGGCTGACGTTACACCTGGAGGAGCAGAACTACTGGCTGACGTTACACCTGGAGGAGCAGAACTAATGGTTGACGTTACACCTGGAGGAGCAGAACTACTGGCTGACGTTACACCTGGAGGAGCAGAACTACTGGCTGACGTTACACCTGGAGGAGCAGAACTACTGGCTGACGTTACACCTGGAGGAGCAGAACTACTGGCTGACGTTACACCTGGAGGAGCAGAACTACTGGCTGACGTTACACCTGGAGGAGCAGAACTACTGGCTGACGTTACACCTGGAGGAGCAGAATTACTGTCTGACATTACACCTGGATTGAGCCAAAATGTTAGTTTTGGAAATTTGCACATTTTCTCTTTCTCCTCTGCAGCCTTTTTTCCTCTTCTGTGCTCCACTCAAAACATTACATTTCATTTCTGCTCTAAAAGTTACTTTCACCAACACGTAATAAAGTTTCTTTTTCCTCACCTTTCTTACACTTTCTCGAACTAGTGGCAACTCTAAGATTGATATATAAGGGGGACACATAAGATATTACAGTCAAAACTTGGGGGGACCCGGGCACTAATTACTTTCACCACTAAATCATACAACTAAAAAAAACTAAATAAATATATATAAATGTACACACTCACACTCTGGTGCTGCTGGTGCTGCCTGGTGGGTATTAATGCTGGCGTGGGTACTGCTGGTGCTGGTGGGTATTAATGCTGGCGTGGGTACTGCTGGTGCTGGTGGGTATTAATGCTGCCTGGCTCCTCTGAGATGCGGAAGTGTGACAGGAAGCATGCGGCTGCAGTAGAGAGCAGAGCCGATGCTTCCTGTATCTGTCACAGGCGCAGTGCATTTCATATCACTCCGCCTGTGAAGAGCCGGAAGTACACAGAAAGCATTGGCTCCGTTCCTCATAGTGACAGCTGACTCACACTGCTCGCCGCTGAGTCGCTGACAGATATCGGGACTGATCGCGCGGCGGCACTCTGTCTCTGTGAGGGAGCCGCACCGCACATCACTGGCACAATGCGGCAGTGAACTTTGTGACATTTGAATGATGCTTGGCTGGGGTCGCTGGGCAGGTGGGGCCAGGGCTGATCCTAGGGTCACAGGCACCTGGGTGCAGAAATATTTCTGGCGCCCTCACATGGGCGTGGTCATCTTACTAACTCCTCTCCTTTACTGAAATGCACAGTCGCTGTTTGATGGGCACAGTGGCAGCGTTTGATGGGCACAGTGGCTGTGTTTAATGGCACAGTGGCTGCATTTGATGGGCACAGTGGCAGCTTTGATGGGCACAGTGGCAGCGTTTGATTGGTACAGTGGCTGCATTTAATGCACCGTTGCCTGCGCTTGATGGGCACAGTGGCAGCTTTGATGGGCACAGTGGCTGTGTTTGATGGGCTCAGTGGCAGCTTTGATGGGCACAGTGGCTGTGTTTGATGGGCACAGTGGCTGTGTTTGGTGGGCACAGTGGCAGCTTTTGATGGGCACAGTGGCAGCGTTTGATGGGCACAGTGGCAGCTTTGATGGGCACAGTGGCTGTGTTTGATGGGCACAGTGGCAGCTTTGATGGGCACAGTGGCTGTGTTTGATGGGCAAAGTGGCAGCTTTTGATGGGCACAGGGGCTGCGTTTGATGGGCACAGCGGCAGCTTTGATGGGCACAATGGCAGCGCTTGATGGGCACAGTGGCTGCATTTAATGTCACAGTGGCTGCGTTTGATGGGCACAGTGGCAGCTTTGATGGGCACAGTGGCTGTGTTTGATGGGCACAGTGGCAGCTTTGATGGGCACAGTGGCTGTGTTTGATGGGCACAGTGGCTGCGTTTGATGGGCACAGTGGCAGCTTTGATGGGCACAGTGGCTGTGTTTGATGGGCACAGTGGCTGTGTTTGATGAACACAGTGGCAGCTTTTGATGGGCACAGTGGCAGCTTTGATGGGCACAGTGGCAGCTTTGATGGGCACAGTGGCTGTGTTTGATGTGCACATTGGCAGCTTTTGATGGGCACAGTGGCAGCTTTTGATGGGCACAGTGGCTGTGTTTGATGGGCACAGTGGCAGCTTTGATGGGCACAGTGGCATCTTTGATGGGCACAGTGGCTGTGTTTGATGAGCACAGTGGCTGTGTTTGATGGGCACAGTGGCTGTGTTTGATGGGCACAGTGGCAGATTTTGATGGGCACAGTGGCAGCTTTGATGGGCACAGTGGCTGTGTTTGATGAGCACAGTGGCTGTGTTTGATGGGCACAGTGGCAGCTTTTGATGGGCACAGTGGCAGCTTTTAATGGGCACAGTGGCTGTGTTTAATGACACAATGGCTGCATTTAATGGCACAGTGGAAGCTTTGTTGGGCATAGTGGCTGTGTTTGATGGGCACAGTGGCAGTGTTTGTTGGGCACAGTGGCAGCTTTTGATGGCACAGTGACAGTGGCTGTGTTTGATGGGCATAGTGGATGTTTTTGATGGGCACAGTGGCAGCTTTTGATTGGGCACAGTGGCTGTGTTTGATGGGCACAACTTTAACTTACTTAAGTTTTACTAGACAGACTTACTTGAGGGGGTCGCTGGCTTGGTGCAGTGCAGTGAGTCACAGCAAGGCAGCTTAGCTATCAATCTCAGTCAGGGCCGAAAGTTTCGCTCCGCTCCCTTTACGCTGTCTGAAGAACATGGCAGAGGTGGGCGGAGCTTGTTCACTAGCCGCAGAGGCGGTGCACTATGAATGCTGGGGCGGCCGCGGCTTCAGACTGAGACTGACGTCACTGATTGCTAGTTAGACACCGGGCGGCCGGCGATTCTAGCAAGTGAGCAACCAGTGCAGTGCGGTCAGTCATCTGCACTCTGCAGCAGATCGCAGTGCTGAGGATCGGCCCTGGGTCACTGGGTGGGGTGCCCTCCAGGCCCGTAAAAGACTGTAAGCTATTCAAAATCTCAGAAACCTACAAATCTTTGTCCTCTCAACTCACCAAAACTTCACATCTCGATCCCACCTCCCCATGGAACAAACACCTTCCTTCTCCAGAGACAACATACTAGCCAGCCTGTAGTGCCTTCATCACTAATGAGTATTGGCGAGAACAGCAACTCAAAATCATATATCGTGCCTACATTCCCTTCACAATGTCCATGTCCTCTCCAACCCAGCAACAATGTTCATGGTGCTCCCTTCATAGACCCTCCCTATTCCACAGATTCCTTTCCTCTCCTATTCGGCTTCCTGAAAACCCTCTCTCCTGGCACCACAAAATTACAACCATTGGTTATACGTCGTAACAAAGCTTGGCTTTACACCTGTTTCATGGCCGTAAGGAGGGCTATTCTCAAACAATGGACCTCCACAACTCCAACCATCACGGACATGAAAACAGATCTCAGTAGTCTCCTACGTAAAAAAAAATGGACATGGCTCTCTCCTTGCAACCTCTCCCCCCGCTTCCACACCAAATGGGACGTCTACATATCTAAAATTCTGCCAGATTTGGACACCTTTTCTTATGGGCCCTCTTCACTGGATTGTGGGAAACATTCACTTCACAACCCTCCCCAGCAAGTTTGACGCTACGCCTCCATCTTCCTACTTACTCATGTCAGATAATGAATAATGATACCTCATAGACTTTGCTTATCTTACATCCAGTTTATCCCCCCCCCCCCCCCCCAGTGTTAAGTGCCACCTATTTTGATGTTTTTACCTCTTTTCTGAATAAGTGCTTGTTTCCTTCTCCCAAGCTGCATGATAGCTCTCCTTTGTAAGGTCCGCACTCTGGTCCTCCTTTACCCTCCCCACCTCCCCATCCCCATACACCCCCTTTTCCCTCTTACCCTTTGTTAAGTGATTGTACAAAATTCCATTCCTTGGGTTTTTTTCCCCGCGGATTTATGTAACCACTGTTCTTATTTTCTTTTTGTATGTTGGAAATACCAAAGAAGTATATTAAAAAAAAAAGAAGTGTTGACTTCTCAGTCCAGAGCACCTGTTGCCATTTTTCTGCACCCCAGTTCATGCATAGTTGGGTCGCTTAGCCCTGCTTCCAGATCGAAGGTATGGGTTTTTGGCTGCAATTCTTCCATGAAGAACACTTCTGGCAAAACTTCTCTAGACAGTAGATGGGTATACCTGGATCCCAATGGTTTCTGCCAGTTCTGTGCTGATGGCACTGCTGGACATCTTCCAAAGTTAAAGTAGAGTAAGCATGATAAGTCTTTCATCTGTTGCATTAGGTTTCCTTGGTTGACCACTGCGTCTATGTCCTTAACATTGCTCATTTCTTTGTGCTTCTTCAAAAGAGCTTGAACAGTATATCTTGAAACCCCAGTCTTCTTTGAAATCTTTTCCTGGGAGAGACCTTGCTGATCCAGTATAACTACCTTGTGTCTTGTTGCTGTGCTCAGTCTTGCCATGGTGTATGACCTGTGACATGAAACTGCCTTCCACACCATCACTTTAGCAGCAGAGTTTGACTGTTCATCACCCAGGTTTAAGCCTCCTACACAACTGTTTCTGTTTCATTTAATTACTGTTCTGGTTAATGATGCCCAGGTGGGACATGTCATATGACGTCTTCCTGGAACTCGCATGCACATCACATTCTAAGCTGTGGCACGATCTGTTATCCACTGTGTCCGTCGGACACAGCGGATGACTGCTCAGTGTAACAGCCGCTGCTGGTACAATGTGATCATTGTGGCCAATTACAGCAAATCATTGTGTACTATTGTGTTGATCATTGTGTACTATTGTGTTGATCTCTGTGACTGGTCACAGTAATCATATAGGACACACCGGGCCAATCCTAGCCTGTCTGTACCATGTGATTAGCTGTCATAATGTGTAAAAAAGAAAAATCCTGATTACTTCCCCAGAGTAGTACAGTATTACTATGGTAACACTGTATTGCTCTGGTCGCAGGATGCTAAAAGAAATTGTACAAAAAAGAAAGAAAAAAATTTAATAAAACAGAAAAAAATACATGAATGTTTTTTTGTTTTTTTTTTACATACTGTCACCAGTCAGTGCCCCTGATCACCGCCACATCAGTTATTTTATGACACTGTACTGCACTGCAAAAAGGAGTCATTTGGGGGCTATTTGTACTGTCCTGGCTTTTTCGGGCCTCAAGAAATGAGATGGACCATCAGTACATCAGGATTGATCAATTTTTAGATTTTTATATATACAGCATAGTTTGTGGACTCTATAACTTTGCTACAGACTAACTCATATACACTGATTTGGGTTATTTTCACCAAAGAAATGTAGCAGAATACAGTTTGACCTAAATTTATGAAGAAAGATTATTTATTCGCAAAATTTTATAACAAAAACAAGGAAAACAAGTATTTTTCAAAATTTTGGTCTTTTTTTATTTATTTAGCAAAAAATGTTATTTTAATCACAGTGGTGGTTAAATACTACCAAAAGAAAGCTCTATTTGTGTGAAAAAATATATAAATATAAAAATGTCATATTGGTACAATGCTGCATGACCGCGTAATTGTCATTCAAAGAGCACTTTAGCTAAAAATTGGCCTGGGCTGGAAGTTAGTTAAAGTGTCTGGTATAGAAGTGGTTAAAAAAAAACTGTAAGACAATTAGCACCTTTTTGTTTTGATGCCCCTGGAATGTATTTAGCTAATGTGAACTGAAAATTTGATTGGACTTTAAGACATATTTTTTTGAATGTGAGAGGCTGAAGGTCTTTCTGTGTTTCCAGCATTCCGTGTGCACTTTTGGCCAAGACATTATCACATTAAGACATTCTTGTTATTAGTGTAAAGTGATGCTGTTCTATTTTAAATTTTGCAAGTATATATTTGTTCTCAGCTTAATAATAATAAAAGATTAAATTCTTTACTCTTCAAGTGCTAGCCATATGTGTTTTTTGGAACTTGGCAGGTCAGATTGGCTTTAAAAGTTTTACTGTTCATTTGTTTTGGCATCTAGTCCACAGCTATGATTCCACATAAGGAAAAGTTGTATTTATTGTAAAATGGTTAGAACTTGGAACCACAAAATGCTTATTGGTGTTACAGAAACAAGGAGGCACGTGTCAAATTAAAGGTGTCAAACTATGAGTCCCTGAGGAGCCTAAAGAAGAATGTCCTCAACTCTAGAGTTGTACTAGTGCTTGCTATAATTTCAGAAGAGGTCAAACTGCATTCATGTTCTGGTGGAACAGGAATCAGAGGTAACAAGCCCCCTTACTCTCACAATTCTAGCACCCATAACACGCTATATTTATGTGCTTACTATTATTGTTGCCACAGCTAGTGGTGGACAAAGTACCAAACTACTTTGAAAGAACAACTTTTAGGCCCCTAGTCAACTAGGGTACAGTTAGAAACACTTATTTACTGACCATCGATAGATATGGAAAGTAGCCTTTACAATATCCCAAACTCATCAACTGGGGTCAGACTAAAAACATGTAAGGAACAATGGGTTCCCGCTGCCTTATGCCACTTGGGTATTACAAAACAGGTGCACCGTGGGGATCATGAAAAATGTCTCCTGTTTCTCACCTGCCTTAGAATTGAGCAGTGTCCAGGTCTACTCGACAACAGGAAACCATACACCAGGGCAACATGAAGAATGTCTCTTGTTTCTCACCTTCCCTAGCCACTTCAGCTCCGGAAGATTTTACCCCCTTAATGACCAGAGTATTTTTTGCGATACGGCACTGCACTACTTTAACTGACAATTGCGTGGTCGTGCGACGCTGAATCCAAACAAAATTGATGTCCTTTTTTTCCCACAAATAGAGCTTTCTTTTGGTGGTATTTGATCACCTCTGCGATTTTTATTTTTTTGCGCTATAAACAAAAAAAGACTGACAATTTTGAAAAAAAAGCAATATTTTTTGCTATAATAAATATCCCCAAAAAATATATAAAAAAAATAATTTCTTTCTCAGTTTAGGCCGATATGTATGCTTCTACATATTTTTGGTTAAAAAAAATCGCAATAAGCATATATTGATTGGTTTGCGCAAAAGTTATAGCGTCTACAAAATAGGGGATAGATTTATGGCATTTTTATTATTATTATTTTTTTATTAGTAATGGCGGTGATCTGCAATTTTTATCAGGACTGCGACATTGCGGCGGACAGATCGGACACTTTTGACACTATTTTGGGACCATTGACATTTATACAGCGATCAGAGCTAAAAATAGCCACTGATTACTGTGTAAATGTCACTGGCAGGGAAGGGGTTAAACACTAGGGGGCGATCAAGGGGTTAAGTGTGTTCTAACTATAGGGGGGATGAGCTACCACTGACATGAAGAGATCGCTGCTCCCGATGACAGGGAGCAGTAGATTCTTGTCATGTCACTAGGTAGAACAGGGAAATGCTTTGTTTACATAGGCACTTCCCCGTTCTGCTTCTCCTCACCTCATCGCGGGCTGCCAGCAGACATCGAGTCCAGGGGACCCACAGGCACACTCCCGCGGCACTTGCACGCACCCACTATCCTGCTTTTGTGGACTGATGTATGGGTACGTCAGTTTGCACAGGAGTGCCATTCTGTCTGGTATTGGTGTGACCCGGTTGGCAAGCGGCTAGAATTGTGCAGAGGCCAGATCTATGGAACAGCAGTGAACCAGGTACACCAGAAAATCATGAAGAATGCCTCCAGCTTCTCACTTCCCCCAGAACTGAGCAGTGTCCAGGTCTACGCATCAGTAGTAGGAGGTCACCCATTCTTATGCACAAATGGTTTGTCTACCCCTGGCCACAGCTCCTTCCTTTTCCTACAATTTTCCACTAATCCTAACTACATCTGTTCTATGATAATTTCTACTGTTAGAAGCTGATATATAAAGGAAACATAACTTGTTTCTGTGCTTAATAGCAGTGTATTTTGTATGTGCAGGTGTGAAGGGAGGACGTTAGGTTGTATACATTATCCAATCAAATGCTAGCTTTCATTTGAAATGTGATCTTAAAAAAAGAAAAGTATAAAATAACTTTGTTACAAAGTTGAGTATATGATGAAAAAATGTATAAGCAGATGTTATCTTTACTGAAAACTACATTTCATAATGATCACTTGATCTATAGATATGGACAGCAATTTTATCCTGTAATAAAATGTTTAATTTTAAGAACCAATTCCCCTGTCCACACACTAGACGTAGGTTCAGGAATCCTCTCCACTGTGTCATTGTACTCTGACAACAGAAGAGTCAGCTGGCCTCTTCTGTTGTCAGAATATGATGATCAGCACTGCAGCCTACTAAAGTTTTCCAGCAGGCACGCTTGTGAGCAGTCGATTAGCAGATCCTGAACAGGACTGACCCTAGATAGATCAAAATTCTGCCAGTCCCTGCTGAACCAGCTGACTTTCGATCCAGCTATGGCCAGCTTAGGAATATTCTAAGAACATTTGTTCATTACGTCCAATTATTAGTGGTATCGAAGCATTGTTTGATTTCAGCAGTGACAAGAAAATTCTAAGGATAAGAAAGGAAATTTTACTTGATAGTACTGTGTATGTGGTGTTCATTTGGTAAAGTCCATTTATTCCATAATTGAATGTTAAATGCAAACAAAATCTTGAACTACTTTCAAATCACATTTGATGTTCTGAAAATTTTCGTAAGAATTTTCCTTTGAATTTTCATTCAAAATCTAAAACCACATGTAAAATGCATATAAATTGTGCTACACCCAAACTGCATTACACCGGTGTGAACCCGTCCTAATAATAAAATAGTTTACTAAAGTAGTGATAAATAGTTTGCCAAAGCTTTGTGTATGATAAACAATCGCCATGTTTTTTAAATATAATACTAGTTCTTACCTTTCTTTGTCCTTTGTTTAATTTTGGCACTACTGATCTCCTGAAGCCTTTTTGCAAGCACGACTTGTCTACATGCACGCTCTCCAGCAACAGCTGCATGGCATTTCTCAGGGCAAGTTACCTAATTGTGGCAACATTGGGTCACGCCTGTGTAATGTGTGCTGAAATGGCCACTTGTAGGCTCCATCAGAAGCCCAAGTGACAGGGTGACAAAGCAGACTCACATTTAGGAGATAGGGACATAGTTTTGTCACCCTATAACAGGAAGTGTCCATACAAGGATCCTCATTGTAGTATCACCAGCTATACTTTTTATGAAAAATGCAGATTTAAAACCATTTAAAATAACTTTTTAAATGAAATTAACATGGTTAAACATTTATGCAATTTTAGTGTTTGGTTTTGGACAAACTTTAAAGCATAGATAGGAATCTTAATACAAACAATTCCACTACTCGGTAATCCTATAAATTCACTCCTGATGAAGGTGGAATGTTGAAACGCATTGAGAAGAAGTGACATAATTATGCACATATGAATAAAGATGCCATCAGCGCAGATATACAAATCTAAAATAACATGTCAGCTGAACACTTAATAGATCTTCATAAAAATCAAAATAGAATATATACAAAAAGAAGTGCAGCACATAAAATCAATGGGTCATGTAGACAGGTGATATAGAGTGACTGCTGGATCCTGGTGTGCCGAGCGGAACTGCAGCTTAAAAGGCCCTGGCAGGGCAATCAGCCACAGGCGTTTTGACCTCTTTACTGATTTTTTGTGATATCGCACATAAGTGTTGCTGCTTTTTTCTGAATTTTTCTGAATTATCATTTACAGTGTTTCATAATAAGCGCGTTTTCTCTCCCTTTATAGATGATATAGTCCACAAGTAGGGTGGTGACCAACAAGTCCCAGAAAACCACTGGTGAGAGTATCCATGTTTGGGAAAAAGGGGAATCCAGAGGTACAGATGTACAGTGACAGTCCCTCCACCTCCAACAAAATCGCTTCGCTCACCTGTTATAATCGACCCCTGACCTAACAGGTGGGTCAACCGGGCTGGTCCCTCAATAGGGTAAAGTAGCTGGAACTGAATATCCAAATCTCCACCACAATATACCAGGAATACAGTGCCTTGCAAAAGTATTCACCCCCCCCCCTTGGCTTTTTATCTATTTTGTTGCATTACAGCCTTAAGTTCAATGTTTTTTTAATCTGAATTATATGTGATGTATCAGAACACAATAGTCTAAGTTGGTGAAATATATACATAAAACTATTTTTCAGAAATAAAAAAATGATAGTTGGCATGTGTGTATGTATTTACCCCCTTTGTTATGAAGCACATAAAAAGCTCTGGTGCAACCAGTTACCTTCAGAAGTCACATAATTAGTGAAATGATGTCCACCTGTGTGCAATCTAAGTGTCATGTGATCTGTCATTACATATACACACCTTTTTGAAAGGCCCCAGAGGCTGCAACACCTAAGCAAGAGGCACCACTAACCAAACACTGCCATGAAAACCAAAGAACTCTCCAAACAAGTAAGGGACAATGTTGTTGAGAAGTACAAGTCAGGGTTAGGTTATAAAAAAAATATCCAAATCTTTGATGATCCCTAGGAGCACCATCAAATCTATCATAACCAAATGGAAAGAACATGGCACAACAGCAAACCTGCCAAGAGACAGCTGCACACCAAAACTCACAGACCAGGCAAAAGAGGGCATTAATCAGAGAGGCAGCACAGAGACCTAAGGTAACCCTAAAGGAGCTGCAGTGTTCCACAACAGATAGTGGAGTATCTGTACATAGGACTACAATAAGCCATAGAGTTGGGCTTTATGGCAGAGTGGCCAGAAGAAAGCCATTACTTTCAGCAAAAACAAGATGGCACATTTTGAGTTTGTGAAAAGGCATGTGGGAGACTCCCAAAATGTATGGAGGAAGGTGCTCTGGTCTGATGAGACTAAAATTGAACTTTTTGACCATCAAAGAAAACGCTATGTCTGGCGCAAACCCAACACATCACATCACCCAAAGAACACCATCCCCACAGTGAAACATGGTGGTGGCAGCATCATGCTGTGGGGATGTTTTTCAGCAGTCGGGACTGGGAAACTGGTCAGAGTTGAGGGAATGATGGATGGTGCTAAATACAGGGATATTCTTGAGAAAAACCTGTACCACTCTGTGTGTGATTTGAGGCTAGGAAGAGGTTCACCTTCCAGCAGGACAATGACCCCAAACACACCGGTAAAGCAACACTTGAGTGGTTTAAGGGGAAACATGTAAATGTGTTGGAATGGCCTAGTCAAAGCCCAGACCTCAATCCAATAGAAAATCTGTGGTCAGACTTAAAGATTGCCGTTCACAAGCGCAAACCATCCAACTTGAAGGAGCTGGAGTAGTTTTGCAAGGGGGAATGGACATAAATCCTAGTGGTAAGATGTGGCAAGCTCCTAGAGACTTATCCAAAGCGACTGGAGCTGTGATAGCCGCAAAAGGTGGCTCTACAAAGTATTGACTTTAGGGGGGTGAATATTTGTGCACATTGACTTTTTCTGTTATTTTGTCCTATTTGTTTGCTTCACAATAAAAAAAAAAACATCTTCAAAGTTGTGGGCATGTTCTGTATATTAAATGATGCAAATATTCAAATAATCCATGTTAATTCCAGGTTATGAGGCAACAAAACACAAAAAAAGGGGGGCGAATACTGTTGTATGGCACTGTATATGGATGAAAGAACAGTGCTCTCCGTTAAACTCCATCCTGTACCCTTACCCATTCACATAGGGAGGTTGGGATCTGGGTGCCTCCTTGTTAAAGGGGGCTTTCAGATTCCTCATCCCCACAACCACCGGGCAAGGGTTGTGGGGATGAGGCCCTTGTCCCCAGCAACATGGGGACAAGGTGCTTTGGTGGGGAACCCAAAGCACCCACCCCATGTTGAGGCCAAGAGGCCTGGTATGGTTCAGGGCTGCTCGCTCAGATAAGGGTTTGATATAGATTTTGAGGGGGAACCCCACACCATTTAAAAAAAAATTTGGTGGGAATTCCTCTTAAAATTCACACCGGTATGGATTTTGGGAGGGCACCCAAGCCATTTTTCTTTTACATTTTGGCATGGAGTTCCCCTTAATATCCACACCATACCTGAAAGGCCTGGTATGGACTGGGGGGGACGTACGCTGTTTTTTCAATGGTTTTTCGTCTATATCACCGGGAGCCGACAATACATTACAGCCGCGAGCAATTTTGCATTAAATTTTCTCCTTTAGAAATGTCATTTTGCTGCGGCACAGTAAAACACATGAGAAAGATGTGCCACTTTACATGCAGACTAAGGGGACCCCCCAGGCACGATATTTAAAGGAATATTTAATTTTTATTGTTTCACTTTAAGCATTATTAAAATCACTGCTCCTGAAAAAAACTGCAATTTAAAAACTTTTTTTTGAATTGGTACATGTCCCCTGGGGCAGTACCAAGGTCCCCAAACACTTTTTCTGCAATAACTTGCATATAAGCCTTTAAAATGAACATTTTTGATTTTTTACATTCGTGTCCCATAGACTTTAACGGTGTTGGCATCTTCACACAAATTTTTGGTCTGTGTGCATGTTCTGGTGCTGGTGTTCAGCTCATCCCTAGTGGCAAATTTATGTATGGTCCTCTGGGAGGAGGAGACTGTCTTTCATGATTGCCCTAGCCAATTAGTATGCTACAAACGTTATATAGACGACCTGATTATGATTTGGGATGGGGGCATGCCCAGCCTTGAAGCTTTTATGCGTAGGCTGAATAATAATAGTAAAATATCTCCTTATTTTGGAATATAGATATTCATCGGATGGTATTGCTGGACTTGCCGGTGTATAAGGAAGGAGCCCATTATAGGACACGCAACTATTTTAACCACTTCAGCCTCAGAAGGATTTGCCCCCTTCCTGACCAGAGCATTTTTTGTGGTTCGGCACTGCAATTCTTTAACTGACAATCGTGCGACATTGTACCCAAACAAAATTGATGTCCTTTTTTTCCCACAAATAGAGCCATCTTTTGGTGGTATTTGATCACCTCTGCGTTTTTTATTTTTTGTGCTATAAACAACAAAAGAGCAACAATTTTGAAAAAAAACTCAATATTTTTTTACTTTTTGCTATAATAAATATCCCCCAAAAATATATAAAAACATTTCTTTCATCAGTTTAGGCTGATATGTATTTTTCTACATATTTTTGGTAAAAAAAATCGCAATAAGCATATATTGATTGGTTTGCACAAAATGTATAGCGTTTACAAAAAAGGGGATAGTTTTATTGCATTTTTATTATGAATTTTTTATTAGTAATGGCGGCGATTTATTTTACTTTTTTATTAGTAATGGCGGCGATCTGCAATTTTTATCGTGACTGCGACATTATGGCAGACACTTTTGACACTATTTTGGGACCATTGTCATTTATACAGCGATCAGTGCTTTAAAAATGCACTGATTACTGTGTAAATGACACTGGCAGTGAAGGGGTTAACCACTAGGGGGCGATGAAGGTGTTTAGTGTGTCCTAGGGAGTGATTCTAACTTTGGGGGGGATGGGCTTCAACACACATGACAGTGATCATTGCTCTCGATGACAGTGAGCAGTGATCTGTGTCATGTCACAAGGCAGAACGGAGAAATGCCTTGTTTACAAAGGCATCTCCCCGTTCTACCTCTCCGTGACATGATCACGGGCACCCGGTGGACATCGAATCCGCGGGACCCACGGTCACGGAGAACACAACAGGCGCACACATGCCCGCAGCACCACTTCTTAATGGGGACGTACCTGTATGCCCTTTTACCCACCCGTGCCATTTTGCCGACATATATCGTTGTGCAGCAGTCGGGAAGCAGTTAAGCCCACTGATAGTAATAGGTATATTCCTCTTGATAGTTGCCATCACAAATCTTGGCAAATCTTGGCAATCTTGGCAATCTTGTAACATTCCGAGGGGTCAGTATATTCGCCTTAGGTGGAATTGCTCCTCAGAATCAGATTTTTGTCCCAATCTTCAGTTCTACCTGAAAGGTTTCAGCAGAAGGGATATAAAAAAGAACAGATAGCGAGTAAAATTAGCAACATTGATGTCCTCGATAGGAATTTATTGGTTTCTGACTCTACTATCAGGAAAGAATATAAACACAAATTTAAGATAGTTTTAGATTACAACATACAGCATAAAGAGTTTGAAAAATTGTGAGTAGGGATTGGGAAGTACTAGGGTAAAGATAGGGTGTTAGGAGCTGTCCTCCCCTCCCATCCTCAGTTCATTTATAAACGAGCTCCTACTCTGAGAGATATCATTGCCCCTGGGGTTATAGATCTACTGGTAGTTAGAAAGAATAGGATATCTTCTTTTCTTTCAGGTTTTTATGCATGCGGACAATGTCCGGAAGGCAGGCAGTGTAAGTGTAATGTAAAAAAACATAAAGATTTTACATCCTCTTCCACCCAAAAAAAATACCAGATAAAAAATATTGTAGCGTGCAGGGGGTTGTTTATATGCTGGCGTGTAGTTCTGGATTACAGTATATAAGTAGAACGTCTAGACCCCTTAGTGTTCATATTGGGGAACACGTTAATAACATCAAAAAGGGACTGAGGTCCCATAGTGTTTCTAAACACTTTAGAGTGCATCATGACAGGGACCCCAGAAGATTAAAATTTTTGGGAATAGAAAGGGTTAACAGACATTGGAGGGGGGATTATATCCACCACCTTAGTCAGAGAGAGTCCTTTAGGATCTTTGACACCAAAGTTTTAACGCCAGAGGGCTTAAATGTTGATTTTGATCCAAATTGTTTTATATCGGATAGGTGATGATTATAATATTACATTTTTATTTAATTGATTTGTAAAGGATGAAAATATAAATTAAATTACTACTATTTTTTTTTATATTTTGTTATAAAAATTTTAAAACAGGTAATTTTTCTCCTTCATTGATGTACGCTGATGAGGCGGCACTGATGGGCACTGATAGGTGGCAGTGATGGACACTGATGGGTAGCAGTGATGGGCACTGATGGGTGGCAATAATGGACACTGATTGGTTACACTGGTTGGTAGCACTGCTAGGTGGCACTGATTAGCACCACTGGTGGGCATTGATAGGTGGCACTTGTGGGCATTGATAGGTGGCACGTGTGGGCATTGATAGGTGGCACTGGTGGCCACTGTGGGCACTGTCAGGTGGCAATGGCAGGTGGCACAGATGAGGCATAATTGCCTCTTCCTCTTCGGGACCGATGTCCCTTGCAGATGAGCCGGTGATCACCTTTTTTTCTCTTTGTGCTGTTAGCATGAGGAGAAAAAAAAACAATTACCGAGCTTTTGTTTACATCATGCGATCAGCTGTCATTGGCTGACAGCTGATCACATGGTAAGGGTCCGGTACCGGCCCCTTACTCGGATTGGAGATCACCCGAGTCTCAGTGACTCTGTGATCACAGCGCGCTGCCCCTGCAGGGCGCGTGCACAGGGGAGGGCGTCATATAACGGCCTCCCGGAAATTCAGGTCCACGGTGTGGCCGTCATTCGGCTATAGCACGGATGTCAAGTGGTTAATAAGTGCTGCACTGTTATCGGTGATTTCTATATTCAGTCTGACGCTATCAGCGCCAACTATTGGCTTAGGGAGTACACACTCCGGGAAGCCGTGATTTGTTTCACTTGCTTCCGGAGTCTGTCGGTGCAATGACAATGAGTTGTATTTAAGAGTTTATGGGTGATGCCATAGCTCCGCCCCTCTGAGGAAGTTCGTATGAACGTAACACGTACAGGGGGAGGAGCTACGCACAGATGACGTCACCCGCTGCCATCCTGAGCTGACACATTGTTATATGTGTGTGTATATGATCGTCCTCAATGTAAGTAGGACAGGACATAATTTTTTTAATAAAGCATTGGAGTTGTTTAACGGAGAGCACTTAGATCTCTTCTTTTGTCCATATATTCCTGGTATATTGTGGTGGAGATTTAGATATCCAGTTCCAGCTACTTTACCCTATTGAGGGACCAGCGCTGTTGAACGCATGTTAGGTCAGGGGTCCATTATAACAGGTGAGCGAAGCAATTTTGTTGGAGGTGGAGGGACTGTCACTGTACATCTGTACCTCTAGACTCCTCTTTTTTTCCCACACGTGGATACTCTTATCAGTGGTTTTCTGGGACTTGTTGTTCACCACCCTACTTGTGGACTTTATATATATATATGGACCAGAAAGGGTGTCTGGTAGACAGATCCGGTTTCCAATCCAGAAAGGGTGTCCGGTAGACAGCTCCGGTTTCCAATTCTAGAAGGAGCTAGGATCATCTTCCAGGTTTAACTCGATCTCCGACAGTCCTCGTCCACCGGCAAATGGAGACCAGCCTGCAGAGATCTGATTGGATTAGATTTCCAGGTTGATGGATTGAGGGTAACTCTCCGTTAAGGTTCCTTTAGCTCCTCTTCCAGAGCACATTGAATGAGATCGTGTACTGTTCCCAAGCTGGCACTCACACACTCACGGCCCACTGTTCTCCAAGGTCGTCCGACCTGTCACACTTTTCACACTTTTTTTTTTGTAGCGCCACATATTATTGTTTTTATATATTCAAATTGACAAGTGAGTGCATCATTGGCTGTTTTTACTATGTTTTATGCATAAACAATGTTATGCTATGTGAGTTCTGTTTCATTTTTGGTTCCTCTGTTACATCATGATCCCAAGGAGATAGAGATCTTATGTGGTACAAGATATGATGGTCTTATCTTGCCTTTGATAACTTCATGCTTCCTTTGACCTAACTATAATTTGGAGGTCAAAGCTAGCGGTGAGTGTGGTTTTGATGGGTAATACATCACTTGGTTGATTGCATGGATTGGATACATAAAGAAGATTTTTTCACATATTTTTGTCACATATTACAATTGAGACTCTTTTTTCACATTGATAATAGTGCTTGTTATTGCATGATATACAGTACTCCTATAAAATGCACATCAGTTACTTAGTACTAAGAACTCCTAGATAGTAAACTATAAGAGAGATAAGATTAAATAGGGTTTAATGAAACATAATTTCATTATTTGTTACCAATTTAAATGTAAATCTACATATACTACAGACATTCCTAATATTGATAAAAGAAGGATACAGACTTCTGGGCCATCCCAACAGAATAAGATGCATTCAAATATAATCAAAATGCTGTATGTGCCCCTTTTTACACTTTTGTATGCAAAATGTTCAAATGATGCAAAATTGCAGAAAGAAGGATGAACCCATGCAGATAAAAAAAAAAAATGTTCCCACCTTTTTCACTTACATAAGCGATTGCACTGTAAAATGTTACATACGTAAAGGTTCTATCTAAAACAAACTGCAGATAGAATGCATTGCATAGAACACCTTATAAGAGCGCCTTGCTCCATCTTTAGAAAAGTGCTACAACATGTAACACCCACAGTAGTATTCATAATCCTTAATAATGTATAGAAGAGTTCCTTATAAATCATTTTAATGCTTTCAAAGGCAATCAGCCTAACAAGGCAATTTTCTTCCTAAGGAATATATGAGTGCAGATATGATATTGTTTGCTAATGTTGCTTTGCACCAGGTATTATCATACCTCAAAAACGATTCAACTGAAAATCAAACAACATATGTAATATGACCACCTCATAAGTTCATGTTGCTTGATGTTTCACAACAATGCTTTGAATATGTACACATGCAGCAGTGCAAGTTGTAATCATCTGTACCAAATGGAGATTCTCATCATCCAGATATAGGTGCTCAGTACTTCTAGAATGTAGTAGGTGAACAGGGCAGAACTCCTGTCTAAAGATAATATACAATGCATACAGTATAGAAATGTTCACAATGCAACACCTATTCACTACAAAGTTCCATAAAGGCTAGAAAGATGCCTAATGTTGGACACACTTGAATTGCACTTGAATGCAATTAACATATTAAATCAATAAGCAGCACATGAAAATATAGCCAAGTTTGTGGAAAAAAGTCCATGTGGCAAAATGCGGCCCCTAAATTCATGTGCTTGTGCATAAAAATGGCATCCAATCTATAAAGAACTATCCAAATATAACTTTTGTATGTACAAACTGAGTGAATCTTAGCAGCCTCTTTTCAGGCACTGGCTGTAGGGTAAAAAACATTATTTTATGTAGAGGAAATTGTGTCATACACAAGGGGGGCATATGAGAGTAGGGTCCAGGAGTCACCCAATGGCTTCTTTAGAGAAGTGTGTGGCTGTTCCAAGCAACTAGCCATTAAAAACAAAGTATGGCTTAAACATTGTAGACAAAAAAAAAAAAAAAAAAAAACGCACAAAAAGTTCCTGCAAGTACCGTGTGAACATCCTGTCTCCTTACGCTTGTACTGTGCATCTCAGTCAGCCCTGTGACACAGGAAATGGCGGAGAAACCACGCTGGTATGCATGCCTGTGGTGTGCCAGTGGCTTCAGAATAGACAAAAGGAATTTATATATAATGAATAGATCACCAAAAAGTTTCCTATTAACAGACGACCATTTTCATAATAGCCCCTTTGAGAAGAAAAATACGAATTGTAACAAATATAATTTATTCAACATTGAAATGTTAAACTAAATAAAATCTCTACCACAATATTGAGCCCCTATTTAGCAACCTATTCTAGGTAAGGAAAAAAGCAGGCATAGCTGATGGGGTTGTTTAACCCTGGGGGATTATTGACTTGTAGCCAGTAAATCTAGTAAATCAATATAATTTCATGCTAAAGTGAGATTTTATGGAAATTCCTACCTTGTGCATTTTGATATACCCTATTATCATCACAAAAGGTCAATTTGAGTGTCTTTTGTGATCGAAAACCATGTGGTGAGCAACTGTAGACTTGAGGTTACCCAATGCAACATCCAAAATATGGCTAAATGTATCTTTATTAAGATTTCACATATATTAATATGTAGACATAACAACATACATCAAGAATTGCCATATTAAGTATAAGGTCAGTGCAGATATCTGTAACAGTACCAGTAACAGTAAATGGTGTTCTCTGGTGGTTTACAAGCAGAAAGAGGATAAGCGAGGAATGCAGTGCAATTGGTATAATAGGCAAAGAAACCATCAGGAGGCAAAAAAAGTAATAATAGGTAACAAATGAGCAGTCTGAATTACAGCTTTAACAAATGTGAAAATTTTAAAGCTGAAGTTCAAGCAAAAAAAATACTAATTTAAAAATATTCCTCAATAGCCACTAAGCACATAAATTCACAATTCATCTTAGCTGCCTTCAGAATACTACGGGGGGGGGGGGGGGGGGGGTTGGTACAAAACCCGCCACCCTGCACATGGAAACAGATCAGAGTGATTATTTTTTCTTCCAGAAAGATCCTGAGTAGAAGCAAAGTTACATACTGGATTACATCAACAATCTGAAAAAAATACACAAAGGACACCAAGATTCAAGTGAGCATACCCATGCCTTCTGTATATAGACAAAATGTGCTTACCTCCAGAGTTCAGCTTTAACTGACATTTTGTTTTATCAACAGAATGTCTGCCACATTCACATTTGATAAGATATTTTATGCCCTCTGCATTGCAGTCGGACACATTATTGTCATGATAACTCATCCATTAGGTAGGTCAATGAGTGGATCAGAGGTAAGATGTGAGTAAAGCGAACAGTTCCCACATCTATATGTGCATACAGTATGGTTTCACAACATGCCATTACAGTACACCAGTTAAAATAGCTGAAAATTATTTTATCTTTTAAAAATGTAGCAAAATGATGTACAATCAGAATATTGTGTACAATTAACATGTTCATGCTCTGTAGAGTAATGTTCTCAGCTGGAGGTTTTCTATACAGGGTGGAGAAATTACCGTCAGGATCCTTGTGGATATTTCTTTCTCAATAAAAGTTAGGGTAAGTTGCATGTATTTTCGATAAGAGACCCAACAAGTTCCTGAATCATAATTGTATTTAAAAAAAAACAAGATGTTGTCTATGTACCTGTGGCAGACAGAATGTAGCACAGGTACACAGATAGAACCTTATCATCAAACAACTCTCTCTCTCCCACCTTTCCAGGTACAGGTGCACATAATATGGGGCACATGTAGTCCCCATTGCCACAGCTTGCACCTGGTGGAAATAGGTACCAGCAAGAAAGATATATTATTTGTCAATCATGATCTTAACTACACCAAAAATCTGTCTTGATTATGTTGGGTAGTATTGCATTTGTTTAAAAGCCGTTAAACCACTGAAACCCCAAGTTCTTGAGAAATGGATGAATATGTTTCTGCCGCCAGTGACACTAGTATTGTGTCAGTTGGTAGTGTTACATCTTGTAATGTTCTAAAAAGATGTGGCGTGTTTAGTATAAAGGATAGTAGTGTCTCTACATGCTCTTGTAAAATGTAACATAAAAACTGATCTTTTCAGCCAAGGAACCATTTCCAAATATGATAGGTCTCTCAGGGGATCATTGATATTTTTGTGCACTTTTAGAAGAGCATCAAATGTTGCTATTGTCAAATTAACTACTTTAAGCTATTATGTCTTAGTAATTGTCCAATTGGTGACTGCATCATCTATAATCTAGAAAAGGTCTCTTTGAAACCCATCCATTCCTTCTGGTATTTGTTTTGTAACAATACTTATTCTTTTCAATATCTTAACTACAAGGGAAACAAAGCCTGCCAAGTTGGTATTCGTGGAAATTAGGGGAAAAGATGTAAAGGAACATTTACTTTAAATCTTGCTTGCTTTATTATAGCAAGAGCCTCAGGCAATGTCAATATCTTCCATATTTCCTTCATCCTACAATTCTAATAAATTCTGTATTCTTTCCTACACAGTTGATCCTGATCTTCAGTTAGGCCTCCCAGAGAGGAGAGTTTTTTTTTTTTTTTAGCTGTAAGACCTTCAGAACTTTTTTGTGCTTAAAGAGATTAATATCTCAAATATGTCTACATTTTTGGGAGACAGGTCCTGAAGACAGATTAACCATTTGATTTTGCACGATTAATTCTGTTTGTATAAAAATAGTCTTGGCTTTTCTTTTTGGATTTTGTTGAATTTGCATTTAAAGGGTTTTAGGGAAAGGGTAGGGGGTCCCCAAAGGGGGGAATGCCATTACTGTCTTCAAAGTTTTGATTTTGGCATCCTATGGAAAGTTGTGCAATGTATGAGATGATATTTGTGAGCCATGAAACAAAACTCCATCTCCAAAGAGGGTGGAGCGGCACATTGTGAAATATTAGTTGTATAATCTCTGTCTCACTCTTCACTTGTTTGAATAGCTGTCAGTGTTTGTATGTTTTTGAGTATTGTGTTTAACCTCTTGCTTACTGGGCACTTAAACCCCCCTCCAATTTTCAGCTTTCAGCGCTGTCGCACTTTGAATGACAATTGCGCGGTCATTCTGCACTGTACCCAAGTTAAATTTTTATCATTTTTTTCACACAAATGGAGCTTTCTTTTGGTGGTATTTATTCACCACTGGGGTTTTTATTTTTTGCTGAGCAAACAAAAAAACAAAAATTGTTGAAAAAAAAAAAACATGTTTAAGTTTGTTATAAAATTTTGCAAACGCATAATTTTTCTCCTTCATTGATATTCGCTGATGAGGCTGCACTGATGGGCTGCACTGATGGGCACAGATAAGGCGACACTGATAGGCACAGATAAGACGACACTGATGGACACTGATAAGACGGCACTAATAGGCACAGATAAGAAGACACTGATGGGCACTGAGAAGAAGGCACTGGGTGGCACTGGTGGATGGCACTGATGAGTTGTTTTTTTTTGATAGCGTGAGGAGAAAAAACAGCCGATTACTGGCTCTGTTTAGGTCACATGATCAGCTGTCATTGGCTGACAGCTGATCACGTGGTAAGGGTCAGGATCGACCCCTTACTCAGATCTGTGATCAGGCGAGTCTTATAGACTCGCTGATCACAGAGTGTGCCGCACGTGCCCTGCAGGGGGCACGCAGGCAGCTCAAGCATGGGAGGACGTCCAGGGATGCCCTCCTGGCAAATTAAGTCCATGCTGCAGCCATCTTTCAGCTATAGCACGGACGGCAAGTGGTTAAGAACATATAATATTGTTTACCACTACAATGAATATGCATATTTCTGCCTCACCTTTTATTTTTAGTGAAATGGTGTCTGTGTTATGGAATTCAGATTCTGATGCAGCTGATTAGTTGTCTATGTTCCTTTGGATATGGGGCCTAATAACTCAAATTAGGAGGTGTCAAAAATGTCCCATCTTTATGCTTTGCTCTTCTTCCACAATTTTACATAGCAACAGCTTATATAAGTGAACAAGAACAATCATATTTGTATGGCTCAACCCCTCCTTCTGCAATTTTTCATTTAATAAACTTTTTTGTAAATAAAAGTACGAAAGGGCCACATACAACATTTTGGTCTTATTAGTGAGCATCTTACTGGTAGTTCAGGAAACTGTACTCTTCTTTTATACACATTGGGGATACGCAAATTTGCTTTTAGATTTATAGCAATAAAGGTATTATATTTTAATAATGCTGTACTTTGAACTTATAACCATATTAAACTTTATTTCTCTTACACATTAAATTCAGTGATAGTGGCTGTAAGCACCTCCACAAGCAGTCATGTCCCAAGTGAAGTCCCTGTAATTCCATGCAATGACAATGTGTGCATAAGCTTCAATTGTGATGTATTATTAACATACCCTAATGAAATCACTGCCATGCCATCAATGCACAGTACACACTTACACATTCTGCTAGTACTTACTTTCAATGGCACTCATACACACATATTTTTAATATACAAAATATACTATAGCTTTACTCTGCCTGTAGAACAAGGGAGGGAGTGAATTCATGGCAACGAACAGCAGCCACTGTCTCTTTCACTGACATCACCTTCAGACGGAAACGTTAATACCAGACTGGCATGCCTCCCATAGCCTGTCAGTTGCACAGCACCACAAAATAGATTATAAACTCATGCAGCATATTTATTTATTTTAATTACAGATGTTTCTTGAAATAGTAATTTCCTTTTTAATAAGAATTGATTAAAAATACATAAAGACAAAACTTTTTTTAATAGAGTATGAAATGGTTAAACCACTGTCCAAACGTTTCCCATTGGGGAGATTTTCTTTCACATCCTGTCTTTGAGACACATCAGGAAGTGAGAAGAAATCCCTTCAAAGTAATCAAAATCCCCCTCTAAATTTTCATTGCATCAACTTTCCTATAATAACTCAAAATGTTGAATTTTCCCTGACTTCTAGTGCTGGTCACAATACTCACCAGGACAAATTCTGTATATAGGGCAAACCTCCACAGTTTGGACAAAGGTGCCAATTTTTAATTGTCACCTTTGTCCAAACTGTGGAGGTTTGCCCTATATAGGTTAAATAGCTTTAGATACATCTTCAATTATATAAAAGATGTGATTATAGATTATCCTTCAGAAAATGAAATGATTGTGATGTACATTTTGGAAAGATATACACTGTGGAAATGATCTCTAATGCATGTATACTGTCTGCATGCAATAGTTGTCCTTGGAATACCTGATAATTCTGCAACAATCTTAGCTGCGAAGCCTGCAATATTTGGTAAAATATGCTGTCTGGAAATTCTGTAATAATAATATATGTGAGCTGCTGACTTCATTCTGTCTCTGGCATCTTGAACACACTGACTGTTATTACTATTCTGACCCACCTGTGTAGAAATATTGATCAGCTCCATTGATTGAGAACCCTCATGACACTGCTGCTCTCTCTCCAGCTCACTGTAACATCAATTTTATATCCTGGAAAAACAAAGCAAAACTGTTCAACTCTAGTCCCTTGTGATACATTCCCATCCTCTACATTTATCAAAGATGTTTGCTGAAAAGCAAACAGTGATGTCCCCTATGAGGATAAGTCACAATGCCTTCATGTGTTGAAGACAACGAGGAGACATGCCAGTACCACCTGTTTCATTACAAAAATATTTATCTGGTGTTATATTTCATATTAACTATTTAACTTTTAGTATTTCCAGTGACTATTTAATTAATATTTATAAAAAAAAAAATCTGGACTTTTAAGTGAGGAATAGCATCCATTTCAGGTGCCTACATTCACAAAAGTGCATTTTTCATGCAGCGTGAGTGTAGAGCTGTGCATTTGACATGTGTTACCACTCATCCTACGGAAGATGTACTTTGCTGTAAACCACAGGAGATGGTTTATCCATTTTATTGCACTGTACTAAGAATAATATATGTGAACACAGTCTAAGCAGAGGAAATCGGTGTGCATATTACAATATTCCAATAGCTGTGTGTTAAAAAAAAAAAGCTTATTGTCTGTAGACTGTTATTAGTGCCCGGCAATGAAGGGAATAAATTGGCCTAACCAGCAGACTGGATGAATCTGCTTCTTTGGGCTTCAGGGTCATTCAGGTGTGTGTAGTATTCTTACTGTGCAATCATTTTCTAAAATGGCTGCTTGCTATAGTTTTAGCACAGTAGTTCTTGGCCTACGGCTTTAGATGCAGAGAATAAGTTGACGTAAAAGAATAAATGCCTGTAACCTCTGACTTATCCCAAAATTTTAAGACACTAACCCTTAACCCTTTAAGTATTTGAAACTTGGTGCCAGACATTTGGGCACATAACATTTATCCATCCTTCCTAACCGTAACATCTAACTATTAACAGATAATCTAAACCTAATATTTAACCCTATCTCCCAATTCCCCAACCTTACGTTGGTCTAACCCTTCAACACAACATCCATAACCAATGACCGTAAGCTTAACTGTCTTTTTCTCATGACCTATATTTAATTCTGGGCTCTGTACTTCTCCTAGAGAACTCCTTCCCACTTTGAGGCCCCCACTAGCCGTAGCTTATGCTTTTTTTTTTTTATCACCTTGATGTCTTCTGGCTAGACATATAAGGCACTAAGTCCTCTTTCACTTCAGTCCTTCCCGCAGTGGGCAGATCTGGATGATGATGAGAGCTCTGCTTTCTGCATCGATTCATTGCAGATTGAAATTGCAGAATGCCTTTTTCAGGGGGCAGGGTCAGGATGCCTTTTACTCATAGTCTTTCTTCAGTCTTCAGAGTTCAGTGATGCTGGGAATCGTTCAGTATGGAAGACTGAGGACCTAAGTGATACTGGGGATGGGGATCAACTCTGAATTGAAGGTGAGTATTGCACCAGGGCTGCTTCGCTAGCCCAAAGTTGGATCTTAACTACTCTTGACCTAGTTAACCCCAAAAACTAAACCATCTCCTGAACTATCACATCGGCATTGACTTTATAGGGCAACGCTTACTGAACATTATTACGTCAATAATTTGAGCCTACAGTTCCTACCAGTTGTAGTTACATATGTTGCTGATTTGATGAGGTACTAAATCAGCAGTACCAAAAGAACATATCCCCTAAAACTCAGCCTTTACCTTAATCCTAGTACTCCCCTAGTAGGTAGGTATCCTTTTGGTCTGGGGCCTTCCTAGGTTTGGTTTGGGTAATGGCATTCCCTAATTTCTCCTCATTGAGTGGGGTCTCTAAGACCCCTTTCACACTGGAGGCATTTTTCAGGTGGTAAAGCACTAAAAATAGTGCCTGCATAGCCCCTGGAAAACGCCTCAGCTGCAAACCCAGTGTGAAAGCACAAGTGCTTTCACACTGGGGCACTGCGCTAGCAGGGCGTTACTAAAAGTCCTGCCAGCAGCTTCTTTCCAGCGGTGGAGGAGCATTGAATACAATGGGGCAGCGCCGCCATACCACCGGCAAAGTGCCACTGCAGCTGCGTTTTGCAGGCGGATTTAACCCCTTTTCATCCGCTAGCAAGGGGGTTAAAACCACCCCCGCTAGCGGCCGAATAGCGGCGCTTTACCGCTGACGCCCCGGCCCGGCTCAGTGTGAAGGGGATCTAATATGTCCCTAACTGAATCTGAAAGGACAGGCATCTTAGAGGCCTGAATGTAATATTATGCTGTCTGTAATTTATGTTGAGTGTCCATCAGAGTCAGGTCTGGATGTAAATTGTATAGAGCCTTAAAAGAGTCTTGGAATTCTTCTGGCTTAGCGTGTGAGGTAGGCAGTCTGCTTCAAGATTTAGAAATGAAATGTGGAATGTATGATTTATTGCAGAGCCCAAGTAGAGCTCAACTCGCCTAAAAAGTACCCGATTTGTTAAATAATTTGTACATATGCCTTCCCCAGGCCAGTTTCTGTTTAATTTTCTGGAACGGTAATCTGTTCAGCTCCTCCTCTGCCCTGGTCAAGTCAGTTCTTGTGTTTTTTAAGCTGGTGCCTATTTTAATGATGGAGCCCCAAAGTGTGCACTTATGTGCTTTCCACACAGATAATCGGTTAACAACTGGGCCTGCATTTGCTGAAAAGAAGTCATCGAGTTCCTTATCCTTATCCTTATTATTTCCTTCATTTAATTCAGTATTTTTTTTGCTGTTTCACTTTTACATACACGTATTTGAAAACGATCCTGTGTTGGATTTGAAATAAAAGGATACGTTCATCTTTTAAAAAAAATAAATAAATGCACATGTTTTTTTGCAGGTAAAAAAATGTGCATTTACTATTTATTTTTTTAGGAGCCTGGAAAACATTGCACTAGCGATCAGCAGATCGCTGGTGCTATGCAGGTCTCCTGCAGATGGTCAGTGAAGAATCAATAAACTACCAGAGCCCTTAACAGTGCCATGGTAGTTCATTGAGAACTACAAGCCAACAGCCGCATAGGATGTGGGTACTTGTAGTTCATTCCTTCACAGAACTCTGTGAATGAATGACGCAGCCATGTGGGTGGAGCCCTGCATGGCCGCGTTGTCACAGAGAGGGCTTGGATCGCCAAGCAGCTGCAGGAGCGGGAACATGTTCCTAAAGCTGAACTTATCCTTTAAACTTAGTAGATAAATGTCCTATAAGTTTTCATGCTAACTGGTCCACTAAAATAAGTATAATATACAGACATTCCTCACTTTACAACCTACCTGTTTAATGACCAGCTCTCTGACCAGTAGGTATTGTATGCTGTATGAGAACTTTGATAGTGGAAACAGCTGTAAATGGTGAAAAGGTGACATTAAAATAATATCTAAAGATGGTTGACAGAAACCCTCTACCAGTCCAGTATGCTTAAAATGTTGGTAAGGAGCTGCTCCTCAAGTAGTGCCCAATTCACTTAGGGGTCATTTACCTTTGCTATGGCCTCAACACACATTAAAGTGCCTACTGCTTCAATGTGTATGATGTGTTTTTGATGCTTCAGTGGTGCTTCGATGAAGCTTTGGTGATGCTTCCGTGAAGTGTCAGTGATGCTTCCATAATGCTCTGTTGAAGCTTTGTTGAAGCTTGATAGATGCCATGTGTGTGTGGATATCTCATACCTGCAATTTCTCCAAAACAAAGTGAAGCTAAAGCTGAAGTCTCTCAAAAGCCGCAAGTGCTTCAAGCGAGTTTTGTCATAGAGTTCTGTGGAGGCTTTGAAGACGCTTTGAAGCGCCACTAAAGCGACATGGGGTATCATTTTTGAAGCAAAGCAAAGCAAACGCAAGTTGTAAACAAGACTATAAATTAACCATTTTATTTAGTAACAGGGGATTTGACTGGCATTAAGAGAGCTTTAACAAAGCCTTGTTTTGAAGCAAGTATAAACCAGCTCTTAATGATCAAGTCATAGGAACGGAACTCGGTCAAAAAAGTAATATCTTCTTGCATATTGAAATTATAAAATTAATACATACACTGTGCAGAGTGATATATAGTCATATTATAAAATGTCAGTTTTGCATTCCATGTTATTTTTGGGCCTACGATAGGGCCTTATAACCTAAATTATGCCTACTCAAGTCTACTCCAGTCTTCCAGTCTTGAGTGTATATATATATATATATATATATATATATATATATATATATATATATATATATATATATATATATAAAATATATTTCTCATGTATTCAATTAGAACAGGTTTAAGTACTGAATTAAAGATTTCCCTTGTCTTTCTTTTTTTTTATAGCTGCTAGTATACGGAACAAGATTAACCTTTCTGTAGATCCCTGTGACAATTTTTTCCAGTATGCTTGTGGTGGTTGGATAGAAAATAATCCAATTCCTGATGACCAATCAAATTATGGAATCTACCCATGGCTAAGGAATAATGTTGATCTTAAAATTAAAGGTGTGTATTTGCTCATTGTAAATAAATGACATGTTTGTGCCTAAGAAGGAATGAAGGGGAAGTGCTTAGATGTCACTTGTCTGGGGTGAAAACAATACTGAAAATCCTTCTCAATTGGGGGTGTTGGGAATGCCATAGAATTATTTCCTGATCTGATTGTAAACACATGAATTGGAAAAACATACTTAAGCAACCTTACTCCCAGATACACACCAACAGTTAAGGTCTGATTGTAAGAAACAGATATCAAGAGCAAGAAAACTGGTCAGCACATATCAGATACTAATCTTTGATGTTTTTATGACATTTTCAGAGCACGCCTGAGAATTTTGTAAAGAAAATACAGCTCTGCATTCATTAATACATAGTTAAATGCAAGCAGTGCAGTCCCTGTAGAGCAGGGCTTAGATTGGGAGAGGAAGAAGCAGCACAAGAAGCCAGTCAGTTTTGCCACAGTGCTTATGTGCTAACAAGAATCATACTGATAGGAGAAGAGAACAAAGTGACAGAGAGCTAAGCCCATCAGTGTACTTATCATCCTTTCACTTTCCAGCCCAAGGCTGAGGGCTGTACAGGTTACTTAACTGGGAAAACACAAAAACTGCACTAGATTTATAGAAAAAAAGCTTACTTAACTACAGCACAGAAAAATGAGGTCTCCTGCCCTGCCAGATGGTGCTGTGCTGTGTGACAGAGCTGTGTAATTCTCAAAACTTGAGAGATGAAATAGAAAATCCTTTGGAGGGTAAAATAACCCCAATATATGTATATATTTAGCTATTTACAACTTTAATATGCCTATGTGTTATAGCTACTGCAATTTTTTAATTACGTAGTTTGCAAACTGCTATATTACTGTTGCATATGTAAAGACTAAAAGATGTGTAATAAAAAAGACTGATTTATAATTTTCACTGCCACCCATATGTTGTTGACCTGTCAGTTTTCCTTCACAGCTTTGGCTTATTCAGTCCTCTGACTATTTTTTACTTTTTTATTTCCTAATGAAGTGTATACAGTTTTATGTTTTGATCCCAAAGGTAAACAGTGAAGTAAAAATTCTGCTCGTAGCCAAGAGAATGAGGTTTTGTCCATTTGCTTATCCAAGAACATTCAGTACAAGTTTTCTTGGGAGACCCAAGGGATGGTGTAATCTGTTGATAAATGTGTTAAAGGTCATTGAACTCAACAAATTATTACACCAAATATATACTAATCAGAGAGTGAGAAATAGATTAGGTAGGGTGTTTTATATTGCAATTTACCAGATGTGGTGTCTTTTTTTCAGGCATTTTTTTCTCTTTTCTCCTTATGGTTCTGCCAATAATGCACTTTCTGTCTTGGAGTGACAACCCTCACTCAATACATGGTGTTAGTTTGAAACCAGCATTGTCACTCTACAAAAGAAAGGGGCTTGATTTACAAAAATTGTAGAGTGCAAAAATCTGGTGCAACTATGCTTAAGCTTTGACAAAAAAAAATGGAATCTGATTCTGTTTCTGTGCAGAACTGCACCATATTTTGCACTCTTCAGTTTTAGTAAATCAACCCCATATTGTTTTAGTATCACAGGCACCCACTTATTGCCCTATTATAGAGGGGAGTTGTTCTGCAGTTCAAATAGGTGATTTGTGCAGGGCTAATAGGACTGCTTGAGATAATACTGCACAATACACCAAGGCTAGCCATTTACAAAAATAAAGAAACTTTCCTAGTGCTTAACTCCTTCCTGCTTGGCCTATAGTACAATGACGGCAGGGGCTGGAGCACTGTTGTTCTGGGAGGACATCAAATGACGTTCTCCCAGAATGCGCCTCTCGTTGGGGCTGTCACTGGCTGTGATTGATCACTGTACCAGCCTGCTGCCAGTACCATTTGATAGTTGTGACCACAGCACAGCAGATCACAGGACACTGGTAAACAATGGAAAGCTTCTTTTCATGCCATCCATTGTATACAATTGTGTTGCTAGCTGTGATTGGTCACAGTGATCACACGGTAGAGACAAGGCCAATCTCAGCCCATCTGTACCGCGTGATTAGCCAATCACAGTTAATCACAACAAAAGACAATTAATGAACCAGTTTCTTTCAGTAAAAATGGTTGTGTATACCAATGAAATTCATTGGTATAAGCAATCATAATGTGTACAAAAAAAATACTGATCACTTCCCCAGAGTAGTACAGTGTTACTATGGTAACACTGTATTGCTCTGGTCAGAGTGTGTTAGAAAAAAGAATTGTTAATAAAAGAAAAAAAAGTAAAAAAAAAAAAAAAAAATTATTTATTGTTTTTTTACATATCAGTCAGTGTCCCTAATCACCACCACACCATTGATATGATAACACTGTACTGCACTGGTGACAGTATTTAAAAAAAAAAGTAGATTTTTTTATTTTTATATCTGTATTTTCCATATAATTGTGATAAAAAACTACAACTTCGTAAATATGTCTCTCACTAAATACCTTGGGCAGTCTAATTTTCAACAAGGGGGTCATTTGTGGGTATTTGTACTGTCCTGGCATTTTCAGGTCTTTAAGAAATGACCAGTGTCAGTCAGTATATCAGGATTGAATAATTTTCAGATATACAGTAAATACCATAGTTTGTGGACTCTAACTTCCTTACAAACTAAATAATAAACACTGATTTGGATTATTTTCACCAAATAAATGTAGCAGAATACACTCTGACCTAAATATATTAAGAAAGACTATTTATCTGCAAAATTTTATAAAAGAAAAACACGTTTTTTTTTCAACATTTTTGGTCTTTTTTATTTATTTAGCAAAAAATAAAAAAAACAGTGGTGATTAAATACCACTAAAAGAAAGCTCTATTTGTGTGAAAAAAAACGATAAAAATTTGGGTACAGTGTTGCATGACTACGCAATGGTCATTCAAAGTGTCACAGCACTGAAAATTGGTCTGGGCAGGAAGAGGGTGAAAGAGGGTGAAAGTGCCTGGTAAAATGGTGTTGGAAAACACCATATTTTGGCCATTAGATGTTGACTATCATTGGAAATAAGTGTGCTCCTCAGTGCCACCTAATATCAATATTGTGATAGTTTGCTCCAGATTGGAGTTAACTCAGATTAAACCACTTTTACTGTACCTTAAAGTACCTAAAACTAAAATCTCTAAATCTAATTCCAGCCACAATCTAAGACTTACCTATCCAGCCCTGTAAAGCAAAAATCGCTATACATACCTTTTCTAAAGCCACTCCTTTCCGGTCCCATGCTGAGATATCAGCAGCGGCTTTGCTGTGGAGGAGGGTGCAGAGGAGGCAGCCAACAATAGAAGCCCCATAGTAAGTCTATGGGTGACGCCACTTCCCATTCAATTTCCAGCTGTTGTCGGCTGTCTCCTGCACAACGAGAAAGAAAGTTTGCCACGCCAGCCCCCCACCTAAATCCCCAGATGGCTGCAGCAGACTCCACCCCTAACGTCATGCGTCAGATGGCCATGACGCGAGCAAGCAGCATGCTCATCATCACGTGGAAGCCCACGGACGTGGACTCCTCCCGCTAACTGGATGGTAAGCTGCATGCCAGACGCAGAGACGCCACAATGCTGAAGTCCCACGGTGCCTGCAGAAGCATGGCATCGATGTACCGGTGGCCCCGCCCATACATCCAGGTATGTCATATCAAGCTGCCTCTTGATATGACATACCTCCATCCCCATATTACATACAATAAAACAAATAAATAGCCCATGGGACTTCAGGTAATCATAATGGTCAAGACAAGTAAATAGAGTATATAGAGTATATAAAAACTCTGAATTTATTGAAAGGTATTGAAAGGTATAGATACATCATCATAAAGCACACACACAGCTAGCAAGCACTCCCTCCCTTTTACCAAAAAAAAAAAAAAAAAAAAATGTAACAGAATACGTATTGACCTAAACTGATGAACAAATTAGATTTTTTACATTTTTTAGTGGATGCGTTTTATAGCAGAACGTTAAAAAATATTGTTTTTTTTTTCGAAATGATTTTTTTGTGTTTATGGCGCAAAAAATAAAAATCGCAGAGGTGACCAAATACCACCAAAAAAAAGCTCTATTAGTAGGAAAAAAAGGACATACATTTTTTTTTTGGGTACAGTGTCGTATGACCGCGCAATTGTCAGTTAAAGTAACACAGTGCCATTTCACAAAAAAAGTCCTGGTCATGAAAGGGGGGGGGTTGTAAACATTCCGGAGCTGATTATTATTATTTAAGGTACTTATACAACGCCATCAATTTACATAGCGCTTTACATATACATTGTACATTCACATTGGTCCCTACCCTCAAGGAACTTACAATCTAAGATCCCTAACTCACATTCATATACTAGGGCCAATTTTGACAGAAGCCAATTAACCTACCAGCATGTCTTTGGAGTGTGGGAGGAAACCAGAGGAAACTCACGCAGGCACAGGGAGAACATGCAAACTCCAGGCAGGTAGTGTCGTGGTTGGGATTCAAACCAGTGACCCTTTTTACTTCTAGGCGAGAGTGCTACCCACTACATAACTGTGCCACCCTGATGTGGTTAAAGTATACATGAAGCTAAGAAAGTAAAATCACATTCTTCTCTTCTCATAAACACACCTTAATATACATTTGATTAATTTTTTTAAAATTGCTTTTTCACCTTTTATTTTCATTTTTATTCCTTGGTCACTTAAGAGCACAATCTCCTTGTCCAACCATCTTCACAAGTGTGGAGGTGGCAGGTCTTCATTGTCTGATGTTGTGTTATGCAGCGTACACACGAGTGGACTTTTCGATCGGACTGGTCCGACGGACCGAGTCCGGCAGACAATCCGATCGTGTGTGGGCTTCATCGGACCTTCAGCGGACTTTTCCAGTCGAAAATCTGACGGATTTTAGATTTGGAGCATGCTTCAAATCTTTACGTCGTAACTCCACCGGACCCAGAAATCCGCTCGTCTGTATGCTAGTCCGACGGACAAAAACCGACGCTAGGGCAGCTATTGGCTATTGGCTATCAACTTCCTTATTTTAGTCTGGTATACGTCATCACGTACGAATCCGCTGGACTTTGGTGTGATTGTGTGTAGGCAAGTCTGTTTGTTAAAAAGTCAGTCGGAAGTCTATCAAAAGTCCGTTGAAAGTCCGTTGGAAAGTCCGTCGGACCAGTCCGGTCAAAAAGTCCGCCCGTGTCTACGCATCTTTACAGAATTACATCATGAAATACCTTCCCTATTTGGAAAGCAAGGCTTCTGCTAGGAGCTGTTGTCAAGCAAGCAGAGCAGGGCACAGTGCGGTACTATGAGAATACAGACATGCTGTGCATCAGCACGGTGTTTTGTAGCTTCAACCAGCAAGATCAACCACGCTAACTATGCCAGCATGGATCTGCTTTTGTGCTTGGCATGGTCAAAATTATAGAAGAAGACAGGGGAACTGGCCAAATTATCGAGTATTTCATAATAATTGGGATAGACACAAGAGTTAATTTGTCAAATAAATAGTAAAGAAATGCATTTGTGCAATTTCTGTGTACAGCTTTACATGCACTTTAAATGTAATGTTCCCTGGATTCCTCACTGATTGAGTGGAAAGGAACATTACAAACCAATGCATTCTCCATTTGTCCATTCATAAGCAGATGTTTGATTAGCTGCAATGAGAAGTAAGGGTTCTGCCTATCCCCTTGTGACTGCTACACACCCAGGCCGGCCTGCATCTCCTGTCAATTAGAGTGATTCATTATTGTGTCATGCAGGCTTTCTATCTATTCTGTAGGGAAAAATGGACCAATCCTTAATCAAGTCACCACATGTACTGTTGGTTGTTTGTTTGTTCATCCATAAACTTCATGATTATCACAGGTAAAAATCTGGAGGGATAGTGTCAGGTTTACATTTCAGCGTGTAATATATTACATTTTATGAATTAAAAAAGTTAAATATGTATCAGCTATGTTTACTGAATGGCAAATATCACACATCAATGTGTTCTGTGCAGGGGTCAGCTTCAAAGATATACCTTGCAGATAGGTAGTCCACACACCAAAGTGCATTGAAAGAGTTTTTGCCCATGTTTATTTGTCACTGCCGCATCAAACAGAAAACAAAAGAACTTTCCCTTTCAGGAGGGACTGTTCAACCCAGTACACAAGAAAAGATTCAGCCTCCTGACTAGCAGTGAGATCATTTGGATCTGCTTAGACCTGCACATTGTTCCAGCACAGCCTACATGCAGTCTTTATCTAACAGGGATGATAGATTGTAAGCTCTAACGAGCAGGGCCCTCTGATTCCTCCTGTATTGAATTGTATTGTACTTGTACTGTCTGCCCTAATGTTGTAAAGCGCTGCGTAAACTGTCGGCGCTATATAAATCCTGTATAATAATAATAATAATAATAATAATAATAATAATAATATCAGGAGTGCTTATGTAGCGGGTCACATTTTTGATGTAACTTAATGTTATGTTATATCTTATCATCTGGCGCCATCTAGCGGCCAAAATATAAAAGGACTGCATCTTTATTTCTTGTATTATTCAAGTTGACATGGAAGTGCTTTGTTTGTTTACATTTGGACATTAACTTGACCTACCCACAATGCTCAGTAACTCCCACAAACCTCAAGGAACAGAACTGCATTGTGGGACGATTATAAAAGGGCTGGGAGCGGCCATCTTAAGTCTCTTGTTCCTGGGACGCGTGGCCTGCCAGAGGGCTCTGTGGGTGTGTGTGTCCCACACAGTTGCAGCCTACCCTATGTGGAGCGGAACAGCAGCCAGCGATCCTGCCTTAGATCACAGCGTGCTGGAGTAGCAGAGTAATCGATCCAGAGACCCTTGAAGGGAGGTAACCGAGAACTCCCAGTCATCTGTGAGCAGTCTTTGATTCGGCCTTATATCACAGCATGCTGAAGTAGCAGTGTGATCGTTCCAGAGACCCTTGAAGGAGGTAACCGAGAACTCCTGGTCGTCTGTGAGGTGGTGCAGCATGACGGCGTAGCCACAGCGAATAGACTGAGAACTTGTGAGCCGGAGACAGAACCCTGTACATCAGAACGGAGTCTTCTGACAACATTGTCCTGGTTGGGTGAGAGGGCTGTTGCCCAGAAGTTTCTTGATGCACTTTTATACATCCATTTACATAAGACAGAGTTGCTGGGACCCATAGTCCCACAAGGAAAGTCAAGAGGATTTAGTACTGAGTCCCTGGCATCAAAGTTAGTTATAGCGCTGCTGTACCAGAACTTTACTTTCACATTTTCAGTCTATTTTGATCAGAAGTCTTTAACCCTTTGGATTACAAATCTACTTTGTTTTTTGCTAACAGAAGAAAAGAAGAGAAGAAAAGGACTGTTTAGTAAAACACGAGGCCTTGTGTCCCTTTACTACATTGGGGTAGTGTGATACTAAATGAGGGAGCTCTCTATTTGTTGTACTACACTTTATCAAGTTAGTCTTTGATTTAGTGTAGTAATAAAGCGCGCAGGAAATAGGAAAGTGCTCATAGTGAGATAAATTCACTCTGACGGTTATCCTATTTACTTTTCTACACCACTTATATATTGTTTCAGACATGTTATACCTGTATTGTATCTTTATAATATAAAGTTCAGTTGACTGTCAGACTATGTTGTTCTGAAAGTACAATCATTGTAGTTTAAACCTTCTAAAACAATTACAGTAAATAAGGTTATTATTCAAGTATAACCGTGTGAGGGTTGTTTTACTCTTCATCACCAGCCAAGAGGAGGGTAAGGTAACTACAGACAGGTATATTATATTGAGTATTGTGAACTTGCCTTATGATTTCGTTTTGACTACACACTATCACAGCACAGCTGTGTCAGGGGGACTGAGATATTCAAAGGGGAAACAAAGCAGAGTACAGGCCCAAATAAATCAGCAGCTCCTTCGGGGGTCAGTGCTACACTTAGATCTTAGTTCGAGCCTACCTGAGCTATGCCTCTAGGATGCTGTCACTGTGCAAAGCCAATCATAAGCTGCCAAGTAATTCCCTGTCCCTCAGCCACGCCTATGTATGCCCCTAGAACATGCCTTGGACATTTATGATTGGCTTTGTTCAGTGATAGCTTCCTGACAGAGGAGATCAGGTGGGTTTGGAATAGGAACTGAACACACTCATACCACCACAAATCCCAGAAAACATTTCATTGATATCCCAGGTAGGGAAAGAGTTGTGGCCTACTACATAAAATACCAGCATCTGGGCAGCAAGTAAACCCCATCCAGGACTGTGTCCCAGACCTAAAGGGGCTGTTTGTCACATCGGACTTTCCTAGATCTTTACGATAAAAGAAATAAAGAATATCAACAAATATGCGCTAGATATAATAAGGTTACCAGATGTGTTAAATGAAATTCAGGGACATTATACTAACCAATCCCACTTTTAATCACGTCTACAAAATCCCTCTCCCTTATTTGTAGCGACATTCATAAACTATCACCCCATTTTAACATGCCCTGAAGCAATGGCTAACATAATTTTGGAACAAGAGGCAGATATTCAATGAATAAAGACAAAATAAACAGATTTCAAATAGGAGGCTCAAAGATATGCATGCATAGTTAGGAGGGCGCCGGCCCTGCCCCCCCCCCCGCTTTCTCCTCACTGCATCTATGTCCAATGATGAGAGAGAGTAGCGATGCTGCTCTCGGGCACAAAGCTAGATTGAGATTGGGCCCAGGTAAGTATTTAGGGGGGCTGGGTTTGCTAATCTTAATGCATTAAGATAAAAAAAAACCTTTAGCCTTTACAACCACTCTAAATCAACCCTCGTAGCTGTATAAGAATGATTCACTTGGTCTTCCCTAAATTCTCCTGCCTTTAAAATGTTATAACAGAAACAATAGGAAGTACCATTGCTATATTTTATATTACCCCTATACCTTTTGCTTTTTCTTTTTGAAGTGCAGGGTTTGAAAAACTACATTAGATGTTAGCTTTATGTAAAATAAAAATTCTATACATACTAATATTAATCCCCCTTTTTGACAAATCAGCTATGTTAAGGCAATAAAGAAAACCAGTCAAGTATGTAAATACTAGTTATTGTCTAGCTCACTCTAATAAACAAACACTCAACTCAAAAGTTATACATCTGCTGATTCACCAGATTCACCTGTAGGAGGCCAGTGGTGAGATCCCCAGGCTATAGTTTCTGTCTCTTCTGTTTTTCAGCTTGGGTGTGTTTGCACTTCTATTGTAGTATAAAAGAGCTGAAAAATGTCCAGGTCCAGGTTGTGCATCACTGGAAGCCAAACCCAGAGATCTTTCCACCAACCTTCACCCGGAAAATAAACAACCATAAACTGGAATCTATCAGAAAACTTAAAAGCAAAGTAAATTATTATTTTTTTTGTAGAATCATACCTACCTAAGTGCGTGCAGCATCGGTTCGATGCTGCGTCTGTCCCCCGTTGGCTCTAACACAGAGAACCAAGTGATCTAGCACCACTGATCACTTGGTTTTCAGGGCTCCCTGAGCAGAGAGCTGCTGTTTGTCAGTCATTGCTCTCTGGTCTGCCCCCCCCCCCACGCTCACTTAAGTGCTGGGTTGTGGAGGGGGTAGGAGGTGCCGGCTCAGGCTGTCAGCAGCTCACTGAGAGGATGAGCTAGGTGCCAGTCCAGGCATGTAGATGGATCCCGACTCCATTGTCGCTATCTTGCCTGAGCCTGAACCAGCTCTGTGATGTCATCCAACAGCGGGCTTTAGCCTGCTGTCTGCTGAAACCACAGCTCACAGGAGTGCAGAACAAACTGAACTCCTGTGATCAACAGGAGAAATACAGCCAAATGAGCTTTAATGCCAAACTCTGGTTTTAGTCTAGTATTTATTAATACTCTATATTAAATCTATTTTTTGAGCAGTGCAAGACCTTGAATTTAATGTTTCAGCCATTTGCAAATATCTGTATGGCAACATTCTGGCTGGGAAAGGGAGGCAGCATAAGGAATCAATCAGCTGTACTGCAGTGCTCATTTACTAACAAGGAATATGTTGATAGGAAGAGAGAGCATAGTGACGTAGATATAAGCCTATCATTCCACTGCTACTCATTTCATTGTCCAGTCACAGACTGGGGAGGGGACAAGACTTGCAAGTGTTATTTGACTGCAGAAAATTAGGTCCCCTGTCACAGGACTGTGCTGCGTAGCAGGGCTGTGTAAATCTCAGAACTTGACTGACAGAGATACAAATTCCTTTTTTGGTGTTAAACGGCACCCATATATTTAGCTTTTATCTGGAGATGAGCAGACTGTACATTCAGAGCAGACTAATAATTGTTCTTATAACTATGTTCAGACTGTATTAACATATACCTTATTTAAAAATCTAAAAAGAATTTTAAATGAGTATATTTTGTATGCTGTAAGGTGAGATAAAACATATAACACTTTGTAAACTGTCTTTTAATCAACTAGGGTATTGAGAAAAACAGTTTTCACTACATTATAAATCAGTTCTGTTACACTATAGCATTGACTCCTTGCGTTGCTTTAGTTAATGTCTTACATCCGGACCCTGATTTGTGCAAGGCAAAGCATTAGAAGTGACATATGATTCTGTTCAGCTGCCTCACCCATCAGAACAGAAGGGACATATTGATTGTGGTGTATTTAATTTGTTATGTCTTGTAGTATTGACATCAAGCTGCTTCATAGAGACCTGCATCGTGATGTTGTTATTGAGAGCAGGGGATAAAACCAACTGTTATTGTTTATTTTCAGCACTTCTCGAGAAACCCTTAAGCAAGAGGAGAGATTCAGAGGCTACGCAAAAGGCAAAGATATTTTACATCTCCTGCATGAATGAAAGTAAGTGTCTGGCCTTGGAGGTGTATTTAGATCACAGTGTATATTTCCTTGGATATATGTGAAAATGGATGCCCTTTGGTATCCTCCATCCATTTTTTCCCCCAAATAACAATATCTAAATATTTCTGGAAAACTGAAACCAAAATGAACTAAATGAAGCAGCATGCGCTTTCTTTTGAACTCTCCATGGTTGGGGCAGTTCACCAATCAAAGAGGAGATGAATGCCTATTACCTGAGCTAGGGGATTTATAACTTGTATGGCTTGATGCTGTTGAGTTTGACCCTAAATATATAAAGGTTGTCTAACAGGCAATAATAAAACCAACCAAGGGGATCCCAAACAAACATTAAAAAAAAAGACATGTCTGCTTATCTTATGTTTGCAATAACATTTAGACCTCATGCACACTGGACTTATATTCGTTCCTTTAGACATGTGTGCCGTTATTGACGGCTCCCCCACGCATGCTCAGGAGTGACGTCATCGCGGCTCCAGCCTGTCACAGAGCCAGAGTCCACGGACCCGGAAGGAAGACCGGGTAAATATGGACGCTGGAAGGCTTTGTTTTCAGGTTATTTTCACATAATGTGCTAGTATGCGATGCATATTAGCACATTATGCCTTTACCTTGCAGGTCCTAAAAAAAACAAACAAACAAACAAAAACTAACCAACGGTTTACAGCTACTTTAAAGACGATTAAACATTAGACTACGTTTAAAGCTTGTAGATGGATTATAAGAAATTGAAGTTGAGAAATAGAAATGTAGGTCTTTACTTGCTGAAAAAGATCTAAAATTTAAAAAGAATGTAGTTCCATATCTAAGAACTAGTAAGCTGTAATAAATAACATTTTTGTTTTTGGGTTTCGATATGCTTTCACAGCAGCAGCTCTAGCACTCCTTCCCGCAAATTACACTGTCCTACCTTGAATGTGTATTTAAGTTCTGTTGGTTAACGTTATAGGCTAGCAGCAGAAAGAAAAGCATACAATATTAAAAAAAAAAAAAAACCTGTCACCATCTTAAAAAAAAAATGTAGGTAGAACCACATAAAAATCAAGTGTTATTGCCTGCTTGAAGTGTTTTCCTTTCCATAAAAGATGTATTATTTACTCACAGTGTGACTCTCATCCTCTGGGGGATTGCCTAATTGTTCTCTGTGCTGGCCCAGCATCTCTCCCTCTCCCTTTACATCTCTATCTACATAACCTTGTATGTACCTGTGAAGGGGCAAATGGAAATACTATAGAGTGACACTCGAGTGTCAGTTTTGAGTCTACAAAAATTACATCCAATATGGAGGAGCCCAGCAGTGGTTTCAGAGCTTTTGAATGTCTACACAAGTATATAAAATGCATAAAATGCGTTAAATGCATTTGTAATCTTATGGGAAAAAATTTTGCTGGAATGATTGACCTGGCGACATGGTCTTTTTAAAGAGTAAGGAACTAAAACCAAATATTAACCAAATACTAAAAGAAAGCAGGTTATTCAAACATCTTATATGGGAGCAGCTGATTTAGATCACTCGATCAACAGACAAAGCTCATATCCAGACTCAACTCAAAGACTGGGAGTATGATGGTGAAAAATTATAATCAGGTCTCCCAGCTTATTGGCCACATAATGGGCTTGATTTACTAAAACTGGAGAGTGCAAAATCTGGTGCAGATTTGCATAAAAAACAATCAGCCACCATTTTTTTGTTTGTTTGTCAAAGCTTAATTGAACAAGCTGAAGTTAGAAGCTGATTGGCTACCATACACAGCTGCACCAAATTTTACACTTTCCAATTTTAGTAAATCAACCCCACTGTGTTCATCAGAAGTCCATGGTATTGTAGCCCATTATACTATAAATGTTATGCATACTTTTGTATTTTATAGGCCAAATAGAAGAAGTTGATGTCAAACCTTTCATAAAACTATTGAAACAGTCCTCCCTTCGCTGGCCAGTTCTCGAGTCTAACATCGGAAGTGAAGGAAAGTGGTCAGAGAGAAAGTTCAACTTTCTACAGACGATTGCAGAATTACGGGCACAGTACAGTACATCAGTGTTCATGCGTGCCTTGGTGGGGACAGATGACAAATTATCAAATAACTTCATTATAAAGGTAAGACCTTTGTTTGAAGCATATCACTATTAGTATTTTTGTTTTGGTTTCCTGCAACGATTGTTATAGCTTCCTAATGTTCTTATGGCTTAAAGCGCAGTTCCACCCAAAAGTGGAACTTCCACTCATCTGATTCCTCCCCCCTCCGGTGCCACAATTGGCACCTTTTGGGGGGGACAGGATATCTGTCTTTTACAGGTATCCTTTCCCACTTCTGGGAGCCTCAGCCGCTGCTATTGACGTTACAGCTGGGGCTCCCTCCTCCTCCCTCCTCCTTCCCCTTACGCCGGGCCAGTAGGAGAGAGGATCGGGCCTCGCACATGCGTAGTAGGGTTCCAGGCATGAAGCCGAAAGGCTATACTGCCAGGTACCCGTACCCGCAATGGCGGCGGCAGCACCCGACAGCTGATGGAAACATCAGCTACGGTGCCGACATCGCTGGACTCCAGGACAAGTAAGTGTCCTATTATTAAAAGCCAGCAGCTGCAGTATGTGTAGCTGCTGGTTTTAAATTTTTTTGGGGGGGTGGACCTCCGCTTTAAAGGATGAGTTCACCTTTGGGAACATGTTACAACATGTTTTTAGGGTGAAACATGTAACATATTCCCAATGCTGCAGCCACTGCCCGATTCTCCCCCCCCTCCCCACCTGCGACTAGGACCACTGATAAGGCAGTACAGCCAGCCCTCCTGTGCTGGGCCTAGGCCCCATCAGTTTAAAAGGGGGGCCCAGGCACCTGCTAAGGAGGGCCGGCTGTACTGTCTTATTGCAGGCACCAATCCTCTTCTGCCTCCCCCTGCAGCGCTGCCAGCTTCTCCCCCCCCCCTTTCTCCCTATGGCTGAACAGCAGAGAGATTGATCCTAGCACATGTGCCCCTCCCATTTGCTGTCCGGGCCCTCCGTGTGCCCTTTTACCCCACAGTTCTGCTGGCTTCCCTCCTCTCCTGTCGGCAGCTGCTACATGCACACAGGGGGATGCTTCAGGATGGAGAGCAGGGGAAGGGGCCAGCAAATATGTAATTTACAGTCCCCTTCCTTTCCTGAATGAACACAGTGAGAAATCACTACCAATCACTCCTGTATCTGTTCATCACTGAAGCATAGTAAACTATTTACTATGCTTCAGTTTGTGGATGAGTAGGAAGCCTCAGAGTGCTTACTCTTCATTCATCTGTGAAGCTGCAGAGAAAGAGACTTATAAATCTATGTCCTCGTCACTTTCGACCGGGGGGGCCTTGTCAGGTAGGCTGTATGGGGCCCTGTGATTTCTAACAGCAGTCCTGCCTGTGACAGCAGTGCAGGGAGAAGTTCTCCTTACTAGCTGTCACTTTTTGAAATCAGCGTGGCTGTATGGGGCTCTGCCCACACGGCAGTGACATTCATTCACACAGCTGTGTGTGTGTGTGAATGAACTACAAGCCCCGACATCCTTTGCAGCTGTCGGCTTGTAGTTCTCAATAAACTACCATGGTGCTGTTGAACGCTGTGGTAGTTCATTGATTCTTCCTGTCAGTGTATCTGCTTGCCCGTACGGGATTTACATGCACACAGATATACTGACAGATCTGTAGGAGACCTGCATGGCATCAATGGTCTGCTGATCACTGGTGCAATGCTTTACAGGCTCGAAAAAAAAAAAACTGCAAAAAAATGTGCTTTTAATATTTTTTATTTATTTTTCTTTTAAAAAAAGTGCACTTATCCTTTAACTTGTCCTCCTTTACCAATTATCATTCTGAATGCATGCAGTATTAGTGGTAGTCCCCACTTACATTGTCACCAGTCTAAGATGACTAGCTTCCTAAGGTGACTAGTTGACAACCAAGTACTCGTTCTCATATTGTCTCCTAAATATGGCATTCCACTTTCAGCACGCAAGCTGAGTATTTTCTTGTACTGGTGGTGTTGCCAAACTCAGTCCAATAGTAATGTACTTGAGGTGCTTAAAGGCTGCCAAAAATGTTAAAATTACATAACTTTTTCATATTTATTGTTTTGGGCTTTATTGTTGGATGGCAATCCTGCTTTCATCAAGAAGCCCCTTTGTTCTTGGACCTGAATGGCATGAATCCACACTGTTAGACCCACACTGACCAGTTGCTTTTGGGAAAACTTGGGGAAGTTTGGGGAAGTTCAAAGCCTGCCTGAGAACTTGGAACTGGAACGTAATCTCTGTTCTTGTGATGCAATCCAGATGTAGACTTTTCCTTACATTATTAAGAACATGAGATATCCCTAAGTGTTAACCCCCTCTCTGTTTGCCCTAGTGAATATTATTACTAGGACAGAAAAAGATGTGGGGTCCAAAACTTTATAGTTGTGATTGGAATGAAATAGAGGTTCTTCTCTATTTCTGTTTCAGTGACAACTGCTTAAAAAGGGTTTAACCTCATTTTGGAGTGATTTCTTTTATTTTATTTTTTGTCTCTAAAAAGTCAAGAGAAGGAAAATTTCTCCAGTGAGACAACAGACAGCAAAATAAAAACCTGTAAGCTTTGGTTTCAGATTATTTAACCCCATACACAAATATGCTGCCCCACTGGACTGGGTTTTTTTTTTGTGGGCTGCATATCTGCATATCTGTCTTTGTTCTGGGAGCATGCTGCATGGCGTGCTCCCAGCTGCCAGAGCAACAGAGTATGTGGTTTCACTGAGAGCCCCTGGGCCTGTACTAATTATCGGAACCCGAAACTCCCGATTCTGGGTCATCTGATCACTATGATAGCCTCTGATTGGCTATCATAGTGATCAGTCACTGTGAAGCCTGCCCCCGTGTTTTCTCTGTCTGAATGGAGGAGAGAGATACATTGTATCTCTCTCTTTCCATGCAGATAGAGAGAAAAAAAAAACTGTGTAAAAAAAAAAATATATATATTTTTTAATAATAAAATAATAAAATTTAAAAAATACCTAGATCAAGGGTTTGATCTAAGTCATTGCCAGGGTTAGTGTTTGGGTCAAGGCTAGGGTCAAAGGTCATGGTCAGGATTTTTTTAGGCAGGATTTTTTGTGAAATTAATATCAGTTAATGTCAGTGTGATGTGGTATAATCCACCTGGATGCACAAAGTAGTTGTGATGATATGTACGGTTTTACTAACACATGTCAAAGTTGTAAAATTGTGCTTAGGCATTAACCCTTAGGCATGAATGGGTTAAAGTGAAACTGTGCTTTACCCATACAAAGAAAAACGATTTATTTCTACTTGGAAATACACTTTAAAATGTATACACAGGAAAGAAAGAGTATGAGTCAAACAATAGTGAAGAAGGTAATCAAACCCTTTTTTAGGGCCCATTCACACTACGCAAAAGGCCGTTGGTATGTGCTTGGCACTACGCTACTGATGATTGCGCAGTCATGCAATGCTGTACCCAAACTAAATTTATATAATTTATTTCACACAAATAAAGCTTTATTTTAGTGGCATTTGATCACCACTGGGTTTTTTCTTTTTTGTGATATAAACGAAAAAATACTGAACATTTTGAAAAAAAAAAAAATTTTTTTACTTTGTGCTATAAAACATATACAATAAAAAAAATTGAATTTCTTCATAAATGTTGGCTAATATGTATTTTGTTGCATGTTTTAGATTTAAAAAATCCCAATAAATGTATGTTGATTGGTTTGCGTGAAAGTTATAGCGCCTGCAAACTATGGTAAATATACCACTCTAAACCCGGAAGTAGGCAGCAACGCAGGTATGTTGCTTTGCCTACAGTGGCTGCTCGTCCGCAGTACATTGCGGGCGGGCGGTCGCTAAGTGCTGAAAGCAAGAACTGAAAAATCATATACAAAAAATTTTTGAATTTCAAAAGGGCACATTTTTCTGAAATGGGGGAATCTTTAAAAAAACGAATAAAAAACCTCTAAAATGTCAGGAGTCAGTAATCAGTGGGCACTGTTAAAATCTACCATCCTGGAGGCAACTAGATTATATGTCAGGCATATTAGTAAGACTAAATGGAAAAAAAAGCCAATATGGTTTACAAAAGAGGTAAGTAAGATAATAAAGGAGAAGAAAAAAAAATCAGCATATAGGAGATTCAAGGAAATTAATAAAAATAGACAAAAGGAGACCAAACACATTATCAGTGCTGCCAAAGCACAGAAAGAGGAGGAAATTGCTAAATTTAGAAAGAAAGGGAACAAAACCTTTTGGGTACATCAGTGACGAAAGGAAAAATGCAGTGGGATCACTAAAATGAAAACTGGGCACAACACTTATATTGAGGGAGACCTGAATGTAGCAAGTAATTTAAACAATTGCTTCTGTTCAGTCTTTTTAGAAATAAATTGTGCTAACAATAACAAATTGGGGGATCATATTTATTCTAGTAATGAGGGTTCACTTTCAGGATTTCTAGAGACAGAGGTAGCAGAGAATCTTGCTCGGTTAGAGTACCTATGTTTTTGAGCATAGTTGAGTCGCTTAGCCTTGTTTCCATGTCCTATAAACGAAAACATAGGAACTGGGTTTGCAGAAAAATGGCAGCAGGTGTTTTTGACTGATGAGTCAAAATTTGAAAGCAGGAGGCAGTTTGTTCACTGAAGGACTGGAGAATACTGAGCGTCTGCAGACAACAGTGAAGCATGGTGCTTGCAAGTTTAGGGCTGTATTTCTTCAAATGGAGTTGGAGATTTGGTTGATTCAGGGGTTGGGCCTGGCCATTTAGTTCCAGTGAAGGAAACGCTTAAGGCTTCGGCATACCAAGACATTTTGGACAATTTCATGCTCCCAACTTTGTGGCAACAGTTTGGGGATGGCCCCTTCCTGTTCCAACATGACTGCGCACCAGTGCACAAAGCAAGGTACAATAAGACATGGATGAGCGAGTTTGGGGTGGAGGAACTTGACTGGCCTGCACAAAGTCCTGACCTCACCCCCATAAAACACCTTTGGGATGAATTAGAGAGAAGACTGTGAGCCAGGCCTTCTCATCCACATCAGTGCCTGACCTCAAAAATGTGCTTCTGGAAGAATGGTCCCAACATTCTCATAGATACACTCCTAAACCTTGTGGACAGCCTTCCCAGATAAGTTGAAGCTGTAATAGCTGCAAAGGGTGGACCAACTCAATATTGAACACTATGGACTATGACTGGGATTCCATTAAAGCTCATGTGCATGTAAAGGTAGGTCTGCCAATACTTTTGACAATATAGTATGTGTGTATGTATATGTGTATATATTGCTACAATGTAAAGTAGTGAGTGTACAGCTTGTATAACAGTGTAATTTTGCTGCCCCCTCAAAATAACTCAACACACAGCCATTAATGTCTAAACCGCTGGCAACAAAAATGAGTACACCCCTAAGTGAAAATGTTCAAATTGGGCCTAATTAACCATTTTCCTCCCCGGTGTCATGTGACACATTAGTGTTACATGGTCTCAGGTGTGAATGGGGAGCAGGTGTGTTAAATTTGGTCTTATCGCTCATACTGGCCACTGGTAGTTCAACATGGCACCTCATGACAAATAATTCTTGGAGGATCTGAAGAAAAGAATTGTTGCTCTACATAAAGATGGCCTAGGCTATAAGAAGATTGCCAAGACCCTGAAACTGAGCTGCAGCACGGTGGCCATACATCGGTTTAACAGGACAGGTTCCACTCAGAACAAGCCTCGCCATGGTCAACCAAAGAAGTTGAGTGCACATGCTCAACGTCCTATCCAGAGTTTGTCTTTGGGAAATAGACATATGAGTGCTGCCAGCATTGCTGCAGAGGTTGAAGGGGTGGGGGGTCAGCCTGTCAGTGCCCAGACCATACGCTGCACACTGCATCAGATTGGTCTGCATGGCTGTCATCCCAGAAGGAAGCCTCTTCTAAAGATGATGCACAAGAAAGCCCGCAAACAGTTTGCTGAAGACAAGCAGACTAAGGACATAGATTACTGGAACCATGTCCTGTGGTCCGGTGAGACCAAGATAAACGTATATGGTTCAAATGGTGTCAAGCATGTGTGGCAGCAACCAGGTGAGGAGCACAAAGACAAGTGTGTCTTGCCTACAGTCAGTGGCGTAGCGTGGGTTGTCAGCACCCAGGGCAAGGCAAGTAATTTGCGCCCCCTAACCTGCGGACTTTTAGAACTCAACGAGTCCCTTCCAACAATACAATAGTACTGACCAACGTGATTCCTTTTCTGACCATTCCACACTACACTGACCACTATACTATACTGTCCACTACACTGAGAACTACACTAACCACTATACTGAGAACTATACTGTCCACTACACTGTCCACTACACTATACTGTCCATTACACTGAAAACTATACTAACCACTATACTGAGAACTATACTGACCACTACACTATACTGTCCACTACACTGAGAACTATACTAACCACCATAGTGGGAACTATGCTGTCCACTACACTGTCCACTACATTGGGAACTACACTGACCACTATACTATACTGACCCCTACACTGAGAACTATACTAACCACTATACTGAGAACTATACTGTCCACTACACTATACTGTCCACTACACCGAGAACTATACTAACCACTATACTGAGAACTATACTGACCACTACACTGTCCACTACACTATACTGTCCACTACACTGAGAACTATACTAACCACCATAGTGAGAACTATACTGTTCACTACACTATACTGTCCACTACACTGAGAACTATACTAACCACTATACTGAGAACTATACCATACACTACACTGACCACTATACTATACTGACCACTATACTGTCCACTTCACTATACTGTCCACTGTACTATCCATTACACTAACCGCTATACTATTCACTACACTAACCACTATACTATACTGTCCACTACACTGACCACTATATTAACCAATATACTGTCCACTACACTACACTGACCACTACACTGTACACTACACTGACCACTGTACTGTCCACTACACTGTCCACTATACTACACTACACTGACCACCATACTACACTACACTAACCACCATACTGCACTACACTGACCACTATACTACACTACACTGACCACCATACTACACTGACCAGTATACTACACTACACTGACCACCATACTACACGACACTGTCCACCACACTGACCACCATACTACACTACACTGACCACCCTACTACACTGACCACCATACTACACTACACTGTCCACTATACTACACTACACTACACTGACCAGTATACTACACTACACTGACCACCATACTACACTGTCCACTATACTACACTACACTGACCACCATACTACACTGACCAGTATACTACACTACACTGACCACCATACTACACGACACTGTCCACTATACTACACTGACCACTATACTACACTACACTGTCCACTATACTACACTACACTGACCACCATACTTAACTACACTGTCCACTATAATACACTACACTGACCTCTATAATATACTACACTACACTGTCCACTATACTACACTAACCACTATACTACACTACACTGACCACTATACCACACTACACTGACCACTATACTACACTACACTGTCCACTATACTACACTAACCACTATACTACACTGCACTGACCACTATAATACACTACATTGACCACTATACTACACTACACTGTCCACTATACTACACTAACCACTATACTACACTACACTGACCACCATACTACACTACACTGTCCACTATACTACACTACTCTGACCACCATACTACACTGCACTGTCCACTATAATACACTACACTGACCACTATACTACACTACACTGTCCACTATACTACACTAACCACTATACTACACTGTAACAAGCCCCTTGCTCGCTCAGTTCCACTCTCCCGACACTCCTCTGCAGCTATTGAATCAGATTGCAACGTCTGATTGTTCGGTCATCTGATGCTCCGGGATTAGAACTACAGCTATGTGCCGTTCTAACCCAGTTGTGATAGCTCAGAACAAACACCAGGCAGGCTGTATGTAAGTTCAACCAGGAATCTCCTTTATTCAAAAATACAGGCTCTTTTATACACTAACAGTGGAGGTGCATACTTCCGGCTCATATTACTCTAACAATACACCTGTAACCTAATTAACCTAATTAACATGGGCTAATTAACTTATCCCTTTAGACAGCCTAGATGACTCAGACATGACCTTTAGGCCAGACTGGCTGTCTTGTAGCTTAGAACTCCCAATGAACATTATCGCAATTGCAGAGTTAATTAAACACAAACAACAATGGGGATCTAATGACTCTTAGATCCCATACTAGAGACTTATTTACAATACACATTTTAGCAGACAACAGACAGGTAGCTGGAATTGATGACATTAGCATTTAACCGTAGGAGTCCCAACGGTATGAATCAGTCACTATTCCAATATGGCAAATCCAGGGTCCCCAGAGTCTGTGTGTCCTGGGGGACCAGGACCTGAATGCACAGTAATACCACCTCAAGGTTCCCCAGGCATACAGCTCACAAAGAGCACCGTTCCCCCAAATGCCAGGGCCCACGATCGATCGGCAAGAGGATAGCATACAGTCCCCTCCAAAAGTCTCTCTCCCGGCTAGGTCTGTCACATTTCTCCCCTTTCGGCAGAAGACTAACACAGGAGGAGACCCCAGACGGGTTGACTCCGAAGTTAGTCAGTAGTTCCAGTCCTCTAATGCCTGTACCCACACAGTACCCCAAACAAATTGTTCCAAACAAAGCATTACTCACCCAGCCAACCTCTGCCTCTCTCAGAGAACATATCTGCCGCTGGAGAGAGGCCTGGACTGGCCCTTTTCCCTGGAGTCCTTTCTGCCGCTAGAGACAAGACAGGGTGTCTGGGCTCACTCTGTCATGCTGTTGGGGATCTGGGCCGACTGCCCAGCATCCCTGGGGTATACAGGTGGAGACTGAAGTCCCATCCACCTTCACAGGAAATCCATCCTCTGTTAGTTGAGGGCAGAGGCCAGCAGTACTCGGCCCTGTTGCCAGCCCTTCTGCTGGAAACCCCACACCATCTGCTCCGGCTAATTGTTGGGGAGGGACAACACACACCTCCTCTCCCTTCTCCCCCTGTATCTGCTGCTGGGAAGTGATTGCCACCTTCTCACCCTGAGCCTCCAAAACTGCCACACGTGTGGGGCAGAGGTCTTGGACCCTCTGTATGGTTGCCAGCGCTTCAGCTGGGGAAGTTACTTGTAACTTCACAGATACTTCTGTTGGTGCTGGGCAGAGCACAGTGAAGTTTGGCCCTAATAACAGCTCCTCTTCTGCTGGAGGCTCACCAGGTTGTTCTTCCTCAGCAGAAAAGTCCATCAAATCCCCTCTCTCTGCAACTGGTGTCTGGGGATAAAGGTTCACCATCTCCTCTCCGTGGAACCCAGAAGATGCTATCAGTGCTGGGCAGAGCACAGTGAAGTTTGGCCCTAATAACAGCTCTTTTTCTGCTGGAGGCTCACCAGGTTGTTCTTCCTCAGCAGAAAAGTCTATCAAATCCCCTGTCTCTGCAACTGGTGTCTGGGGATAAAGGTTCACCATCTCCTCTCCGTGGAAGCCAGAAGATGCTATCAGTGCTGGGAAGAGGTTAGCAGAGCTCTGCCCTGTTGTCAGCACTTCAGGTTTGGGGACGGCAATCTTTAGATTTTCCACTGCCGATTCTCTGGCATTCTGCTGGACAGGCACATTCCTCCATACAAGATCATCCAATGCAGAAACAGGTTCATCAAGGTCAGTCAGCACTTGCTGCATCCGCCATAAGACCTCCGCCTCCATAGCTGTGGGGCCAGGTTGGCAAAGCACACTGTTACTCTGCCACATTGTCAACTCTTCAGCCAGGATTTCAGAGTTATCAACTGGTATTTCCTGATAGTCCCAGGCAAAGGGAGCCCCACCCTGCTGCTGAGCAGAGTCTAACAGCTGTTTGTAGGCGATCTCCAGCTCCCATTCCTGAACGGCCAGAAACTCCAAATCTTCCTATGCCCAGTGCACTTCTGAGACATTCAGTCTTCGCTCTCTGTGCTCCATTATTTCCTCCAAACGCCACTCCCGATCACTCCCAAAGTCAGGGTCCCTGGACAGCCTCCAGTACAACAATCCCAGGCCATCGTAGTCAAAGCCTTCCGTGGGGCTGTCATCCGCTGTCCACGGGCACACTTGGGCTACATACCACTGGAGGGCTCTGTAGCTCTCATCCAACCGCATTTCTGCCCAGATCAGCCTGCTTAACTCAGCTGTCCACTCCTGGTTCGGCTGTTCCCCCAATAACAGCATTCGCACTTCATACTGCGACCAGTACCTTACATGGATGGAGGGGAGAACTTTTCCCTGGTTTTGCTGCTCACGGGCTAGCGCTTCCTTCCAGAGTTCGCAGCGGATAGAATCAAACCATCCTAGCAGGACCTGCTCTGATACTGGTCCTCTGTGCTGTATCTGCTTCTCTCGCAACCTCCTTCTGAATTCCTCATCCATGGTGGCTGGTATTTCTCCTCTCCTGCTATCTTGCATCCAGGTGATGGTTTGGATGTGTTCACGGCAAGGAAGCACGATCCCACCATTCCCTCCACGGCTCTCAAGTAAGTCTTTCAGTGTAGCTCTCCTGCAGGCTGGTTTGGAGTGTCCCAGTAACTGGAGAGCAAATCCCACGGCTGCCAACCAATGTAACAAGCCCCTTGCTCGCTGGGTTCCACTCTCCCGACACTCCTCTGCAGCTATTGAATCAGATTGCAACGTCTGATGGTTCGGTTATCCAATGCTCCGGGATTAGAACTACAGCTATGTTGCGTTCTAACCCAGTTGTGATAGCTCAGAACTAGGGATGAGCCGAACACCCCCCTGTTCGGTTCGCACCAGAACATGCGAACAGGAAAAAAGTTCGTTCGAACATGCGAACACCGTTAAAGTCTATGGGACACGAACATGAATAATCAAAAGTGCTAATTTTAAAGGCTTATATGCAAGTTATTGTCATAAAAAGTGTTTGGGGACCTGGGTCCTGCCCCAGGGGACATGGATCAATGCAAAAAAAAGTTTTAAAAACGGCCGTTTTTTCAGGAGCAGTGATTTTAATAATGCTTAAAGTCAAACAATAAAAGTGTAATATCCCTTTAAATTTCGTACCTGGGGGGTGTCTATAGTATGCCTGTAAAGGGGCGCATGTTTCCTGTGTTTAGAACAGTCTGACAGCAAAATGACATTTTGAAGGAAAAAACTCATTTAAAACTACCCGCGGCTATTGCATTGCCGACAATACACATAGAAGTTCATTGATAAAAACGGCATGGGAATTCCCCAAAGGGGAACCCCGAACCAAAATTTAAAAAAAAATATGACGTGGGAGTCCTCCTAAATTCCATACCAGGCCCTTCAGGTCTGGTATGGATATTAAGGGGAACCCCGGCCAAAATTAAAAAAAAAAAATGACGTGGGGTTCCCCCTAAATTCCATACCAGACCCTTCAGGTCTGGTATGGATTTTAAGGGGAACCCTGCGCCAAAAAAAAAAAAAAAAACGGCGTGGGGTCCCCCCAAAGATCCATACCAGACCCTTATCCGAGCACGCAACCTGGCAGGCCGCAGGAAAAGAGGGGGGGACGAGAGTGCGGCCCCCCCTCCCTCCTGAACCGTACCAGGCCACATGCCCTCAACATTGGGAGGGTGCTTTGGGGTAGCCCCCCAAAACACCTTGTCCCCATGTTGATGAGGACAAGGGCCTCATCCCCACAACCCTGGCCGGTGGTTGTGGGGGTCTGCGGGCGGGGGGCTTATCGGAATCTGGAAGCCCCCTTTAACAAGGTGACCCCCAGATCCCGGCCCCCCCCCTGTGTGAAATGGTAAGGGGGTACATAAGTACCCCTACCATTTCACGAAAAAAGTGTCAAAAATGTTAAAAATGACAAGAGACAGTTTTTGACAATTCCTTTATTTAAATGCTTCTTCTTTCTTCTATCTTCCTTCATCTTCTGGTTCTTCTGGTTCTTCTGGCTCTTCTGGTTCTTCCTCCGGCGTTCTCGTCCAGCATCTCCTCCGCGGCGTCTTCTATCTTCTTCTCCTCGGGCCGCTCCGCACCCATGGCATAGGGGGGAGGCTCCCGCTCTTCTCTTCTTCTTTTCTTCTCTTCTGTTCTTCTTCATTTTCTTCTCCGGGCCGCTCCGCAATCCATGCTGGCATGGAGGGAGGCTCCCGCTGTGTGACGGCGCTCCTCGTCTGACAGTTCTTAAATAACCGGGTGGGCGGGGCCACCCGGTGAACCCCGCCCCCCTCTGACGCACGGTGACTTGACGGGACTTCCCTGTGACGTCACGGGGAATGCCACAGGGAAGTCCCGTCAAGTCACCGTGCGTCAGAGGGGGGCGGGGTCACCGGGTGGCCCCGCCCCCCGTTATTTAAGAACTGTCAGACGAGGAGCGCCGTCACACAGCGGGAGCCTCCCTCCATGCCAGCATGGATTGCGGAGCGGCCCGGAGAAGAAAATGAAGAAGAACAGAAGAGAAGAAAAGAAGAAGAGAAGAGCGGGAGCCTCCCCCCTATGCCATGGGTGCTGAGCGGCCCGAGGAGAAGAAGATAGAAGACGCCGCGGAGGAGATGCTGGACGAGAACGCCGGAGGAAGAACCAGAAGAGCCAGAAGAACCAGAAGATGAAGGAAGATAGAAGAAAGAAGAAGCATTTAAATAAAGGAATTGTCAAAAACTGTCTCTTGTCATTTTTAACATTTTTGACACTTTTTTCGTGAAATGGTAGGGGTACTTATGTACCCCCTTACCATTTCACACAGGGGGGGGCCGGGATCTGGGGGTCACCTTGTTAAAGGGGGCTTCCAGATTCCGATAAGCCCCCCGCCCGCAGACCCCCACAACCACCGGCCAGGGTTGTGGGGATGAGGCCCTTGTCCTCATCAACATGGGGACAAGGTGTTTTGGGGGGCTACCCCAAAGCACCCTCCCAATGTTGAGGGCATGTGGCCTGGTACGGTTCAGGAGGGAGGGGGGGCCGCACTCTCGTCCCCCCCTCTTTTCCTGCGGCCTGCCAGGTTGCGTGCTCGGATAAGGGTCTGATATGGATTTTTGGGGGGACCCCACGCCGTTTTTTTTTTTTTTTTTTGGCGCGGGGTTCCCCTTAAAATCCATACCAGACCTCAAGGGTCTGGTATGGAATTTAGGGGGAACCCCACGTCATTTTTTTTTTTAAATTTTGGCCGGGGTTCCCCTTAATATCCATACCAGACCTGAAGGGCCTGGTATGGAATTTAGGGGGACTCCCACGTCATTTTTTTTTTTTAATTTTGGTTCGGGGTTCCCCTTTGGGGAATTCCCATGCCGTTTTTATCAATGAACTTCTATGTGTATTGTCGGCAATGCAATAGCCGCGGGTAGTTTTAAATGAGTTTTTTCCTTCAAAATGTCATTTTGCTGTCAGACTGTTCTAAACACAGGAAACATGCGCCCCTTTACAGACACACTATAGACACCCCCCAGGTACGAAATTTAAAGGGATATTACACTTTTATTGATTGACTTTAAGCATTATTAAAATCACTGCTCCTGAAAAAACGGCCGTTTTTAAAACTTTTTTTTGCATTGATCCATGTCCCCTGGGGCAGGACCCAGGTCCCCAAACACTTTTTATGACAATAACTTGCATATTAGCCTTTAAAATTAGCACTTTTGATTTCTCCCATAGACTTTTAAAGGGTGTTCCGCGGCATTCGAATTTGCCGCGAACACCCCAAATTGTTCGCTGTTCGGTGAACTTGCGAACAGCCAATGTTCGAGTCGAACATGAGTTCGACTCGAACTCGAAGCTCATCCCTACTCAGAACAAACACCAGGCAGGCTGTATGTAAGTTCAACCAGGAATCTCCTTTATTCAAAAATACAGGCTCTTTTATACACTAACAGTGGAGGTGCATACCTCCGGCTCATAATTCTCTAGCAATACACCTGTAACCTAATTAACCTAATTAACATGGGCTAATTAACTAATCCCTTTAGACAGCCTAGATGACCCAGACATGACCTTTAGGCCAGACTGGCCGTCTTGTAGCTTAGAACCCCCAATGAACATTATCACAATTGCAGAGTTAATTAAACACAAACAACAATGGGGATCTAATGACTCTTAGATCCCATACTAGAGACTTATTTACAATACACATTTTAGCAGACAACAGACAGGTAGCTGGAATTGATGACATTAGCATTTAACAGTAGGAGTCCCAACGGTATGGATCAGTCACTATTCCAATATGGCAAATCCAGGGTCCCCAGAGTCTGTGTGTCCTGGGGGACCAGGACCCGAATTCACAGTAATACCACCTCAAGGTACCGTTCCCCCAAATGCCAGGGCCCACAATCGATCGGCAAGAGGCTAGCATACAGTCCCCTCCAAAAGTCTCTCTCCCGGCTAGGTCTGTCACATACACTACACTGACCACTATACCACACTACACTGACCACTATACTACACTACACTGTCCACTATACTACACTAACCACTATACTACACTACACTGTCCACTATACCACACTACACTGACCACTATACTACACTACACTGTCCACTATACTACACTACACTGTCCACTATACTACACTACACTGACCACCATACTACTCTACACTGTCCACTATACTACACTAACCACTTTACTACACTACACTGACCACTATACTACACTACACTGACCACCATACTGCACTACACTGTCCACTATACTACACTACACTGTCCACTATACTACACTAACTACTATACTACACTAACCACTATACTACACTACACTGACCACTATACCACACTACACTGACCACTATACTACACTACACTGTCCACTATACCACACTACACTGACCACTATACTACACTACACTGTCCACTATACTACACTACACTGACCACCATACTACTCTACACTGTCCACTATACTACACTAACCACTATACTACACTGCACTGACCACTATAATACACTACACTGTCCACTATACTACACTAACCACTATACTACACTACACTGTCCACTATACTACACTACACTGACCACCATACTGCACTACACTGACCACCATACTACACTACACTGTCCACTATACTACACTACACTAACCACTATACTACACTACACTGTCCACTATACTTCACTACACTGACCAACATACTGCACTACACTGACCACCATACTACACTACACTGTCCACTATACTACACTACACTGACCACCATACTGCACTACACTGAACACCATACTACACTACACTGTCCACTATAATAGACTACACTGACCACTATACTACACTACACTGTCCACTATACTACACTAACCACTATACTACACTACACTGACCACTATACCATACTATACTGACCACTATACTACACTGCACTGACCACTATAATACACTACACTGACCACTATACTACACTACACTGTCCACTATACTACACTAACCACTATACTACACTACACTGACCACTATACTACACTACACTGTCCACTATACTACACTACACTGACCACCATACTGCACTACACTGACCACCATACTGCACTACACTGACCACCATACTACACTACACTGTCCACTATACTACACTACACTAACCACTATACTACACTACACTGTCCACCATACTGCACTACACTGACCACCATACTGCACTACACTGACCACCATACTACACTACACTGTCCACTATACTACACTACACTGACCACCATACTGCACTACACTGGCCACTATACTACACTGACCACCATACTATACTACACTACACTGACCACTATACTACACTATACTGTCCTGCCTACAGTCTCTCTCTCTCTTCCCCCCCGGGGTTAGTACCATGACTCTCAAGAGGGAGTCTCACTCACCTTCTTGTCCTGGCCTGCATCGGTCTGGAGATAGGAGGAGAAGGAGACAGCGGCGGCTCACATTTTTGCTTCTCTCCCCCGCGTTCTAGCTGCCATGTATAGTGTCCGGCCGGCGCACTGTGATTGGGCGTATGGGGGTCATGTGTGGAGGCAGGACTTCAGGAGCGATCGATCGCAGACAGGCCAACCCTACGCCTGACACATACTGGCGCCCCCCTAAATGTCGTGCCCGGGGCAACGGCACCCCCTGCACCCCCAATGCTACGCCACTGCCTACAGTCAAGCATGGTGGTGGGAGTGTCATGGTCTGGGGCTGCATGAGAGCTGCCAGCACTGGGGAGCTACAGATCATTGAGGGAACCATGAATGTCACAGCCTTGCTAAAGAAACTGAGGGTAAAGGTGATGGACTGGCCAAGCATGTCTCCAGACCTAAACCCTATTGAGCATCTGTGGGGCATCCTCAAATGTAGAGTGGAGGAGCGCAAGATATCTAACATACACCAGCTCCGTGATGTCATCATGGAGGAGTGGAAGAGGACTCCAGTGGCAACCTGTGAAGCTCTGGTGAACTCCATGCCCAAGAGGTTTAAGGCAGTGCTGGAAAATAATGGTGGCCACACAAAATATTGACACTTTTATATATATATATATATATATATATATATATATATATATATATATATATATATATATATATATATATATATATATATATATATATATATATATTATATATATATATTACTGGGATAGGAAATGAGTGAAATCTGCCCATTAGGAACACAGATAGCAATAAAAAGTCAATGTTGCTTTTAAATCCTCATCACTCTGCCAGAAAAATAATATTTCCCTGGAACTTGGCTTCCAGTTCCACAAATTAGATCTTAATAGTGTAAAACAAAGCTGTATACTTACAGTACTATACTATATTATACTACTGTATACTATACTACACTATACAAAGCCAATATTTGATTTAATTGCATAACTATGCCTCACTGATCTATGCATGCTTTTCTTAAAAAGTAGTTTTTTTGTAGATAAGTTACAATATTGATTTAACATATATTTTAATTTACAGTTTGATCAAGCATCCCTGTCATTATTATCTCATGAGGATTATCTTGACAACAGTACAACGGCAAAAAGAGTAAGTTCAGCTACTGTGTTAATATCTTAAATGTGCTGTTTTTAGGAACAAAGGGTTGTCCGCTGCAATATTTTCTCCAGAGGCTACTATTGGAGTCATAACTAAAGGGTATACAAGAATATTTAAAACATGCAAGAAAGTCAAAATTAACCTACACTCTGCATATTAGCCCTGAAGATCTGTAATATTCATAGTACAAGTCTATGATGGGAGCTGTGATACATGTAGATTGTTATAGTACAGCAAATATGTGCGACAGATCAGCACCTGAGAGAAAATAGGAATGCAGACCTTCAATATGAGTCAATGGATAAGTCTATGATAAACTCAATCATTAAATCTGTAAACTTAAAAAAAAGGAGAGGACCTGGCTGCTGTAACTTTCACCATATCAAAAAATACCTTGGGCAACATGATGTCTATTTACGGTCTTGTACACATGCCATCAGGTTGTTACACCTCTATACTAATATCATCAAAGGATATAAATACTTCTAACTAAGTAAAGGCCAACTTTCCTCCTCATTCACACACCATTTTCCGTAACCTCTGCTTCTGACTTCAGATGAGCCAGTGACCTCTTCCACTGGCTGTGCCTTATCCTGGCTCTGGACGTTCTTCATCTTCCCTGTGTCGGAAGGCTGTGGTGTAAACTGCAGGAACAGAGACAGCAAAAAAACCCTGAAAAGAAGGTCTAACCCTTCCCCTTACTCCAGAATGAAAAAAAAAAAGCGTTTACATACCTTAAAGAGGAAGTAAACCCTGACGGGTTTACTTCCTCTTTGTTTCCCTGCAAAGGTAAAGCATAACTACTGCATCGAATAGTAGCCCATTATGTGTCACTTACCTGACACAGGAGCCTGCGATGTCACCGCTGTCCCTTCTGCTATGGAGCGTCCATCTTCTTTCCGGGTATCGTGGTTCAGGCGCTGTGATTGGCCGGAGCCACGATGACGTCACTCCCGCGCATGCGCATGGGAGCCGCCTCTAAAGGCATATCACCATTACCAGCGGCATGCTCAGTGCGCCTGCGCCGTAGACAGTGGTGCCTGTCTTTTTGCAAATATCTCCTAAACCGTGTAGGTTTAGGAGATATTTCTTGGACCTACAGGTAAGCATTATTCTAGGCTTACCTGTAGGTCAAAGTGGTCTGTAAGGGTTTACAACCACTTTAAAGTAGAACTAAAGGCACATTTTTTTGGAAAGAATAAGGGAGGGTTAAAATTCCTGTAAGTTTATTTTTCCTGTGTCCCTTTGGGGAAATTTACCTTCACTTCCTGTCCCAAAGCCAAAGCAGACAATGAGAGGAAATCCCTCCAAAGTGACAAAATCCCTGTATGTCACTAGAGTCATCACAACTAGTGCTCTCACTGGAAGATTTTTCTCTGTTTCTGTTCTGATGACAACCCAACATTTGAGATTTTCTGTCACTTTAACTCTTGGTGATAATGTTAAACAGGACATATCAGATGAGTCTGATGAAGGTGTTTAATCCATCTCCACTCTATTAAAAATAATTTGCTTTTAGTTACATAAAATTAGAATATCATTACAAAGTTAATTTATTTCAGTAATTCTTTTCAAAAAGCATTGCTTTTTTTAAAATTTTGATGATTATGGCTTACAGCTAGTGAAAACCCAAAATTCAGTATCTCAGAAAACTTGAATATTGCATAAGACCAATAAAAAAAAGTATTTTTAATCCAGAAACATTGGCTTACTGAAAAGTATGCACTCAATACTTGGTTGGGGCTCCTTTTGCATGAATTACTGCATCAATGCGGTGTGGCATGGAGGTGGATCAGCCTGTGGCACTGCTGAGGTGTTATGGAAGCCCAGGTTGCTTTGATGACGTCCTTCAGCTCGTCTGCATTGTTGGTTCTGGTGTCTCTCATCTTTTCTTGACAATACCCCATAGATTCTCTACGGGGTTTAGGTCAGTCAAGTTTTCTGGCCAGTCATGCACAGTAATATCATGATCATTAAACCAGGTATTGGCACTTTTGGCAATGTGGGCAGGTGCCAAGTCCTGCTGGAAAATGAATCAGCATCTCCATAAAGCTGGTCAGCAGAGGTAAGCATGAAGTGCTCTAGAATTTCCTGGTAGAGGGCTGCGCTGACTTTGAACTTGATAAAACACAGTGGACCAACACCAGCAGATGACATGGCTCCCCAAATCATCACTGACTGTGAAAACACTGGACCTCATTCAACTTGGATTCTGTGCCTCTCCACTCTTCCTCCAGATTCTGGGACCTTTATTTCCAAATGAAATGCATAATTTTCCACAGTCTGTGATGATTTGGTTAGCCATGTCACCTGCTAGTTTTGGTCCATTGTATTTTATCAAGTCCATCAGTGCAGCCCTCTACCAGGAAATTCTAGAGCACTTCATGCTTCCCTCTGCTGACCAGCTTTATGGATATACTGATTTCATTTTCCAGCAGGACTTGGCACCTGCCCACACTGCCAAACGTACCAATATACGAGTTTCACTTTTTGAATTGAATTACTGAAATAAATTAACGTTTTAATGATATTCTAATTTTATGAGATGCACCTGTATGTGTTGAGAGAATTTTATGAACGCTGTCTTCTTTCATAAAATTTTGTCTCTCTAATTATCTCGCTGATCCTCTGACAACATATTCCCAGACTCAGTCACTGGCCCAGAGTAAGGATGAGAATCAGGTTCCCCACTACCAAGGGCTTGTTGCATATCTTTGGAATTTGTGAAGTTTGTGAATCACAAATTTTGGCTAAAAACTTTCTAGATTAAATTAACATTAACATTGGTACATGCCCCCCCAATGACAGTGCCTAGATTCCCATGTCTTTTGTTTGACAATCGCTTGTTTATTAACTCTTCAAATAGACAAAATTTTATAACAAGATTTGCCCCTATAGACTTTAATAGGGTTTGCCACAAAGTTTACACATTTCAAAATTCCAGGGTTTGCAAAACTGTTTTTGAACCGAACCCAAATAGATTTGCTCATCCCAGAGCAATTATGCAGTTAGTGAATTTAGAACTCCTGATTTGGATACTTGTTACAGGCCAGTGGCTCAGAAAGTATTGATGTAAGTAGGACAGCATAACACACAGGCAACGAACATTTTCAGAAATGTATTTTTTTTCAAAGCAGGGTTCCTTTAAAAATAAGTCGTTTCTGCTGACCATATTGAGGGCTATTCCGATGTTGACTTAAATTTGCAGGCAGAAACACAGATGAGCTTCCCTTGGTGCTGATTGTGGATGCCAGCTATTGATCCAGCTTTATATGCTATCAAAAGCACAATGCAAGGTCATTCTGTCTCCCATAAGCAAAAGTCCCATCAACCTTTTCTAGTCTGTTTAGCAGCAAATGAAGTGATTTTATTTCTGTGGGCCTTGCTGCAGCACAAAGGTAGAATGCTGTTTTATTTGATTTTTATCTATCATTCGTTTTTTTTTCTTAAATTCCGATTTGTACTTCTCAATCTTGAGAACAGCTAGGCTACTTTTTTCTTGCTTTTAAAACAACTTTAAAGAAATATTACATCTGATAAACAAGACATTTTGACACCATGCAAATAACATGGAAAATAATTGTCCTTTTTATTGGCTTCAGTGCAAATCTTATTGTGTGGTTAAACTATCAAACATACATATATAAAAATATTTATAAAACAAAAGTAAAGATGCACATGTTAATACCGATAATTTATGTGCTAAAACAAATCAGATAGTTCACTTTTTTGTGAGGGAAAATATTTCATTTAGGTATACAAAGTTGTGTTTTTAAACATAGAAATGTACTAGCAAGAACGTATATGGAAGACAATGAAAACTTTTTTTAGCCTCTGAACACAAGTTCAAAGTATCTCTTCTACAACAATATACAGTATGTTGTGAAATCATATTGATATATTATAAACAACCTATGGATAGGGGGTAGAGGGGAACTGGAAGGGGTGTAAAATGGTCTAGTATATATATATATATATATATATATATATATATATATATATATATATATATATATATATATATATATATATATATATATATATACTATATTAGTACTTGAAATAAATAAAAATAAATAGTACAGTAGGAATTATGCGGGTCAGAGAGGTGAGATATAACATATCCAGGGATCCTAAACGGCTTCAAAGTTAGTCTGTGAGCTATTTAAAATGCTAAACAACCTATCATTCACCATGATCCAGTTAAAAGAGAAGTATGGACAAAGATTATTGGGCCATGCTTCTCTTCTGGGTCACAGGAGTGCACTTATTTTTGTGCTCCTGTTATCCAGAGTCAGCTGATAGTGGGTTATTGCCCACTATCAGCTGCTGTAACAGAGCAGTTCCAGGTTCTGGAAGGATCCCAACCATATTCTAGGGATCCACCCAGCTGCCTGATTGACAGCTGGCCCTGGCTCTCAACACGTGGCTGAGAGCTGAAGCCAGCTGCACCCAGCCCCTCTCCAGCTCTGTACTCTAGTGGGTGCTGCAGGTGCAAAGTGGAGAGCAATGACTACAATCGTTTACACTGTGTAATGGCATCCATTTATAATGTCATTGTTTACTATTGTGATAGCTATGATTGGCCACAGCTGTCACATGGTACAGGAGCACTGTGATTGGCCCTACACCATGTGATCACTGTGATCGATCACATTGATCACATGGCACCAGGGTGGAGCACAGAGGTCTGTGTCTGGTGGCCACAGTGGTCACAGATCGGACTGCACGAGGTAGGCTTTTGTAAGGACGTACTGGTACAATTTTTGTCCTGCCTGTCCATATATACTGTATATACAGTGGGCAGGTAGTAAGCAGTTAAAATGCCTTAGTAATTCTAATAAAGACAAAAAATACAGCGTTTGACAGGGTTTGGGTTGATACAGCAGATATCAATATGTTACTTATCTCAGTAGTATAAGTACACATGTCAGACATGGGTAAAGGAATAATCTAGAGAAAGGGTAATGACCTACCTCAATGCAAATTAATGTTGCCAGCAGAAAGATGAACCTCCACTTATGGTAGAACTCTCATCACAAATCACAAAACAAAATTCCTGTATCAATTCATAGCAAGTGTGTTCCTGCATATGCAGAGAAGAAAACAGCCATGTACAGTATATAAGTCGGTGCTGAAAAACAACTTTTGGAAGATCTCCAGTACCCCTACCCACATTCCTATAGTCTTGTGTAGCTGTATCGGACATGCTAAAGGTGGCTGCTGCTGTCAATGGTTCAAAACTAGGGATCAGAAAATTTGCCTAGGTTTGGTTTTCAAACAGTTTTTTGAAGACTTTTTGAAATTCCTGAACTTGAACTTCCCAAACTTTGTGGTGAACCCCATTGAAAGGGGTTGAAGCTTGTTATGTAATTGGGGCTATTCCAAAAGCTGTTAAATAAGCCATTATCAAAGAAAAGCTTGGGAAGCCACACACATTGGACATGTACCAATGCTATTCCTAACGGCTCCAACATACATTGACTATATAGCTGCTGCAAGGTCCACTCTTTTATAAAAAAGTGGGCTGGGTTTTAAGTTCCTTCAAATTATTGGCTGTAGTGACTCAGCTGACTAGATCCAAATGCTGCGCACTTCATTATAAGTTGTTGCTTCATCCTCGTGGTGCACCTTTAAAGTAACCGGTCAAAAGTTTATGATGTTCATCACCCATCTGTGGATGGATTAATAGAACTTTTAATATGTTAAAACAGTCTGATGTTTGCAGTGGTTTTAACCAGGGCTTTTTTTTCTCAGACAATAGGTGCAAGAACTCCCCCTTTGTGAGTCACCCCTTTTCTCCGCTCCTACCCACCTCCCAGTACCGTCCCTTTTAGACAATATAGAACCAAGTATCATTTTCAGGTGCTAAGTAATTTGTATGGAATTTGGTAATGATATCAAGAAAAGCAGTAAAATAGATCCCCTGCAGCCAGCAACAATAGATCCCCCTAACAGCCAGCAACAATAGACTCCCCGCAGCATCAACAGATCTCTGCACAGCCAGCATTAATAGTTTGTCTGGCTGCCATCAACAATAGACCCCTCCCCCAACAGTAGATCTCTTTTAGTAACAACTGACCCCAGCAATCTAAGACCCCCCCCCAGCAACAATAGACCTCCCCAGCAACAATAGACCCCCCTTGCAAAAATAGATCCCCAGCAGTGAGCATCAATACCCTGCAGCACACCCCAGCACCCCTTGCCATTACATACAGTCAGTCCAAGAGGTGCCGGAACTGCTTTCCCCCACGTTCCCGCTGAAAAAAAGCATCCTGATAGAATGATAGTTGTGGATAAATGTCCCAGTGGATCCCAGTGTTGTAGCAATGCAAATTAATGTAGCACCCTCCTAGGTAGGTGCTTAGATAGTTAAGTACTGTAAGCTTTAGTGTGTGTTTTTTGATAGGAACGTTTAATTGCCCCACTGTACTCAGTGTGGCTGTAATTTTGGGTAAGATAAAAAGCATAGTTTTGCTCACTGCACTCAGTAAGCTGTAATTGTTTAGTCAGGTCTGCTCTGTGTGCTCCGCTGCTACCAGTCTGCTGGATAGCTCCTTCTGTATCCAGGGAACTTTAGAAGTTTCTGGATGATAGGTGTGGAGTTATGCAGGTGGCAGCATGAATATGGATGCAGCCCCAGCCTATCCCAGATAGGCAGGCTCTGATGACATGCTGGGAGACTGCATACAGTCTGGGAGCACAGAGTGCTTTGTGTCTTGCCCCAGAGTGCCCTCCAAGGCAGAAGCTGCTGTTGGAGAGTCTCAAGTGAGTGACCTGACGGGAGGAATGCTGAGACCCAGGTGTTTAGAAGAAGCTAAATGAGGGGAGCTGCAGGGCTCAGGTCATGCAGGAATGCATAGGAACAGCGTTCCTGTACTTTTCCACAGCAGGAATGCCATTCTCCCTTGTGCTGTGGCTGCAGCGGTGCCCAGGGCCAATCCTGGGAGGCTCAGGTGCAGAGTCCTCCCCTCCCTCCTCCTCTTGTGTGCCTCATACACTGCAATGTTCGACGGTCGGCCACTGTAACAAAGTCCCGCCTCCTAGACTGGCTGCTGTAATAGGCGGAACACTGATTCAATTTCCTGGCATTGGACCAGTGTTCCATCTTTCACAGAAGCCGGTCTAGAAGGCGGGACTTTGTTACAGTGATCAGCCGCCGAACGTTGCAGACCCAAGCTCCATGTGTGGTCCAGGCACATGTGAGTCTGCATTTCATGGGCACAAGTGAGTCTGCATTTCATGGGCACAAGTGAGTCTGCATTTCATGGGCACAGTGAGTCTGCATTTCATGGGCATGGTGAGTCTGCATTTCATGGGCACAATGAGTCTGCAAAGATGGGTGCAGTGAGTCTGCATTTCATGGGCACAGTGAGCCTGCAATGATGTCTGCAGTGAGTCTGCAAGGATGGGCACAGTGAGGCTGCAATGATGGGCACAGTGAGTCTGCAATGATGGGCACAGTGAGGCTGCATTTCATGGGCACAGTGAGTCTGCAATGATGGGCACAGTGAGGCTGCATTGATGGGCACAGTGAGTCTGCATTGATGGGAACAGTGAGGCTGCATTGATAGGCACAGTGAGGCTGCATTGATGGGCACAGTGAGGCTGCATTTCATGGGCACAATGAGTCTGCATTTCATGGGCACAGTGAGTCTGCATTTCATGGGCATAGGGAGTCTGCATTTCATGGGCACAAGTGAGTCTGCATTTCATGAGCACAGTGAGTCTGCAATGATGGGCATATTGAGTCTACATTTCATGGGCACAGTGAGTCTGCAATGATGGGCACAGTGAGTCTGCAATGATGGGCAAAGTGAGGCTGCATTTCATGGCCACAGTGAATCTGCACTGTTGGACACAGTGAGGCTGCAATGATGGGCACAGTAAGGGTGCAAAGATGGGCACAGTGAGTCTGCATTGATGGGTGCAGTGAGTCTGCAATGATGAGCACAGTGAGGCTGCATTGATGGGCACAGTGAGGCTGTATTTCATGGGCACAGGTGAGTCTGCATTTCATGGGCACAAGGAGTCTGCAATGATGGGCACAGTGAGGCTGCATTGATGGGCACATTGAGGCTGCAATGATGAGCACAGTGAGGCTGCAATGATGGGCACAGTGAGGCTGAATTGGTGGGCATAGTGAGTTTGTAATGATGGGCACAGTGAGACTGCAATAATGGACATGGCGAGGCTGAAATAATGGGAACAGTGAGGCTGCATTGATGGGCACAGCACAGTAAGGCTGCAATGATGGGCACAGGTGAGTCTGCATTTCATGGGCACAGTGAGTCTGCAATGATGGGCACAGTGAGGCTGCAATGATGGGCACAGTGAGGCTGCATTGGTGGGCATAGTGAGTTTGTAACGATGGGCACAGTGAGGCTGCAATAATGGACATGGTGAGGCTGCAATAATGGGAACAGTGAGGCTGCAATGATGGGCACAGGTGAGTCTACATTTCATGGGCACAGTGAGTCTGCAATGATGGGCAAAGTGAGGCTATAATTATGGGCACTGTGAGGCTCTATTGATGGGCACAGTGAGTCTGCAATGATGGGCACAGTGAGTCTGCAATGATGGGCACAGGGAGGCTGCATTGATGGGCAAAGTGAGTCTGCATTGATGGGCATAGTGAGGCTGCGGTAATGGGCACAGTGAGCCAAATTGATGAGGACAGTGAGTCTGCATTAATGGGCACAGTGAGTCTGCAATGATGGGCACAGTGAGTCTGCATTGAACCATTATCACACGTTTTTTTTTTGTTAGTATAGCATACAGGTTAAATTATTTTGTTGTTACATCTGTTCTATATTTATTTGTTTAATGCATGTGAATTTTGGAGGTGTCCTCATAAACTAGCACTTTATAATAAACGTTGCACTTTATTTGTTAAAAAAGGAGTACGTATATTTTAATTATATACATCTGTCATTGGGCCTTGTGATAACAGACACTGATCAATCTTGGGGACCTTGTGCTCTAGCTACTTCTCTGTCCCTTATAGTCCGCTATGGGTCTTTTAAAGGGAACACCCGGTGGTGTCCTGAAGAGCTCTGTCCAGATAATCTCCTATTTGAAAGGGACTTTGCTTTTGTGGCTCTTACTACTACTACTTAAGCTGAAGTCTGCTGTTTGTTTTAAGCCCGGACTTCATTATAGCTTGCTTAGAAAGGATGACCATGTCCTCAAGTTGTTCATAGTTCTTATTCTTGGAGTATCCCACCACATCCCTCAACCCTACCCAAGTTCTCCAAAAATAGAAAACCACAAAAACAACATACCTGTGACTGGTCCTTGAAGAAAGAGTGAATGAGTCTATTATGTACCTGGCTGCAGGGCAGGTTTTGGGAAGACATGTACAGTAACTCTGCAGCTCCTATGGGAGTAGCGATACATAAATAAATATAGTCAGCTCTCTTAAAAAGGTCTGGCCATCTATGGATACCCTAAGAAATGCCAAACTAAATTTAAAAGCTGCTTGCTGAGCAGACATTAGACTTCTAGGTGTGCTGCATAGAGTGTCTCCTCCTTGGGGATATGGTTCCTTCTACTGGCTGTTGAGTCCTTTAGTAACATAGTAGCCTGAACCCAGCTGGGGATATGCTATCCAACACACTGAAAGTGTCACATAGTCATGCTTCTGGTAGCTCTGCAAGAAAGCAAAGAATGGTCTTGGTCAATGGCGACCCTAGGGGGGGGCCAGAGGGGGCCCTGACCCCCCCAACATTATTCTGTGCCCCACCATGTGCCCCCCCCCCCCCAAAAAAAAAAATTTTTTTTTTTTTTTTTACAAAAAATCAATGTCTAAGAGGGAGAGAGTCCCCAGTCAGCTCCTGAGGGTGATTCCTCCCCCCTTCCCCTGCTCGCTGACACTGCATAATGCGAGCGTTCACACAACCACGGCCGCCTGATCTGCTCCTTCACCTGCATCCTCATTGGCAGGGAGAAGAGCGAGTTGCAGGAAGGACTCCACCAGGACTTTCAGTTACTGAAAAAACAGACTGATTTCTCCCGTCCTTAGGACAGGAGGACCAGCCTGTAAATTCCAAGAGATGCCAGACCAGAGCTGTCAATAGCAGGGGCAGGACAGCAAGAGGAGGCTGGGGAACCCCACAGTGGCAGAACACCAGGGCCCGGAGGCAAGACAACCTTTGCAACCCTGATAGTTCTCCCACTGCTTTGGATTCTTATATTTTCTTGATATGCTGGTGACATAGATCTCTTGTTTTCTGCCACCCTGGGGGACCCCAATACAGTAGGAAGGGAGCTCACTGCAGAACATGTGAAAGGGCCCGTTGTGGGGTCATAGTAAAGGGCCCCAGGATATATACCGTATTTATCGGCATATAACACGCACAGGTGTATAACACGCACATTAATTTTAAGAGGGAAGTTTCAGGGAAAAAAAAAAAATTTAAATAGGGAACTTTGAAGCAAAATAAGGGTCAGTGCCCATCTGCAGTCTCACCATTGCCACCAATGCAGCCCCATTAATGCCCATCTGCAGTCTCACAAGTGCCATCAATGCGACCTCATCAGTCCACATCAATGCAGCAGCCTCACCATTGCCATCAATGCAGCAGCCTCACCATTGCCATCAGTGCAGCCTGATCGATGCCCATTTGCAGCCTAGAGGGGACGGGGAGGGGAGCGGGACGAGCGCCGAAATATTATATACAGTGAGAATCTCCTATGATAGACAGAACAGTGGTCCAATGGCGGCCCAGGAGACGGGACTTCCTATTACAGAGGCCGCCAAGTAAACAGGAGATTCTCACTGTATGTAATCTGACAGCGCTCATCCCGCCCCCCTCCCTGTCCCCTCCGAGGCATCTAAAATTGAAGTATTGGCGTATAACACGCACGTGCTATTTGCACCCAATTTTTAGGGTGAAAAAGTGAGTGTTATACGCCAATAAATACAGTATATATATATAGATATAGATATATATCTATATCTATATCTATATATATATATATAGATATAGATATAGATATATATCTATATATATATAGATATATATATATATCTATATCTATATATATAGATATAGATATATATATATATCTATATCTATATATATATCTATATCTATATATATAGATATATATATATATGCATTTTATAGTTGCCCCCCTACTTTTGTCCCTGTCCCCCCATGTGCCCCCCCTAAATTTGAAAGCTGGAGACGCCACTGGTCTTGGTGTCTGCCAGAGATACAATATATTACCAAAAGTATTGGGTCACCTACCTTTACATGCACATGAACTTTCATGGCATCTCAAATATAGTCTGCAGGGTTCAATATTGAGTTGGCCCACCCTTTGCAGCTATAACAGCTTCAACTCTTCTGGGAAGGATGTCCACAAGGTTTAGGAGTGTGTCTATGGGAATGTTTGACCATTCTTCCAGAAGCGCATTTGTGAGGTCAGGCACTAATAAGGATGAAAAGGCCTGGCTCGCAGTCTACGCTTAAATTCATCCCAAAGGTGTTCTATCGGGTTGAGGTCAGGACGCTGTGCAGGCCAGTCAAGTTTCTCCACCCCAAACTGGCTCATCCATGTCTAAACCTTGTGGATAGCCTACCCAAAAGAGCTGAAGCTGTTATAGCTGCAAAGGGTGGGCCAACTCAATATTAAACCCTATGGACTAAGACTGGGATGCCATTAAAGTTCATGTGGGTGTAAAGGCAGGCGTCCCAACACTTTTGGTAATATAGTGTATATGTATTCACCCTCTTTTATTATAGGGAGCAGCCACCTGGATTATTTTATGGAAGTGACATGGTCACTTTAGAGGACCCTTTTGCTTGCTTTGGGTAAACTGTTTAGTTTTTGCTCCAGCCTTCATGAATTAGCTCATCTGTGCTTGATTCTATAAAATGTGCCATCACTGTTATCACAAAAAATTCCACAGAACTTAAAACTATGCCTACTGCCAGGAGTAAAAAGTTCTGTAACAACTGCTATAGTTGTACTGATTGATGTAACTTTAATAAATGATTAAATATATCTTTTGACACCTATAATATTTTTATTTTACCATATATAGTTCATTTGGGATCACAGATTTTTTATTTATTTTTTAATAAAAACACATTACAATTTTACTTTAAGAGAACAATTCTTCTTCCATTTGAAACGTAGCTAATTTGATAGATGAAGAAGATTAATGGCATTTGAAAGTTTTTGAACATCCAGTCATTGTAATCAACAGTAACTTTCAAACATCATGACTGTATAAATCATGAGTGCTTTTATCTGATTGCATTTGTTCATTGTAGCTTAGTAGGAGTCATTCAAAAACTCTTTTGTAGTTGACAAATGGCCTTGGATGAAGGAAAGGAAAGGTTGGAGGATCTTTATATCTTAGTCAATACTGTGAAATGACAAGGAATATATTCTGCTGCAAGTAGAGTTTAAAATCCCTGGAAAGTCTTTTATCTAAATGTAGTCATTTATTTATCTTTACTGTTTTCTCACAATATGTAAAACTCACTATCATCTTCTATAAATTGTATCAAGCTGCAACTCCAAGAGAATAATAATATTCCTGATAATTATGACAATAATAATAATGTATGCTCATCTAAAACTCAATTAAAAGGGAACATGTAAAAGCAGGGAAATAGTAAGAATAAACATTTTCTATACATTAGCAGTACAAGACTTACTGCCCCCCCAAAAAAAATAAAAAACAAAGTTGACGCTAAGGGAGGGTGCACACCAAATATGTAAAGCTTAAAAGCACAATTAATAGATTTACTGTGTGATTTCATTCATTGCAACTTGCAAGTTAGTAAAACTGTGAAACGTTTCTGTAACAACAACTAAGTTATACAGTACAACACTTTCTAGGACACCACCTACACATTTGTCATTTAATATGAGTTTGTTTCCTGTACCTTCTAAATCTGCAAAACTGACAGATTTCTTTGCATTAAATTCACTAGCCTAAAATAATAGCCAGTATTGTCATCCTGTCCATTATTATTGGGCTAAAGATTCCTCTAAAAGCAGAACTCTTTTAGTATGCAACTTAAAAATTCAAGTTATGGAATCGGGAAACTGGGAGTCATATATTAGAAGACTAAATCTAAGCCAACCTGGTATTTAGCACAGAAATAGTCATATTATACTGATTGCATTTCACGCAACTACCACTTATATGGCATAAACCACTGAAACCCACTCTCAAAAATGTTACACACACACGTCAACTCATCATTAATGAAAAAACAGATATACTCGCTATGTGAATAAATCTTAGTGACACAGCATCAAAACATGGTCCAAAATTCTCAAGACAATTTGTTGCTCCACATAAAAGTAAAAAAGTCCACAAAAGTGACTCCACTACCTATTCTTTGGATAACAGTTCCAAATAACAACAATGTGTTCAGGCCAAGGCATACCATATATCTAAAGACAAAACTATTTTTTTAGTTTTGGATAGAGTGTAGAGGGATTAGAACCCCTGTCAAGCTTTTATTGCTTATAAGTAAAAGAAAAAAGTGCTTCACTAACTTATATTAATAAATTATTTCCTGTGTATTTCTACATATATACACACTCTAGACTATATCTGTAGTAAACCAAATACATATTGAAAATGAAGTAGTTGCGCGCTATTATGCTATAAAATTAATAAATATAAATAAAAACAACCAGAAATGCTGCTGCTGTCACTAAAGTGCTCCCACAGAAAAAACAGTAAATAAAATAAAAATGTCACAGCGCTGCAACAATAATAAGCAAATCCACAGAGAATGGTGAAAGTGATGTGTAATAAAATATGTTAAAACAAGCAAGTCCAATATTATTGTGATAATTTCCTCTGTTTAGCATGCAAAGAGATGCAAAGTACTTCTTTACTTCACACAACCTCTGTGTTCATAGTGCTCCCGCCACCAGATGCAACAAACGCTCACCTCCTTACAAGACCCTAAGGGGGTCAAACACGCCTTGCACTATGTGCAACAATCCCTTCAGGAAAACCTTGTTGGTCCTTGCTGACCTCTAATGGACTTTCAAGACCCAGATAATGGTCCCAATCTGATGGGGGTTCCTTCCACTGTGCTGCTTCAAACTTCGATCCAATGCAATTCACATTGGCCACCGATAATTTCAACAGTACATAGAAAAAAAGAAAGTGCCTCCAATAGTGCAGTATCCAAGGGATTAAACCTCTCCACCCCAGCTAGTAAAAAACATGAATGATACATCAAAAGGTCTCACTCGTTTGCGACAAGGTTCCATCGCCAGGCTCCACCTCTACTAGTTTCACCACCTCACATGTGGCTTCATCTGGAGGACATTCATGTGCATGTGGAAAATGCTATCAGCAACCAGTCCAGGATCCCAACACAATCACTGAACTCAGAGGTGGTTCATATGCGTGTTCTTACCACGCTTAATTGCAGGGACATACGCTCTAAGGTGAGCACACATACTGAAGGGGGAGCACCTGAGTGGACACAAGGACACGTTTGCTATCACCAGCTGTTTTGGATTTTGAATTTTGAATGGACTTTTTATATAATTTGATATTAATGCATGTCATTTTGTGAATCAATCAACATAGCACTTTGTGGTGCATGGGAACACGTTTGTGAATATAATTTGAGCACATATATATAGGATTTCTATTTGTATGACAGATGATGATATTATAATATTACTTCACATATTGCACTTTATTGTTGCATGGAGTCACCTTATTGATAATAAGTTGTGTCACTAAAGCACCTTATGTATGTGGTCTTTTATAGACAGATTTCAGAGTGTGTATACATGGAAAGGCAGAGGGAATAATTAATAGTTTACATGTTATACTATATTGTTGCACAGAGTCACTTTTTTGTTAATTAGTGGTGTCACTAGAAGACTTTATGTACGTGGTTTACTACAGATATAGTCTAGAGTGTGTGTGTATATATATAAAAAAAATATATATATATATATATATATATATATGTAGAAATACACAGGAAATAATTTATTAATATAAGTTAGCGCAGCACTTTTTCTTTTACTTTTAGCCTTATGGGACGTGATCAGTGCTAGCAGCTTTCTACATAAGAATTGAATATTTGTTTATGGTAGCTCGCAAGATTTCCAGTGTTTAGAAGCTTTTATTGCTGTCTGTTCCCTCATTAGGGAGATGCATCCTCATTAGGGAGATTCATTCTCTCTATTTGTCCTGTTTATCATTATTATTGAAAGTGAAAGTAAAAGAAAATCTCTAATTCTCAGGTAGTCCCATCCCAGAAAAGTAATAGAGGGGAAAACTTCCAATGGGAACACTAGTTCTGGTGACAACCAGGAATTTCCTCACTTTGAAGGGATTTCCACTCACTTCCTGTTTTGGCTATGAGACAGAAGGGGAAGGGAAATCCCCCCAGTGGGACACATATGGTCAAAATAACCTGACAGGTTAGGATATGCTTTTTACCTATTTTGTTACATTACAGCCTTTAGTTCAATGTTTTTTTTAATCTGAATTATATGTAATGGAGCAGAACACAATAGTCTAAGTTGGAGAAGTAAAATTAGAAAAATATATACATAAAACTATTTTTCAGAAATAAAAAACTGATAATTGGCATGTGCATATGTATTCACCTCCTTTGTTATGAATCCCATAAAAAGCTCTGGTGCAACCAGTTACCTTCAGAAGTCACATAATTAGTGAAATGATGTCCACCTGTGTGCAATCTAAGTGTCACATGATCTGTCATTACATATACACACCTTTTAGAAAGGCCCCAGGGGCTGCAACACCTAAGCAAGATGCACCACAAACCAAACACTGCCATAAAGACCAAGGAACTCTCCAAACAAGTAAGGGACAATGTTGTTGAGAAGTACAAATCAGGGTTAGGTTATAAAAAAATATCCAAATCTTTGATGATCCCTAGGAGCACCATCAAATCTATCATAACCATGGAAAGAACATGGCACAACAGCAAACCTGCCAAGAGACGCCCGCACACCAAAACTCAGGGACCGGGAAAGGAGGGCATTATTTAGAGAGGCAGCACAGAGACCTAAGGTAACCCTGGAGGAGCTGCAGAGTTCCACACCAGAGACTGGAGTATCTGTACATACTGTAGGACAACAATAAGCCGTACGCTCCATAGAGTCGGGCTTTATGGCAGAGTGGCCAGAAGAAAGCCATTACTTTCAGCAAAAAACAAAATGGCACATTTTGAGTTTGTGAAAAGGCATACTGGAGACTCCCAAAATGTATGGTGGAAGGTGCTCTGGTCTGATGAGACTAAAATTGAACTTTTTGGCCATCAAAGAAAACGCTATGTCTGGCACAAACCCAACACATCGCATCACCCAAAGAACACCACCCCACAGTGAAACATGGTGGTGGCAGCATCATACTGTGGGGATGTTTTTCAGTAGTCAGGACTGCGAAACTGGTCAGAGTTGAGGGAAAGATGGATGGTGCTAAATACAGGGATATTCTTGAGCAAAACCTGTACCACTCTGTGTGTGATTTTAGGCTAGGATGGAGGTTCACTTTCCAGCAGGACAATGACCTCAAACACTCTGCTAAAGCAACACTTGAGTGGTTTAAGGGGAAACATGTAAATGTGTTGGAATGGCCTAGTCAAAGCCCAGACCTCAATCCAATAGAAAATCTGTGGTCAGACTTAAAGATTACGGTTCACAAGTGTAAACCATCCAACTTGAAGGAGCTGGAGCAGTTTTACAAGGAGGAATGGGCAAAAATCCCAGTGGTAAGATGTGGCAAGCTCATAGAGACTTATCCAAAGCAACTTGGAGCTGTGATAGCCGCAAAAGGTGTCTCTACAAAGTGTTGACTTTAGGGGGGTGAATAGTTATGCACATTGCCCTTTTCTGTTATTTTGTCCTATTTGTTGTTTGCTTCACAATAAAAAAAAAAAACATCTTCAAAGTTGTGGGCATGTTCTGTAAATTAAATGATGCAAATCTTCAAACAATCCATGTTAATTCCAGGTTGTGAGGCAATAAAACATGAAAAATGCCAAGGGGGTGAATACTTTTGCAAGGCACTGTATAACCCTCTCTTACTCTATCTAAAATGAAAAAAAAAAATGTTTTGCCTTTAGTTCTACTTGACCTCTAGAAGATTTACCCCCTTCATGACCAGGCCATTTTTTGCGCTACGGCACTCCATTATTTTAACTGAGAATTGTGCAGTCATATGACGCTGTACCCAAATAGCGATCACTCCATATCCATAAATCACTCCATGAATCTCTATTTCTCTTCTATGGACATTTAACACTAAGCATGTATGTTTTGGAAAGCTGGGTGCCCAAAATCTCAGGAATATGCACTGCATTGCAGCAAATTTTGTGGGATTTTTCCTGCTGTGGTTGTATTTGAAAGTAGTTCTGCTGTATCACAAGCAGGGGTTCTCAGTTCACCAGATGTATGACAGCAAAGTCTGGATGAAAAATTGTATTGAGCCAATTAATGTCCCCTGTATGTATCTTATGCTTAAACCTCTATTTTGTCTAAAGAACATCTTTAATATATGTCAAATTGAAATATATGTTTTCCTTCTATAGTATAGAGAATCCTTATTCAGTTTCATGGTTGATGTATCAGTTTTTCTTGGTGCCAACAAAACAAGAGCAGAAATTGATATGAAAGCTTTGATTGACCTGGAAACAAAACTTGCTCAGGTAAGTCATCATAAAACAAGCTTTATAAATTATGCCTTCCAGAGACAAAATATTGTAAAAAATTGCTAAAATGTATGTAATATTTTGAAAGTAATTCATACAAGCAGTTGTACTAAAAAGTGTTGAGTCAAACACCAATGAAGAAAAAACAGTCCCAAAAGTGAAAAGAAGGTTCTAATAGCATCCTCACCATCCATCACCTGCAGCTGTGAGATCCTGAGATTAGGGATGGTCCCGATGTTCGAGTCAAAACATAGGGTGTTTTTTATAGAACAAACAAACATATGGGGCACTTGCGGCGGGTTCACCCTCCGCAGAGCGTCTCATAATGCACTGTGAGATCGCAGTGCATTGATGGCTGCTGATTGGCTAAAGCATGCACCTTACCTGCATGCTTTGGCCCATCACAGCGCGATGTGCTGTGAGAGCCATGATTGGCCAAAAGCAGGGTGCCTTTGGCCAATCATGGCCCAGGGGCTAAGTCCACGCCCCACACTATATATGACTGCTGCTTGCATGGCAGCCGTATATAGTGAATGAATGGAGATTAGGCAGGTAGTTAGTGTAGTGTGCAGTCAGTCAGTGTAGTATATATATATATATATATATATATATATATATATATATATATATATACACACATATATATATATATATATATATATATATATATATATATATATATATATATATATATATATATATATGATACAGTTCATAGTATATAGTGCAATTAGTGTAGTATATATATAATACACTTCAGAGTATATAGTGCAGGCCGTGTAGTATATATAATACAGTTCAGGGGAAAAAAAAGCGCTTTCAAAGAAATAAATAAATCACAAATAAAACTGCAGCAACTCTAATGGTGATATATAAGTTGCAATGCAGATATATAATACAGTTCAGAGTATATAGTGCAGTCCGTGTAGTACTGTATATATAATACAGGTCAGATTATATAGTGCAGTCTGTATAGTGTATATAGTGCAGTCTGTATAGCATAAATATTACGGTTCAGAGTATATAGTGCAGTCCGTATAGTATATATAATACAGTTCTGAGTATATAGTACAGTCAGTGTAGTGTATATATAATACAGTTCAGAGTATATAGTGCAGTCTGTGTAGTATGTATAATACAGTTCAAAGTATATAGTGCAGTCAGTGTAGTATATATAATACAGTTCAGAGTATATAGTGCAGTCCGTATAGTATATATAATACAGTTCAAAGTATATAGTGCAGTTGGTATAGTATAAATAATACAGTTCAGAGTATATAGTGCAGTAAATGTAGTATATATAATACAGTTCGGAGTATATAGTGCAGTCAGTGTAGTATATATAATACAGTTCAGAGTGTATAGTGCAGTCCGTATAGTATATATAATACAGTTCAGAGTATATAGTGCAGTTCATATAGTATATATAATACAGTTCAGAATATATAGTGCAGTCCCTATAGTATATATATAATACGGTTCTTTACTACACTGAAGGGGGGCCCATGGTTCCTGCCTGCAAAAGGCAGTTGCTAAGGCTTGGGTGAGCCAGTGTCAGGCCTAGCCATGCAGTGCTAGCTGTGCCTGGGAGCTCAAGCATGTAGAGTGCTGGAGGAGCTGAGGGGTAATGGTCTGCAGTAAGAGTTGTGATGGAGGAAGAAAAATCTGTATATACTGGATCGTATATAAGTTGTTCCAATTATTTGTTCTAAAAGTCGTCCCAATTGATTGTTCTAAAATCCACTGGGCATCCCATACTTCCTATACCCCATCCAAGTTCAATCCCCTCATTAAAAAAAAAAAAAACAAAGCCAATGAACTGTTCATTGCCTTATGCCCTGTACACACGATAGGATTTTCCGATGGAAAATGTGTGATAGGACATTGTTGTCGGAAATTCCGACCGTGTGTAGGCTCCATCACACATTTTCCATAGGAATTTCCGACACACAAAGTTTGAGAGCTTGCTATAAAATTTTCCGACAACAAAATCCGTTGTCGGAAATTCTGATCGTGTGTACACAAATCTGATGCACAAAGTGCCACGCATGCTCAGAATAAATTAAGAGATGGAAGCTATTGGCTACTGCCCCGTTTATAGTCCCAGCGTATGTGTTTTACGTCACCGCGTTCAGAACGATCAGATTTTCCGACAACTTTGTGTGACCGTGTGTATGCAAGACAAGTTTGTGCCAACATCCGTCGGAAAAAATCCATGGATTTTGTTGTCAGCATGTCCGATCAATGTCCGACCGTGTGTACAGGGCATTAGAGTGACTGAGGACTTGAATGCCGGGCTGGGCAGGGTGACAAGTGGGCCACAATACCTAGCAGCCCTTATGGGGTACCACTACATATATAATACAGTTCAGAGTATATAGTACAGTCAGTGTAGGATATAATACAGTTCAGAGTATATAGTGCAGTCAGTGTAGTATATATAATACAGTGCAGGGTATATAATGCAGTGCAGAGTATATAATACAATGTATTGAAGTGGTTAAGGGAAACCCTATGACAGAATTAAGAAAATCCCCCCCAAATCCATACCGGGCCTTTTGGGCCTGGTATTGATTTAAGGGGAACTCCACGCCAAAATTAAAAAAAAAACATTGTGAGGTCCCCCAAAATCCGTCCCTTTTGGGTCTGGCATTGATTTTAAAGGAGAACTCCACTACACCAAAATGTAAAAAAAAATTGGCGTGGGGTGCCCCCAAAATTCATACCAGACCCTTATCTGAGCATGCTGCCTGGAGGTCAGGATAGGGGGGACGGGCAAGCGCCCCCCTCCTGAGCCACATGCCCTCAACATGGGAGGGGGTGGGTGCTTTGATGGGGACATTAGCCTCTTCCCGACAACCCTGGGCTGTAGTTGTTGGGGTCTTTAACAAGGAGACCCCCAGATCCCAGCCCCCCATGTGAATGGGTAGGGGTACATTGTACCCCTACCCATTCATCAAAAAAAGTGTCAAAAAGTAAAAACCACAATAGACATTTTTTGACAAATCCTTTATTAAAAAAGAAAAAAGTGTCCATCCATCTTCAATTACACCGCCTGATGGACCTGAAAAATAAAAAATGGAAAAAGCTCTGCCTCGATGGGAGGCCTCCTGGCGACTGCTGTCTCTTGGCTTTGACAGCTGTTATATAGGCAAGGGCAGAGCTACACGGTGACGTAACTGAGTGACCTGTCCCCTTCTGACATCATGTGACATCAGAGGGGGTGGGGTCATCCGCTTATGTCAGCGGGTGGGGATTTTTCATGTTCGTGTCCCTTTGACTTCAATAGGGTTTGCATGCTCGCTAGAACTTTTTGCCTGTTTGCGGTGTTCGGCCCATGCCTACCTGTGATAATCCCCTCCACCATAGGCAAAATGGTCACTTACCTACACAAATGGGGGGCGTTCAGCCCATCCCTACCTGTGATAATCCCCTCCACCATAGGCAAAATGGTCACTTACCAAATTGCACAGACCTTTTATCACAGAATGTCAGTGACTCTTGTGGCTCTAAACCCAGCCAGGGAGTCTCTTAGGGCATATGAAGTTCCCATCCAGGTGATGACATCACAGACAGTCCCCAAAATATAAAAGACTCGCCATAGTGTAAAAAAATCCTTAAAACTTTGTTATAGATATAAAAGGTTGAACTTACAACAAGAAGAGCATCTAATCACATTTGTATCAAAATCATGCCAGCCGGCTAATCGCTCAGTTCTTGAGTCAGCACTCTCAGTCACTTCTCTCTGCTCAGCCCTCCAGGGCTAAGCTAGAGCAGGGATGGGAGTGGCTGGCTCAGGCTCTCAGCAGATCACTGAGAGGCTGAGCCAGTTGCCAAGCAGGCATTTGAGTGGATTCCGACATTATTGTCAGAATCCTTCCAAAGCCTGAAGCAGCTCTGTGATGTCAGCTTACAACAGACTTTAGCCCACTGTTGGCTGATTCTGGGTCACAGGAAAGCACACGTATGTGTACTTCTGTGACCCACAAGAGAAGCATGACCAAAACATTTTTGGCCTTACTTCTCTTTTAATTTGTATCTTGAAGGCACTAAACCAGAACTTAAAGAACTCCTTTCTCGTTGAAGAGTGCTGCTGTCACACCATTATCTACCAACAGCTGGAATATTGTTTTGCGGCGAAAGAACCCTTTAAGTGATCTCACTTATTCCCTGGAGTCATTAAAATAACTCCATGCAAATTACTAAACACACAGCTGAAATGTGTACATACACAGATATGTAATTCTGTGCCGACTGCCTTGTGTTGTGACACACATAGTCAGGTTCCGATACCTCCTGACACTTCTCTGCAGACTTTAATTCAGTTAAGAAAGACATCCTTCCTCAGCCTGTGGCCGGACAAGGAAATAGGAGGGAAGAAATGATGAGACTTCTTCTCAGAAGTTCTCCTGTCATCAAAACACAGTGCAGCAGATCCTGATGAGTTAGTACTGGCCCACCTTTTCCCAGTCTCAGTACTGCTGTAAAGGGATTATGGTAAGCTTATATCCATACACATTCATACTTTTGTCAGAGGTGTATAACAGGACATTTAATCATTTTTAAAGAATCCATACTTGGTTTAAATTGTGTTTTTAATAACTGCCTGGAGTTAAGATTAATTTTCGGTTCAGGCATTCTTATTTATAAACGTGCTTCAAAAGTTAATATGAAATATTTCGGGAGATGCTGATTCTGTATGAAAAGCTAGTCTGCTAAAGACATAGAAAAACACATTACTTAGAGGTCACTCAGGAAAAATGAATTGAACTGTACCTCCTCCTTCATAAGAATATAATAATGCATTTTATGCCCATAAGTGCCTTCTTATGTTCCTCTTATGAGCCCAGATCCCAATTAGTCTGGTTTTCATGCTCCAGAAGGCAAGTTTAAAGCCTAGATTCATTTGCAATTTTTTTAGGTTTGTGAAAAAGTATACATGTAACAGTTCATTTTGGGATAAGCATAATCATAGTATGATTTTCTAGCTCTCATAGCTATACTTGTTCTCTATAATTAATGGGATAAAATCATTGATGCTTATTAAATGCAGTATATAGTAAGTATACTTTACATTGTACAATGACTTTGAAACTAATTGTAGGTAATATTTTATCTTTGGGATGAGAAAATTTGGAAATATCAGTAACCATAGTTATATAATTCAAGAAAGTAAAAAAAAAAAAGCGGGGGGGGGGGATGAAATACAGTGGATATGTAGGAACTGTAATGCCTAACAAAGAAATTATAAATATTTATATACAGTTCTTATGCTGTCAGAAATCATAGCCAGGCCCCCTTTTTTTGCAGGCCAGCTGGCAAGTGTTGTGGAATTTTACATAAAATACTAAATTATTATGCAACACTCACTGATGGGTTTTGCTATGCAATATGAATGGAACGAAAGGATTAATTTCTTCCCATGGACACAATAACCATGTAACTACCAATAGTCTGCGATTTATGCAGGATATGCCCTGTACACACGATAGGATTTTCCAATGGAAAATGTGTGATAGGACCTAATTGTCGGAAATTCCGACCGTGTGTAGGCTCCATCACACATTTTCCATAGGAATTTCCGACGCACAAAGTTTGAGAGCAGGCTATAAAATTTTTCCGACAACAAAATCCGTTGTCGGAAATTCCGATCGTGTGTACACAAATCCGACTCACAAAGTGCCACCCATGCTCAGAATAAATTAAGAAATGAAAGCTATTGGCTACTGCCCCATTTATAGTCCCGACGTACGTGTTTTACGTCACTGTGTTCAGAACGATCGGATTTTCTGACAACTTTCTGTGACCATGTGTATGCAAGACAAGTTTGAGCCAACATCCGTCGGAAAAAATCCATGGATTTTGTTGTAATAAAATAAAATAAGTCTAGCCCAGAAGCTGGAACTTCTCTTCACTGGTTCATGTGGCTAAATATTAATTTGGTTATTTGTTTAGACATTGCCTCTCTTAGCCACCAAGTGTCATTCTAGGGCAGAAATATTTGTTCTAAATGATTCTTATAAATAACGTGTTATAAAAATGTCCATTTTCTCATGGTACAGGTGTGGCCATATGATATTTCTAATATATATCTGTAATGGGACAGTGAATTGTATGTGACCTGGCACACTCACTTAACACACACATGGCGTGCCTTCATCCCTATATTGGTTTATAGAAAAGGAGAGATAGTTGGGACTTTGAGTGAGGCTCGCCATGTCAAAATGGAGACAAAATCAATGCATGAATGAAATTACGATACTTGGTTTATTGTTGCAAACTAAAAATTCATACCAGATTCTTGAGAAAAAGATTGTATCATATATATATAGGGAGTCACATGACTTACACTAAAATATGCTGCTCATAGCATACAATACAATTGATGAATGGATATGAAAAATATACATGAAAAGATAAAAATACATAATGAGACCAGGTATCTTTGACCACCCTGCCGTCTTTTGGGTGCTCTCCTCGGTAATTGGGGGGTCTCCCTGTCTCAACCCCAGGGGAGATACTATACCCGGTATCCCCACTCTCCTGTGCAGACACCGGGCTCAGCTTTGAGGCCGTGCAGTAAGTTATTAATTTATGTTCCCATTTTGTTGGAATATATATATATCTCTTTACTCCCCCTTCCCTGGAGGGCCTCTTCAACAACCAAAATTTATTTCCCTTTCTAGTATATTACATCATTACACTCCTGATGAATAGCTGAAATGCCAAGAAACGCGTTGAGCGCCACTAGATGTCCAAAGATACCTGGTCTCATTATGTATTTTTATCTTTTCATGTATATTTTTCATATCTATTCATCAATTGTATTGCATGCTATGAGCAGCATATTTTAGTGTAAGTCATGTGACTACCTATATATTTGATACAATGTTTTTCTCAAGAATCTGGTATGACTTTTTAGTTGCAACAATAAATCATGTATTGTAATTTCATTCATGCATTGATTTTGTCTCCATTTTGACATGGCGGGTGTCAGGGACTAACCCGTAGGAGAACTGGCATCTATGGCCAGCAGAATCTTGGATCAACAAAAACAAATTCTCCAGCGCTAATGCGCGCACGCAAGAACAGCCAGGACAGTATATTCACCGGTGTGCACGCGCACGCCAAAGCGTGCGCCAAAGCACATGCAATACGTGAGAGACTCCAGGCGCCAGTATCCTATTTAAAGCATGCTGCAGCAGTCACCAACTGCTGCATGATCTTCTTGTGAATTCCTGTGTTACTGTTCCTTTTATCTTGGATTACCTGCTAACGACCCGGCTTGCCTTGACCTATCTGATCTGAGTTGTCCCCGGCTTGGCCCTTGGCTTGTTTCTGTTTACTCCACTCTGATCTGCTGCCCTGTGTATGACCCCTGGCTTGTTCCATTGACTTTGCTACTGCTTGCTGTCCTGTGTATGAACCCTGGCCTGGCTCCTGACACTGCTTCTGGTACCTCCTGCTGCACAAGCTCATCTGGTACTTCCGAGGTACCCCTGCTCAGCAGTCTACCCTGCTCATCAGCTGCCCACCAGTGGACTTCTCTTCTTCATCTCAGCTTGCCGCAGCCAGCAACCCCTGCCGCTTTGAGTATAGCTCCCCCTGTGCCACCTTCAGGGAGCGCTCTGCACTTAGTCGCAAGGGAAGCCCTCCCAGCATTTCAGCCTTTGATCAGGTACGTGATAGCGGGCCTCATTCAAAGACCCAACTATCTCTCCTTTTCTATAAACCAATATAATGATGGAGGCACGCCATGTGTGTTAAGTGAGTGTGCCAGGTCACATCCAATTCACTGTCTGACTAAATTTGGGTGGAAAACACCCGCTCTAGTGATCTGTCACACCTAATACAATTTATCTTTTGAACATCCTTTTATATACCTAGTTAACATTAGCCTCCAGTAATCTGCATTTATATCGTTTTCCTTATGATCATTGGATCCCAATACGTTTGTCTCTAATTAAATATCTCCCTTAAATTATTTCTAAATCCCTCGTCTGGCCCAGCATAGGTTTGATGGGGGCCGGGTGGTTTTCTGCCTCCGGGGTTGCGATGTGTGGGTCCGTTCCTCCCTCTCACCTTACCTATATATATGTTATGATTAATTATGCATCTAGGTAAAGCAAGAAAACTATATGTATAGATATACAATGCTGTGAAAAAGTATTTGCCCCCTTGCTGATTTTTTTTTTTTTTCATATTTGTCACACTTAAATGACTCAGATCATCAAACAAATTTTATTATTACACAAAGGTAACCCATGTAAATACAACATGCAGTTTTTAAATGATGGTTTCATTTATTAAGGCAAAAAAGCTGTCCAAACCTGCCTGACTTTATGTGAAAAAGTAATTGCCCCCAAAACCTTATAACTGGTTGTGCCACCTTGGTGGCAACAACTGCAGTCAAGCGTTTGCGATAACTGGCAATGAGTCTTTCACATTGCTGTGGAGCAATTTTGGCCCACTCTTCTTTGCAAAATTGTTTTAATTCAGCCACATTGGAGGGTTTTCCAGCATGAACGGACTGTGTAAGGTCATGATAAAGAATCTCAATTGAATGTAAGTCCGGGCTTTGACTAGGCCACTCCAAAACCTAAATTTTTTCTTTGTTCGAACCATTTGGAGGTGGACTTGCTGTTGTGTTTCGGATTGTTGTCCTGCTGCATAACCCAAGTGCACTTGAGCTTTAGGTCACAAACTGATGGCTGGACATTCTCCTTTAGGATTTTCTGGTGGAGCTCAGAATTCATGGTTCCATCAATTATGGTAAGTTGTCCAGCTCTTGAAGCTGCAAAGCAGCCCCAGATCATCACGCTACCACTACCATGTTTGACTGTTGGTATGATGTTCTTTTTATGAAATGCTGTATTAGTTTTATGCCAGATGTAACGGGACGCACACCTTCCAAAAAGTTAAATTTTTGTCTCATCAGTCCACAGGATATTTACCTAAAAGTCATGGGGATAATCAAGATGTTTTTTGGTAAATGTGAAATGAGCCTTTGTGTTCTTTTTGGGCAGCAGTGGCTTTGGCCTTTGAACTCGCCCATGGATGCCATTTTTGCCCAGTCTCTTTGTCTCTTGAATCATAAACACTGATCTTACCTGAGGCAAGTGAGTCCTGCAGTTCTTTAGATGTTGTTCTGGGTTTTTTATGGCCTCCTGGATGAGTCGCCATCATGTTCTTGGAGTAATTTTTGCAGGCTGGCCACTCCTGGGAAGGTTCACTACTGTTACAAGTTATCTCCATTTGTGTATAATGGCTCTCCCTGTGGTTCACTGGAGTTCCAAAACCTTAGAAATGGCTTTGAAACCCTTCCTAGACCGATACATGTACATTACTTTGTTTCTAATCTGTTCTTGAATTTTTTTAGATTGTGGCATGATGCGTGGCTTTCTGTGATCTGTAATGCCCCGTACACACGGTCGGATTTTCCGACGGAATATGTGTGATAGGACCTTGTTGCCGGAAATTCCGACTGTGTGTAGGCTCCATCACACATTTTCCATCGGATTTTCCGACACACAAAATTTGAGAGCAGGCTATAAAGTTTTCCGACAACAAAATCCGTTGTCGGAATTTCCGATCGTGTGTACACAAATCCGACGCACAAAGTGCCACGCATGCTCAGAATAAATAAAGAGATGAAAGCTATTGGCTACTGCCCCGTTTATAGTCCCGACGTACGTGTTTTACGTCACCGCGTTCAGAATGATTGGATTTTCCGACAACTTTGTGTGACCATGTGTATGCAAGACAAGTTTGAGCCAACATCCGTCGGAAAAAATCCTAGGATTTTGTTGTCGGAATGTCCGATCAATGTCCAACCGTGTGTACGGGGCATTAGTGTGCTTCACTTTGTCAGACAGCTATTTATGTGATTTCTTTATTCCACACATCTGGCAGTAATCAGGCCTGGGTGTGGCAAGTGAAATTTAACTCAGTTTTCGAAAAAATGGTGGTTAATCACAGTTCATAATAAATGAAATAATAATTTAAAAACTGCATCTTGAATTTACTCAGGTTATCTTTGTGTGTTATTAAAATTTGTTTGATGATCTGAATCATATAAGTGTGAGAAATATGCAAAAAAAAAAAAAAACAGGAAGGGGGCAAATACTTTTTCACAGCACTGTATATGGTTATAGTATATATTTCTAAACACAACAGTCTGTATATTTAAACTAGTTCTACATATAGGGTATTTCTAATCAGATTAATACATACAGTGTTACATAAGAAAATTATTAATATATATATATATTTATATATATTTATTTCAGGTACTTATATAGCGCCAGTACTTATATGCAGCGCTTTACATATACAGCTTACAATCTAAGGTCCCTAACTCACATTCATACATACTAGGGACAATTTAGACAGGATCCAATTAACCTACCAGCATGTCTTTGGAGTGTGGGAGGAAACTGGAGTACCCAGAGGAAACCCATGCAGGCACAGGGAGAACATGCAAACTCCAGGCAGGTAGTGTCGTGGTTGGGATTGAAACCAGCGACCCTTCTTACTGCTAGGTGAAAGTGCTATCCATTACAACACTGTGCCGCATATATATATATATATATATATATATATATATATATATATATATATATATATATATATATATAGCGGTTCCTATTAAAATATTATCATAAATATAAATAAAAACTCCATAGTTCCCTTTTGGCATATTATGGACCAGTGGGATCTCCATTGTAGAGTGTCTAAATATTTTAGATGGTGTCTGAGCTGTATTCCTCTTTCAGTGGCGAGGAATTTTAGGTGGGAATTAAGGTTTTTACTAGCCTGAGTTTACCGAGGTATATTAGAAGTTGTCCAGCCTGGTAAACATTCCCCCAAGGCTTCTTTGTTATACATTGTTTGAGTATGGTGTATTCTAGCCTTGGAATGGCAGTTGATGTATGCTTTTTTTTCAGAGTTTTAGCACTGGTCCAAGGGTCTTCAAATACATTCTATTTAGCTAACATAAAATATATTTATTCTTGGCTTTTAAAGTGAGCAAGAAAGTACATATTCCTTGTTATGGTCTCAGTTCTGCAAATAGCTTGTTTACAGACCTACAACAGAGTGAGAAAAACACGTGTCTTAGGTTGAAATCTCAGATGACTGTGTTTTGAAGCTGACCTTTTTACTGGGACGTATTTAATCTTAAACCTCCATATGAAATTTATGAAAATATATTTATTTCTTCACAATAGTTCTGACACATCCAATGCACTGGCATCACGTCCTGGTGATGTCAGTGCATTGAATGCCTCCTGATTGGGCAGTTAAGGAGAAGCAGCATATTATAGGGGTCACCCTCAACTCATTTTGTGTGTTCTCCTCTCAATACATATTCTTTGCAGCAGGATGTTATTGAGTCTTAGTGCCTATATTTTATAGTAGTAGTAACTTTAAAATTGATTGTACAAAAGGTTGGACAGACAGAGTGTAACATCTGAGGTGCCTACACCTATTTGCACCTATATATTCTCCATGTCCATAGCTAAATCATAGGCTGTTTCAATCCCGCGGTGTTAAAACACCCTTTTTCCTTCTGAACATTCCTATTTGACCATCACAATGATGGGCTGCCCCCATGACCAATAGGGATGTACAGGGGGCAGGATAGGGTAAGCAAGCTGTTGCGGGTATTTGTAGGCACCTCTTGGTACCTGCACCTCATACCTGTTAACAGCTTTTTTGACAGCTATGTCATTTTGTATGAATGGATACATTTTCAAATTCATGATGTGGTTGAACCACTAAATACATTATACAGTCAGGTCCATAAATATTGGGACATTGACAAAATTCTAATCTTTTTGGCTCTATACACCACCACAGTGGATTTGAAATGAAACTAACAAGATGTGCTTTAACTGCAGTGGGAGGCACATATACAAACTGTTGTAATTCCTACACCTTTCACCTGATTTGGATGTAAATACCCTCAAATTAAAGCTGAAAGTCTGCAGTTAAAGCACATCTTGTTTGTTTCATTTCAAATCCATTGTGGTGGTGTATAGAGCAAAAAAAGATTATAATTGTGTCGATGTCCCAATATTTATGGACCTGACTCTACATTTGAAATAAATGTTTAAGAATCATAACTTCTGTGCAATTTATCATTATATTACTTTTAAAGGTCGATGATAAATAATGCATAATACGAATATGCACTGTGATAAAAATGAAGCTGCTAAATCCTTCCACCTTAGCTTTGAGCTGATGAGCTGATGTCAAGTTTCTGCCAAACCAGGGCTGTAGGCAAATCTACTGACTGCACCAAATCCACCATGCCAGATCGTTTTTAGCAAGCAGTCAAACTCAGAGGAGCTGCACAAGACTGGTCTAGACAGGGCTACGCAAATTCAGTAGCTGAGGGTTGTATTCAGACAAATTTTATAATTGATATTATTATTTTAAAATATGGCTCTGGTTTACATCGCAGCCTTTTTTTCATTTTACAGATAACTGTTCCTCATGAAAACAGGACAAGCGAATCCATGTACAATAAAATGAACATCTCAGAATTGAGCGCTATGATTCCACAGGTCTGTTTCTTTATGCAATTTTTATTGTATTTTTTTAACTATAGTTTATTCTGTTTGTTCCTTTAACACACGTATTTCTATAATATTCTTTGATATAGTGACAAACATACAAAAATTGGGGATCATTTGGGAAATCTCTGACAATATTAAAGCAAATAAAGAATAGGGCAGGTGCATTTATACATTTAAGGTAAATACTGCACTACATCCTTAATAAGTTACTGCAGCGGAATATTATTTTTATTAATTAACCCTGTCATTGACACAAAATGATTGACGTAGACTGTGACAGATAGTCAAACTCTGACAATAATAGACATAGCCTGAGATATGGTGACAGATACAGTATGATTGGCATTTATAGACACAACAACCACTGGTAAACAGTCTGAAGTTAAGAATACACATAACAATATATTTTTATAATCTCTGTGCTATTCCTTTCCGTACATGGTTCGAAATTCAGCTGTTTCAACAGGGACTGGCCACATTTTTATCCATGCGTTGCCACTGAGGTTGAACTGAAGTCAGTCTGCCGATTGACTTCTGTTCAACTGCCCTGTCCGATAAAAGCCTCTCGAGCAGCGCTGCAGGCAATAGGTCCAGTACTTTAGCAAATTAAATATAATTTTATTAAGGATAATTTAATAAAGCCATGCAGGCCAATAGAAATGATGGTGTGCAGAGCAGGGCAACCCAAAAAGTCAGTCATATTTTAGCATACTGTAATCTAATCAGGTGTGACATAATTTATGATTAATTGCCACAGATCAATAGACTATGCATGTTACGCTTGTGATTTAATGTTTAACCTAGTTTGTTCTTGTTGAAACTGCCCATTACAATGGATGACAATAGTAAGCCATTGGAAGACACAATGGGACCAAGAGAGACTTTAAAATATAGGGCGGAGGAACCTAAGCCCATAATCCCTAAGTACAATATATGAGAGATAGTAAGCAAAACAAATCGGATCATTACATCAACAAGTACAACAAATCACCAGAAGTATCTGGGAAGACCAAGGCACAGTAGTGAACCGTTTATGCTCGTTCCCAACAAATAGCACATCAGAACCCTGTATGTGCATAATGCTGACAATAATATAAACATAAAATAACATTTAAAAAAAAAACAAGAAGAAAATGAAAAAGGGGAGAAAAGGGCTCCAAGAGAGCATGGACAAGAAATCAAAGAGAGGAAAAGAAAAGGAAAGAAGTGAGAAAAGAAAAGAGAGACACAGGAATCACAAAAGACGGCACCATCTTGTATTTGTCATGTCGTTCCTTAAGGACATTAAAATGAACACAGTATCACTTGAGTGGTAGTGGGATTCACTATTGCATGGCATAAAGCATAGTATGAAAAAAAGACCTCTAAATTAAACTTGAGTAAAATGCTTCACTTTTTCTGTTTTTACAGTTTGATTGGTTAAGCTACTTAAAGAAAGTAATTGACTTCAAAGTGCATCCACATCTTAAAGATATTGACTCATCAGAAAGCGTGATTGTTCGAGTACCAGAATATTTTAAGGAATTGTTTAAGATACTAGAATCTGAAGACAAGAGGTATGTATTTCTTGTTTAGTAAAAAATATCAGAAATGTTAAAGTAAACCTGGCAGTTACCTGTAGTCAGACATACTAAACTGATTTCATCAGCCTTTTTCAGCAAGAGCTCTTTAGTACCCTAGATTACAACCAGAAGTTGCTAGGAGTAGCTTGAGGATTGGACAGTGGTGGATTTGTCTCTTGCTTGATGGTGCCTGTATAGTTCTGGCATCAATGTCACTCACCAGTGTGGGACCAGTAGCCATTAATGTAAGGGGTTGTTGTTTCAATTAACAACCACTGTAAAGGCACCATTCTCACTGTGACCATTAATCTAAAGGCTTACCAGTCCCACTAACCACAAACCTGCTAAATCACCACCATTGTGAAAGAGCTCTTCACTGACCACTGATGTATGCCTGAACTTTTCAACTGACCCTGCAAAGCACAATAAAGTTTTCACTGTCTACCTTTATTTTTGACCATTATTAACATTTGTTAAATTTCATTAATATTACTGAAAACATTCTGGGTGTCAAATATTCCAGGTATACTGCATTCCTTTATTTTTGTTTCTATATCTACAACTTACTGACATTGTGATCTGTAGATATAATAATTTTTTAGGGGTTCCCGGAGACCTAAAACTAATTTCAGGGCTTTCCCCTTGGTGCAAGAGGTGAGAAAGGCTGGACTTCATTATTAAAATGGGTCTGCAGGTACCATCCCAAACCCTAGGCCTCAAATATATGGATGTCAACATTACCTGGTGTATATGATTGTTGTTTTTCCCCTATTGCCCATATTCTCATCAGAATGGGCATTCAGTAGCTCCCAGGACATTCTGGAAGACATTTGAAGGTCATGTAGTAATTGTTATAAACTGTCGGATATACTTCAATCCGGATATGCAATTTAAAATATCACTTCTATTGATCTTCTAGATCAACTTTGAGGATTACTAAAAAAAAACTACCCTGGCTGTGCCCCCCCACCTGTGCTTCAAGGGTTGAATGCTCATTAACTCTAGGGGGTAAATGATCAGGTGAAATACTTACCTTATACCTCTCACATCTGTGCAACTTGTCTCCTAAAGCCTCTTCTTTATAATAATATTAAAGCTTGTTTTAAAAAAAATAAACATGTTATACTTACCTGCTCTGTGCAGTGGTTTTGCACAGAGCAGCCCCAATCCTCTTCTTTTCGGGTCCCTCGCCGGCGCTCCTGCCTCCTCCCCCTCGAGCAGTGCCCCCAGAGAAAGCCACTTTCGATGGGGGCACCACTGCGTGCTCGCTCCAGAGCCGCTGCTCTATGTGTCCATAAGACACATAGAGCCCCGGCTCAGCCCCGCCCCGTGCTCTCCTCATTGGCTCATTGGCTGTGATTGACAGCAGTGGGAGCCAATGGGTACCTGTTGCTGTCAGTCATTAGGGAGAGGGAATCTCGGGACAGCCGAGTCTCTTGTGCACATTTGTAACCAAGTGTAGCGCTAAAAAATGAGAAAGAGAATATTGCTATACCACATATAATAGCAAAATGAATTGTGAAAAGATAGTGTTTTGTATACTTTGTGAACATTCATACATATAGAACACTTATGTTATAAAGCCTTAGGGTCACCAAAAGTGATAACAGGATGTAAAAATGGCAATAAAGTCCAAAACTGAATGTGCAGGTACGATGAACATAAATTTTGCAATGGTGATAAATTCCAAAACATATACTCGTGAGAGATTTCTGTATGTAATCCAACATGTGCTGACAAACACTTGTGCGAAACCGCCACCTAGGATGACTGGAGGCTTACCAGAAAGTTGGGACCCACCTAGCATACGCTATATGGGTCAAACGGGCTTGGATTGCTCACTGGCAATGAAGGTAGGGAACCAAGGGCTGGTGAATGGTGAAGTTGTAACGTTGCTATCCCAAAGAGGTCTTCTTCATATGGAAGCTCGGACACCAACGGACATTACCCACATGTAATGAAGAAGGGGCTCATAGTGTAATTCCGTAAACCATAAAAAATTTATTAAAAGGAAAAACACTTACATTTCAGAATAAAAAGCGCTTGCAAGTAAAATGGCGGCAGTGGAGTCCTCCCGACACGTTTCGTCATACAAGACGAAGTCATACAAGACTTCGTCTTGTATGACAAAACACGTTTCGTCATACAAGACGAAGTCATACAAGACTTCGTCTTGTATGACGAAACGCGTCGGAAGGACTCCACTGCCGCCATTTTACTTGCAAGCGCTTTTTATTCTGAAATGTAAGTGTTTTTCCTTTTAATACATTTTTTATGGTTTACGGAATTACGCTATGAGCCCCTTCTTCATTACATGTGGGTAATGTCCGTTGGTGTCCGAGCTTCCATATGAAGAAGACCTCTTTGGGATAGCAACGTTACAACTTCACCATTCACCAGCCCTTGGTTCCCTACCTTCATTGCCAGTGAGCAATCCAAGCCTGTTTGACCCATATAGCGTATGCTAGGTGGGTCCCAACTTTCTGGTAAGCCTCCAGTCATCCTAGGTGGCGGTTTCGCACAAGTGTTTGTCAGCACATGTTGGATTACATACAGAAATCTCTCACGAGTATATGTTTTGGAATTTATCACCATTGCAAAATTTATGTTCATCGTACCTGCACATTCAGTTTTGGACTTTATTGCCATTTTTACATCCTGTTATCACTTTTGGTGACCCTAAGGCTTTATAACATAAGTGTTCTATATGTATGAATGTTCACAAAGTATACAAAACACTATCTTTTCACAATTCATTTTGCTATTATATGTGGTATAGCAATATTCTCTTTCTCATTTTTTAGCGCTACACTTGGTTACATATGATTTATTACAAATTTTCTATTTGTTGTGTTAGCTGCTTACATCTATGACTATTTTGGAGTAAGCGCATGGTTTATAGGTTTTTTATGCTCTTGTGCACATTGCTGGATCAAAAGGGGTTCAGGTAAGTGCTAGGGGGGCTGTGGGGGGAGCAGCACACAGAAGGTTTTTTTAGCTTCATGTACAGAATGCATGAAGGTAAAAAATCATCAACTACAATGCAGGGTCTGTAAAACAGGGGAGCTTCAGAGCTTGCAATTATTAGGCAAGTATTACACATTTTTCCTCATCCTCTAGCGCTAACAAGCATCTAACTCCAACCTGGAGTTGGGCTATAATATATGGGTTTGTCTGCTTTAAGATAGCCATACATGAATTGAAATTTGTCCAGTTCCACAGGGATTGGCCAAATTTTAAACCATGTATGGGCAGGGAGGTTGTACAAAAGTCGATCTACAGATCGGTTTCTGTACCACCACCCTGTTGGATTTTCCCCGCTCCTTAAGTGCTGTAGACTATAGTGTATTCTGGTGGTGCTGCAGACTATAGTGTATTCTGGTGGCGGGGAAGTCTCCCCGCTGTCAGAATACAAAGGCTCAGCAGGGAGGATTTCCTGATCCACCTCGCATGTGTGGATAGGGAATCAAGTTCTTTTTTTTTTCATTCAACCCCCTGTTAACAGTTTATTAATGTGAATTATTCATTATAAAAATATAGAAACTGTCACTGCTGACTACATTTAGATGTTATTTATTGGTTGTTCTGTTCATCCTCAGGCTTCAATGAGTGCTCTCCATGTGCATACATAATTTACTATTATAAACAGATATTTTTTTTTTAAACAGGTTGTTAAGATGATCGAAATCAGACTGAATACATTCATATATAACATATTTAAAAACATTGTAAAACTTACAGTAATAGTAATAATGAAAGCCTATTACTGTAGGTTCGAATTAAACGATGTGTTTGTGGGCTGCTTTTGTGTTTTTCTCAATTACTGTTTACTACTTTTTATGGGAGAGCTTGTTATTTTTAGTAATAGATCTCATTACACACAAATAGGATGTCTAAGAGATATAAAACTCCTTTTTGTGGTAAGCACAACTGGGCTCTCTTGAACAATTTATGATTGGTAGCTTGTGACAGCTCTAAGAGGTGTAGGATATAGGGCACTTAGCAGTAGCTGGAGATTAATGGAAATTCACAATCTCGTCAGATGTCAATTCAATGTGTTTCACAGCAATACAAGACATTTCATTTAGGATTAGAGGAATTTCTGTGAAGTGCTGAATCCTTTCCTATATGTTGCTCCAGCCATCCAGGGGATAAAAACACAATAAAAAATAGCTATATCTGTTGGGACTTGCTTTTCACCTTTCCTTAGTGTTTGCCCTTGCTGCATCCATAAACATATTTTCACATTTACGCGCAGTGTTCTCTGAGTCATTTAGTCATTTCTGTAATAAGTGTTTTCTATATATGGTGGTGGATCAATTGATGGTCAATATTTTGTATAATCAGTATTTATCAGCTACAGAGAAGGCTACAAAACCTTCTGTGGAAATCATGTTGACATTACTGGCATGGATCGAGTTTTAATCTAGTTATTGTGAGTGATTTTAGTATTATTGGGATGTGAAAACAAATATGTGACTGTACTATTGCAAATTATATTTAAAGTGTATGACAAAAAAAAAAAAAAAACAGATACAGTATAATCTCTGCAATACATGTAACATTTGCCTATGGTTTATTCCTTAAAAGCCCTGTGAGTGCAGAAAATATCCATTGATCTGCCAGAATTGCACTTACCTCCTAATTTCCTATTGTGGGATGACAACACACAGCATTTTTGTAGACGGAGCGGGGTCAGCCCTGCCTTTGTACTTAGATATACTATCCAATCACTCCCAATGCCTTCTTACTTACAGTATGGGGTTTAACTGACTTGACCAGTCTGAGACAAGATCATGGAGGGCTAAATAGTCTATTTGAGATAACACAGGCAGAGAACACAGGACAGCTCTGAGGAAGATTTTTTTTTTAAACAGATATAACCAAACCCTGATGACACAAATTAGGATATAGGTGGAATTATGATAGATTTAAGATTATCGAACAAGAAAAGCTTAAAAATGAACCTTGCTGTCACAGAAGAGTTTTGCTTAACTTTAGCTTTATACCCCCTTCCTGACCAGGCTATTTTTTGCTACTATATGGCCCTGCATTGCTTTATCTGACAATTGCACGGTCGTGTGACGCTGTACCCAAATAAAATTTTTGTCCCTTTCTTCCCACAAATAGACCTTTCTTTTGGTGGTATTTGATCCCCTCGTTTTCTATTTTTTGCGCTATAAACAAAAACCGACCATCAATTTTGAAAAAAAAAAACAATATTTTTTGCTATAAAATACATCCAATAAAAAAATGTTAAAAAGTCAAATTTCTTCATCAATTTAAGCCAATATGAATTCTGCTACAATGTTTGGGTAAAAAATCCCAATAAGCGTATATTGATTGATTTGCGCAAATGTTATAGTGTCTATGGGATATATTTATGGAATTTTAATTTATTTTTTACCAGTAATGGCGGCGATCAGCAACTTATAGCAGGACTGCGATATTGTGGCAGACAAATTGTCACTAACGGACACTTTTGACACTTTTTTAGGGACCAGTGACATTATTGCAGTGATCAGTGCTAAAAATATGCACTGTCACTGTACTAAGGACACTGGCTGGGAAGGGGTTAACATCAGGGGCGATCAAAGGTTTAACTGTGTGCCTAGCTGGTGTTTTACTGTAGTGTGAGAGGTGCTTTTACTAAGTGAAGGCAAAGATTAATGTCCCTGTTAATGTCCCTGGTGCTGAGGAGTTTGGTGGGGCTTTTTATTAAAAAAAAATAAATAAAAATGCAAACAATTTTTTGTTATAACAAATTCAATTAAATAGAGAGAGGGAGGATGAGAGAGAGAGAAAGGGGATGAGAGAGGGGTGGGGGGTATCAGAGGGAGGATAAGAGAGAGAGGGGGGATGAGAGAAAGATGATGCACATGAGCATGTGTGGGAGTGACATCAACGCAGCCCGGCCAAGGCAAATGACCGAAGGCACAGAACCCGGAAGTAAGACCGGGTGAAGATGGAAGCGCCCGGGACCCGCCAGATTGATCACAGCGCAGCACTGGAGGGCTCAGTCTGACAGGTAAGTGTACCTTAATGTGCTAATATGCTGTGCATACTTGTACATTATGGCATACCCTACCTCAGGGCCTCTAAAAAGTAGTAATGTTAGCGAAGTTCACCACCGCTTTAATATCGCAGGATCCCAGGAGCCTCTCATGGAGCCCCCTACTGACCCGGTGGCCCTTGGCAGTGCCTAAGTGGATAGTTGCCAACATTTAAAAAATATTTTCAGAGACACTTTTTTTTACCAGTGGTATATTTAGAGTAGCTGACATCCCCTATGTTCCTCTTTACATCACAGTATTAATCACAAATATAAATAAGTACTAATAATGGGCAGAACAAATATGGGGACTGAGAAGATTTCCTTTAGTTGAACTAACAAAAGTGTGCCCATTCTAGAGCTGGTAACATTGAGGATATTCAATATAATTAGAAAGAACTGTTTTTGTGGGTAAGAGGCATAGGGGAGGAGTATGGATGGTATAAAAGTGGGAAGTATGTGCAGGTGAAGGAGAGGAATTTAGAGGGTATAACAGTGGGCACTATGTACAGGAGAGGAGTGTGGAGGGTATGACAGTGGACACTATGTACAGGAGAGAAGTGTGGGGGGGTATGACAATGGGCAGTAGGCAAAGCAGAGGAGTGTGGAGGGTTGACAGTGGGTACTATATACAGGAGAGGAGTGTGGCGAGTATGCCAGTGGGCAGTATGTACAGGGGAGGAGTGTGGAGGGTATGATGGGGGCAGTATGTACAGAAGAGGAGTGTGGTGGGTATGATAGGGGCAATATGTACAGGAGAGGAGTGTGGAAATGTATTATGGGGGCAGTATGTACAGGAGAGGCGTGTGGAGAGAAAGACAGTTGGCAGTATGTACAGGAGAAAAGTGTGGAGGGTATGATGGGGCACTATGTACAGGAGAGGAGTGTGGAGGGTATGACAGTGGGCACTATGTACAGGAGAGAAGTGTGGGGGGTATGACAATGGGCAGTATGCAAATCAGAGGAGTGTGGAGGGTTGACAGTGGGTACTATTTACAGGAGAGGAGTGCGGCGGGTATGCCAGTGGGCAGTATGTACAGGAGAGGAGTGTGGATGGCATGAAAGTGGGTAGTATTCACAGGAGAGGAGTGTGGAGAGTATGACAGTCGGCACTATGTACAGTACAGGAGTTTATGAAAGTGGGCAGTATGTACAGGAGAGGAATGTGAAGGGTATGACAGTGGGCAGTATGTACAGGAGAGGAGTGTGGACGGTAAGACAGTGAGCAGTATGTACAGGAGATGAGTGTGGAGGGTAAGCCAGTGGGCACTATGTACAGGAGAAGATTGTGGAGGATATGACAGTCGGCAGTATGTACAGGAGAGGAGTGTGGAGGGTATGACAGTGAGCAGTATGTACAGGAGAGGAGTGTGGAGGGTATGACAGTGGCCAGTATGTACAGGAGAGGAATGTGGAGGGTATGACAGTGAGCAGTATGTATGGCAGAGGAATATGGAGGGTATGACAGTGAGCAGTATGTACAGGAGAAGAGTGTGGAGGGTATGACAGTGGTTAGTATGTACAGGAGAGGAGTGCGGAGGGTATGATAGTGGTCAGTATGTACAGGAGAGGAGTGTGGAGGGTATGACAGTAGGCAGTATTTACAGGAGAGGAGTGTGGAGGGTAAGACAGTGGGCAGTATGTACAGGAGATAAGTGTGGAGGGTAAGACAGTGGGCAGTATGTACAGGAGACGAGTGTGGAGGGTAAGACTGTGGGAAGCATGTACAGGAGACGAGTGTGGAGGATATGACAGTGGGCAGTATGTACAGGAGAGGAGTGTGGGGGGTATGACAGAGGGTAGTATGTACAGGAGAGGAGTGCGGAGGGTATGATAGTGGTCAGTATGTACAGGAGAGGAGTGTGGAGGGTATGACAGTAGGCAGTATTTACAGGAGAGGAGTGTGGAGGGTAAGACAGTGGGCAGTATGTACAGGAGATAAGTGTGGAGGGTAAGACAGTGGGCAGTATGTACAGGAGACGAGTGTGGAGGGTAAGACTGTGGGAAGCATGTACAGGAGACGAGTGTGGAGGATATGACAGTGGGCAGTATGTACAGGAGAGGAGTGTGGGGGGTATGACAGAGGGTAGTATGTACAGGAGAGGAGTGTGGAGGGTATGACAGAGATCAGTATGTACAGGAGACGAGTGTGGAGGGTAAGACAGTGGGCAGTAAGTACAGGAGAGGAGTGTGGGGGGGTATGACAGTGGGCAGTATGTACAGGAGAGGAGTGTGGGGGGGTATGACAATGGGCAGTATGTACAGGAGTGGAGTTTTGAAGGTATGACAGTGAGCAGTATGTACAGGAGAGGAGTGTGGAGGGTATGACAGTCAGCAGTATGTACAGGAGAGAATCGTGTGACAGTGGGCAGTATGTACAGGAGAGGATTATGCAGGGTATGACAGGGGGCACTATGTATAGGAGAGAAGTGTGGAGGGTATGACAGTGGGCACTATGTATAGAAGAGAAGTGTGGAGGATATGACAGTGGGCAGTAAGTACAGGAGAGGATTATGGAGGGTATGACAGGGGGCACTATGTATAGGAGAGAAGTGTGGAGGGTATGACAGTGGGCACTATGTATAGAAGAGAAGTGTGGAGGATATGACAGTGGGCACTATGTATAGGAGGGGAGTGTGGAGGGTATGACAGTGAGCAGTATTTACAGGAGAGGAGTGTGGAGGGTATGACAGCGGGCACTATGTACAGGTGAGGAGGATGAAGGGTTCTGGGAAGGGAAAATGTAAAGGTTTGTGGAAGGATGTTTAGGGACTGCATAGTGGTTAAGCGGGCAATACATGGATTGAAATTAAGCCAATTAAGCAGAGACCAGCCATAGTTAATCTTTGTATGGGCTAGCTGGTTGTACACAAGTCAATCTATTAATCAACTTGAGTACAACTAGCCTGTCAGGTTTTTTCCAGAACAATCAGTGCTGCCAGCTATAGTTAGCAACACTAATCATTGTACCCCACTGAAACACAATAACACTGCGGGAGTGATTCCCCCATCCACAGGTCAGCAGGTGAGAGGTTGTTTAAGGACAGGCTGGGGAGAGAGGTCTGTCAGCAGGGGGGTGTGAGGTAGTCATGAGTGGGTGGGGAGGGGGGTAACTGGGAGTGATATCTTTTTAGAGTAGGGTCTGTCATCTGCAGGTTGGGAAATGGTCACCTGTGATATGGGTCGAAGGGAGGTGGCTAACATGGGAAGTGGCTGGGTAGTGACCTGGTTGGTGGGGAGTGTGAAATGGATGATGTGTTTCAAGTTTCTCTTTCAATATGTTTATTGAGAATTTTGCAATAACAGAACAAGTAAAGATAATACAGACGTTATCTCGTATCTGGGGTCAACATGCCCCAATCACAGAGGCCAAGGGCCTATACAGACCATCAATATTCAAGGAAAGAAAAAAAAATAAATAAAAAGTTTAATACATATAAAGAAAAAGGGAGAAAGGAAGAGACTGAACTTACTAATACCATAAAATATAAGTATTTCCGTAGTTGTCATATATAAATTGAGATTAACCTCACTATGTTAGCGTACCAGGGAAACCTAAGTAAGTTAAAAAAAAAAAAAAAAAAAAAACTCAACCCAGGGTCACTGGGAGTTATTACTGTAGGGGTCATTGGGGGGGGTTTCACAAGGTATATTAGCACTATCTAGTCCGGCGGGTCACCCCTTTGGGATCATTCTGTGACCCGCTCGGCTCCAACCGGGTTAGTTGGATATCTTTGTATACCCCTCCCATCCCAATATAGCAATGTATCAAGACCCTAAGTTGCGTTAACTCGCAAGGTAGCTCTTCCCTGTTACAGAGCTACTCATTTCACTGGGAGCATTTACAAACGCTGGTACAGTGTATGTATGTCTCGTGTCCGTAAAAAGGTCTCAACCTTGTAAGTCTCTCCATTCAGAGAATCAGCCAGAAGGTATGTAGATAGAAGAAAAGAAAAGAGAAGAAAAGGCAAAGAAGGGAGTAGGGGGAGGGGGAATAGGAAGAGAAGGTCACTTCAAGTGGAGTAGCTTTTCAGGTTAGTATATGACCTGGATAAAGTGGGACCTTGATGTACCTTGCCCAAGGTTCCCAAATGGCCATGAATTTTTGGGTCTTATCCAAGAGATTTGCTGTCATATATTCCTGGGTCATTATCCAGTAAATTTTGCGTTTTGTAGCTTGGATAGAGACCTTAGGTTTTTTCCAAGCTCTTGCTAGTGATGTTTTGGCTCCTAAAAACATGAAGAAGATTAAAGCTTGCGTATGCTTGTGAACACCAGTGATTCTGTGATTCAATAGTGCAATTTTAGGGTCTTGGGAGATTGCTGTCCCGGTGACTTTCCGCACTAAAGCAATAAAGTGATTCCAGAAGCTGCGGATGCGTGGACACGTCCACCATATGTGGTGAATAGTCCCCAAGTGGCCACAGCCCCTAAAACAAAGGGGTGAAGCATCCGGGTATATCTTTGCTAGTCTTGTGGGGACATAGTACCACCTAGTGATCAGTTTGACATTTGCTTCAATTAAGCCCGTGTTTAAAATACCCTTATAAGAACGTCTAAAGGAGTGAAACCAATCCTCCGGATCCAGGTGGAGGTCCAAGTCAGACTCCCAAGCTCGAGCATAGGTAGGCAAGTTCACGTTCTGAGCAAGAGAGGTATATATGAGTGATATACCACCTCTCTGATCCGTGAGGTTTGAGCACCACTGTTCATACGTGGTGGGATTGGGAAAGGGAGATTTGTCAGTCCATAGAGCATGTGCCTAATCTGGGAAAGGCGAAATATCTCCGTATCTGGCATCTCAAGCTTGCTGAGGCAAGTCCCCAGGGTAATGGGGCCCGATGAGGTGAGGAAGTGGCCTATTCTGAATAACCCCTTATTTAACCACCATCTAAAGGCCTGAATATTCATCCCCGGTTGGAAGCTGGGGTTATGGAATAGGTGAGAGAGAGGTTTTAGTGCTGATATTAATGAGGACTGTTTCTGCAATGTGTCCGAGAGTGCCACTGAGTGGGAAAGGGTAGGGGCTAAAATGGGAGGTCGTAGTCGAGGGGAGCACCATAGAAGGAAATCTATGGTGTGATGGGGAACTGCTTGTCTTTCCATATCTATCCAGTCAGGCTTGGATCCCCTGGAGTAGACCATAGAAATCTGCGTTGGTTGCGCCGCTTGATAATACAACCAAACTTTTGGGAGGCCTAGGCCCCCTTGATTTTTAATTCTATAGAGGATGTCTCTGGAAAAGCGGTGACCTTTCGATCCCCAGACAAAGTCAATAATCTTAGATTGAAATTTGGTAATATCCTTTTTGGGGATAGAAATTGGGAGGGATCTAAACAGGTAGAGAATCCGGGGCATCAGAGTCATTTTTAACGCATTTATCCTACCCAGCCAGGACAGATCACATCTCGCCCAGTTTTTGAGGTCCTCCTCCAATTTACGGAACATCGGAGGATAGTTGGATATATAAAGTCTATTGATATTGTTTGGAAGAGTGACCCCTAAGTATGGTATCGATGATGAGGCCCAGGTAAAGGGAAGACTTTGTTTTAGCTGATCCAGTAGTGATGATGGGAACGAGACGTTTAACGCTAGTGACTTTTTGGGATTGATCGATAAGCCTGAGATGATGCTGAACTTTTGGAATGTTTTGAGAAGAACTGGGTTAGAGATTAACGGAGATGTTATGAACAGCAACATATCGTCCGCAAATAATGTGCATTTATGTTCCTGAAGGCCACAAGTGACCCCCTTGATGTCTGAATTTGATCTGATAGCCAAAGCCAGGGTCTCAATGGCTATTGCAAAGATCAGTGGTGAAAGAGGACAACCCTGCCTAGTCCCTTTCCGAATATGGAAACTATCAGAGTAATGGCCTCTAAGGCGAACTTGGGCACTGGGGGTAGAGTAAAGTGAGTGAATAGTACCTATGAAGTGTGGGCCAAACCCCCATCTCTCCAGGATCTTAAGTAGATAGGGCCAAGCTACTGAATCGAAGGCCTTTTCCAGGTCTATTGAAAGTAGCATGCCCGTTTGTTTAGGGCCTCCATCCCATTGGGAATTTAAAAGAGAGATTATATCTATGGCCCTTCTCACTTGATCAGGCCCCTGCCTCCCCGGGATGAAGCCCACCTGGTCCTTATGTATATATCTGGCTATGAAGCTAGACATTCTGGTGGCCAGAATTTTTGTCATGATTTTGACATCATTGTTTATCAGAGAGATCGGGCGGTAGTTTCCTACCTCGCTGGTGTCTTTCCCCGGTTTAGGAATCACCGATAGGGGGCTCCATCCCGTAGAGCGTTAAAAATTTTTGCCATATAGGGGGCCAAAAGGGTCCCAAATTTTTTATAGTAACTGCTAGAGAAGCCGTCGGGGCATGGTGTTGACCCTTGTTTAAGCGATTTGATTACTTCTAATACTTCTTCCGTGGAAAAGGGTTCGTCTAGTAGTTCCCTATGATTTTCATTAAGCTGAGGAATAGGGAGGTCCTTGAGAAAGGCATCTAGTTTAGTTGCTAGTGTGGCCCCTATTTTGTATTTTGTTCGCTTGATAATAGAACCTAGCCCCTGTCCAACGGAAATGTTTTTCTGCAGAAGTGGTTAGAATAAGGTTGAGTTGGACTTTCTAGTTTTAAAAGAGTTTCCTTTGTAGGGTTACGTTTGTGCGATTTACTTGCGACAAGGAACTCGTCTGTGAGTTTCTGGGCATCTGCTCTTTTCTCTCTCTTTAGTTTAGAGGCTAACTGTATCAGACGCCCCCTCATCACCGCCTTATGTGCCGCCCAGAGCGTCGAGGGAGATACCAAACCAGTATTGTTTTCCTGAAAATACTCCCTGATGGACCCCTCCAGGATAGTGCAGTGTACTGGGTTGCTTAAAAGAGATTCATTAAGTCTCCATTTGTGTGGCTGTGCTACTCTCTGTGGGCAAACCATTGTCAAGGACATAATGGAGTGATCCGAAAGTGATGTGTCCCTAATTTGGGCTTTCGTAGCTAGAGGAATTGCAACGGCTGGTAAAAAGATGTGATCTATCCTGGCATGGGTCCGGTGCAGGGCTGAATAATGGGTGTAGTCTTTTGCCCTTGGATTGAGTTCTCTCCAAATATCCACCATCCCTAGAGTGTTTAATTGTTGAGCTATTTTGAGACTTTGTCTGGGGGGATGTCTGGTCACTGGTTTCGGCCCCCTGGATTTGTCTAGGATCGGGTCAAAGGAGAGGTTAGAGTCCCCCCCCCCATGACCACCGTCCCTTTAAAAAGTGGGCACAATTTCTGTAGCATATGTTCGAAAAATTTTCCCTGTCCCCTGTTGGGAGAATAGTAGGAGAGAAAAGTAAAGGATTCTCCATCTATAGTGCCCACAGTCATCAGGTATCGGCCGTCTGGATCCCTGACCACCTCGGACATTGAATAGTTAATCCTCTTAGAAAAGCCTATTACTACGCCTCTAGTTTTGTTCTCGGCGTTGGCCAGGTAAAAGTTGGGAAAATTTTGGTGAAGAAATGAGGGATTGTATGAGGAGGAGAAGTGCGTCTCTTGGATGAGGACGATATCAGCCTTTAAACTGTGGTATTGGTGAAATAATTTCCGTCTTTTAATTGGGGAATTTAAACCCTGGGAATTGTGGGAAAGGATCAGTAACTGACATGGAATATTAGTGGTCATCATCACGGATCAGAGAGGTAGAAACACTGTGAGGAGAACAGAAGCTTACCCCGGGTGGACCAGCCATCTGAAGTGTGAACTTGCTCAGGTAGTTCTCTCTGTCTCAAGCTTGTGAGTCGGAACCACCCCATTTTGTCTATGAAACCGAGGTGACCTGGTAGTTGGGAGGGAAAAAGGGTATGAGAGAGCAGGGTAGAAAAGAAAAAGAAAAAAAGGTTTGTTAAGATAATTCCTAAAAATAACATTTGATCGTGTAGAACTAGGGGATAAAGAGTTGTCACCCTCAACCCCATGGACCAGGGAAGGCAGCGATTCCACCTCCCTGGGAAATTTTGGATTGTGTCCGACAGAAATGCAACTTCCTCTCGGAAACAATGAAAAGCGCACGGCAACCATTCCGGTCCTCCTGCCCTAAAAAGAGAAACTGTTAATGGATTTAGCCCCGTAAGGAGAGCAGACCCTCAGGTACAATAAAATTGAGCTCCCTGGAGTGGAGGGGGGATATATTCCTTTATAACGGTCATTGCGAGGGCGCCCCGCGGGTTCCCGAGGAACCCCCTAACTTCAGGGATCCCCATCAACCCCCCAGCCCCCTCGCCCACACTCTCCCTCCCCTCCAATCCCAGGGGGGAGCGCCATAGGGAATATAACAATATAATAACCTATTAAACAATTTAAACAAGATACAACACAACATTAATTTACCCCGTGTCACAACTCCGGGGTAACCCATTTGAGTGCCTGGTAAATGAACTGAATTCCGGGAAAAACATCCAACTGAGCTACATAACGAGTAGGTTTTGGAAGGAAAAAAATAAAAAAATAAAAAAATAAATTTCTACTAGAAGTAAACAATTGAGAATGAATGCCATTCTAGGATCCCCGGTGGAATCCCAGAGAAATGTGCCCGAAGGCTCAGAGGGAGTCTGTTAGAGGTCAACAGAACAGATCCTGAAGGAGCTGTGCGAGAAATCTTCTCAGATCCCATTGATCGGTCTGTTAAGGGGGACGGGAGTCTTTGGCCCTCTTGCTTTGTTGCTTTTGCCATACCGGTGTAATTGGGCTGGTTGGAGGAGGTCTCTTGATTGAAGAAGATCCCTTTCCTGTAGCCTGGGGTGGTATCTCTTGGGTAATGAGGCCTAATTGGATCAGCACCTGCTCACCTTCAGCGAAGGACGAAAAACCATAGGGCTTGTTCTGAAAGGAAAAATTCAGGCGAAAGGGGAAGGCCCATCTGTATGTGATTTCCCTTTGTGATAGAATCAGTAGAAGAGGTTTTAGTGACCGCCTTTTTCTGGACCGTGAGGGGAGACAGGTCAGCAAAAATCTGTATTTGATGATCCCTTATGGCAAGCTTTTCATTTGATCGTGCCGCTCTCATTACCTCCTCTTTGACCGAGTAATAATGGGGCTTAACTATAATGTCCCTGGGGAGTCCGTCCTTCCTCACTAGCTGTAGTGCTCTGTGTGCTCTGTCTAACTCCAGTTTGTGGTCAGGTATGTCAGGGATAAGGTTCTTGAGAAGGGTACGGACCGCCGGTTGCACTTCCTTTACCGATTCCGAAAGACCCCGTATTCTGAAGTTGTATTGGCGGGACCTGTTTTCGAGGTCATCGATTTTAAAAAGGGCCACTTCAAGTTGTTCCTGAATGTCCTGGATCCTGGCTGTATTTTGGTTAATTCTGGCTGATGACTGGTCAGTTTTCTGTTCTATGTGCTCAATCCTCATCCCCAAGTGCTGGAGGTCAGCCTGTATAGCTGAGGTGATTTGTGTTGCTGTCTGGGCAAGACCTCTGGCCAGCATTGTGGAGAACGCTTCCATCAAAGCAGGTAGATCTGTGGGGTTTTGTAATGGAGCCTGTCTGTCAGTAACAGAGTAGGTGGGAGTGCTCATTATGTCCTTCAGGGGGGTGAGATGAAAATCTCCCATGGATCTCTCTATCAGGGATTCTGTGGATGCTGGTGAAGCAGGGGCTAAGTAAGGTGCACTTACTGTGTTCCTCCCCTGTATTGAGCTGGGGGCAGGTTCCTCTTCCTGGTCCGCAATGGACTCCTCTGCTGCTTGGTGTGAGCTGTGTGAGCTCACGGCCGCCATCTTGGATTGGCCTGGCTGCAGAAGCGATTCCTCCAGCTGTCTCGCTAGGTCTCTTCTAGCGGGGCACCCAGTCATCAGTTTATGCCCGGGGATGTCCCCGAGCAGTCCGCGCTGGAGCGGGTCCGGTCCGGGGGCTCTGGCGGCTACAGCGGGCTGGAGTGGACAGGAACGGTGCGGAGCTCCGTGGCTAAGTGGCCATATCAGGACGCTCCGCGCATGCGCTGTGTTTCAAGTTTCTTTCACATTTGTGGTAATGCTTACTGCCCTCTGAAAAGTGATCTGTGGTGGATTGCTTTTCAACGAGTGGTATAGCAGAAGCTTACAGGCGTCCATGGGGTGCTACTGCCACCTCCTTGTTTTTTTTTACATTGCTGAATGGTATTTTTACATTGTTGGACTATGCTGCTACTGCAAGCGAGTTTGGCTTGCAGTTGCAGAGTGGCCCCATTGAAATCAATAGGCGAGCTTGACAGGTGGTGCTGCCTGTCAAACTCTGCAGGCTCCAAGCTGTCCATTGAGCTCAGTGCCTCTGACAAGAGGAGAGGCACTGTGAGCTCATCCTCTCAGTCTGCTGCAAACAGAGTGTGCCAGCTTGTATTTTAACTGGCCTCTCTGTATGTAGCTTCTGACAGGCTGTGCAAGGAGCCCCATATCTCCGGGAATCACAGGTATTTTTGACCAGTGGTGGGGTAGGTCTTCAGCTACCTACCCCCCAAATTGCAGCTCCAATAGCTCCTGTGTAAATCTGGCCCTGGGGAGGGTTCTTCTTTTCCTTATTAAAATTTCAAAATGCCCTTGGGAAAGATGTAATTAGTATTATTGCACTGAAGTGCAGTGTAAAAAAGCATTTTGCAATTGAAACATTTAACTCGAAAAACACGAGAAAGCACTTTAATTTGCTGATGCATCAAAACAATAGGCAGCAACAACAACAGAAACTTAAACAAGATGGAAACTGTATTGAAGCATATGTATTTAATTTTTAATTACTCAGCTACAGTATGTGGAAAACAATATAAAAGCCTTTCTTGTTCTGATGTTACTCTTTTTCTGTAAGTGCAAAATTGGGGTTTGAGCCACTAACCTCAATAACATGCTTAATCTTCCAAACAAGCTGTAGCATTGCGTAAGTAGGTGGCACAAAACACTGGGAGAGGCTAAGAAAGCAAGGATTTAATCTTTTTTTTTTTTTTTTGCAATAAAGATTTAGGATTTAATCTTTTAACACTAGGAAGTCACATGATATCAAGAAGACAAAGATTCAAACGCTAAACAAAAATAAACTGACAGTATGTTAAAAGTACTTCTCAGAATACAGTTCTGCAATACAGGTACCTCTCAGTAATTTCCCATATATTTTCTCCATTAGATGATCCATTGGCCGACACCCGGTGATCGACATTAGATGTGTATAATAACAGCAGGGCCAGGTCATCGGCAGCCTGTGCGCCCCCTACCCTACCAGGAAGTGCCAGATCTCATACCTAGTATGTGATCTGGTGCAGCAGAGCCATCTTGCCACTGTATAACTAAGTAAAATGGTCAGCAAGCAGTTAAGCATTAGGAGTATCCAATACCATTCCCCTGCTGTTGACTAGAAGTTCGTATCTGCTCTAAACTGTTTTGTTTAATATACTAACAATTTCCAGCTTTCATTAAAGCTGATCTTCGGTATACTACAAATCCTCCCTTGCAGTGGGGGTGCACCTGCACTGCAAGGGTTAACAGCTTGTTTATGCTTAGGGGACCTGGGGAAATAATATTACTTACCTGATCCTCTGCTTGCCAGGCTCCTTTGCAGCCTCTTCTCTCTGCACTTCGACTGTCTAAAGCCCTGTACACACGATCGGATTTTCCGCAGACAAAACCTCAGACTTTTGTCTGAAGGTGTGTGCCTGGATTTTGTACACAACTGTTGGCCAACAAACACGAACGTAGTGATGTAATAGACATATTACGAGCTGAAAAAGAGGAAGTTCAATTGTCAGGCGACCACCTTTTGTGCTCCTTTTGCAAATTTCATGTTAGTAGAAGTTTGGTGAGCGTTGATTTGCGCTTTTCATTTCGCACTTTTCATTTCGCACATTTCATTTCGCACTTTTCAGTTAATTTCTGAACTGATTTAGTCAACCAGCCACGTTGTGGAATCGGAGGAGATACCTTTTATTTATTATTGGCCTTGGAGTTATTGCTTTGACCCAAGTCCAGTCCAGGAACAGGAGGAGGAGGATTTCTTGGACCAAAAATTGGTTGCTTTATTAATCGTGACCAATTATGTCATTAGCCTTTGCTGCAGGAGCTCCAGGAGAATATTCCGGATGATTTTTGGAATTATCTCCTGATGACGGACCCCTGCTTTCACCAACTCTTGGCATTGTTGACCCCCTATATTAAGAAGCAGGACACATGCATGAGGCTTTTTTTTAATTTTTTGGTTGAATAATAATGATTTGATTAGTTATATTTTCTATATTTTTGGATGCATAGAATGCACTTTTTGGTTAAGTTCTATTGGCAGATAGCATGTCTAATTGTATTTGTTTTCTTTTTTTAAAGCACAATAAAAAAAATTGTGTAGAATAATACTTGGCTATGTGTTTTACTTCAAATGACAGTTTGTGAGTAGGTAGTTACATTTTAAAAAATACAATGTAAAATTAACAAGGGGCACCAACATAGTTGTATCTTTGATCTTAAAAACTATGGGATAATGGTGTTGTGGTAACTTGCACCAGAAAAAAATAAAAAAATAACAAGCATAATAATATTATTCTTGATATCACTAGAAAAAAAAGCCTTTGAAAATTAGTTTGCAAAAGCTCCATCAGTATCCCCAGCAAAGCAGCTTCATTATTATCCCATTAAAGAAAAACAGAATGTGCGCTGCATTTTGATTTTTATCATTTGCCGCATCACGAATGTTAATTCTCCATTACGAACACTAGTTTTCAAGACCGACCGCTTCCAGCTCGTCCTTGCTTCTGAGCATGCGTGTTTGTACTTTGGACTTTTGTCCAACGGACTTGTGTACACACGCTTGGAAATTCCGACAACAGACATCTGCCCGCGGAAAATTTTAAAGCCTGCCATCCAGCATTTGTCTGCGGAAAATTCGACAACAATTGTCTGATGGAGCGTACAAATGGTGGGATTTTCCGATAACAGCCTGTCATCACACAATTCCGTCGGAAAATCAGATTGTGTGTACACAGCTTAAGAGACCATAGTCCTTCATTGGACGTGAGGATATTGAGAGACAGTTCAGTGCCAGAGTGAAAGGGAGCAAACTTGCTGGGGGAGAAGAGGATAAGGTAAGTGAAAGTGCTCTCACTGTCCCCTAGACTAATCAATCAGTTAATGCTTGCAGTGTGAGGGCAGCCCCATTGCAAGGGAGGACTTTTTAGTTCAACTTTAAGGAATTTCCTATGCTTAGGATATTATCAACATACAGATTACAGAAAGCAAAACATTTACTATTGATTATAGTTATACGTCTTATCACTCTGCTGCCTGAAACACATGGACCCAGAGACGATAATACTGGGCAGTCTTATCTGCCAGGATATGAGGGTATGTGCTTGAAAGTAGTGACACCTTGACACAGGTAATACGGGGCTAATAAAAGCCAGACAAAGGATCCATCCATTTTCTACTATAAAGTAGAACTATTGTTTTACGCCCTATGAAATATGGTTTATGCAGAATTTGGGTCAGAGAGGAGACATGTGTATCATCTATGAGCTTTTACCCAGTTCCCCAAATAAACAATCATATATGCTGGATTGGGATTAGGACCAAGATGGTATCTGGTTTCCAACTGTCTCATGAAACTAAATCTGTACATCTCCCCTTGTTTCAAGGGATGTGAACTCCAGAGAACCATGTACCATATATGGTAAGAATGTCCTAAAAACAAAAATTTTGGAACATAATTTTTGCTTTGCTGTGATGATTTTCTGGATGATCAGTGTGACAATACCCTCAAAGCGCTCTGCCTAATGAATCAGTAGAGAATTCTCCCTGCAGTTTAGAAAGATTGATCTTTTTTATTCTTCTGCAGGCTAAGATAACTATAGCCAAGTTTTGGAAAGAGGCTTCAGTTCCACTGTCTCAGGCCAAGCAGAAAATCTCTTGGATCATGATCCATAAAAGGATAGCTAGTACTCTGAATGATACCAAAAAAGCAATATGAAAAAGTTTGGGAGCCATGGGCTCAGTATAATCATGTTTCTATATCTATGTGATCTGCAGATTGACTAAATATTGTTTGAGGTCTCCAGGTCCAACATTCTACCCCATTTTCTTCATTTCTTTTCTATGCTATTTTCCTTCATTCAGTTCTTACCTCTATCTTTAGCCCACGGCTATTATGAGTTCGTTTCTGACTCCAGGTACCTTAGTTTCAGAATAAGTCAGTATTCTTTTGGATGTTATGTTATTAAGCCTAATGACATATTTTAATATGTATCATCTGCTATTATGAGGCTTCTAAATCTTGTGTTTCCATTTTGTACCATTTGAACACTTTTCTGGAATCTTCAATTTTAAATGCTTAGACTTTAATCCTAAATTGACCTAACAAAAAGATTAAATGTAAAGTAGAACTATTCCTTTTGTTGTTGGTCCCCCTGCTAATTTTTAAAAATACCTGTTGATAATGCCAGTGGGGTGACAACACTGCTGCACTGATAATGAATTCAGAGCAGCATTTTCACCCTCATGTAGACTGTGTGCACTGCAGTGGGATGAGAATATGTTGCAGAGGGCATGGATATCAACATTGTTCCTGTTAGTTTATAAGTCTGTAGCTTGTAAATCAGCAACTAGCTTACCTAGCTCTGTCCACTTCTTACCAGATTGACAGCACTGCCTCTGCTGCTGAAACCCTTCCACTGTGAGATGCAGTTTTGAGGAGGGGAAGCATGTGAGCCACTTATGGAGGAGGAATTGCCTTAGGCCTTGTGAACACGGGCTAAAAATCATCTGAAATTGGCCAGTTCAGCACCGGCTTTCGACCCATGTGTACAGCTGTCTGTTCTACATGACCGGCTTCTTTCAAACAGGCATGCTGGAAAACCAACATCCAAGCTGCATCTGATCAGTATATTCTGGCTGGGGGAAGTCCCCTCTCAGAACACAAAGTCACAGTTGGGGTGATCGGTTCACTAACATTGTTTATGTTAGTATGACGATGTTTCAGTTTTTTGGGGTTTTTTTGTTCAGTCTGCTGCGTTGAACGGAAAAAAAAAAAAAACTTCTGTCAGGGAAGATAAGGATTTTTTTCCTTTATGAGGTTTGTATATCACATCATAACTAGATTTGGGATCTGCTTAGACCATAACACCTTTGGATGTATGCTAATGCTTTCTTTTAATAAATAGGGCTTTATCTTTTCCAAACCATTTATATTTAAGGGTACTGATTTATTACTTTTCACTTATCAGTGATAGGCTTTTCTTTTCTTCACTTGCAGTTTATGTGAATGTCTTGGTTACATAATGCAGCCCACATATTAAAATGATAAGCTGATAAATAAAAACGAATAAAAATAATAAAGGAAAAAACAAGGAAGTAACCGATATTCAGGTCACACTGATTTTTGTTTCTATTATTTTTCCAGGACTATTGCCAACTACCTAATATGGAAATTTGTGTATTCAAGAATTTCAAATCTCGGTAGAAAGTTCCAGTATAGACAACTAGAGTATGCACGGGTAAGAAATTTAAGATTTGAAGTATCAAAAGCATTACTTGAGATTATTTTTTAACCTGTGTTTATTAGTTACTAAGCAGAAGTATATAACATTGAACATGTTAGCTAGAAACAAATATAACTATTAAGTGTGGAATGATGACATGTCCCTAACTACATTGCATATATTATGTTTTTGTCTATTGATTGTCAGTTTGGTCTTTGCTTTTATGGCATTTTGCTTTTTTCATTTGCTTTTTATAGACTATAAAAGCAGCCATTGCTGATCATACATACATTGTTAGGGGATACAGGTGTAGCGCTAAAAAGTGGTGATAATTGAGCAACAAGTTCATATGCGATAAATTCAATAGCACAAAAAAAGAATTAATAAAAATACAGTCCATTTGGAAAACTCCAATGGGTCAGGAGATAATGACTTCCGTCCTGTGGATCACACTAATGCCTGTACACACGGTCGGACTTTGTTCGGACATTCCGACAACAAAATCCTAGGATTTTTTCCGACAGATGTTGGCTCAAACTTGTCTTGCATACACACGGTCACACAAAGTTGTCGGAAAATCCGATCGTTCTAAACGCGGTGACGTAAAACACGTACGTCGGGACTATAAACGGGGCAGTGGCCAATAGCTTTCATCTCTTTATTTATTCTGAGCATGCGTGGCACTTTGTCCGTCGGATTTGTGTAAACACGATCGGAATTTCCGACAACGGATTTTGTTGTCGGAAAATTTTATCTCCTGCTCTCCAACTTTGTGTGTCGGAAAATCCGATGGAAAATGTCCGATGGAGCCCACACACGGTCGGAATTTCCGACAACACGCTCCGATCGGACATTTTCCATCGGAAAATCCGACCGTGTGTATGGGGCATTAATGTGTGATTGCGCAGTCCATTGGTCGGGAGGTGATTACTTCCGCCTGGTGGAACGCACCTAATATCCGACTTCACATCCAAGTCCATCCCTTATAAATAGTAGCGTCACATGTCATGACCACGCCCCTGAAGATGCACGTTTGTGACGAAACGTCGGGTTGAGCAAGGGACGAGTGACGTAGTGTGGACAGAGGAGTGGCTGCCATCATATTGGTAGGAAGCGCTGGACACTTTCCTTATGCCTATTTTACACGTATTAAATGTGAGTTGTACATTTAGTTTTTAATGGAATAAATTACCATTTCTATGGATGTTTGCGCAATGAGAGTATTTTTTCATCCTCGTACATGTGACCACTGTGCTGTACCTGTGGAGTATATCTCTTAGCCGAGGTTGAAAAGATTAAGTTATCTGTCTCTGGTGGGTCTGTGAAAAAGGATCTCTTGCCTAATTACTGGAGCGTTTGACGAACAGGAGCTGTGGATCTGATCTTTCAGTGATTTGTTCAATGTGTATATCCCATACACTGGCGGTAAGAGTCAGTAATATTGGGTGTTGGTGACGGCTCTTCTATTCTTCATTTTATTGGAGTTTTCCAGATGCACTGTATTTTTATTAATTCATTTTTTGTGCTATTGAATTTATCGCATATGAACTTTTTGCTCAATTATCACCTCTTTTTAGCGATACACCTGTATCCCCTATTTCTTGTTATTTTGACCAACAATATTGTGTTAGCTGCTTTAAAAATATTCTCTTTCCTAGTTTGAGCACAACAAATCTTCTTTTAGACATACATTGTTGCATGCAGTCCAACTTTTACAAAGCCTGCTAGAATCATTCTATTGATGTACTAGCACTATTGGGATAAAGTATGCTTTAGAAGTTTATTAAAACAGGGGTGCCATGGACTATTTAGCTGCATTGCCTTGAAAAAGTATTCATACCCCTTGAAATTTTCCACATTTTGTCATTACATTACATTTTGTCTTGTTACAACCAAAAATGTAAATGTATTTATTGGGATTTTATGTGATAGACCAAAACAAAGTGGCACATAATTGGAAAGTGGAGGGAAAATGATAAATGGTTTTCAATTTTTTTTGCAAATAAATATCTTAAAAGTGTGGTGTGCATTTAAACCATTAGCTTGAGCTATTTTGCAAAGAAGAATGGGCAGAAATGTCACTCTCTAGATGTGCAAAGCTGGTGGAGACATACCCAAAAAGAGTTTCAGCTATAATTGCAGCGAAAGGTGGTTCTACAAAGTATTGACTCAGAGGGCTGAATACAAATGCATGCCATACTTTTGAGATATTTATTTGTAAAAAAATTTGAAAACCATTTATCAATTTCCTTCCACTTCACAATTATGTGCCATTTTGTGATAGACATATTTGTGTTGGTCTATCACATAAAATTCCAATAAAATACATTTACGTTTTGGGTTGTAACATGGCAAAATGTGGAAAATTTCAAGGAGTATGAATACTTTTTAAAGGCACTATATAAGGAATTAACACCAGCACATCAATTTTCTCCTACACTTCTGATCCATGTCTAAATTTACAGAATGCCAGTTTGGGCCTGGCTCCACTTACCCTATGTAGGCTGCTCAAATGGCTTTTATTTATTCTATTACACTTTATGGCCTTGAAGTATATGTGGACAAAAAACATGCAGCATACTTTGTGTTTTCATAAAACACTGCAGAACGGAAGAATACTCATTTATTCTAAAAGAAAAGCGGTGAGTTTTCCTATATTTTGTTATAGCTGACATCACTACCTCTGCTGCCCTGAAATGCCAAGCAGTTTTGTCAGCCCCTTTTGAGGTTTCCCCTGCTGGACTCCGGAAGTAGTGGACGTGTTCTGCAGTCCATCAGAGGAGAACTGACAATAGGTATTGTTTTGTATGTATAAGGTAATGAAAAGACAAAACATGCATTTATTGTAGGGCTTTGCTGATTACTGTATTTATTGACATAAAACACTCACTTTTTCACCATGAAAATCGGGTTCAAATAGCGTGTTATATGCCAATACTTCAATTCTAGCTGCCTTGGAGAGGACAGGGAGGGGGGTGAGGCTGCTGCATTGATGGCACTTGTGAGGCTGCTGCATTGATGGCAATGGTGAGGCTGCTGCATTGATGGCAATTGTGAGGCTGCATTGATGTGGACTGATGAGGCTGCATTGATGGCACTTGAGAGGCTGCAGATGGGCATTGATCAGGCTGCATTGATGGCAATGGTGAGACTGCAGGTGGGCACTGACCCTTATTATGCTTCAAAGTTCCTTATTTAAAATTTACGTTTTATTTCCTGAAACTTCCCTCTTTAAATAAATGTGCGTGTGATAAATATATATTTTTTTTTATTTCAGACATACATTTTAGTTCAAGAGGGGCAATGTATCTTTAAAACTAAGAAAAATCAGCACTGACTCATCTCGATAGATATACAATAGCATGATGTTTCATAGAACTACATAAACTGTGTTTAATCATTTAGGAATATTAAGTGTCTAATTTCTTCATGATGCAGGTTCTCTTGGGAACAAATTCTTTGGCAGCTCGATGGGACAGATGTGTAAATTATATTGAAAATGCACTTCCGTATGCTGTTGGGAAGATGTTTGTAGATGCCCACTTCCAGGAGGACAAGAAATTGATGGTATGATCTAAACATATTAATTTACGTGTTAACATTTCTATAGTTATTAGCATATTAAGGCTAAGCTATTAATTTTTATTAATATTTAATGTGTAAACAAGTAAACACTTCACATGCAGGTGCTGAAACAGTCTAGAGCAAGTATTAAACACTATATATGAATTAAATAATTTGTCTGTTTTGGGACTCAGTATTGCTCTATATGTAATTATTGAATCCCAAAGTATTTGAGCAAATATGCCAAGTCTGAGCAGCTCTATTCACTAATTTCTAATTGACAGATTAATCGTGGTGGTAAGGTTAGCAGGTTTGGACGTGGTGTGGGTTTTCTCTGAAGTTACATTAAATTATTGAAAATAAAAATCATCCCTAGAAGTTTATATATTGTATACTGTGGCAGAAGCCTGGAAAATGCACTAAGCTTGGAGAATAGCTAGTTCTGGCAGTGAAAGGGTGTCTGAGCAATCAGAAGAGACAGCTATAGAGCGGTTTCCTATTAGTGAAAGATAGGTTTTGCCTACAAATCGGAAGAGCATGCATTCTATCAGGGCTCCTGTGGAGACAGTTATTGCTGAAACACTGCGGTTGATTTACTGAGGGCAAATAGGCAGTTCAGTCTGCAAAGGAATCTGCACTTTGCAAGGAAATTTTCCCCAGAGCTTAGTGAATGAGATGAAGCTCTGCTGACTTCTATCATCCAATCATGTGCAAGCAAAAATGTGAGTTTTTTTAATTATTCTTGCACGTGGCTGGGTATTATTTGCAAAGTGAAACTTACCACATTCAATAAGCTCTGGGTTTCCTTGCAAAGTGAACAGCCTATTTGCCTTTAGTACATCAACCCCAGTGTGTGTGAGGACATACTGTGAGTCATCCAGGCCTGCTTGGCCTAAACAGACAGGCATCTTATCAACTTCTGATAGGAAAAAGAGCTGGATACTGGCAAGAGCCAGAGAAGGTCTCTGTCATAACAGACCTGTGCATCTAAATTTAATAAGTTTTTGTGTCTTAGTCTTAATCTAAAGCTGCTTTCACACTGGGGCGTTGGGGTGTTGGCGGTAAAGCGCTGCTATTTTTAGCGGCGCTTTACTGTCATTTTAGTGGCACTATTCGGCCATTAGCGAGATATTTTTAAGCCCCGCTAGCGACCGAAAAAGGGTTAAAACCGCCGGCGCTGCCCATTGATTTCAATGGGCAGGGGCGCTTTAGGAGTGGTGTATACACCGTTCCTACAGCGCTGCAAAGATGCGGCTTGCAGGACTTTTTTTACCGTCCTGCAAGTGCACCGCTCCAGTGTGAAAGCCCTCGGGCTTTTACACTGGAGTGAGAGGAGCAGCTCTTTACAGACGCTATTTTTAGTAAAGCACCTCAGTGTGAAAGCAGCCTAAAGGTCTAGTCTGGTAATTAAATCTGGGTACACACACTGAGTTTTTTTTATTTAACCAGCAGGCTTTATGAAAAAAAACCTCATAGATTCCTGTATCCACATAAGCGATGTTAATGCAGGGATCTCCTGCCGCTTTTGTATGTGCGTTTGTATTTTGAAAGCGGGGCCTGTTAGAGAACCAGCCCACTAGGGCAGGCTGGAACTGTGACATCTTTGCCTTGAGGAAAACAAAGCCGTGCAAAAAATAGTTGGAAGGTGAAAAAATATCTATTTATTGCTCTGCCCTGCCATGACCAAAAAGTGGGCCTTAAGTCTTAAAGCATATCTTGATAAATGGTTCTCTGATGCCGACTAGACATGTGCAATTCATTTAGTTCCGAATTTGTTTAATGAATTTTGACAAATTAGTTTATTCCAAAATTTCCGAATTTTGAATTTATGAATTCTCAAATTTTCAAATTTCTGAAAATTAGAAATTTCAGAAATTTTGAAGTTTGGAAATTCAAAATTTCGGAAACTCGCAAATTCAAAATTAGGAATTTTGAAAATTTGAAAATTTGAAAATACGAAAATTTGGAAAGTTGGAATTTCGGAAATTGGAGAATTCAAAAATTTGGAAATTTGAAAATCCGAACATAAGAATGAAAACCTGAACATTCAAAAGAATGAAAATCAGAAAATTCGAAAACCCGAATACTAACATAATAACTATTAAATTATAGGTATTGGAATTTCCTTCTTTTTAAATGTGGCTGTTAGTGAACGTAACGAGTGCAAATTTATCTGAAGTTACAAATTATCTGAAATAACGAATGCCGTATCGAAACAAATGGATAGTAACGATCTAAAAATAATAAATAAACAATAATAATAATAATAAAACCTTTTTATTATTCATTTGTTCCATTCCATTTGCTATTTCAGATAATTCGTAACTTCGGATAAATTCGTACTCGTAATTTGTATTCGTTACGTTCACAAACAGCCAGATTTGAAAGGAAATTCCAATACCTATAATTTAATAGTTAGTTATTATTAGTTAGTTATTATTTCTAATTTTACTGAAATTCGAAAATTCGAAAATTCAAAATTCGAAAAATTTAATATTTGAAAATTCGGAAATCCGAAGGTTCAATAATTCAGAATTTCGGAAGTTAGAAAATCTTCGGATTTCCGAATTTCAAATTTTAGAATTTACAAATTTTAGAATTTTCGAAAAAAGCAAAAAAAAAATCTAATGAAACGAAAACTAACACATTTTTTGTCAGTGCACATGTCTAATGCAGACTTTTGCAATACATTAACTATGTTTAGTGCTCAATAAAACAATTGGGATTTTGTTATCAAGAACGTTATTAACAAACATTGAAAAATCCTATTAGAAGACCCTACTCTGACAAAAGTTCTTCAGGAAAAGACTAAAATTATTTTTTTGAAAACCACAGGAATTGAGGAGTTTAATTGTCCCCAACAGTAAGGAATAATATCAACCAGCCCACAGAGAGGCAATTTCAACTTCTCAAGCCAAAAATGTAATTTTAGATTTTGATATAAGAAATTTTAGAGCTTGTCAATTTATGTGACAATGGAAGAAGGAAATAAGGCGACATAATAAAAATTATTTTCTATGTAATCTATGGGATTATTTTCCCATATGGTATGCTCTATATCAGTCTTAAATTTTGTACACTTTTGTGAACATACTAGGAATATCTTAAATGGGTGACTAATCATTCCATACCAAGACATTTTTATGAGGTACACAGGAAAAATTCTGGCAAAATGACAGTGTTTGGAATATAAGCTGTATCTTTGGATATCAGCCTGGGCAAGAAACATCACCAGCTATGTGCATGTGAGGATTTCTGCTTTTGCAATTTGAAGTATCTAGTCCATAAAGGGTTTGAATGAGAATTTGTGGTGTGAGTACAAAAGAAGGGTTTGGGTAGTTTCTAGTTTATGTACAGTATACAGTTGATTCAGTATATTAATATGCATGTACATTTATATAAAAATGTATATGTGGTTTTTGCAGCTTTTACATGAGCTATATGCAAAAATGTATGTGAGAAAAGCAAAGCAAGTCTAAACAAGGTCATAATATTACTTTCTGTCCCCTATAAATGATGGGGGGAGGGGGGTAGTTCTAGGTGTTATCAATATACATACTGCATATATAAATATATATGTATACTGGGTGTATATATATATATATATATATATATATATATATATATATATATACAGTATCTCACAAAAGTGAGTACACCCCTAACATTTGGGTAAATATTTTATTATATCTTTTCATGTGACAAAACTGAAGAAATGACACTTTGCTACAATGTAAAGTGGAGAATTTACAGCTTGTATAACAGTGTACATTTGCTGTCCCCTCAAAATAACTCAACATACAGCCATTAATGTCTAAACCGCTGGCAACAAAAGTGAGTACACCCCTAAGTGAAAATGTTCAAATTGGGCACAAAGTATTAATATTTTGTGTGGCCACCATTATTTTCCAGCACTGACTTAACCCTCTTGGGCATGGAGTTCACCAGAGCTTGGTTGCCACTGGAGTCCTCTTCCAATCCTCCATGACGACATCACGCTGGTGGATGTTAGAGACCTTCCGCTCCTCCACCTCCTGTTTGAGGATGCCCCACAGATGCTCAACAGGGTTTGTTTCTGGAGACATGCTTGGCCAGTCCATCATCTTTACCCTCAGCGTCTTCAGCAAGGCAGTGGTTGACTTGGAGGTGTGTTTGGGGTCGTTATTATGTTGGAAAACTGCCCAGTGGCCCAGTCTCTGAAGGGAGGGGATCATGCTCTGCTTCAGTATGTCACAGAACATGTTGGCATTCATGGTTCCCTCAATGAACTGTAGCTCCTCAGTGCCAGCAGCACTCATGCAGCTCCAGACCATGACGCTCCCGCCACCATGCTTGACTGTAGGCAAGTCACACTTGTCTTTGTACTCCTCACCTGGTTGCCGCCACACACGCTTGACGCCATCTGAACCAAATAAGTTTATCTTGGTCTCATCAGACCACAGGACATGGTTCCAGTAATCCATGTCCTTAGTTTGCTAGTATTCAGCAAACTGAGGGCTTTCTTGTGCATCATCTTTAGAAATGGCTTCACTTTTGGGACGACAGCCATGCAGACCAATTTGATGCAGTGTGCGGCGTATGGTCTGAGCATTGACAGGTTGACCCCCTACCTCTTAAACCTCTGCAGCAATGCTGGCACCACTTATATGTCTATTTCCCAAAGACAACCTCTGGATGTGACGCTGAGCATGTGTACTCAACTTATTTGGTTGACCATGGCGAGGCCTGTCCTGAGTGGAACCTGTCCTGTTAAACCGCTGTTTGGTCTTGGCCATGGTGCTGCAGCTCAGTTTCAGCGTCTTAACAATCTTCTTATAGCCTAGGCCATCTTTATGTAGAGCAACCATTGACTTTCTCAGATCCTCAGAGAGTTCTTTGCCATGAGGTGCCATCTTGAACTTCCAGTGACCAGTATGAGAGAGTGGGAGCGATAACACCAAATTTACCACACCTACTCCCCATTCACACCTGAGACCTTGTAACACTAACGAGTCATATGACACCGGGGAGGAAAAATGGGGCCCAATTTGGACATTTTCACTTAGGGATGTACTCATTTTTGTTGCCAGCGGTTTAGACATTAATGGCTGTGTGTTGAGTTATTTTGAGGGGACAGCAAATTTACACTTATACAAGCTGTACACTCACTACTTTACATTGTAGCAAAGTGTAATTTCTTCAGTGTTGTCACATGAAAAGATATAAAAAACATTTACAAAAATGTGAGGGGTGTACTCACTTTCGTAAGATACTGCGCATTATATATATATATATATATATATATATATATATATATATATAATTTATATTATTTTTTTAAGCTCTTAAGAGATTTTATTAAAAATTACATTTTTTTTTAATGTATGAGTTTATTATGGTTACACTATATGTGAATTTATACACACATACATGTAAGTGACACTTCACTTCGTCAATACATTGAACTTCCTTAATTTTTTTTTAACATGTGAGTGAGACACTTGTCAATACTGTGGCAAAAGGCCACTTCACTGATTTGTGCTATTACTAATGGAAGTAGCACCAATCTGTTGAAGTTAAAGCCCATGAATGGATGTGTCTGAAGTCTTCTACTATGGTTACTGATGTAAGAAGAAGGGTACTATTTTTATTAATAGGTCTGAGAAAGTGGGTGTGCCTCTTGAAATGTGTCAACCAAAGATTCACACCCTTGCTTTGTGAGGTGTTAAAAGTTTGTGGATTAGTAGCTGTTGAGTGATCCTGGTGATGGTTTTGTTGACTCATCTATATTATTTAATAAAGGGTACAGCAACTCCTTTCTCTATGGGTGGATTTAAAGTTTAAAGTTGCGAGTAGCTTGTAGGCATCTTGTGTTTGAGGGGCGGTAAAACTCCACAGTTAAGCCTATTTTTTATTGCCCTCAACCACTCCCCCTGTTGCTGCTAAGGCAGCGGCCAGGTTTGTACACATGCCATGGCCATGATGCTTTGCTTCACAGTTGTGGCAGGAATTATACCCCCTGTTACACTCAGTGGGAGCGGTGCTGCCCAACACGTGTGGTTGCGGCGTGGTTGTCCAGTAATTAGGGGGTTAAAACAGGCCATGAGGAGTTGATACAATACCTCCTTTCCACCTGTCTATTGCTGTCTGAAGAGCTATCTGAGCACTGGTCGTGCTTCAGACAACAAAGCCTAAAGTCTAAACAAGGCCCTAATATTACTTTTAATAAATGCTATAGCAATTTTCACTATTTGATATCAAGTACGTGTGTCATATTATGTCCAGATGTTCCTACATATGTTCACCTTAAAAAGGAGCTCCAGTCTCCACAAAAAAAATAATAGTCAGCAGCTACAAATACTGTAGCTGCTGACTGTTAATATAAGGATACTTACCTGTCCAAGGATCCAGTGATGTCCTCTCAGGAGACGATTTTTCAATCGGCTTTGGGTCCAGGCGCCGGCATCTTAGGTAAGGGAAACTGGCAGTAAAGCCTTCTACCTTCACAGCTGGTTTCCTACTGCTCATGTATGAGCCGTGCTGCGCCTCGGTTCTCTTCCCCGCCTCTCCCCAGCGCTGACATCACTAGTGTGGGCACCAAGCTGTGACAGCTTGTGGCTTCACAAAAGTGTGCGTATCCTGAATTGCCGGGCACTCTTCTGGGACCTGTGACATGTCCCAGAAGATTGCAGGGAGGGGGAGAGGAGAACTTCCTCTCAGATCCCCTAGATGGCCGAGCGGAAGTGGGAGCTGGGTACCTGTCAAAACTAGGTACCCGCCACCCCCCCCCCCCCAAAAAAAAATGTCATGTCGAGTCAGGAGTCCTTAAAGCAGAAGTTTCACTTTTGGGGTGGAACTCTGCTTTAAATGCTACATAAACTCAGGGTATTGATGCACATGTGACCAAGCTCTATATGGTACTGTAATATTGACACCTAAAGAGTTCCCATTAGAAGCAATTAAGACAGAAATTCAGTTTATACCAATGATCTTTTAAGGCTCTTAACTTCCCTGGCAGTATTCCTGAGTCTGGCTCAGGGTGGAATTTCAGAACCAAAAGTGGTAACCCCGAGCCAGGCTCGGGATCGCATTGCAGGATCGAGTAAGAGCTTACTTACCTTGTCCCCTGGATCCTGCGATGTCTCCCCGCAGTGTGAGCTGCTCGTCCTCCGCTCGATTCATCACGGAACCGAGCTCCATTTCCTGCGAGCGTTGCGAAGCACAGGGACGGAGAACGGCGCCAAATTCAAAAAGTGAAACACACACAATACATATAGTATACTGTAATTTTACAGATTACATTACTGTATGAAATTATCTCACCTCCCTTTTGTCCCTAGTGGTTTCTCCAGTGCCCTGCATGCAGTTTTATATTATAAAAACTGTTCTTTCTGCCTGGAAACTGGAGATTGTCCATAGCAACCAAAACTGGCCCTTTACATAAAAAGGGGTTTTAGACCAGCTAGAAAACAGTGATAATAAATTGGAATCACTCACAGAATTGAGCGATAGTGATTTGTGGGGAGATCCGTCATCAAACACTGAAAAGTAATGACAGTGACATTTCTGAAAATTTTAGCGTTTTTGATTTGATAACATTATTGAATAATTTGTATTATTATTATATTATTATTTTGTATAATTATTTATAGTTATTTATTATATTGTAATTTATGATTTCGTTTTCCAAACTTTATTATACCCGGGATGTCTACTAGACTCTTGTTTGGACAGATTTAAGTGAGTTATTCCTAAGAATTTCAGGCCTACAATATAAAATGCCAAATTTCCATGCAAAATAATTGTACCACTTTCAGCATCAAAAATCTGAAATAATCATACCGCCAGGGAAGTTAAAAACAGAATGAATGAACATTTCTGTAAATAAGATGTTAAAAAAGCTTACATGCATGTACATATACATAATGAAAATTAAAATGAGCTACTTCTGCACAGAAAAAGGGATATTTGACATTTATATAGCTTTGTTTTGCAGCCTATTGTTCTGTGTTAGCTGACACTCTGGGTCATAGAAGGCAGTAACAGTGGCAACATTATGTTAAAGTGTACCTAAACCCAGAAACAAACATGTAATACATTGCAGCTTACCAGTCCTTAGATGAAGTGGCTACATTAGTTTTTACTTTTCATGCTATGAACACTTTCATTAATTAGTAGAAAATTTCTGTTGATCCTGTTATGCCCCGTACACACGGTCGGACTTTGTTCGGACATTCCGACAACAAAATCCTAGGATTTTTTCCGACGGATGTTGGCTCAAACTTGTCTTGCATACACAAGGTCACACAAAGTTGTCGGAAAATCCGATTGTTCTGAACGAGGTGACGTAAAACACGTACGTTGGGACTATAAACGGCGCAGTGGCCAATAGCTTTCATCTCTTTATTTATTCTGAGCATGCGTGGCACTTTGTCCGTCGGATTTGTGTACACACGATCGGAATTTCCGACAACGGATTTTGTTGTCGGAAAATTTTATAGCCTGCTCTCAAACTTTGTGTGTCGGAAAATCCGATAGAAAATGTCCGATGGAGCCCACACACGGTCGGAATTTCCGACAACACGCTCCGATCAGACATTTTCCATCGGAAAATCCGACCGTGTGTACGGGGCATTAGAATTGCAGTGTTGTTTAAAAGAAAACACAAAGAACCTTATCTTTATTCTGTAGGCTACTAGTCCCATGAATCCAAAATGTAATGGAGTTTAACAAAGGCAGACATGTTTGAAATTCAGGCTGTGTGACAACCATGGCTCCCTCCAGAGATACAGTGGAGAAATGAGTATAGAGATGCAGGTACAGGAAGAGTATTAACAGGATTCCAAGGGGAAAATAATGAAAAAAAAAACCTTTAAAGAAAAGTAATGCAGCCATTTAATCTAAGGACTGGTAAACTGATATATATACACAATTTTTGGTTTTGGGGTTAGGTACACTTTAAGGGATTTTTGGACAGAAACTTTATTGGGTGTAATGAAATATTGCACTTTACAATACCATGTTCGTCATAAAAAATAGCCAGATATGATTTATTCCTAAAGGTTTTACATAATAATCCACTAATGTTATTAAAAGTGTTTTACATAGTTAATGGCCTCTACTTTATGTTTAGAATCCTAGAAATAGGGTTTCTTGTTTTGTTGCCTGAGAATGGTCTGGAAGGACAGTGCAATTGAGGACAAACTGCTAAAAAACTGCCAGATTGCTCAAATTTAAAGCCAAAAATGACTGAACTTCTAAAGCCAACTGCTAACATTAGTAAAACATGTACATTTGAGTTAGTACTAAAAAAAAGAGTAACACGTACACAAAATAAGAGCAAGAATGTACCTAGTGGGTACATTTTAGGTGCAAATTATACTTAATGTACTTAATGTATAAAGCTGTATAGCACTGGACAAGAGTTAAACATAATATTTATGCAATAAGCTCTATTCCGTTTTCTATGTTTTTTTCATGATAATATCCAATGTGTTATATAATTAGATGAAGGATCCATGTACAATTTATTTCCAGTTTCCACACCTATTTGGCTCTATAATCCAAATTATGTTCTTCTCTAAACTTTTAATTCTGGCTTCAATTTAGGATCCTTCAAAGATTGCACAAGCAGTCAGTTTTTATTAGGCAATGAAAGCCATACTGCTTGCTTTAATGCCAATTCCATGTGAATGTAAGTTCTTTGTAAGCTGTATATTTAAAGCAGGAGGCTTTAATATGCTAACACTTAGATAACTTTTCTTGATTTTAGTCAATATGCTGTATGGTACAAAAAACATGTTTCTTTCTGATATGAAAATAACACCTGTAAATGTTAATGAACTGTTGCTTGCAGCTCATAAGGGTTGCCATACAGAATCCAATTTTGTTAGTATAGGGATGAGCTCGATGTTTGGGTCGAACATATAGGCGTGCGCAAGGGGTGTGCCAGGTGTGCCTGGGCACACCCTAATACTGGAGTTGGCAACTCATTAATTGTGGGCGGGTGACAGGTAAGCCGCAAACCTTACTTGCTGACCCACAAAACCAGGACATAAGGGACCAATCTGTATTTTCTTCTGCAGCAGCTGAAAGTAGGCTTCTCCTCCTCTTCCTCTCGCCGATATTCAGCTGCCACGGGAGGAAAATACAGGGGATTGGTACCAATGTATGCCACACCTCTTGTCCCAGTTCCTTTTCTTTCTGCTACTCAGGTCCCCCTGTGTGCTCACCTGCTCCCCCCCCATTGTTTTAGGATGACGAGTGGGGAAGAGGCCAGTTAATATGTTAAAAAGGCATATATGTTGGAGCTTTGAGGTGCACACCCTAATACAATAGGCTGCACAAACCTATGGTCGAACATAAGTTCGATTCGAACATAAGTTCAACTCGAACATTAGGTATTCGCCCATTCGCCGAAGAAGGAACATTATGGGGCATTCGCGACAAACTCGAGCTCTGCGGAACGCCCCATAATGCACTGCGATATTGCAGTGCATTGCTGTATGATGATTGGCCAAAGCATGCACCTGACCTGCATGCTTTGGCCAATCCCAGCACCCTCTGCTAAGAGAGCCATTTGGCCAATCATGGCTCAGGGGCCATGTGTAGAGTTGTTGGCTATTCAGTTAGTGGCAGTGTATTTGACATACTGTATATATACAGCCAGTCATATTTATTGTGAGGTTTGGGGGTTGTTTAGCTCAAGTGTAGCACCCGCTAGTGAGAACAGTCCACACAGATGATTCCTTTTCAGGGCTTTTTCAGGCCCATTTTTATTAAAGAAAATCAAAGTTCCAGAAATGAAAAACAAAAGTAGTTTCCCTCGCACCATCAGCTTTAAACAAAAGGATATTTAGCCTCCTGGCTTACACATGCAGCATTGCAAACAAAATACTGAGCCACCTGGCTCTCTTCAGCAGCAGACACACCACTGCTCAGGCTCCCACATGGAGCTCTCCTGACTACTGTCAGGGACCTCAGACTCAGGTCTCTGGCTTTTACCTTACAGCCTGCACTCTCTGGATACTTCAGTGCACCCCTGCACTCTCTGGATACTTCAGTGCACCCCTGCACTCTCTGGGTTCTCCCTTGCAAGCCTGGACTCCTGGAGACCTCCTGTCTCTCTGGGTGGAGCCCAGAATCATGGTCCTGACTCTGCTATCAGGCCCACACACACCTGAACAATCAGTGCGCCGATGAGTCCCAAAACCTGGACCCAGGACTAGGGATTTCATCCCACCCGGATCTCTAAGAAATCCCCAGGCTCCAGGTCCCAAAATGGACCTTACTAAATAATGAGGAAACTGAAAAGCCAGTTTCATCTCAAACAAGCAAATACAGTGGAGCCCCTCAACCTGCCTGGTTGAGAATCCTGGACCAATACACTGGTGAGGTACCACACTATCACAATAAATATATATATATATATATATATATATATATATATATATATATAAAATCTGCATCCAGTGTAGCCTATAGCTACAGTGCATTCCGTGGTGTACTGTTTCTACTACACACTACACTTCTGCACAATACAGTGCAGCTGTAGTGCAGTTGCTACTACTTTTCTGGTGGTGTACAGAGTGCACAATACAGTGCAACTGTAGTGCAGTTGCTACTGCTTTTATGGTGTGTACACATTACACTATACAATGCAGCCGTAGTACAGTTGCTACTACTTTTCTGGTGGTGTAAACAGTACACAATAAAGTGCAACCATAGTGCAGTTGCTACTACTTTTCTGGTGCTGTACACAGTACACAATACAGTGCAGCCATAGTGCAGTTGCTACTACTTTTCTAGTGTTGTACACAGTACACAATACAGTGCAGCCATAGTGCAGTTGCTACTTCTTTTCTGGTGGTGTACACAGTACACAATACAGTGCAGCCATAGTGCAGTTGAGACTACTTTTCTGGTTGTGTACACAGTACACAATACAGTGCAGCCATAGTACAGTTGCTACTACTTTTCTGGATGTGTACACAATACAGTGCAGTCATAGTGCAGTTGCTACTACTTTTCTGGTGGTGTACACAGTACACAATACAGTGCAGCCATAGTGCAGCTGCTACTACTTTTCTGGTGGTGTACACAGTACACAATACAGTGCAGTCATAGTGCAGTTGCTACTACTTTTCTGGTGGTGTACACAGTACACAATACAGTGCAGCCGTAATACAGTTGCTACTACTTTTCTGGAGGTGTACACAGTACACAATACAGTGCAGCCGTAGTGCAGTTGCTACTTCTTTTCTGGTGGTGTACACAGTACACAATACAGTGCAGCCGTAGTGCAGTTGCTACTACTTTTCTGGTGGTGTACACAGTACACAATAAAGTGCAGCCGTAGTGCAGTTGCTACTTCTTTTCTGGTGGTGTACACAGTACAAAATACAGTGCAGCCATAGTGCAGTTGAGACTACTTTTCTGGTGGTGTACACAGTACACAATACAGTGCAGCCATAGTACAGTTGGTACTACTTTTCTGGAGGTGTACACAATACAGTGCAGCCATAGTGCAGTTGCTACTACTTTTCTGGTGGTATACACAGTGCACAATACAGTGCAGCTGCTACTACTTTTCTGGTGGTGTACACAATACAGTGCAGCCATAGAGCAGTTGCTACTACTTTTCTGGTGGTGTACACAATACAGTGCAGCCATAGTGCAGTTGCTACTACTTTTCTAGTGGTGTACACAGTACACAATACAGTGCAGCCGTAGTGCAGTTGCTACTTCTTTTCTGGTGGTGTACACAGTACACAATACAGTGCAGCCATAGTGCAGTTGAGACTACTTTTCTGGTAGTGTACACAGTACACAATACAGTGTAGCCATAGTACAGTTGCTACTACTTTTCTGGAGGTGTACACAATACAGTGCAGCCATAGTGCAGTTGCTACTACTTTTCTGGGGGTGTACACAGTACACAATACAGTGCAGCCATAGTGCAGCTGCTACTACTTTTCTGGTGGTGTACACAGTACACAATACAGTGCAGTCATAGTGCATTTGCTACTACTTTTCTGGTGGTGTACATGGTACATAATGTAGCACAGTTGCTACTACTTTTCTGGTGGTGTACACAGTACACAATACAGTGCAGCCATAATGCAGTTGCTACTACTTTCCTGGTGGTGTACACATTACACAATACAGTGCAGCCGTAGTGCAGTTGCTACTACTTTTCTGGTGGTGTACACAGTACACAATACAGTGCAGCCATAGTGCAGCTGCTACTACTTTTCTGGTGGTGTACACAGTACACAATACAGTGCAGTCATAGTGCAGTTGCTACTACTTTTCTGGTGGTGTACACAGTACACAATACAGTGCAGCCATAGTACAGTTGCTACTACTTTTCTGGTGGTGTACACAATACAGTGCAGCCGTAGAGCAGTTGCTACTACTTTTCTGGTGGTGTACACGGTACACAATGTAGTACAGTTGCTACTTCTTTTCTGGTGGTGTACACAGTACACAGTACAGTGCAGCCATAATGCAGTTGCTACTACTTTTCTGGTGGTGTACACATTACACAATACAGTGCAGCCGTAGTGCAGTTGCTACTACTTTTCTGGTGGTGTACACAGTACACAATACAGTGCAGCCACAGTGCAGCTGCTATTACTTTTCTGGTGGTGTACACAGTACACAATACAGTGCAGTCATAGTGCAGTTGCTACTACTTTTCTGGTGGTGTACACAGTACACAATACAGTGCAGCCATAGTACAGTTGCTACTACTTTTCTGGTGGTGTACACAATACAGTGCAGCCGTAGAGCAGTTGCTACTACTTTTCTGGTGGTGTACACGGTACACAATGTAGTACAGTTGCTACTACTTTTCTGGTGGTGTACACAGTACACAATACAGTGCAGCCATAATGCAGTTGCTACTACTTTTCTGGTGGTGTACACATTACACAATACAGTGCAGCCGTAGTGCAGTTGCTACTACTTTTCTGGTGGTGTACACAGTACACAATACAGTGCAGCCATAGTGCAGCTGCTACTACTTTTCTGGTGGTGTACACAGTACACAATACAGTGCAGTCATAGTGCAGTTGCTACTACTTTTCTGGTGGTGTACATGGTACATAATGTAGCACAGTTGCTACTACTTTTCTGGTGGTGTACACAGTACAGTGCAGCTGTAGAGCAGTTGCTGCTACTTTTCTGGTGGTGTACACAGTACACAATACAGTGCAGCCATAGTGCAGCTGCTACTACTTTTCTGGTGGTGTACACAATACACAATACAGTGCAGTCATAGTGCAGTTGCTACTACTTTTCTGGTGGTGTACATGGTACATAATGTAGCACAGTTGCTACTACTTTTCTGGTGGTGTACACAGTACACAATACAGTGCAGCCATAGTGCAGCTGCTACGACTTTTCTGGTGGTGTACACAGTACACAATACAGTGCAGTCATAGTGCAGTTGCTGCTACTTTTCTTGTGTGTATGGTACACAATGTAGCACAGTTGCTACTACTTTTCTGGTGGTGTACACAGTACACAATACAGTGCAGCCGTAGAGCAGTTGCTACTACTTTTCTGGTGGTGTACACAATACAGTGCAGCCGTAGAGCAGTTGCTACTACTTTTCTGGTGGTGTACACAGTACACAATACAGTGCAGCCGCAGTGCAGCTGCTACTACTTTTCTGGTGGTGTACACAGTACACAATACAGCGCAGTCATAGTGCAGTTGCTACTACTCTTCTGGTGGTGTACACGGTACACAATGTAGTACAGTTGCTACTACTTTTCTGGTGGTGTACACAATACAGTGCAGCCGTACAGCAGTTGCTACTACTTTTCTGGTGGTGTACACGGTGCACAATGTAGTACAGTTGCTACTACTTTTCTGGTGGTGTACACAGTACACAATACAGTGCAGCCATAATGCAGTTGCTACTACTTTTCTTGTGGTGTACACATTACACAATACAGTGCAGCCGTAGTGCAGTTGCTACTACTTTTCTGGTGGTGTACACAGTACACAATACAGTGCAGCCATAGTGCAGCTGCTACTACTTTTCTGGTGGTGTACACAGTACACAATACAGTGCAGTCATAGTGCAGTTGCTACTACTTTTCTGGTGGTGTACATTGTACATAATGTAGCACAGTTGCTGCTACTTTTCTGGTGGTGTACACAGTACATTGCAGCTGTAGAGCAGTTGCTGCTACTTTTCTGGTGGTGTACACAGTACACAATACAGTGCAGCCATAATGCAGTTGCTACTACTTTTCTGGTGGTGTACACATTACACAATACAGTGCAGCCGTAGTGCAGTTGCTACTACTTTTATGGTGGTATACACATTACACAATACAGTGCAGCTGCAGTGCATTTGCCACTACTTTTCTGGTGGTGTACACAGTACACAATACAGTGCAGCCGTAGTATAGTTGTTACTATTTTTCTGGTGGTGTACACAATACAGTGCAACTGTAGTGTAGTTGCTACTACTTTTCTGGTGGTGTACACATTACACAATAAAGTGCAGCCATAGTGCAGTTGCTGCTACTTTTCTGGTGGTGTACACAGTACACAATACAGTGCAGCCGTAATGCAGTTGCTATTACTTTTCTGGTGGTGTACACAGTACACAATACAGTGCAGCCGTAGTGCAGTTGCTACTACTTTTCTGGTGGTGTTCACAGTACATAATACAGTGTAGTTGTGTTGTTGAAAAACAAAGTATACATCATGTCCGGAAGGCCACTAAGAAGAGGCAGACACTCACAGGCCACTAAAAGAGGGCAAGCAGCCTCTGTGTCTACAGTTAACAGTGCTGGTCATGGACATGGTGCATCCTCTGCAAGTAGGCTGTGGGGGCACGCTTGTCCTTTTTTTCTGCTGCTGGCCGTGCTATCGAGCCAGAACATGCAGAAGAGTTGGTGGAGTGGATAACAAAGTCGTCCTCATCCTCCTCATCCTCTGTCACCCAGGCTCAGAGTAGTTTGCCTTCCAACTTTTCTGGTGGTGTACACGGTACACAATGTAGTACAGTTGCTACTACTTTTCTGGTGGTGTACATGGTACATAATGTAGCACAGTTGCTACTACTTTTCTGGTGGTGTACACAGTACAGTGCAGCTGTAGAGCAGTTGCTGCTACTTTTCTGGTGGTGTACACAGTACACAATACAGTGCAGCCATAGTGCAGCTGCTACTACTTTTCTGGTGGTGTACACAATACACAATACAGTGCAGTCATAGTGCAGTTGCTACTACTTTTCTGGTGGTGTACATGGTACATAATGTAGCACAGTTGCTACTACTTTTCTGGTGGTGTACACAGTACACAATACAGTGCAGCCATAGTGCAGCTGCTACGACTTTTCTGGTGGTGTACACAGTACACAATACAGTGCAGTCATAGTGCAGTTGCTGCTACTTTTCTTGTGTGAATGGTACACAATGTAGCACAGTTGCTACTACTTTTCTGGTGGTGTACACAGTACACAATACAGTGCAGCCATAGTACAGTTGCTACTACATTTCTGGTGGTGTACACAATACAGTGCAGCCGTAGAGCAGTTGCTACTACTTTTCTGGTGGTGTACACAGTACACAATACAGTGCAGCCGCAGTGCAGCTGCTACTACTTTTCTGGTGGTGTACACAGTACACAATACAGCGCAGTCATAGTGCAGTTGCTACTACTCTTCTGGTGGTGTACACGGTACACAATGTAGTACAGTTGCTACTACTTTTCTGGTGGTGTACACAAAACAGTGCAGCCGTACAGCAGTTGCTACTACTTTTCTGGTGGTGTACACGGTGCACAATGTAGTACAGTTGCTACTACTTTTCTGGTGGTGTACACAGTACACAATACAGTGCAGCCATAATGCAGTTGCTACTACTTTTCTTGTGGTGTACACATTACACAATACAGTGCAGCCGTAGTGCAGTTGCTACTACTTTTCTGGTGGTGTACACAGTACACAATACAGTGCAGCCATAGTGCAGCTGCTACTACTTTTCTGGTGGTGTACACAGTACACAATACGGTGCAGTCATAGTGCAGTTGCTACTACTTTTCTGGTGGTGTACATGGTACATAATGTAGCACAGTTGCTGCTACTTTTCTGGTGGTGTACACAGTACATTGCAGCTGTAGAGCAGTTGCTGCTACTTTTCTGGTGGTGTACACAGTACACAATACAGTGCAGCCATAGTGCAGCTGCTACTACTTTTCTGGTGGTGTACACAATACACAATACAGTGCAGTCATAGTGCAGTTGCTACTACTTTTCTGGTGGTGTACATGGTACATAATGTAGCACAGTTGCTACTACTTTTCTGGTGGTGTACACAGTACACAATACAGTGCAGCCATAGTGCAGCTGCTACTACTTTTCTGGTGGTGTACACAGTACACAATACAGTGCAGTCATAGTGCAGTTGCTGCTACTTTTCTTTGTGTATGGTATACAATGTAGCACAGTTGCTACTACTTTTCTGGTGGTGTACACAGTACACAATACAGTACAGCCATAGTACAGTTGCTACTACTTTTCTGGTGGTGTACACAATACAGTGCAGCCGTAGAGCAGTTGCTACTACTTTTCTGGTGGTGGTGTACACGGTACACAATGTAGTACAGTTGCTACTACTTTTCTGGTGGTGTACACAGTACACAATACAGTGCAGCCATAATGCAGTTGCTACTACTTTTCTGGTGGTGTACACATTACACAATACAGTGCAGCCGTAGTGCAGTTGCTACTACTTTTATGGTGGTATACACATTACACAATACAGTGCAGCTGCAGTACATTTGCCACTACTTTTCTGGTGGTGTACACAGTACACAATACAGTGCAGCCGTAGTATAGTTGTTACTATTTTTCTGGTGGTGTACACAATACAGTGCAACTGTAGTGTAGTTGCTACTACTTTTCTGGTGGTGTACACATTACACAATAAAGTGCAGCCATAGTGCAGTTGCTGCTACTTTTCTGGTGGTGTACACAGTACACAATACAGTGCAGCCGTAATGCAGTTGCTATTACTTTTCTGGTGGTGTACACAGTACACAATACAGTGCAGCCGTAGTGCAGTTGCTACTACTTTTCTGGTGGTGTTCACAGTACATAATACAGTGTAGTTGTGTTGTTGAAAAACAAAATATACATCATGTCCGGAAGGCCACTAAGAAGAGGCAGACACTCACAGGCCACTAAAAGAGGGCAAGCAGCCTCTGTGTCTACAGTTAACAGTGCTGGTCATGGACATGGTGCATCCTCTGCAAGTAGGCTGTGGGGGCACGCTTGTCCTTTTTTTCTGCTGCTGGCCGTGTTATCGAGCCAGAACATGCAGAAGAGTTGGTGGAGTGGATAACAAAGTCGTCCTCATCCTCCTCATCCTCTGTCACCCAGGCTCAGAGTAGTTTGCCTTCCAATGCAGCTGCCAAAGTGACCTATCCCACCGGCAGCTTGTCCACAGTCACTCCTTCCGTAGCCCCACCATCATGGACGGAGGAGTCCCCCGAACTATTCGACCACAGTGTCGAGTACATGCTGCTGGAGGATACGCAGCGATTTGAAGGCTCTGATGTTGGTTCCCAGGTTGAGGAAGGGAGTAACGTGAGCCTAGAGAGAGGGGGTGTCCAAGAAGGACAAGAAACTGGCAGTCATGTTTCCCCAGTTACAGCATACTGCCAAGTTTGCTCCAGTGACAAGGAGATAGGGGATGATGAGGTCACTGACTCTACTTGGGTGCTCGATAGAAGAAAGGAGGAGGAGGAGGAGGCGGTACAACTCCAACAAGGCAGGATGTCCTCTAGGGGACAGCTTAAGGGCAGCCACCCTACTGCATCACACCGCAGAGCTCTGCAGGTGCAGTGCGCTGCTGACTCCCCACTGATTTTGAAAAGTTCCTTGGGGTGGGCTTTTGACACGTGTGCAGCAGATCGCACAGTTGCTGTTTGCAACCTATATCTGAAGTGGATCAAGCATGGCCAGAACAGGATCCGCTTGGGCACCACATCCTTGACCAGACATATGACGACCTCCCATGCAGTCCATTGGCAACAGCACTTGAAAGACCTACATCAAAGAAAAAGGCGGACTTCTCCTTGTGCCTCATTTGGGATCTCCAACCCCACTATACCTCCAGTCCTCTCAAAAACCTGCACTGAGAGGAATGAAGGTATAGCAATAGATGTCCCAAGTACTTGCAGCCAATCTGCTATCAGTACACCACCATCTGATTTTTGCAGGCAAATTTTCCTACCCCAGTTGCTAAACCGTAAAAAGAAATTCAGTCCCAGCAATCCACATGCTCAGCGTCTGAATGCTAGCTTGGCCAAATTGCTAGTACTGCAACTGCTGCCTTTTCAGCTGGTAGACTCTGTCCCCTTTCGTGAATTTTCCGAATGTGCTGTACCTCAGTGGCAGGTTCCAAAATTCCATTTATTTTCACGGAAGGCCATTCTGGCTCTCAACCGGCATGTGGAAGGCAATGTTTTGGCCTCATTGGACAGGGCAGTCAGCAGTAGGGTGCATGCAGGGATGGGCAAGGGCATTACCTTTCCTTCACAGCACACTGGGTAACTCTGCTGGCAGCTGGGAAGGATGCAGGACAGGGTTCAGTATTGTTGGAGTTTGTTCCGCCACCACACTTCCAAAATGCTAGTGGTGATTCTGCCACAGCTCTCTCCTCCACCCCCTCCTCTTCTTCTTCCTCTATGGCCTCTTCTGCAGATTCGTCCTCTGAACCAGCGGTGCTCCATAAGAGTTCAAGGGTGTACGCAAGCACTCAGGCAAAGAGATGCCCTGCAGTGCTTGAGTTGGTCTGCTTAGGGGACAGGAGCCACACTGGGGCAGAAATTCTGTCAGCTCTGCAGGGGCAGGCTCAGAGGTGGCTGACACCACACCACCATGAGCCACGAATGGTTGTATGCGACAATGGCACCAACCTTCTCTCCGCCCTCCGACAGGGACACTTGACCCATGTTTCATGTTTGGCACACATCCTGAATTTGGTGGTGCAGTGGTTCTTGTGCAGGTACCCAGGCTTACAGGATCTCCTGAGGCAGGCCAGAAAAGTCTGTGGTCATTTCCGCCGGTCACACAATGCCAGTGCTCGGCTGACTGACATTCAAAGGAACTGCAACCTGCCCACCAATTGCCTCATTTGTGACATGCCCACCAGGTGGAATGCAAGAGGCATGTAATTACAATTTTGATCTAATATTTCATAGCAGGGCCGTTCCTGCACCCACCAAGAGTAACTGTGAGGGCTTACAGTGTTGTGGCACCACCACAGCCAAAGGCCCAATTTTTCTACCCCTGTTTGACAGGGGCATGTAATTACAATTTTGATATAGTATTTCACAGCAGGGCCCGTTCCTGAGCTCACCAAGAGTAACTGTGAGGGCTTACAGTGTTGTGACACCACCACAGCCAAAGGCCCAATTTTTCTGCCACTGCTTAACAGGGGCATGTAATTATAATTTTTGATATAGTATTTCATAGCAGGGCCCGTTCCTGAGCTCACCAAGAGTAACTGTGAGGGCTTACAGTGTTCTGGTACCACCAACACCTAAGGCCCAATTTTCTGCAAAGTATATAGGGCAGGGCGTATAGTATATATACTTCTGTTCAGAGTATATCGTGCCTGGGGGCCCCCCCATGCCATTTTTTTGGAAACCATGTCATTTTTCTCAATGATTTTATTGCTGGGACCCGACAATATATTACAGCCGCAAGCAGTTTTAAATGACTTTTTTCCTTTAGAAATGTAATTTTGCTGTGGTATTGTTCTAAACACGGGAAAACTGCACCACTTTACAGGCATACTATAGACACCCCCCAGGCACAATATTTAAAGAAATGTTTCATGTTTATTGTTTCACTTTAAGCACTATTAAAATCACTGCTCCCAAAAAAACGGTTGTTTTTAAAAAAATGTTTTGCATTGATACATGTCCCCTGGGACAGGACCCGGGTCCCCAAACACTGTTTATGGCAATAACTTGCATATAAGCCTTTAAAACTAGCAGTTTTGATTATTCCTGTTCATCTCCCATAGACTTTAACGGTGCTCGTGTATTTGAACAAACTTTTTGCATGTTTGGGGGGTGTTCAGCTCATCCCTAGTAACAAAGCCAAATTAATACTTTTTGTGACAGACAAAAGTAGTTGCTATTTGTCACAAATACATTCAGGCATGCTTGAAAATCAGCCCTAACTGATTGTTTGCTTTTCACATACAGTATAAAGGTAAAAAAACTCTGCACTATAAGTGTGCCCATATGATTTTTTTCATAGATGAGAAACAGTTTCAGTACATAAGGGGTAAGTATGTTGATGAGGACAAGGACTTCTTCCCCACATTCCTGGCATAGTAGTTGTGGGGGTCTCCAGGTGGGGAGCTCAGAATATCAGAGCATTTAACAATAAGAGGACACCCATACCTTATATGAATGAGAAAGGGTTACACATGCCTGGTACTGTTGCTTTCCTTATGCCATATATTTTACTTATTCACTTATACGGGGGGCATTATCTGGGTGTCCATTTATTGTTAAATGGGGACGTTCAGACTCTGAAAAGTCCTCAGCCTGCAGACCCCCACAACCACTGGGCCAAAATTATAGGGAAGAGGCCTTGTCCTCATCAGCATTGAGACAAAGTGCTTTGAACCCCCCTGGCAAGGTACCTTCCCCATGTTGAAGGCATGTGGCCTGTCATGGATAAGGAGGGGGAAGGCCCACACTCATCCCTCCCCTTTCCTGACCTGCCAGGCTGCATGCTCGGATAAGGGTCTGGTATGGATTTTTTGGGGTCCTCACACTTATTTATTCATTTTTGCATGGAGTTGCCCCTATAAAATCTATACCAGACCCAAAAGGCTTTAACATTCATATCAGACCTAAATTACTTGGTATGAATTGGGGGAACCCCTACACCATTTTTTTGAAAAAACTATCCCTGGCTCTTTTTCTTACATGTTGTATTGTAGTGTAATTGGACCAAACCCTAAGCTCATCCCCATCTTTGAAGATTATTGGTTGCTAACCATGGATAAAAAAAATGGTGTGATTTTGACATGACCAAGAATATCTGAATTCATCTAATTTTACACATTAAAGTGTAAAGTCTTTGCATAATCTCATTTAGATTTATAAAAACCTGAGGACTTACTGTATCTTAACTTTCCAATATATTTGTATTCAATAAGGCTAGCCCTTGCACTACATAGATTTTGATTGCTTTAAAAATGATTGAACAGTCAGATCATAATGTGTAGTGATATTTCGTTGAATAACTATTTAGGAATGAGAAAATTAGTTTGGTATTCTTAATCCATGTTGCTTATACATTATCATGCGGATACATATAACCCATCTTCCTTGAATGAACTCTTAGTATTCTAAAGAGCTTTAAGATAGGGCTGTTACAACCATGCCACTTGGAACAGAAGCACATACCCATCATAGTGGTTACTAAATTTGAATGACCTGGTTTGGACAGCTATGTGTATTCTAGAGACTAACCTTGCTTGGTCTTTAAAGGGTATCTGATGGAACAGGTACATAGGAGCTGCCATTGGTGACTTTTGGAGGTTTAAGATCAGTGATTGTCATGCTTATCTTTGTATCACTATTTAGTGAGTCACAGGCTGGAAACACGCGGGTACATATCATGCATCCTGACTAGAATTGAGCTTTGAGTTCATCCTGAACATGAGTTTGATTTGAATCAAAGTTGTTTGCAGTTTGAGAAAATGACAAAATATCATGGCTGTTTGCTGCTATAGCAACCAATTACCAATAATAGCTAATTTTATTAATTAACCGCGCTGCTCTAAACTTTCATAAACAAAATAGAAAACATGACCATCACAGACATGCTATAGCAATACAAAATAACATTAAGGTTAAGTTCTCATATAAACCGTGAATAAATCCAAGTAAAATGTCCCAGATAAAAAAAATGCTCATGCAGGTGTAAACAAAACAGGTAAAGAAGGAGTAGATATGGCGCTGTTCCAGATCTGGTGAATTCAGGTGTGTGCTGCTCCCTTGATTGGGAGGAATATATTAAGTGGGAAAGAAATATACTAAGTGGTTCCTATTCCTATGTGTATTGCCTCAAAAACCCATAAAAAGGTTAGTGTGAAACCTGGGTGTGTATGTGTTGTGTAACCAATACCATAAAAGTGCAATGTGTATGGCCTCAGTTTATACCATAAATAAATTAATAAATATGTTGCAAATTCCTTAGTTATTATACATATAAATCATCCATAAAAAACAAACCAAAAATATATATTAAAGTGCTGATGTGAATAAACAAGTGAACATCTGATTAAATAGTGCTATGGTGCCGGTGAATGAGTCCATTTAAATTCTGGTGAGCTTTTCAATGAATAAATCTTTAGTGCGTGTCTTATTCGTGCTCTTATAATGACTGCACTCACCAGATCCTTCACCCCCTCTTTGGGTCTCACACATCCACAGTATATGCCACTGTGTAGCACCATAAGATATCTCCGTCCTCAATGTAAACTCTGAGAGGATTTCATTATGTAAAGAGAAGAGGGAGCCCACATTGCGTAATACTGTAAAAACTCGTTTTATTGTGTTAACGTTTAAAAGGGTACTCACATTTGGTAAGAATAAAAAAGCCTATATTGCTGACACAAGCCTCTGAACAGGAAGTGATGCAAGGTCGTATGCTGACTCCGCCCTATGCGTTTCGTCACTCTGACGTCATCAGGTGCTCCATTTGTCAGTGCCTCCAGTGTTCCCATACAGACAGACACTCACCACAAGTTGTTCACCTACTATTGCTAGTCAGGTCAGTAGTGCATGTGTTTGGGGATATACCCCTAAGTCGCCAATGGCTTGTTCTTATGGGTCCTTTTTAGATGGTGTACCATCATGCTTGCAAATAAAATACCAGAGAGGATCTCATAGCATAAAACCCTTTGATTTTATGAAAACACACAGAAGAATTGTAAAAAAAATCACACTCACATTTGTAGATGCCTACAAGAATTGGAACTGGGTATTTATGGCTTGCAGAGGGAGGAAAAGATTTCCGTGGCTGTGCATGTGTAGGAAACCAATGTTTGCTCCAACAGAAGAATATGAGATCACTGGAAATGATGTCAGCATGTAGCCCACACCTCGACCGGTTTCATCTTGGTCTCCCCCTCTTAAACTGCTGCCTACCTCGAGGCAGTACACTATTTCTGGTTTTTTTTGTGAAATAATAGACTCTGATTTTGATTTAAAAATGTCTGTTCTCTTCTTATTAAACTCAGCCTACTAAAGATGCTTACATAGAAGGCATCAACTGTACAATTTTTGTGGCTTTTTCTGTGATATATAGTAATATACTCTAATTTTGATTTCTTAATTAAAATCTGCCTTTTCTCTCCTTCTTAAACTGCAGCCTACTGAAGTTACTTACATGGTGTACATTTAATGTACACATTTTCTGGCATTTTTCTGCAAAATAATACATTCCAATTTTGTTTTTCCTGCCTGGTCTCTCCTTTTGAAATTAAGACCTAGTAAAACAGTTTACATAGTGTACTGTACATAGTCTAATTAATACTTTGTGCTATTGTCTCTGAAATAATGCATAATAGTTTTTATTTCACCATAAAACCTGCCTGGTCTCTCTCATAAATTGCAGCCTTGTAAAGCTGCTAAATAGTGGTCACCATCTGTACATTTTTCTGTCCTTTTTCTGTGAAATAATACACTCTTTTTTTATTAAAACCTGCCTGGTCTCTCTTCCTAAACTTTAGCCTCCTAAAGCTGATCACAAAGTGTTCATTGACTGTACCATTTTTCTTGATTTATCTGTAACATTATGTACTTTTTATTTGATTTCTTGATTAAAACCTACCTGTTTTCTCTTTTTGAAATTGCAGCTTTGTAAAACTGCTTTAACACTGAGCAGTGAGCCTTTACAATGGATTTGATTTATTAATGGCGAATAGGCTGTTTACATGCCAAAGTACTTTTCACTTTGCAAGTAAAATTTCTTTTAGTTTATTGACTGAGGTAAAGAAAAAATATTTTTTTTTCTATTTTCCTTGCATTTGTAATCTTTGCAAGGTGACAGTGAACATTCACTAAGTGAACCTAATTTACTTTGCAAAGTAAAAATTCACCTGCCAAGTGAACAGCCCATTTGTCTTTAGTAAATCAATCCCATTATATCTGATTCTTGTCACAAAAATAACACCCATTTATTTCACAGTAAACATGCCTGGCTTCTTGAAATTGTGGCCAAGCTAGCCTAGGTCCAAATAACATGTCAAAAACCATCAGTTTTGTTGTTGGACAGCACACACTGATTTCTTCTACCCTCGGTGCCCCCCAATGCTTTTTACCCCTCCAGGCTTTAAATACTCCAGATAATTATTAACAATTAGACACTAAAGGGCACCATAATAATTATGTGAATAAACAGTTTGAGTATGTGTCGGGTCCAAACACCCCTCTCAGTAGTTCACAGCTATACAAGTGAAACATTATAGCTTGTCCCCTAATTTACAAATAAATGTATTCAAAATCATCACATCCCTAACTATATGACACACACCAATGCTGAGGTAAAACCAAAAAACTGAAGAAATTCCTCTATGTGAAGCTATGTTCACATATCTAAATAGCTAAAAGATCCCTTTAAAAATAATAATGGAAATTCATTAAATGCACTTAGTGTATTGAGAGATACATACTAAATAGGAGAGAGAAGGATGGGGGGAAGGGCTTAACTGATTACATTCTGTTCATAGACTATACACTATTTCTGGCTCTTTTCTGTTTTTCAATTTAAAACTTGATACACTTTTTTAATGGCTTAAAAAAGACATCTGCATTAAAACTGTGTTATATGTGTTTATTATTATTTCCCTTTCTGTTTCATTGGATTCCTTAAGTTATAGACTTCCAACTCCTTTTAGACATCAGTATGCTATTAATACCCTCCTGCACATTCACAGAAGAGAGATGCAGATGAGGCAAACTCAAAAAGCTTATTTACATAAAAAAAAAAAACATGTGCAGTTAACGCCAAAAGAACTATTGGTGTCATTCCTCATGGTATGAAAGTATACCTGAAGAGAAACGTTTTTTTTTTTGTTTTAGATACAGTGAAGAGGGAATAAAGCACTGTCAGGTTTTTATTACCATCTGTGTCCCATTGGGAGATATCCCCTTGCTTCCTGTCCTATAGCTACAACAGGAAGTGAGACATCTGAGACACAGATGGCAAAAAAACCTGACAGGGGTTATAACCCTCTCTTACTCTATATAAAAAAATGCATTTAGTTCTACTTTATGGCTCAACCATCTTGCCTGCCTCCATATATAAAATTCTTTAAACATGTAATCTCGTGCACATCCCCTTCAACCAAGAGTCTTTAGGAAGGATACACATGAAGCCGTGAGGAAGGAAGGGGAACCTGCCTAGCCAGCCCAATACACCAAATCATCTGTATAGATCAATAGGGTCACAGTTGCTGAAACCAGGTAACCCTCACATACGGTTCTTAAAACATTTATTTTGTTTCCTGCTGCATCAAAATCTTCCACATGGGACATCTAAACGTTCTATACTTTATTGTGTGAAAAATTTCCATCTATTTTGAAAATATTCATGACACAGGACACAGAAAGGGAAATGGCAGAAGTCGCTGCCACTCACTCACTCCCAGTGTTCATTTGTATGTTCATTTTTGTAGTAAAGGTTCAGCCTGTGCTCTTTTTTTCTAAGAAAATTTAGCCTTGTTTTTAAAATTGTCCTACTGGTGGCCAGTTTTTTATGGCAGTGTCCTCTGTTGTCTCTTAATTCCTGTAGTAAATGCCCTATCTGTGCTTTTTGTCATTAGTAATTTTGGGCTGAAAATTACTTTTGAAAATGTTCCCATTGCTGGCCTTTTTGTCTCTGCACCTCACCGCATCATTTGAAAATAACAAAAAACACATAGCCTTTGCGTGACCAGGGCAAAAATTACCAAAAAGTTTAAAAAATGAAACGAAAAAAAACTATAAACTGTATTAGTACTGGAACAATGTTTGCCTCTCAGCACTATCAAAGGCCATGTTTCCATTCTTTCTATCTTTTCAGAGACTGTTAGCCTCTCACTCCTTGAAAACAAAGCCCTAAACTGATTCTGTCTGCACATGCCTCTCTCTACTCTTACTTTTAGAACTTACACTAACCTCATTCAGGTCATTACTGCTGGACAAGCAAATCTGGTGTCACAGCCAAAACTAACTTTAAAAAAACATTTTTTTTCCAACACGTAATGAATCAGATCAAGTGCTGCTACTGTATTCAAGCCAGGCTTAACGTAAAATTAACAAATCACACATGCATCATGCTAGAATATGACGCATATGTGTACTGTAATACATCTTCTAAGCAAGCCCTCTAAATTTCGACTTGCCTGCTTGCATTAGGTGAGTAGAAATAAGCTGAGGGCAAGTGTGGAGCCGCATCCGAGGGAGGGGGCAGGCATCGCTAGCAGGTGGGGTTGAACATGGGTCGATTCTCTTCCCAGCCTCCACCCCCTGTCATTCTCTTAGCAGGGCCTGGCATACAGCGGGAGTCAGCAAGGAACTAGATGAGGTGGGGGTAGGGTCGGGGGGGGTTGGTCAGGAGCTGCCAAAGTTTTTCTATTAACAACTTGGTGATTGGGTGTTCAGACTGCCTAACAACCGATCACCAGCTTGTTAATAGGAAAAGTTAACTTTGGCAACTTTGGCAGTCTCTCTGCATCCTAAATCAGTGAAAGTATCATTCATTGGTTTTAATTTTTAATACTATATTTAATATAGCATTACAATATTTACTTAACAACGCAGTAGTGATGTGTACAGTTCCTATAGCAGCCAATCATATTTTATTTATCACAGTCAGATCAATGAAATATGCTTTATGTTAATATTGTTAAAGTTGTTGTTAATATTTATCTTTGTTTAGAGGTGGAATTAGGGGCAGGGAAGGGTAGGGGTTGGGTGGGGCAACTGGTGGCAAGTAACTCTTAAGACCTGGCTAGTAGCTCATGACTTGACATTTTGAGCCCTGTCCTAAGCAATGTAATAATAAGGAATTGTGTTTTTCCCATGTCACATTCAAAGTTGCATTTGAAGGTGGACCCTCTCCCTGCTGTTTTTTTAAATTGGTACCTGCCCTCCGTGCCAGTCCTCAGCTCCCGATGCCTCCAATAGACTATAACAGGGTTTGGATTTAGGTTTTCAGGATTCACCTTTTCGATGGGTTTGACAAACGTCTTGCGAACCAAACCCAGACACATTTGTTCATCCCCAATTATGACAGCTGATATGCACAAGCATGATTTAATTTGGTGACTCACTAAGTTGTGATGTAAGGATACAATTTCAGAGCATGAACAGTAAAAAAAAAGTCAGAAGTGGCAGCTTCCATATTTTTATCATAATAGGTTCCTTTTAAGAGCATAAATATAAAACTATGTTGTTGGAATTTATATTTTGGTAAAGATTAATTGTATGATTTGATATGAAAGCATGCATTAGTGTAGTTATTTGTAACATTTAAACTGATTATTATTGTCTAGATGGAGGAAGTAATTGAAGGTATCCGTTGGGCATTCATTGACATGTTGGAGAAAGAGAATGAATGGATGGATGAAGAAACCAAAGATAAAGCCAAAGAAAAGGTACCACTATTAACGCTTTTTATTATTTTAGTTTGTGTTGGAAAATAATACCCTAGGTCCTTCCTTGCATATAAAAAAGCTGCCACTTTTTCTCAAAGAGCTTTGCAATTTTCTTGTATATTGCTCTTCAGAGACTTGCACTTCTTAGTTTCAGTTATCATGGAGCTTTGACCATTGCATGCTGATTGCATGCACCTGACCATCTAGTAATGTTTTCATGTGCAATAAGTCAGGAATAAAGATAAATCTAAAAGAGAAAGAGCATGTTCCTTTTACTTATTTAAGAAAGCTGATAGTTCATAATGATTTAGTTAAAAGCTCAGTTTAGTGTATAAAGTGATAAAAACTGTTTTAGATGCTATTACATTCAATAACTGCAAACATGGTTGAAGAATGGTTTTGAGGAACAAAACATGTTTGAGATATTAACTTGTCCTCCTAATTCCCCAGATCTTAATCCTATAGAGCATCTGTGGGATATGCTGGAAAAACAAGTCCTAGTTGAGATTTGAGGTTTTGGCTTTTGGCAGTTAAGAACAAATGAAAATATAAATGTGCAAAAGTATCTCCATGACCCTACCTATATCTTATAGCTAATATCAACTTCCACTGGCCAAATATGATATTTTTATTATGATTGCAGTATAAGGGGTTTAGCCACCAACTAGCTTCTCTTATCTCATGGTGACTCAGTGATATGAGTTCTCTGCCATATTTTCTGGCTCTGTTTCTGCCTACCTTGGAGTTACCTAACCTGGTGACCCTGAGTAGACCTATTACACCAGTCAGACATCCATCAGTGTGATTGACACATACTAGACATTATATAGGCATTATATAGCTACTTGCCTTGGTTTAGACCTGCATCCCAGCTTCTGCTAAAGCAAAGTCTTTCAGCACTGATGCCCATTGCAGTTTTAAGATGGTATATAACCAAATGCCAAGAGCCATAAACGAAACTTATTTAAGGAAAGGAAACTAATTAAAGTGCAATAAGTGCCATCGATTGTGCAAAACCTAAAATTCAGCTAGAGATGAATTTCAAGAATAAATATCAGTACAATATATAAAAAGGGTGCAGATCTCTGCAAAAAAAAAAAACATATGGGACTAAAGTCCATGTGTAAAGTCCATTGCAAAACCGTGTTGAAATGATCAAAGACCCAGTTGTGTGACACCCATCACCAAAGTAAAAAATGGAGGCTTACCTGAAAACCTGCGACCCCCCCTTACTCAGGGAGGTCATACAGCACTTCACTGGATCTCTGATCCACTTAAGAAAAGCCCACGTGTTCTCTCAGGTGTACTTAATTGGTAAACCAGGAGGCTCTCAAAAAACCAGGAAGTAGTGCCAAAAACCATCAATGGATCAGCTAGTTGAAGTATATATGAAACAAAAGACTCCACATAATGTGATACTGTATGAGCTTCAAATTTAATAAAGGGTAATGCACTTGCATAAGATTAGTAAAATATAGGCAGATAGATACATAAATTCAAACGAAACCTTTGTAAATGGCCAGATGGCATGCACAGTTGCGTGTATACCTATCAGTCCCAACGATCGTTTTATTATAAATGACACCATCAGGGGTAGTATGTATATCTTGATATACACTATATTACCAAAAGTATTGGGACACCTGCCTTTACATGCACATGAACTTTAACCACTTCAGCCCCGGAAGAATTTACCCCCTTCCTGCCCAGAGCACTTTTTGCGATTCGGCACTGCGTCGATTTAACTGACAATTGCGTGCAATGTTGTACCCAAACAAAATTGCCGTCCTTTTTTTCCCACAAATAGCGCTTTCTTTTGGTGGTATTTGATCGCCTCTGCAGTTTTCATTTTTTGCGCTATAAACAAAAAAAGAGTGACAATTTTGAAAACAAAATGCATTATTTTCTAATTTTTTTCTCAGTTTAGGCTGATATGTATTTTTCTACATATTTTTGGTAAAAAAAATCATAATAAGTGTATATTGATTGGTTTGCGCACAGGTTATAGCGTCTACAAAATAGGGGATAGATTTATAGCATTTTTATTTTTTTTTATTTTTTTTTACTAGTAATGGCAACATTATGGCGGACACATCAGACAATTTTGACACATTTTTGGGACCACTGGCATTAATACAGAGATCAATGCTATAAAAATGCATTGATTACTGTAAAAATGTCACTTGCAGTGAAGGGGTTAACACTAGGGGGTGATCTAGGGGTTAACTGTGTTCCCTGGGAGGTGATTCTAACTGAAGGGGGAGGGGACTGAGTAGAGGAAGTGACAGAGGAATAAGTCTATGGGAATGTTTGACCATTCTTTCAGAAGCGCATTTGTGAGGTCAGGCGCCGATATGGATAAGAAGGTCTGGCTCGTAGTCCCTACTCAAATTCATCCCAAAGGTGTTCTATCGAGTTGAGGTCAGGACTCCACTTGCTCATCCATATGTTTATGGGCCTTGCTTTGTGCACTGGGCCAAATCATTTGGTGGGGGGGGATTATGGTGTGGGATTGTTTTCAAGGGGTGGGACTTGGCCCCTTAGTTCCAGTGAAGGGAACTCTTAAGGCGTCGGCATAGCAAAAGATTTTGGACAATTTCATACTCCCAACTTTGTGGGAACAGTTTGGGAATGACCCCTTTCTGTTCCAACATGGCTGTGCACTAGTGCACAAACAAGGTCCATAAAGACATGGATGAGCGAGCGAACTTGACTAGCCTGACCCCAACCCAATAGAACACCTTTTTGATGAATTAGAGCAGAGACTGCGAGCTAGGCCTTCTCTCCCACATAAGTACCTGACCTCACAAATGCACTTCTGGAAGAATGGTCAAACATTCCACATACAAAAACCTTGTGGACAGCCTTCCCAGAAGAGTTAAAGCTGTTATAATTGCAAAGGGTGGGCCAACTCAATATTGAACCCTACGGACTAAGACTGGGATGCCAATAAAGTTCATGTGCGTGTAAAGGCAGGCGTCCCAATACTTTTGGAAAGGCAGTATATATCCTTATATCACACATATATTCACTATATATACATTCCACTACAGTGCTGTTAATATTCCTGAGATGTAAATAGTTCTATTGATCAATGTGAGTTCCCCTTAACCCCTGCACGCTGATGTAACACATATATGCGGCCTCACAGAATTGGGCTATTTTCTGTGGGGCCGCATATATGTGTTTCATCCTCTGTGCTGGGAGCACGCCTCATGGAGCAATCTCAGCACAGACACCGGGGTCTCACCTAGAGCTCTGAGCCCCATACTAACGATCGGGACCCAGATCTCCCGATTCCGGGTCACGTGATTGCTGTGGTAGTCTCTATTTGGCTACCACAATGATCAGTCACTGTGAAGCCTGCCCCTGTGTTTTTTTTCTTTCTGTGAATGGAGAGATAGATACATTGTATATTTGTCTTTCCATGCAGGAAGGAAAAAAGTGTTTGTAGAAAATTAAAAATAAATAAAATAATAAATAATAAAAAATAAAGAAAAAATACCTAGATCAAGGTTTGATCTAGGTCAGTGCCAGGGTTATTGTTTGGATCTAGGTCAGGGTCAGTATATTTTGAGCAGGATTTTTTTTTTTTTTAATTTGCATCAGTGTCAGTTAGTGTCAGTGTGTTTTAGGTAGGACAAAATAAAAAAAAAAAAAAAATGCGCACTTTTGCTTCTGGCCTGTACTATGGGTGCAAACAACAAATAACATACACATATGTTTTATTGTTGCAATCGTCAGGAGCAGGATAATGTATTTTCGGTTGTTCTTTGGTGGTTATGGCAGTAACAAGAAATATACAGCTAAATTTAAAAATGTTGTGCCTGTTTTCCTTTAATAATAAAGAGAAATATCCATAGCTATTTACTACCAAATGAAAGCCCACTTTCTCCTGGAAAAAAACAAGGTATAATACACCCGGATGCACAAAGTAGATGTGATGATATGTACGGTTTTACTAACACATATCAAAACTGCAAAATTGTGCTTAGGCTTTTAGATTTGTTTTACCCTTAGGTGTGAAAGGATTAAAGTGCATCAGGGTTATACTGGGTGTATTCACTGTGTTTGCCCACCACCAGTGTATCACCGCTCTCACCTTATTGAATGGATCTGATGTGACAATAGCGTTTTTTCCCTTTATAGCATGGGATGCTGCAGTTCTCCTGTGTTTCCTTATTCACAATCTGGGTGCTAGAAAGATAATACATAGCCATCATGGGTCCCTTCAGTGGGTATCCTCCTGTAGAGCCCAAATAAGAGTAACACTAATAGTGCTCACTCCAACAAAATGGCATTCTGCACATTTCTGCTTGCATTGTGATGTCACCGACTCCTCCTCCCTACGCGTTATGACATCACATCCCATGACGAGAAATATATGTCCCTATGAAAAGAGCAGCTAGTTTGTTTGCATCTCTGCCCCCCCCAAGGCCCAAATGTTCCATATCCTCTGCTTAGGGTAAAGATACAGCCTAGATTTCAGCTGCTAGTTCTACCTCTGAATCAAGCAACTGCATTTTAAAACTAGAAGTTTTTTTACTACTTTATCACTTCAGTAATAGCATTGCTCCTCCCACTCTCCTAGAAATAAAAAAACTTATTTTTTTTGGATTTGTGATGGAATGAAATGTAAGAAGGCAGCATTGTAGGAAAGAAACAAGGGTTGGGACTTTGAGTGAGGTGCATGACAAGCAGTAGGTAATATAGAGTAAAATTGAGTAAATATATATAACATGAGTGGAATCATAACATAGCACAATGTAAACCATATTAATATTGTTGAGCGTATTTGTTTATTGTAAACACCTCATCAACAATTAATAAATGTAACAATTCATACATAGGATAAAACATGATGGATCAAAGTTACAGAAAAATCATGATGCATAATAGCAAATGAGCTTAGAGATTCTGAACACAGGGTGGAGTGCTGATAGTTAAAAAACTGTAAATCAATAATACATGGGTAGTAACAAATTAATATATTGTAAGTACAAGCATGACGCCATAGTTGTTAATAGGGATGGTCCCGATGTTCGAATCGTAACCGAGTGACCCCGCCCCCTTCTGATGTCATGTGACATCAGATCGGGTGGGGTCATCTGGTTACATCAGTGGGTGGCCCTTCCCTTGCCTATATAACAGCTGTCAAAGCCAAAAGACAGCAGTCGCCGAGAGGCCTCCCATCGATGTAGAATTTTTGCGTTTTTTTTCTATTTTTCGGGTCAGTCGGGTGGCATGATTGACGATGGATGTACATCACGGGACACTTTTTTTATTTTTTAACAAAGGAATTGACAAAAACTGTCTATTGTGGTTTTTACTTTTTGACACTTTTTTGGTGAAAGGGTTGGGGTACAATCTACCCGATACCCATTCACAATGGGGACGGCGGGATTTGGGGCCCCCTTGTTAAAGGGGGCTTCCAGATTCTAATAAGCCCCCCACCCGCAGACCCAATGGCCAGGGTTGTCGGGAAGAGGCTCTGGTCCCCATCAAAGCACCCTCCCCATGTTGAGGGCATGTGGCCTGGTCTGGTTCAGGAGGGGGGGGCGCTTGCTCACCCCCCATCCTGTCCTCCAGACTTCATGCTCGGATATGGGTCTGGTATAGATTTTGGGGGGGAACCCATGCCAATTTTTTTTTAATTTTGGTGTGGAGTTCCCCTTAAAATCCATAGGGCCTGGTATGCACTGGGGGGACCCACAATTTTTTCCTTGGTTTTTCATCTATATTGCCGGGAGCCGGCAATACATTATGGCCATACAATACATTTTTTGCCTTGATACATGTCCCATAGGGCAGTACCCGGGTCTCCATACACTTTTTATTACAATAACTTGCATATAAGCCTTTAAAATTAGCACTTTTGATTTTTCATGTTCGTGTCTCATAGACTTTTATCGGGTTTGCGTGTTCGCTAGAACTTTTTGCCTGTTCGCATGTTCTGGTGCTATCCCTAGTTGTTAATGAAAAGCATCCTATAGCTCAACGTGTTTCGTGGACTTCGCTCCACTTCTTCAGGAGAAAGATACATAATGCGTAAATGTAGAGGATATACACTGTGTGTTAAAAAACAATGCAATGGTATAAAAGCTGGTAGAGAAAAAACCCACCCAACAGGGGAAATGACCTTCCCTGCTATACTCACAATCAGCTTGTGGTTCAATACATGATGTGGTAGAGTGAGGACAACCTGGAGGTGTCAGTAACGGGAACTGTGGGAACACTTGACTGCGAACTCCAAGACACGCACATAAGGACCTCATAGAGGTTACGGGTCTCCATTATATTGTCAGTGATGATAATACTGGCAATCCCTGAAAAGGTTCTGTAAAGGTATATAGGTGTACATGATGGTTATCATGAATATGGTAAGTACCTGGGTAATATATATATATATATATTGTGTGTAAATATAAAGAGTAGGTAAGCATGTAAAAAATATATACTATGGGACCAGTGGAACACAAATTGAAATGTGAATGGAAGTGCTAGATGGGAATAGAAGACAATATAATGTAGATACTAAAAATTGCAGAGCCATGGTGAAATTACCTGTGAAAAGGGCTAAAGAAAGTCAATAAGATTGATGAAGTAAAAATAAATAAACAAGTGCGTACCTGATTCCATCTGGTGTATCCATAATTGCAATATGTGTTGCAGAGAAAATCCCAGTGAGGGAAGAGGAAAAAAGAGGATATGTGTGTAGTCCTGAAGGTGGTGGTATATATAGTATGCCAGAGTAAGCGGGTTGCTCCCAGTGTCACGCCGGTGTTCATAATGAAGGGAGGCACCAACACCTAGGCGGCAAGCTCGCTCAGGCATTTGGCGCCAATGTTTCCCCTATGTAATGAACGCCTGTGTGGAAACCACGGGGAAGGACCGTGGCGTCATGTGAATTGATGTCACTTGTATGGTGCGGGGGACGTGGCGCTGATGCGCAACAGGCAAAAATCTGCCCACACCCCACATCAGAGATAGGGGGAGAGGGAGTGCTCCCCGAGCGCATCGCAGCTCCAGGAAACAGACAGAGCCATGCAGCCCCACACATCCACATCATGTGTAACCAACACGAAAGAAAAGGAACTAGGATCATAAAATATGAATGAATAAATAAAATTGGCACTATGAAAACCACAAATCTAAATGTTGTATATTAAAATTAGTATAGTGTATTATATATTGATATTAATTTCAGAAGGCAGCATTGTATTTCTCAGCCTTCCTTTCAGCCACTCCACCACAAACTGTGCAGTCATAGTGTTCTAGAATATTAAAACATAATTGATCCTGTTTGCAAATTAAATATACAAACAACACAGAAATGTATTCTTTCTACTGAAAACTACGTTATTTAATTGATGCTGCTAATTATTGCATTTGGAGTAAGATTATATGGGCTACTTGATGACAATTTTAGATGTTTTGAGTATAGATCCAGAGAAATACAATATTTTGTCAGGGTCATATATCAGATTTGTAATCATTGGGTTGTGTTTATTGTACAAAAGTATTTCAAGGGCAGTTTGCCAAAGCAAGTCAATGCAGTGATACCTCTTCTTCTGAACATCTCGGTTCACGAACAGAAAAATTCACAAAAATTTGCTTCGGTACACAAACTCAGCTTCGGTTCACAAACACGAGCTGCATCCATCTTCGCTGCTCTGACACGTTCATATTGAGAAGAGCAGTGCAAGATGAGAGTCTTAGGCGAACCAGTCCGCTCAGATAGGGGTTCATGCCCTCCGACAACCATGAGGGTGGGCTCACTTGATTGGAAATCATGGAAAAGCAGTTCATATGAATTCTACAACTTTATCATGCCCTCAGATGATCCTTTCCTGGATGCACAGTGCTGTTTTCTGGCCCCTAGATTAGTCATTTAAATTGGGGTTTAGGATTGTTTCAAACAAGGATTAAAGAGAAACTATAGTTTTTTTTTCTTTTTAGATGTACACATGAAAGAGGTCATCTTAATGTAAAAGACCGTATGTAATATATGTTTAAACTCCTCTTTTTGTACTGTACATATATTTCATACTTTTATATATAAACAAAAAACCTGATTTACGTTGAACCCTATGGGAAAATATGCATCGGTTCGCAACCAATTTGGTTCCCGACCAGAGTCGTTTCACAAATTAAGTTTGTGAACCAAGGTATCACTGTAGTAGTCTAAAGCCTCGTACACATGATTGGATTGTTGGCCAACAGAGCGTCAGACTTTTCTCCGAAGGACGTGTGCCAGGAACTTGTCTTGCATACTAACGGCACACAATTTTCTGCTAACAAACACAAACGTAGTGACGTACTACGTGTAATTTCAGCTCTTGAGTGCCACCCTCTGGGCACCTTCTGCTAATGTCGTATTTGGAGAGCACTGATTCCGAGCATGCGTGTTTGTACTTTGGACTTTTGTGTGACGGACTTGTGTACAGACGATACAAAAATCTGACAACAGACCGTTGTCCACCGAAAATTTACTAGCCTGCCATCCAACATTTGTTGGCTGAAAATTGGACAACAATTGTCTAAAGGAGCATACTAATGGTAGATTTTAGGTAAACAGTCTGTCATCACACCCCTGCCAACAATCGGCTCGTGTGTACGAGGCTTTAGGCTTCAATCAGGCACAGGTAGTATTCCTCAATATATAGAAGCATGTTGAAGTAGCAAACAGTAGCAAATCAGTTTACATGTGTTTATACCAGATATGTTTTCCTACAAAATCTGAGCAAAAATAAATATACTTTAAATATATGGAAAAAATATAGCAAATAAAAAAAATAATAGAGCATATACAATTGCTACACAAGCCATATTGTAATTTCTAAAAGATATTTTTATTCGCCAAATGTTCATACAGGTTGTTATCAAAATGTAGTAAACAGATATGTTACATTCTGAGATATATCCAATTTCACAATAATTGCATATACAATAAAGGTTGTTACATTTATTATTCAGCTCTACGGCTTGTCTTGGTCTTTATACATTCATCTGCTTTTTTTTTTTTTTAAACCAAATCAAAACTAAACTCTGCCTAAACAGAAGTACATGAGGAAAGAAAAACTTATGTTTCTATAGATAAGGTCCATATTGTTCATACAATACTTCAAGAACTGGAGAGAAATTTCCCTCATAAACATTTGTGCTGTGTGCTGCGGTTCATCTCCCCACGAGATCTCTTAATTGTCATACTAGATATGTATTTATCTTGTGCAGTTACATGTCAGATTGTAGCATGTTTTCAGAGTTAATCCATTTTCCCCAAATTTTATTACATTTTTTGGTTGATCCTCTGGAGTCTGGACTCATATGTCATTTTATACATGGTGATGTTAGCATTGACTAATCCTTTCCAGGCGTTCAATGTAAGACAGTCTCATCTAATCCAGTGAAGTGCAATTAGTTTCCTTACATAGTAAAACAGCAGTCTTAACCACTTCAGCCCTGGAAGGTTTTACCCCCTTCCTGACCAGAGCACTTTTTACAATTTGGCACTGCGTCACTTTAACTGCTAATTGTGTGGTCATGCAATGTTGTACTCAAATGAAATTTGCATCCTTTTCTTCCCACAAATAGAGCTTTCCTTTGATGGTATTTGATCACCTCTGCGGTTTTTATTTTTTGTGCTATAAATGGAAAAAGACAGAAAAATTTGAAAAAAAATTATATTTTCAAATTTTTGTTATAAAAAAAAATCCAATAAACTCAATTTTAGTCATACATTTAGGCCAAAATGTATTCAGCCACATGTCTTTGGTTAAAAAAAAAGTCAATAAGCATATATTTATTGGTTTGCGCAAAAGTTATAGCGTCTACAAACTAGGTTACATCTTCTGGAATTTATACAGCTTTTAGTTTATTACTGCCTATCTGATTTCTTGAGGTGCTAAAATGGCAGAGCAGTACAAACCCCCCAAATGACCCCATTTTGGAAAGTAGACACCCCAAGGAAATTGCTGAGAGGCATGTTGAGCCCATTGAATATTTTATTTTTTGTCCCAAGTGATTGAATAATGACAAAAAAAAAAAAATATTTTACAAAAAGTTGTCACTAAATGATATATTGCTCACATATGCCATGGTTATATGGTGAATTGCACCCCAAAATACATTTTGCTGCTTCTCCTGAGTACAGGGATACCACATGTGTGGGACTTTTTGGGAGCCTAGCCGCGTACGGGGCCGCCGAAAACCAATCACCGCCTTCAGGATTTCTAAGGGCGTAAATTTTTGATTTCACTCCTCACTGCCTATCACAGTTTTGAAGGCCATAAAATGCAAGATGGCACACCCCCCCCCCAAATGACCACATTTTGAAAAGTAGACACCCCAAGCTATTTGCTGAGAGGCATCTTGAGTCCATGGAATATTTTATATTTTGACACAAGTTGCGGGAAAATTACAAAGTTTTTCTTTTTTTTGCACAAAGTTGTCACTAAATTATATATTGCTCAAACATGCCATGGACATATGTGGAATTGCACCCCAAAATACATTCTGCTGCTTCTCCTGAGTACGGGGATACCACATGTGTGGGACTTCTTGGGAGCCTAGCCACGTACGGGGCCCCGAAAACCAAGCACCGCCTTCAGGATTTCTAAGGGCGTAAATTTTTGATTTCACTCCTCACTACCTATCATAGTTTTGAAGGCCATAAAATGCTAAGATGGCACAACCCCCCCAAATGACCCTATTTTGGAAAGTAGACACCCCAAGCTATTTGCTGAGAGGCTGGTTGAGTCCATGGAATATTTTATATTTTGCCACACGTTGCGGGAAAATGACAAACTTTTTTTTTTTGCACAAAGTTGTCACTAAATGATATATTGCACAAACATGCCATGGACATATGTGGAATTGCACCCCAAAATACATTCTGCTGCTTCTCTTGAGTACGGGGATACCACATGTGTGGGACTTCTTGGGAGCCTAGCCGCGTACGGGGCCCCGAAATCCAAGCACCGCCTTCAGGATTTCTAAGGGCATAAATTTTTGATTTCACTCCTCACTAACTATCACAGTTTTGAAGGCCATAAAATGCTAAGATGGCACAAACCCCCCCAAATGACCCCATTTTGGAAAGTAGACACCCCAAGCTATTTGCTGAGAGGCATGGTGAGTATTTTGCAGCTCTCATTTGTTTTTGAAAATGAAGAAAGAAAAGACATTTTTTTTTTCTTTTTCAATTTTCAAAACTTTGTGACAAAAAGCGAGATCTGCAAAATACCGCTCAGCAAATAGCTTGGGGTGTCTACTTTCCAAAATGGGGTCATTTGGCGGGGGTTGTGCCATCTGGGCATTCCATGGCCTCCGAAACTGTGATAGGCAGTGAGGAGTGAAATAAAAAATTTACACCCTTAGAAACCCTGAAAGTGGTGCTTGGTTTTCGGGGTCCCGTACGCGGCTAGGCTCTCACACATGTGGTATCCCCGTACTCAGGAGAAGCAACAGAATGTATTTTGGGTTGTAATTTCACATATGCCCATGGCACGTTTGAGCAATATATCATTTAGTGACAACTTTGTGCAAAAAAAAAAAAAAAAATGTCTTTTTCCCGCAACTTGTGTCACAATATAAAATATTCCATGGACTCGACATGCCTCTCAGCAAATAGCTAGGGGTGTCTACTCTCCAAAATGGGGTCATTTGGGGGGGTTTGCACTGTCCTGGCATTTTATGCACAACATTTAGAAGCTTATGTCACACATCACCCATTCTTCTAACCACTTGAAGACAAAGCACTTTCTGACACTTTTTGTTCACATGAAAAAATATTTTTTTTGCAAGAAAATTACTTTGAACCCCCAAACATTATATATTTTTTTAAAGCAAAGGCCCTACAGATTAAAATGGTGGTTTCATTTTTTTTTCACACAGTATTTGCCAACAAGTTTTTTAAACGCATTTTTTTGGGAGAAAACACACTTTTTTAAAATTTTAATGCACTAAAACACACTATATTGCCCAAATGTTTGATTAAATAAAAAAGATGATCTTAGGCCGAGTACATGGATACCAAACACAACATGCTTTAAAATTACGCACAGACGTGCAGTGGCGACAAACTATATACATTTTTAAAAGCCTTTACAGGTTACCACTTTAGAGTTACAGATTTAGTTTAGATTTACAGAGGAGGTCTACTGCTAAAATTACTTCCCTCGATCTGACCTTCGATGTGAATGATAGCAATAGTAGTGACAGGTACTCTTTTTTGAAAAAATTGGGGTCTATTAGACCCTACATCTCTCCTCTGCCCTCAAAGCATCTGACCACACCAAGATCGGTGTGATAAAATGCTTTTCCACTTTCCCAATGGCGCTGTTTACATCCGGCGAAATCTAAGTCATGAAATGCTCGTAGCTTCTGGTTTCTTAGGCCATAGAGATGATTGAAGCCATTCTGGTCTCTGATCAGCTCTATGGTCAGCTGGCCGAATCACCTGCTCCATTCTCAGGTTCCCTGTTGGGACAGGAGAGCCAGAGAAAACCATGGAAGACGGTGGGAAGGGGGAACATTCCTTCCCACTGCTTGTAAAAGCAGTCTAGAGGCTGATTAGCCGCTAGGATTACTTTTACATGAAAGCCGACTGGCTGAAAAGAATGGTACCAAGATGATACCTAAACCTGTTACTAAATATCCGTTTAGCAGATTTAAGTATCTCTCTACCCCATTCAGTGGGGACCTCTCCCCTAAAAAAGAACTTTAGTAAGGTTTCATACGAAGTTACTGCTGCTGCTTCCACTGCAACTGCAGCATTATTTAACTGTGGGAACATTCTCCAGTGGATAAATACTAATTGGGATGCTAAATAGTATAGATGCAGGTCAGGTACTGCCAAACCCCCACTCCGAACTGATAATTGTAGTATTTCGAGGGAGACCCTAGCTGCCTTATTGCCCCATAGGAAAGATGTCAGTAGGGAATTAATATGTTTGAATATTTTCTTCGGGATATATTTTGGGGCATTGCAGAGTACATACAAACATTTCGGGAGGAAGATCATTTTGAATAAATTGGCTCTACCATAGAGTGTAAGTGGAAGATCTTTCCACTTCTGTATCCTATCACTCAACACTCTAATTATGGGCCATAAATTGGCCTCAGTGAATGAATCTACCGGCAATTAGACCATTATTCCCAAGTATTTAAACTCCTCTACAATGGCCAGAGGGCACTGGGCTGGAAGGATTAAGTCTGGTTGTGGATTCAGCGGAAAAAGGACTGACTTGGTCCAATTGACCCGGAAGCCAGAAAAATCTCGAAACTCCCGAATCAAGGAGACTGCTGTGTCTAGTGACGCATCAGAGTCTCTCAAATATAGGAGCATGTCATCCGCGTATAGCGATATGCGTTCCTCTAGGTCCCCAATCAGAAATCCCTGTAGAATGTCATTGGTTCTGAGTTTAGCAGCCAGTGGCTCAATGGCCAGAGCAAATAGGAGAGGAGACGGGGGCACCCCTGCTTCGTTCCCCTATGGATCTGGAAGGAGTCGGGGGTCATTGTATAAGAGTCTAATCCATGAGATAAATTTTGGTCCAAAACCCAATTTGCCTAGAAGGGAAAACAAATAATTCCATTCTACTGAATCAAACCCCTTTTTGGTGTCTAAAGACGCTATTACCCGTTTGCCCTTATTCAGGTGTTGGGTCTGCAGATTGACATATAATCTACGCAAGTTCATTTGGGTAGAGCGGCCAGGTATGAATTCTGTCTGATCTGAATTAATTAGTTTAAGGATCACCAACTTCAATCTACCAGCCATAATATTGGCCAGTATCTTGACGTCAGAATTGATCAGAGAGATTGGCCTGTATGACTTGCATTCTTGCAGATCCTTCCCAGGTTTGGGGATCACTACAATTAAAGCCTCCCGCATAGATTCTGGTAATATGCCTTCCTTTTCGGCAGCTATAAAAACTTTTTGTAGAGTTGGTGCCAGTTTCTCTTTATGTAACTGGTACCACTCAGCCGGGAACCCATCCAGGCCAGGCGATTTGGAGGAGGAGATTGCGCCACTTATTTCCTCCAGTGATATTGGTTGCTCCAAAATCGCACTATCTTCCTGATCTAGTGAAGGGAGGGTTAAATTCTCTATATAAAATGCTAATTCCTGATTAGTGTGTTGGGTCTGTGTAGGGTACAGGGTTTCGTAAAGGTTTCAGAAAGGTGTTTAAAATCTCCTAAGATTCCCCCACCACCTCACCAGTTGGTTTTCTGAGTTTCATTACCAAAACCGGGGTACTAAATGGTCTCACTAAGAAGGAAAGGAGGCGACCACTCTTGTCGCCAAACTCAAAAAAGGACCTAGTCTGCCATAGTTGTTTTTTAACAGTGTGCTCAGTTAAAAATAAGTTGTATTGTCGTGTTTTGTCTTGCCAAGATTTGTATTTACCAGGTGACGAGTCATGTATATATTCTCTTTCAGCTTCAGTGGCCTTGACGTCTGCATCTTTCATATTAGAGTTGAGCGCTTTGGAGAAAATCCTCGTCTCCATGGCAAACACCCCTCTCATAGTTGCCTTAAAGGCATCCCATTGATTGGCCAATGGTGTTTCCATCCCATTATCCTTCCAATAGTGGTCAATACTCGTTTTGCATTTTATAGCAATATATTCCTCTTGGAGCCAGTTTGTATTAATCCGCCATTGTCTCCTTCCCCGTGGAGCGTTCAGATCCAATGTAACGTCCAGGGGAGATCGGTCTGATATAGCTCTAGGGAGATGTCTGACATCGGACCAAGATAGCATATCTACAATTTGGATCCAGCTTGATCTGTAGTATATGCTCTGCAGCTTTTTGGTGACCAGAATAGCAACACCTCTAGAGTACGTGGAGTATTCAGCATGAAGTACTCTCATTACATTTGCTTTTTTCAGTGCCATAACCTTAGATCCCTGCAAATGTGTTTCTTGCAATAATATGATATGAGGTTTATATCTTTTTATGAAATCAAAGATGAGAGATCTCTTAATCTTTGAATTCATACCACGTATGTTCAATGACAATAATGTTATCTTACCCTTCATTTATATGTAGAGGAGATGGATGTAGTATATCTGGGGGTAACTGCTTGCGAGTCAGATCCTAATTGACCATACCTCCTGTGGGGAGAGAACAAAACACACCAGCAGCACACAGCACAAACCAACACGTAACATTAACATGAACCCCTCCCATCCCACCCTGCACACAACCCCAACGTATTGTGTGCCTGACTCTCATAACCAAAAGGAAAAAAAATTAAAGTGACCTTGGGGGGTCACAAGTCTCTAATAAGATCAGAAACACCACATAATTATAGGTGATGTGTCATGTAAAAGTGAAATATCGACCAACTCAAAGACCCTGAGATAGTCCAGCTAGGGGCTAGCTGACGAGAGAGGAGAGAGAATAAAAAACAGAAAAACCAATGGGGGAAAAAAAACCCTAAAAAAAACCCCCCCAAAAAACAAAAAGGTAAACAAAGTCACCAATAGTTCTCTCCCTTTCCCTCTCTCTCCTATATCAGCAATGGTTCAGGGAAGTGGTGATATGAAATGTATACAGAACCAGATGGGACAATTCGCCATATTAATGTAGTACCAGATGGTATGATGAGCAAGTTCGTCACTATACGCTGGCATAGGCCTCCATGTTGTGAACATCATGTGCACCCATCGGTTATCACTTTATCCATTTACCGGTGGTCATCTGGGCTGCGGCGCCCTCTGGTGTCCAACCATCTTGAGGCCTCCGTGGGGGTGTTAAAGAACGACAGTTTCCCTCCATCCACCACTCTTAGTTTTGCCGGATACAGCATACTGTAAGTAAGTTGCAAGTCTTTGAGTCTTTTTTTCACATGAATGAAGCTGGCTCTTTGTTTCTGCAAGGCCGCAGAGAAGTCGGGATAGATGGATATGCGGTTTCCATTGTATTGCAATTCACCTCCAGTACGAGCTGCTTTAAGTATGCTTTCACGATCTCTGTAGTGTAAAGTGCGGGCAATTATAGGGTGCGGATGTGCTCCAGGAGGAGGAGGTTTAGATGGGATCCTGTGTGCCCTTTCTATGGTGAATAAGCAGGAGAAAGTAGTGTCAGCCATATTATCTTTAAGCCAGAGCTCTAGGAAATCTTCCGGCTGCGTCACCTCAGCTTTTTCAGGGAAACCTACAAAACGGACATTGTTCCTCCTTTGTCTGTCTTCCATGTCTCCCAGCTTATCTGTGTGAGCATATATTTCTCTGTGTAGATGTTGTACCGTATCCTCCATAGGAGGCACTACATCCTCCATGTCACTTCTGCCCTCATCCCATCAATGTGCTCAGTCAAAGTAGTTTGGCATGTGTAAATAGCCTCCATGATTTGTTTTAATGAGGGTTCCTCTGGTCCATCTGCCAGATCTGTATCCCTTGTATCTGCATGGGGCAGTCTGTCCAGGGGCAAGCCTCTTCTACCCGGAGATCTGCGGGGTAGCGGGCTTACCTTCCCAGGCTGTGGGGCGATCAATCAGCTCCACTCCGCTGTGTATTGCTGGGGCCTTGGTCTGCTGCTTCGTGTGCGCCACCATCTTGGTCTCCCCAGGCATAGCGGGATAAGCGTTCTGCGGCCAGTTCCATGGGTGCTGGCCCATACTTAACCATACCCCGGTGATCTGTAGGGTCCGGTGAATATGGGGGTGCCGGTGTTACAAAGGATCCGTGTCTCTGACACTCAGGATATAGGTAATATGTGATGTCCCGGCCGGAGCTCCTGTAAAGCGCTGCTCACATGTCAGCCACTAGCTCTGCTGCCTAGCCATATTGTAATTTAATGTAATTAAAAATTACCTATCCTTTTTAATCTGCAGCCTCTGTCATTTTCTCTAAAATCAATGCAGTATGGCAAACTGCAGACCTTCTGTACACAGTTGCCTCAACCTCATTTGCCACACATACTCTGTATGAACAGACGATCTGTCTCTTCTCCCCTCAGAGAACCAGAAACTGTTTACACACTCTCTGTGTGTCAGCAGAGATCGCGGGAGCCTGGCGGTGACCGCCGGGCACTCACATCGGCTCTGGGAGCCCTAGTGGCCACATGGTGAAGCGACGTAACATAACGTCGCTTCCCCCAGCTGTGCCATTCTGCCACAGTACAACTGCGGCTACTGGTCGGCAAGTGCTTAATAAAGAATCGTGCAAAAAGGAATCCAAGATTATGTTTATGCAGATGTACTGTAAATGTAATGTTCATATTCTGTTATTAATACATTATGGATTTAATTTACTAAAGGCATATAGACTGTGCACTTTGCAAGTTGCTCCAGAGCAGTAAAGTAAATTAGTAAATGAGGGGAAGCCCTGCTGACTTCTATCATCCAATCATGTGCTAGAAAAAATGCTGTTTTTTTTCCTTGCAAGTGATTAGGTATCCTTTGTAAAGTGAAGGTTTACCTAATTTGCTAAGCTCTGGAGAAACTGCACTTGCAGAGTGCAACCACACTTGTGAAGTGCACAGTCTATTTAGAAAATCATCCTCTATATGTGTGACACCTGATCAGGTAATAGTTTATGTTAGCTGACTGGTGACCTGCATTTTCTAAGATACGTAAACTTCCTATAAAACGCACTGGATGGAGCTCCTGATACTCTAAATGTTGAGCAGAAGGTAAACACTGGGTGAGGACACTAATAGGCTATTTAGTATTCAAAGTATTATCCAGCCTTCATTTGTTTTTCTACTTTGCAAATATCACTTCATTAAGCTTTTTTAGATTGTCTTAGAGTAATTTAAGTTTTATGAATAGTCTTTTTGCTGTTTGGACAGAGTCTCTATTTCCACACTGCCTTTTTGTCAAGACAGATTTAAAGCATTATTTACAGCATAATTGTAATCACAACTATGTATTACCCATGGAACAATTATAGTTTATGTTTTAAACTTCTATAGTGGCAAAATATTAAAACGTTATCTACATGGTGTAACGATTCCTGTAGAGTCCCTGCCTCAATACAGGGTCACATACATGTACAGTACAGTTTAGAAGAACATATACCCTTTACCAGGGCTAATACTGAAAAGCCACTGAGCTGCTGATGCAATACAAGTTGTACATGTAACACAGCCACACTAACAACTGGCATGCTCTATATCAATAGTTGTTTTTAGAATTCTAAATATTGTCTAGTACATTCTAATAAAACAAAAACTATAGATGTAGTAAAAGCAAAATGTAATTTTGTTTATTCTAATCTGAGTTCTCTTTAAAGTAACCCTGTCACTATAAAAATGTTTCAAAACAAGCCATACCAGTAAATAAGAAAGTAGTCCTTTTTCTGCTGCTTGCACCGCCAAATTCTGTTCTGAGTCTGAGAAATCTGCTCTTTTGGAAGTGTTAATCTCCTCGATCCTTCCCAGCTCTCACTGGTTCCTTCCTTTGACCTTCACACATTCTAAGAGACAGAATTGTTGTAAAGATCAACTGGAGGAACATGTCAGAGCTGTGAGAGCAACATTAGATCAACACTTCCGGAAGTGGTGGCTCAGTGCTGTACAGGAAGTCAGGGTTGTTTCCTGAATGGGGGGGTGGGGGGGTGTATGTGTTTCCTTTGTTTGGGTTATAGTCCCTTTAAGGTGGATAACAAGAAGCAGTCTGGGGTAGTCAGGGTGAGGGGTTCCAGACTGATCTGGTAAAGGGGGAAACTGACTTGTAGTCTTCTCGGGATTATTACATCCTCATAAAGGTTCCGGAATTTAGAGGCTCAGAGAGATTTTGTGTGTGAAAGAGCCTCCAACCCTGACTACAGGTTCTTTGTTCCTGAAAGAGTTAACCCACCTGCGAGAGAGGTCTTAAAAGGGAAGGAAGCAGCCAGCAATGTCCATTATTATTATTATTATTTATTTATTTATTTATTTCAGCTACTTATAGAGCGCCGTCAATTTACGCAGCGCTTTACATATACATTGTACATTCACATCAGTCCCTACCCTCAAGGAGCTTACAATCTACGGTCCCTAACTCACATTCATACATACTAGGGACAATTTAGACAGGATCCAATTAACCTACCAGCATGTCTTTGGAGTGTGGGAGGAAACCGGAGTACCCGGAGGAAACCCACGCAGGCACAGGGAGAACATGCAAACTCCAGGCAGGTAGTGTCGTGGGTGGGATTCAAACCAGCGACCCTTCTTACTGCTAGGCGAAAGTGCTATCCACTGCACCACTGTGCCGCCCATATTATTATTAATATTATTATCATTATACAGGATTTATATAGCGCCAACAGTTTCTTTTTTAAATCAGAAATAAAGTTTATTGAATTTTCCTTGTCAAAAGAAGTTTATTGAGTATACAATGTTATAAAGATACATAAAGTAAGTTTACAAGGATCTATAAAGTAAGCTCATTGTTTTACAGTAGGGTTTATATAGGTAAATATCATGAAATTTCAAATATTAAACATTGGGTTCACGTAAGCCTAAATTAAAGATATATATCATTTCCTTAGTTACTTTTGTAGGTATTTAAATGATTTATACCTACTATACATATTGTTTACAAGTAGAGTGTATATAGGTCAAATCAATTCTGATAATGAGCTTTAATCGTAAGGTGGAGAAAAGGAAAGAGAAAGAAGAAAAAGGGTTGAAAGGTAGAGGTATGGTCCACAAGGTTGTCCCGCTCGTCAGTTTATTATTTTTTTTAGTTTTCTTTGAATCCTTAGAATGGGTGACTCTGTAAGTCATTTAATCTGTTACCATGGCAACAGGACAGAGTCATTGAAGTTTGACAGGAACTGTTGTTTTATCCAAGGATGCCAAAGTTTTTCAAATTTTGGAATTTGATTTTGATCGATGGCTACCATCTTAGCATGGGACATTGTATTATTCATTCTGTGAATTGTTTCTGCTAGTACCAATGTAGGAGATTTCCATGCCTTGGCCACTGTTTGTTTTGCAGCCGTTATTAGTTGGATCATAAGTTTGAATTGAGAGAGTGTTAACCATTCCGGTTTTAGATTAAGTAAAGTTAAATATGGATCTGGTTGTATTATTTTTTTAAATATTTTAGATGCAATCACGAAGACTTCCTTCCAGAAGGTTTGGATTACTGGGCACGTCCACCATATGTGTAAATGTGTGCCTATTTCTGGGCATCCTCGAAAACAAAGAGCTGAGGTATTAGGTGAATATTTTGCCACTCTAGCGGGTACAAGGTACCAGCGAGTTAGGACTTTATAATTTGTCTCCAGTGCTAAGATGTTGGGTGAAGATGACTTAGATGTGAGCCATATGTTAGACCAGTCCGTGTCTTCTAAAGTTCGTCCCAGGTCCTCCTCCCACCTCTGAACGTAAGAGGGTCTATTAAGATTTGCTACTCCATATAATTGATTATAAAGTGATGAAATTGTACCTTTAGCAAATGGATCTTTTGTACAGATTGATTCAAAAATGGATAATTGGGATAATGGTGTATCCCCCTTTAGGAATGGTGTATAGAAATTTTTGATTGGGAGATATCTAAATATCTCAGAGTTTGGTAGATCATATTTTTCTCTAAGCGATGGGAATGAAAGGAATGATTTAGATGCTATGAAGTCATTTAGTGTCTGAATGCCTGATGTTGTCCAAGCTTTAAAAGAATTTGGGTAGATCCATGCCGGATAAAAGGCCGGATTTCTGATAAAAGAAAGGAGAGGATTGTGTGGAGATTGTAACTGATATTTGGTTTTTAGTTTATCCCAGAGAGATAAGAAGTGTTTAGTTATGGGATTATGAATTTTAAAGCGGTCTTTAGGATCAAGCCATAATAAATTTGATATTAATAGAGGGTCATTTTCTGAAGCCTCTATAAATACCCATAATGGGATTTCCTGTTTTGCATGGTATTTGGACAGACTGGCCAAATGTGCTGCTCTGTAGTAGTTAGTAAAATTAGGGTATCCCAGGCCTCCTTTATTTTTGGGAAGATGTAGTGTGTGTATAGGTATACGTGGTTTAGAAGAGCCCCATATAAACGAAGTTGCTCTTTTTTGTACTATTCTCAAAAAATAGGAAGGAATTGGAATAGGGAGGACTCTGAATAGATAAAGCAATTTGGGTAGAATAGTCATTTTGATTGCATTAATCTTCCCTATCCAGGATAAAGGAAGTTGCGACCATTGTTTTATTAGATTTGTGATCTGTCTTAATACAGGAGGATAATTGGTTGAGAATAAGTCAGAATGAGATGCTGTTAAATGAATTCCAAGATATGGGATTGATTTTTCTGCCCATGTGAATGGGAGTGCAGCCCTAGCCGGGATCAATTCCATGTTTGTGAGTGAAATATTAAGCACTAGGCATTTCTTAGGATTAATCATAAGGCCGGATAGGGCTGCAAACCCATCAAGAGCTGGTATTAAGTTAGGACCAGAGACCTGTGGTGATGATAGAAAAAGTAATATATCGTCTGCAAATATACATAATTTGTGTGTAATACCTCCTACTTCAATGCCAGTTATAGTTTGGTTTGTTCTGATGTATTGGGCCATGGGTTCGAGTATAAGGGCAAATAATAAGGGAGATAATGGGCAACCCTGTCGGGTACCTCTTTCGATATTAAAGGCTTCAGATTTGTATCCAGCATATTTTATATAGGCTTTGGGTTTATTATATAATGCTTTGATCCATGTTAAAAAGTGGGGTCCAAAACCCCATTTTTGTAATGAATATTGCATATATTGCCAGGATACTGTGTCAAATGCCCTCTTAATATCGAGAGATAGAAAACATAAAGGGATTTTCCGTTTTTTAGCAATATGTGCCAATAACACTGCCCTGCGTATATTATCGCCTGCCTGTCTATTTGGCATGAAGCCTACTTGATCTCTATGTATTAATTTTCCTATAATGCTATTGAGGCGTTTTGCTATTATTTTTGCTAATAATTTAATATCGAGGTTTAACAGAGAGGCCGATAATTCACACAGGAAGTATCATCAGAAAGGGGTTTTGGGATCATACAAACAATTGCCATTAGTGTTTCTTGCCGAAAAGAATGTCCATCTAGAAGTTTGTTAAAAGTTTCAGTGAGAATGGGAGAGAGTATTTCTGAGAATGTTTTATAGTATAAAGCCGAGTAGCCGTCTGGGCCTGGTCTTTTGTTAAGTTTTAGGTCTTTTATGGCGTTAGCAACTTCATCTATAGTTATAGGCTCATCCAAACTGCTTTTTTGATTTTGAGATAACTCAGGTAAGGTTATTTTTGAGAAGAAGGATTCAGCCTCTGTAGGATTAAATTCATTGTTTGTCTTGTATAAAGTTGCGAGATGTGAGTGAAATTTTTGGACTATTTTAACTGGATTACAAGTGTAAACATTTTTTGATAATTTCAAACGTATTGGTTTGAAAGATTTGTTAGTTGAATTTAATGCCCGAGCCAAATATGCACCTGGTTTGTTTGTATTCATGTAGAAATTGTGTTTGGAGCGTTTGAGGGATTTATCAACTGACTCCGTGAGAAATAGATCGTATTCCAATCTAGATTTTTCCAGATGAGATTTTGTACTCTGAGATGGATTATCTTGAAATGATATGTAGGCTGCATTAAAATTGAGTTCTAGTTTTTTTGCTAGATTTTTGCGTTCCTGTTTAAATAGTGCCATTTGTCTTTGTATTGTACCACGCAAGACAGGCTTATGAGCTTCCCACAGTGTTATTGGGGAGATGTCTGTTGTATTATTAATTGATATGTATTCCTTTAAAGCTTGTTCAATAGCCATCTGATGTAGTGGGTGTTTGAGTATTATGTTCGGTAAGTACCACGTTGGGTCATGCGCTTTTGGTATGGCTGAGGCTATAGTAGTGTATACTGCATTATGGTCAGACCACGGAATCGGAATTATATCTGATGCAATAATTTCTGGTATCATTCCTATTGTTAGAAAAATATGATCTATTCTGTTGAAGGTTTGATGAGGGTGCGAGAAATAAGTGAATTTCTTTTTCATTGGGTTACTTTCTCTCCATGAATCTACCAGATTGTATTTGGAAAGAAGTTGAGAAAAAGGTAATCTAGAGGTTATTTTGGATGGTGTAAAAGGTGATTTATCTAGAAATGGGAGGAGGACCTGGTTCGAATCCCCACACATTATCACTGTTCCTATTTTGTGTGTATTAATCACTTGTAATATATGTGAGAGGAATGGTGTAGGTTGTTTGTTAGGAGCGTAGTAGGAAATCACCGTGATTGCTGTATCCATTATATAACCCATGAGTATCAGGTATCTACCTTCTGGGTCTTTAATTTCTGATGATAAGGTGAATGGTGTGGATCGGTGAAATGCAATTAGAGTTCCCCTTTGCTTGGTACAGGCAGAAGCCGTGTAAATTTGTTGATAAAAAGGAGAAATATATTTTGGAGTAGAATCTTTGGTGAAGTGTGTTTCTTGGAGGCATACTATGTGAGCCTTCTTGTTATGGAAAGTACGGAAGGCTTTGGTCCTTTTTTGAGGGACATTTATTCCCTGAACATTCAGGGAAAGTATATTCAGTGGTGCCATGGCAATAGATCAAATAGTTTTGACTTACTTTTTGTTATGCAGAGCTGACTGCGCAGATCAACCTGTGTGGACTGAAGAGATGAATAGATAGAAAAGAAACCAGTGAATTCTGGAGTAAAGAGTAAACAAAAAACATACGAGATTAGATGATACATTGTATAAATTATTTTTTGCAAGTAATCACAATTTACCCGTGAAAGAGAATAAATATCTCTCTCAGGGGAATAAGTGCCTTCGTCACACTCCCACATAATATGGTTGGGAGAATGAGGAGGGCTAATGGGGGTACACGGATCTTCCGCTTACAGGAGAGAAGTGCTATGTCAAAAGACATCAAAATGATGTTTCATTAATTGGAGTGCAGAATATAGTTTTTGTTGAAATTATTTATTCCAGGGTGGTTGTATATGGTTAGTCTTGCCCTAGGCTAAATAATTCAGTTAGAAAGGTACTGTTAATAACTTTGGTATTGATGAAGATAGTTTGAATTATTTTGGGATTTTAACCTTTTTAGAGTAAACAATTACATATTTTATTCATATGTAACTGTTTAGATATGTTAACTCATAAAATTGAGGTTGTATTGCTTCATATTAGAATAAACAAAAACATAATTCTAGGAACTAGTTAGGTAATAATATATTTGTTTTAAGAAAAGAAAGAAAAAGCTTCCATTACTTCTGGATTATTGAACATATTTGTCCTAAAAAGTAATAAATCTATTGTTATTACCTGATAATATATAACTGAACAAGAATTTCCTTATTTCACTTTTATATTCTAAGGCTATATGAATCAGAAGTAATAAGAAATATAACTGGAATGTAACATGATCCCACACAGTGTGTGACTATCAGAATGCAGTTACATTCAGTTATAAATATAGGTTTTTTATAGAGAACCATCTCTTAGTATAATAAATGAAGAGATATCAGGAATTAGGATGTCAGTCCATTGAATCTTCTTGGTCCATGGATGATGTGGCATAACGGCCTCTTTTGTGAGAATGATGATTCCCATTTTGTTCTGAAATTTTCTGGGTGCTGCCTGAAGGTGAAGATGATGCCATTCTTCTGCGTGTGGGAGTGTTGCTGCTTGTGGGTTCTGTCAGATTTAATTTTAAAAGGGTTTGTTGTAGTTCATCTGCTGATCTGCTTCTGTAAATTGTACCTTGGTAGTTAAATCTGACTGAAAAGGGGAAGCCCCATTGATACATAATGTTGTGGCGTTGCAGTTCCATTAGTTGGGGTTTCATGGATCGTCTTTTAGTAATAGTAAGTTGGGATAGGTCAGCAAAAATTTGATAATTGTGTCCTTGAAAATTAAGTTCCTTTTTTTCTCTTGCAGCAATTAGTATTTGTTCTTTCGTTCTGTAATAATGAAATTTTGTGATTATATCACGTGGGGGTCCATCTTTCTTTTTGGCTGTGAGGGCTCTGTGTACTCTGTCCAGTTCTAAACGTTCAATAGGGATATCTGGCTTTAGTTCTTGTAATAGAGCAGTAATAGTAGATTGCAGGTCTGTCACAGTTTCAGGTATTCCCCTTATGCGTAAGTTTGAACGTCTGGCTCTATTTTCGTAATCTTCGAGCTTAGTTTGAAGTATTAAATTCTCTTTTTTTAATTGTTCCAATTCTGTTATATTTTCTTGGGTTGTAATTTCAATTTCATCCATTTTTATTTCTAAAGCTGCGGTGCGGTTTCCCAGCTCTCTTATTTCTTTGGTTAGGCTTTTTGTTATTTGGTCTGAGGTTTGTTTTAAAGCCTTATGAAGCATCTTTTCAAATTGTAATAATATTACTGGGGATACTGAGGAGGCTTGTGGAGAAGTTTGTGAGAGGATTTGTTCTGTATCTGACTCAAATGGAGAGTCTTGCTGTGACATTTTCTGTCTGTGAGAGCGCCCTGATGCTGTATCTTGTGAGGTGACTGGAGCTGCTTCAGCTGCAGTGAGTGCCTGTGAGCTCTTTGTGAGGTGATTTTTATTTCTGCCACGGTTTCCTCCCAGTACCATATTTCCTGCCCAAACTTTCACAGTTTGTTCCCTGGGGCAAAAAGGTTTAAATGGATACCTTTTGAGCCTGCGGTCTCCGCTTTGTCCTTCTCTTCTCTCCTCAGCGGTGTGGAGCTCTAACAATGCATGTCTGCTCTGCTAGGCTCCGCCTCCTGCCCCCCCAAGTTTATTGAATTTTAACCAATAAATACAACAAGCACAACCAGTATTTAAGTCAGTAATGGGGTTCCAAAGTTCCCGCTATCCATACATAATATGGTACATCCAAAAAACGGTAAATACTCTTAAAGCACAATTACATTAAAGACACAGAGTTACATATTGTATGTTAAGGAAAGTTGTAATAACAGAAGATCACCAGCTAGGTGTGAAACTTCCAACAGAGTCATACGGGGGGGGGAATTTGCACAATAAAGTCAACCCAGAATTCTATCTATTACTAAATCAACAGATGCATGACCCGGAACTGGTAGCCAATCTCCCCAGAGCTTATCAAATTTGCCCTGACATCTCCAATGCCCCAAAGCATCACCCACGCTAAGGACCCATTCTCTGTGAGTGGGGATCCTATCAGTCTTCCATTGTTGTAGAAGAAGACTACGGGCCTGAAATAAGGCTCCATTAACAGCTGATTTCTGAATAATAGCGCCAACAGTTTACGCAGCGCTTTACAATATAAAAAGGGAGACCGAACAGATACAGTACAATAAAATACAAGAGGGTTAAGATGGCCCTGCTCATAATAGAGTGGGGCAAGTGTTACAAAAGGTTATAGCTGGGGGGATGAGCTGATGGAAGTGATAAAAAATTAGTTGGAAGTGTGATAGGCTTCCTTGAAGAGATGAGTTTTCAAAGATCGCCTAAAGGCAGCCAGAGTAGGAGATAGCCAGACAGATTGAGATAGAGAGTTCCAGAGGATGGGAGAGGCTCTGGAGAAGTCCTGGAGATGAGTATGGGAGGAGTAGGCAAGGGAGCTTGAGAATAAAACTATTGTAAATAAAATGAAAATGAATTGAAATAAAAATAAATAAATCGATTGCAAAAAAATTCAAAAATAACAGTGATTAATATATCATGCAAAATCCATGTAAATTGACTAAATTAATTGCAGAGATTCAAAAACTGACAGTAATTAATGTTGTGCAAAGTTCATCCATATAAAGTGACTGGTGACTTTTTTTATCTGTGCCTTGAAAATATAAGTGCAAGTGCTCCAATCCGTGCTCTTGTTATATATACTCTTACCAGAAAGTTCTCCTCACTAGAGGGTGTTGCACTTTCACAGCCTTTATGCTGTACAATGAAACAGACCTTCAGTATAGGTGACTCTTTATCGCCCCTTCTCGTTTTTACACAGTATATGCAAAGACAAACGATACTCCATAGTGCAATTACATTTACCTTAAGTTTATTTTCCATGCAAAAAAATGGTGTAAACTCTCACAATATAAAACTATTCACTGGCGCAATGAGAAACAATTATGTGTACTTCCTCTGCGCTCCACGATCAGAAACCGGAAGTGATGCAATGACGCTGTGGCTCCGTCTTACTCGTTTCATCATCAAGACGTCTACTTGAGCGGCATCATGTTGCTACACTTCCTAGGTTAAATAATACATGATAACCTAGCAATTCCATACTGAGTGGCTTTGTCGGCAATTTTCATGTAGACCATTCTCTACATTACATTCGGTATAATAGTATGTACCTTCAGCAGCCATGTTTAGTTAGTTCGTTCTGATATTGCTTTATAAATCCTGACCTTTTAAATCCCTTTGCTATTAATAATTCCAGTTAGATGAAGTAACTTGGAGAAAATGGAAGATAGATCTGGCCGCAGGTACTTTGGAGGAGGAGACACATGTATGTGAATTCCTCAACCATGTTACCAATTCCCAGGTCCGTTTCAAATGCTGCTCAGGGGACACCACCTATTATTAGACCACACATACTAATTAAATATATACAATTACATAGTACCCATGTTACATAAAATTAATACATAAAATTAATTACATGGGGGGAACGGTAGATAGATTACAAATATTGAACTATATCTATTCGAATTAAAATATTTTTTAATAAAATAAATGAAAAATTGTTGTTAAAAACCCATATAAGGAACCTAAGTGACTAAAACTATGTATTGGCAATTAGGTGATGATAGGAGATAAACTTGTAAAGCAATATAAAATAGAAAAAAATAGAAAAATAAAAATAAATAGAAAAATAAAAATAGGAAATCAGTAGGTATGGATTAAAAAGGTTGGAATTATCTGGACAAAATTAGCATAAAAATAAAAAGGGATATTGTCTTAGAAGGAAGGATAGTATTAAATATTAGATTGGCTCATGTATGGAACCTGGCTTGTACATAAGTATTGAAACCTTAAAAAATCCAAAAGTTGAAGAGTACTACTTAGGAGGTGATATGTGTTAAAGGACCTATTCGAATGCATAGATAATGGGTTAAAAACTAGTAATGAAGCAGTTTAAATCAATGTCTATGTTCATACCATCTAGTTGGAGGGTATTAAGCAAGGAAATCCATCTGGTTTAATTTTGTAAGATTTTCTTCTTTTTGTCATCACTTCTCCAGTGCCCTGAGGTTTTGCCTATGCCATAGAAAGTCAGAAGTGATGGATTTCTATGGTGATGTTCTTTGAAGTGTCTTGAGACACTATGTTTTAAGAAACCATTTTTATATTACAAATATGTTCTCGTATTCGGACATGCAGTGGTCCGGTTGTCCTCCCTACATACTGTAGCTGACACGAGCATTCTAAAATGTATGTCTCATGCGTACTATTGCCAGTGATTAACTCTCCAATTTTATAATCTCTTCCTGTGGATAGAAAATTAAAAACCTCTTCCTTTTTTTGTTCTTTGACTAACCCTACATGGTAGGCATTTGTTACAGTTATGAAAACCCTTTAGGCTGGGTAGCACCTTTATTTGTCTCGGAGGATCCAGTGTGTTGTGAACCAATTTGTTTCTCAAAGTGGGGGCTTTCCTATAGATTAAAGTAGGTTGTTTTGGCTGACCTTAAAATTGGCCAGTGTTTTTTCATAACTTTCTCAAGTGATTTATATTGTCTTCTGAAACCTGCGAGGAAGGCTGTTTCCATATATGTTATTTGTGTTTTTCTTCTTTCAGTTTAACATGGTGTCTCCATCCACCTTCTTCACTTCCTCTTTAATGGTTCCTAGTTTTCTTTTTATATCCAGTTTCAACAAATCTTTGTAGTAGAACTTCAGATTGTTTTTCATAGTCTTGATCGCTGCAGTTTCTTTGGATCCTCATGAACTGCCCTTTGGTTATATTACCTATCCATTTAAGATGATGGCAACTTTTTGTGGGTATGTACCCATTTCTATCTGTTTGTTTAACCACTTCAATACCAGGCACTTCCCCCCCTTCCTACCCAAGCCAATTTTCAGCTTTCAGCACTGTCACTTTTTAAATGACAACTGCGCGGTCATGCTACACTGTACCCAAACAACATTTTTATCATTTTGTTCCCACAAATAGAACTTTCTTTTGGTGGTATTTGATCACCTCTGCAGTTTTATTTTTTGCTAAACAAATAAAAAAAGACCCAAAAATGTTTTTAAAAAGTTTTTCTTTGTTTCTGTTATAAAATTTTGTAAATAAGTACGTTTTCTCCTTCACTGATGGGCACTGATGAGGCTGCACTGATGGGCACTGATAAGGTGGCACCGATGAGGAGGCACCAATGAGGTGGCACTGACGATGGGCACTGATAGGCGGCACTGATATGCAGCACTGATGGGCATTGATAGGTGACACTGATGGGCACTCATAGGTGGCACTGGTGGGCACTGATGGGCACTGATAAGTGACACTGATGGGCACTGAAAGGCTGCACTGATGGGTACTTCTAAGAGGCACTGATAGGCGGCATTGATGGGCACTGATAGGTGGCACTGATGGGTGTCACTGATAGATGGCACTGATAGGTATCACTGATGGCACTGGCACTGGCAGGCATTGCTGATGGGCACTGATTGGCATATGCCTGGGCACTGATTGGCATATCCCTGGTGGTCCAGGGTGGCATACCTGGTGAGCATCCTTTGTGGGCATCCCTGGTGGTCCTGGTGGCATCCCTGCTGGTCCTGGGTGGGCATTTGCAGGGGGGCTGTGCTGATAAACAATCAGCACAGACCCCTCTGTCAGGAGAGCAGCCGATCGACTCTCCTCTACTCGCGTCTATTAGACGCGAGTGAGGAAAAGCCGATAAACATCTCTTCCTGTTTACACTGTGATCAGCCATGATTGGACATGGCTGATCACATGGTAAAGAGCCTCCGTCAGACTGACACACCACAACAGCGATTGATGCGCTGCGCCCGCTGCGCCCAGTCAGGATAACTGAACCACTTCCTGGCCGTCATTTTGCTATCTGCCGGGCGGGAGTGGTTAACCACTTCAATACCGAGCACTTAGACACCTTCCTGCCCAGGCCAATTTTCAGCTTTCAGCGCTGTCGCAATTTGAATGACAATTGTGCGGTCATGCTACCGTGTACCCAAACAAATTTTTTTATCATTTTGTTCCCACAAATAGAGCTTTCTTTTGGTGGTATTTGATCACCTCTGCAATTTTTATTTTTTGAGCAACAAATAAAAAAAGACCACAAATTTTGAAAAAAAACAAGTTTTTCTTTGTTTCTGTAAAGTTTTTTGTAAATAAGTACGTTTTCTTCTTCAATGATGGGCACTGATATGGCTGTACTGACGGGCACTGATAAGGCGGCACTGATGGGCATTGATGAGGTGGCACCAATGAGGTGGCACTGATGAGGTGGCACTGACAGGCACTGATGATGGGCACTGATAGGCGGCACTGATGGGCACTGATAGGTGGCACTGATGAGTACTGATAGGTGGCACTGGTATGCGGCACTGATGGGCACTCATAGGTGGCACTGATGGACACTCGTAGGTGGCACTAATGGGTACTTATGGGTGGCATTGATAGGTGGCACGGATGGGCACTGATAGGTGGGCACTGATGGGCATGAATGGGCACTGATAGGTGGCTTTGGGTGGCACTGATGACACTGATGGGTGGCATTGCTGGGCATCCCTGTTTTGTAATGTGCCACAGAGGTGCCAGTAGTGCCCATTTGTGGGCACTGATTGGCATATTTTGGGCATATTTTTTTCACATGTGGATGGCCATGGGGGATGTACCTGACCATCCACATGCTGGGGGCTTCCCTAGTGGTTCTGGGAGCTTCCCTGGTGATCTAGTGTGGGCATCTGAGGGGGGCTGCACTGATAAACAATCAGCGCAGACACCCACTGTCAGGAGAGCCGACGATCGGCTCTCCTCTACTCGCGTCTTTCAGACGCGAGTGAGGAAAAGCTGATCAACGGCTCTTCCTGTTTACATTGTGATCAGCCGTGATTGGACACGTCTGATCACGTGGTAAAGAGCCTCCCACTGACACACCACACCACCGATCTCCGCAATGCACGCCCTCACGGGCGCGCGGCGGCTGTTATCCTGAAGGACATCATATGACGCCCAGTCAGGATAACTGAATCACCGCCCGGCCGTCATTCTGCTATAGGCCGGGCAGAAAGTGGTTAAAGAAAGTTCTTGTTTGTAATTTTCCATTTTCTTTATAAATTTGTAGGTCCAGATAGTCAATACTGTGTCTACTCCACTGTCCAGAGAAAGTGATACCATAGATATTTTGGTTAATTTCATCAAAAAACTCCTGTAGTGTTTCTTCTGTGCCATTCTATATCACAATATCATCAATATATCTCCAATATAATTTAAGGTTTGGTCTACTTATACTGAACACTTGTTCTTCCTCCTATCTGTTCATGTATATGTTTGCCACACTTGGCGCCTATTTGTCTCCCATGGACACTCCTTTTGTCTGTGCATAGTGGTTCCCCTTGTACCAGAAGTAGTTGCTACTCATAGCCATCTCCAAGCCTTCCAAGATATAGTCTATCTGTTCTTGCTTCATATCTGTATTTTTTTGTAATGCCCATTCTGCACTGTTAAGGCCATCTTTTTGTATTATATTTGTATATAGCGAGTTGACATCAATAGTGACCAAAAAATCTCCTTCTACTTTAAGTTGCTTTAACTCCTGTATCAACTGCTATCCTTTAAAGAAGATCTTCCCTCTGACACCAATGGCTGTAGGTATTGGTCCAGCTATTCCCCTAGCCTCGAGAATAGTGGGTCGATTCCGCTCCCAATTGGTCTTCCTGGGGGCGTCTCTTGATTTTTATGCATTTTGGGGACATAATAAATTACCAGTGTTTTTGCTACTTTTGGCACTAAATACCTTGCTTCCTTCTTATTTAAAATTCCTCTGTCCTTCCCTATTGTTACATACTTTCTTAGTTTCTTCTCATACTCCTTCTTTGGATAGTCTTAAGTATGTTATATGTTCCTTCCACTTTCAGTAAATTATCCATCTCCACTTCGTAATCTTTTTTATTCAGGATAACTAAGCCCCCTCCTTTATCGGCTGGGCGCACGAGCACTCCTTTTTACTTCTATCTGCTCTTTATTGTCTTCCAGATATTATTTTCTTTAGTCTTTCCTGTTTTTAATTTCCTGATGTCCTCTTCTACCAATTTCCTAAAAACCTCTATACTGTCATTATGTGGTGTTTACAGGTTGAATATAGATCTATTTCTTAACTTAGTATGTTTAAACTCAGTGTCCACTTGTTGCATAATTAAGTGCTAAATCTAAAACTTTAATTTGTTCTTCATTAAAATTTATATCACTCAGATTAAAAATACATGCTCCTAGTCTTCTTACCTTCTTTTTCTTTGTGTCCCCTCGTCTACCTCTTGTACATTTCCTCTTTGGGGTCTTGGGGGTTCTCTCCTCTCTTCTTCCCAATGGTTTCTATCGCGTTCCCCAGTTGACTTCTCTGTGGTTGATGTGTGTGGGTCTTAGGGGTTGCCATGCGTTGTTCCATCCCCTGTTCCTTGGGGGGCCCTAATCTTGATTTCTTCGTGGTCCCCAATTTTGATTCCTTGGTGGACCCCAACCTCCTTGGGGTCTTGGTGGACCATGGCCCCCCAGTGCCTTGGTGGTCTGCCTCGGTACTCTTTGGGAAAATCCCTTCTGTATTGTGGTTCCCTATATGATGTATACTGGTAATTATCTCTTAGTGGTGAATATCTATTATGGTTTCTTGGTATTCCAGAGGTTCTTGGAGTATGTATGTTAGATGAGTGATTTCTTACGGGGCTTCGTTCTTGATTAGGTCTGTTCTCATGTCTATGGGAGAATCTTCTTCTTTGTGTAGGTGTTCGTGGTGTTGCGTTTTCTAATTTAACCCATTCTCCTCCTTCTTCCTTTCTTTCTTCTGAAGTTTCCCTGGACTCTCCATACATAGAAACATCAGTATTTTCTTCTCCATAATTTCTGTCTGCCATTTGTATATTAGTTGATTTTTATAATCCAATACATCTCTCCAGATTTTTTTCTGTTTTTTAAGTTGGATCTATTTGTCATACTATTGAATCTCCTCCTGCAGGCTTTTTTCATTTTCTTTCTATTCCCTATTTTCTGCAAATGGGGCCAATTGTTCCTTGATGCCCAATATCCCTGCCTCTATCATTTTTAATTTATATTATCTCCTTTTAACAATCACTTGGAGGAGTTCATTTTCTCTTTGGTGAAAGAACCTATACCACTCCTCCATAAGTCTTTTTATTAACCCCATCATTGGGTGATATATCCCATCTTAATCTCCTTGGTGCCATCTTTTCTGAGATATACATTTCTAGTATGGCAAATACGAATACGTATGTGTGAAGAAAAAAACAAAACATAAAGTGTCAAGTGACACTCTTCAATGGTGCGCACAACCTTAAATAATTCAGTGTGTAAAGTCGCATGTGCTAATATTGCACTCCATAGTTTTGTGAATTAAATGAAAATTAATTGAGATAAAAATAAATAAATTTATTGCAAAAAAATTCAAATATAACAGTAATTAATATATCATGCAAAGTTTTATGGAGTGCAATATTAGCACATGTCACTTTACACACTGAATTATTTAAGGTTGTGTGCACCATTGAACAGTGTCACCTGACACTGTATGTTTTTTTTTTTTTCGCACATACTTATTTGTATTTGTTTTGTCTTGGTTTTGTGTATTGGTTTACATTACTCACACGTTAGGAGCACATGTCATTTAATAAAACATACCAATACCCAACAGCACCATTACCACCATATTACTACACTGTTTTTCTGTCTTATGCCCCGTACACACGGTCGGACATTGATCGGACATTCCGACAACAAAATCCATGGATTTTTTCTGACGGATGTTGGCTCAAACTTGTCTTGCATACACACGGTCACACAAAGTTGTCGGAAAATCCGATCGTTCTGAACGTGGTGACGTAAAACACGTATGTCGGGTCTGTAAACGGGGCAGTAGCCAATAGCTTTCGTCTCTTAATTTATTCTGAACATGCGTGGCGCTTTGTGAGTCGGATTTGTGTACACATGATCGGAATTTCCGACAACAGATTTTGTTGTCGGAAAATTTTATAGCCTGCTCTCAAACTTTGTGTGTTGGAAATTCCGATGGAAAATGTGTGATGGAGCCCACACAAGGTCGGATTTTCCGACAACAAGGTCCTATCACACATTTTCCATCGGAAAATCCGACCGTGTGTACAGGGCATTAGACCCTACTTAGTAGGTGTCACAGTGGAGGCAGCAGCTATTGGCATCAGATCATTAAGTTATTGCCATCAGCGCAGGACATTCCTGATTTATTCACATACCTATTGATAGTAGTATCAATCTGCCCTGCAGTGATCGATATTTTTAAGTATATGAACACCCGAGCAGTTAATCTAGAAACAGCATTTAACCAAGAAAATGTGGTTAGCAAACAGGATAGCTTACATAAACACTTAAAACACACCATGGAGAAACAACTGAGAGTATGGTGGGACATTGCCATACTAGAAATGTATATCTCAGAAAAGATGGCACTGAGGAGATTAAGATGGGATATATCACCCAATGATGGGTTTAATAAAAAAGGACTTATGAAGGAGTGGTATAGGTTCTTTCACCAAGAGACATATTGGATTATAAAAATCAACTAGTATACAAATGGCAGACAGATGAAAATTACGGAGAAGAAAGTACTGATGTTTCTATGAATGAAGAGTCCAGGGAAACTTCAGAAGAAAGGGAGGAAGAAGGAGGAGAATGGGTTGAAGTAGGAAACGCAACACCACAAATACCTACACAAAGAAGAAGATCCTCTCCTAGACATGAGAACAGACCTAATCAAGAACAAAGCCCCGTAAGAAATCACCCATCTAACATACATACTCAAAGAACCCTTGGAATACCGAGAAATCACTATAGATATTCACCACTAAGAGATGATTACCAGTGTACATCATATAGGGAACCACAATACAGAAGGAATTTTCCCAAAGAGTACCGAGGCAGACCACCAAGACACTGGGGGGCCATGGTCCACCAAGACCCCAAGGAGGTTGGGGTCCACCAAGGAATCAAAATTGGGGACCATGAAGAAATCAAGAATGGGGCCCCCCGAAGAGCAGGGGATGGAACAACGCATGGCAACCCCCAAAACCCACACACATCAACCACAGGGAAGTCAGTTGGGGATGCGATAGGAACCATTGGAAAGAAGAGAGGAGAGAACCCCCAAGACCCCAAAGAGAAAACGTACAAGAGGTAGACGAGGGGGCACAAAGAAAAACAAGGTGAGAACACTAGGAGCAGGTATTTTTAACCCCTTCCCACTGAGCGTACGCAGATGTGCGTACTCAGCTTTCGGGGGTTATACCGGGATGATACCTGCAGCTGCAGGCATCATCCCGCTACCATTTTTTACAGCGGGCGATCGGCTTTCCGGGTATAACAACCGATGTGGCTAAAAGCTGCTCAGCTGTTATACCGGAGCAGCAGGAGGGGACGTCCCCCCTCCCGCTGCCTCCCGCCACTGTTACCGGGCCTCCCGTTCGATTGGGAGGCCCGGTGGCCAATCAGCTGTCTCCGGCGGCTGGGGGCGGGCTGGAACGAAGCTGTGGGTGGCTTCGTTACAGCCTTCTAAATGTAAACGCAGAAGCAACGTTATGATGTCACTTCCCATTTACTCGGCTGCCAATGGCGCCGATTTTAAAAAGATACACATACTATGAAGTGCACCCCCGATCCCTCCATAAAGAGTACCTGTCACCACCTATTACTGTCACAAGGGATGTTTACATTCCTTGTGACAGCAATATAAGTCATAAATTTTTTTTTTAACACATAATTTATAAATATAAAAATTAATAAAATAAATAAGAAAAAAAACGGTATTCAAATCACACATGTGAGGTATCTCCGCGATCGTCAGAGCGAGAGCAATATTTCTAGCACTAGATCTCCTCTGTAACTCTAACCTGGTAACCGTTAAAAAAATTTAAAGCGTCGCCTATGGAAATTCTTAGGTACTGTAGTTTGTCGCCATTCCACGAGTGCGTGCAATTATAAAGCGTGACATGTTTGGTATCTATTTACTCAGCGTAACATCATCTTTCACATTATAGAAAAAAATTGGGGTAACTTTACTGTTTGTTTTTTTTTTAATTCATGAACGTGTCCCTTTTCCCAAAAATTTGCGTTTAAAACACCGCTGCACAAATACCGTGTGATATAAAATATTGAAACAATCTCCATTTCATTCTCTAGATTCTCTGATAAAAAAATATATATAATGTTTGGGGGTTCTAGTAATTTTCTAGCAAAAAATACGGATTTTAACTTGTAAACCCCAAATTTCAAAAATAGGCTTATGCCGCGTACACACGGTCGGACTTTCCGGCATACTTGGTCCGGCGGACCAGAGTGTGCCGGACAATCCGCTCGTGTGTGGGCGGCGGCGGACTTTTCCGGCGGACTTCTTCCCAAAAGCCCGCCGGACCTAGATTTTAAACATGTTTGAAATCTTTCCGTCGGACTCAGTTTCGGGCGGAAAGTCCGCTCGTGTGTGTGCTGGTCCGACGGAAAGCCCGCTCGTGTGTAGGCTGGTCCGACGGACCAAATCCGACACGAGGGGATAGTATTGCATCTCGCGCTCGCTGCAATAGGAAAAACAAATCTTCCTATTGCGGCGAGCGCGGGGCATACCAGGCCCTTAGGTCTGGTATGGATTATAAAGGGGAACCCCGCTACGCCGAAAAAACGGCGTGGGGTCCCCCTAAAATCCATACCAGACCCCGATCCGAGCACGCAGCCTGGCCGGTCAGGAAAGGGGGTGGGGACGAGCGAGCGCCCCCCCCCCTCCTGAACCGTACCAGGCCGCATGCCCTCAACATGGGGGGTGGGTGCTTTGGGGGAGGGGGGCGCCCTGCGCCCCCCTCCCCAAAGCACCTTGTCCCCATGTTGATGAGGACAAGGGCCTCTTCCCGACAACCCTGGCCGTTGGTTGTCGGGGTCTGCGGGCGGGGGCTTATCGGAATCTGGGAGCCCCCTTTAATAAGGGGGCCCCCAGATCCCGGCCCCCCACCCTATGTAAATGAGTATGGGGTACATGGTACCCCTACCCATTTACCTAGGAAAAAAGTGTAAGTAATAAAACACACTACACAGGTTTTTAAAATATTTTATTAAACAGCTCCGGGGGGGGGGATCTTCCTCCGGCTTCGGGGGTCCCTCCGCTTCATCTTCTCCCGGCGTCCGGTTGGTTCTTCTCCGCTCTCCGGCCTCTTCTCCCGGTGTCGCAGGTCTTCGGCCGGCCCCTCCGCTCTCTTCATGTAGCTCTATTGCGAGCGGAGGTCCGGACTTCTGGGCTTCTTGGCTTCTTGGCTTCTTGGCTTCTTGGCTTCTCTTCTCTTCTCTTCTCTTCCCCCAGATGTTGACACGACGCTCTCTCCGGCTGGACTGGTCTCTGAGGGCTGCGTTGTGACTTATATAGGCGGAGACCCCGCCCCCATATGATGTCACAGTCCCAGCATGCCCAGGGACTGTGACATCATATGGGGGCGGGGTCTCCGCCTATATAAGTCACAACGCAGCCCTCAGAGACCAGTCCAGCCGGAGAGAGCGTCGTGTCAACATCTGGGGGAAGAGAAGAGAAGAGAAGAGAAGCCAAGAAGCCAAGAAGCCAAGAAGCCCAGAAGTCCGGACCTCCGCTCGCAATAGAGCTACATGAAGAGAGCGGAGGGGCCGGCCGAAGACCTGCGACACCGGGAGAAGAGGCCGGAGAGCGGAGAAGAACCAACCGGACGCCGGGAGAAGATGAAGCGGAGGGACCCCCGAAGCCGGAAGAAGACCCCCGAAGCCGGAGGAAGATCCCCCCCCTGGAGCTGTTTAATAAAATATTTTAAAAACCTGTGTAGTGTGTTTTATTACTTACACTTTTTTCCTAGGTAAATGGGTAGGGGTACCATGTACCCCATACTCATTTACATAGGGTGGGGGGCCGGGATCTGGGGGCCCCCTTATTAAAGGGGGCTCCCAGATTCCGATAAGCCCCCGCCCGCAGACCCCGACAACCAACGGCCAGGGTTGTCGGGAAGAGGCCCTTGTCCTCATCAACATGGGGACAAGGTGCTTTGGGGGGGGGGGGGCGCAGGGCGCCCCCCTCCCCCAAAGCACCCACCCCCCATGTTGAGGGCATGCGGCCTGGTACGGTTCAGGAGGGGGGGGGGGGCGCTCGCTCGTCCCCACCCCCTTTCCTGACCGGCCAGGCTGCGTGCTCGGATCGGGGTCTGGTATGGATTTTAGGGGGACCCCACGCCGTTTTTTCGGCGTAGCGGGGTTCCCCTTTATAATCCATACCAGACCTAAGGGCCTGGTATGCCCCGCGACGGGGCTAGCAAGGTGTCAATCTCGCCGATAAAAGCGGCAAGATTGACATCCTTCTCTAGTCCCGTCGCACCTGAGTCACGTTCAAAATGAACGGACTTGTCCGTGTGTGGGCAAGTCCGTTCATTCTGAAAGTCCGCCGGAACTCCGGCGAAAGTCCGTCGGAAAGACGGGCGGACTTAGCCCGCCGGAAAATCCCGGCGTGTGTGGGCAAGTCCGTTCGTTTTAAAGTCCGGCGCACCTGGCGGACAAAGTCCGTCGGAAAGTGTGCCGGACCAAGTAGGATAGAAAGTCCGCTCGTGTGTACGCGGCATTAGTCATTAAAGGGTTAATCTGAGTGATATAAATTTTAATGAAGAAGAAATTAAAGTTTTAGATTTAGGACTTAGGTATGCACCAAGTGGACACTGAGTTTAAACATACTAAATTTAGAAATAGATCTATATTCCACCTGAAAACACAGCATAATGATAGTTTAGATGTTTTTAGGAAATTGGTAGAAGAGGATATCAAGCAATTAAAAACAGGAAAGACAAAAGAAAATAATATCTGGAAGACAATAAAGAGCATAGAGAAGGAAAAAGGAGTGGTCGTGCGCCCAGCCGATAAAGGAGGGGGCTTAGTTATCCTGAATAAAAAAGATTACGAAGTGGAGATGGATAATTTATTGAAAGTGGAAGGAACATACAACATACTTAAGACTATCCAAAGAAGGAGTATGAGAAGAAACTAAGAAAGTATGTAACAATGGGGAAGGACAGAGGAATTTTTAATAAGAAGGAAGCAAGGTATTTAGTGCCAGAAGTAGCAAAAACACCGGTAATTTATTATGTCCCCAAAATACATAAGAATCAAGAGACGCACCCAGGAATACCAATTGTGAGCAGGATCGACTCACTATTCTCGAGGCTAGGGGAATAGCTGGACCAAAACCTACACCCATTGGGAAGAGGGAAGATCTTATTTAAAGGATAGCAGACAGTTGATACAGGAGTTAAAGCAACTTAAAGTAGAAGGAGATTTTTTGGTCACTATTGATGTCAACTCGCTATATACAAATATAATACAAAAAGATGGCCTTAACAGTGCAGAATGGGCATTACAAAAACAAACGGATATAAAGCAAGAACAGATAGACTATATCTTGGAAGGCTTGGAGATGGCTATGAGTAGCAACTACTTCTGGTACAAGGGGAACCACTATGCACAGACAAAAGAAGTGTCCATGGGAGACAAATAGGCGCCAAGTGTGGTAAACATATACATGAACAGATAGGAGGAAGAACAAGTGTTCAGTATAAGTAGACCAAACCTTAAATTATATTGGAGATATATTGATGATATTGTAATATGGAATGGCACAGAAGAAACACTACAGGAGTTTTTTGATGAAATTAACCAAAATATCTATGGTATCACTTTCTCTGGATACAGAGTAGACACAGTATTGACTATTTGGACCTACAAATTTATAAAGAAAATGGAAAATTACAAACAAAAACTTTCTTTAACCACTCCCGCCCGGCAGATAGCAAAATGACAGCCAGGAAGTGGTTCAGTTATCCTGACTGGGCGTCATATGACGTCCAGCAGAATAAGCCATGATTGCATGCCCTAGGGGGCGTGCAGCGCATCGATCGCTGTTGTGGTGTGTCAGTCTGACACATTGCAACACCAACCTCGGTAAAGAGCCTCTGACAGAGGCTCTTTACCACGTAATCAGCCATGTCCAATCACAGCTGATCACAATGTAAACAGGAAGAGACGTTTATCGGCTTTTCCTCACTCGCGTCTAATAGATGCGAGTAGAGGAGAGACGATCGGCTGCTCTCCTGACAGGGGGGTCTGTGCTGCTTATTAGCACAGCCCCCCTGCAGATGCCCACCCAGGACCAGCAGGGATGCCGCCAGGACCACCAGGGATGCCCACAAAGGATGCCCACCAAGTATGCCACCCTGAAGCACCAGGGATATGCCAATCAGTGCCCAGGCAGATGCCAATCAGTGCCCATCAGCAATGCCTGCCAGTACCAGTGCCATCAGTGATGCCTATCAGTGCCATCTATCAGTGTCACCTATCAGTGCCACCTATCAGTGCCCATCAGTGCCACCTATCAGTGCCCATCAACACCACCTATCAGTGCCACTCATAAGTACCCATCAGTGCAGCCTTTCAGTGCCCATCAGTGTCACTTATCAGTGCCCATCAGTGCCCATCATTGCCACCTATGAGTGCCCATCAGTGCCACCTATCAATGCCCATCAGAGCTGCATATCAGTGCCCATCGTCAGTGCCACCTCATTGGTGCCTCCTCATCGGTGCCACCCTATCAGTGCCCGTCAGTGCAGCCTCATCAGTGCCTATCAGTGAAGGAGAAAATGTACTTATTTACAAAATTTTATAACAGAAACAAAAAAAAACTTTTTTTTTCAAAATTTTTGGTCTTTTTTTATTTGTTTAGCAAAAAATAAAAACCGCAGAGGTGATCAAATACCACCAAAAGAAAGTTCTATTTGTGGGAACAAAATGATAAAAAAATTTTGTTTGGGCACAGTGTAGCATGACTGCGCAATTGTCATTTAAAAAGTGACAGCGCTGAAAGCTGAAAATTGGCTTGGGTAGGAAGGGGGGAAGTGCCTGGTATTGAAGTGGTTAAACAAACAGATAGAAATGAGTATATACCCACAAAAAGTTGCCATCATCCTAAATGGATAGGTAATATACCCAAAGGGCAGTTGTAGGGAGGACAACCAGACCACTGCATGTCCGAATACAAGAACATAGTTGTAATATAAAAAGAGAACATCACCATAGAATCCATCACTTCTGACTTTCTATGGCATAGACAAAATCTCAGGGCACTGGAGAAGTGATGACAAAAAGAAGAAAATCTCACAAAATGAAACCAGATGGATTTCCTTGCTTAATACCCTCCAACCAGATGGTATTAACATAGACATTGATTTAAACTGCTTCATTACTAATTTTTAACCCACTATCTATGCATTCAAATAGGTCCTTTAACACATATCACATCCTAAGTAGTAGTCTCCAACCTTTGGATTTTTTAAGATTTCAATACTCATGTACAAGACAGGTTCCATACATGAGCCAATCTAATATTTAATACTATCCTTCCTTCAAAGACAATATCCCTTTGTATTTTTATGCTAATTTTGTCCAGATAATTCCAACCTTTTTAATCCATACCTACTGATTTCCTATTTTTCTATTTATTGTTCTATTTCTATTTTTTTCTATTTTCTATTGCTTTACAAGTTTATCTCCTATTGTCACCTAATCGCCAATACATAGTTTTAGTCACTTAGGTTCCTTATATGGGTTTTTAACAAAAAAATTACATTTATTATATTAAAAATATTTTAATTCGAATAGATATAGTTCAATATTTGTAATTTATCTACAGTTCCCCATGTAGTTAATTTTATATATTAATTTTATGTAACATGGGTACTATGTAATTTTATATATTTAATTAGTATGTGTGGTCTAATAATAGGTGGTGTCCCCTGAGCAGCATTTGAAACGGACCCGGGAATTGGTGACATGGTTGAGGAATTCACACACGTGTCTTCTCCTCCAAAGTACCCGTGGCCAGATCTATCTTCCATTTTCTCCAAGTTACTTCATCTAACTGGAATTATTAATAGCAAAGGAATGTAAAAGGTCAGGTTTTATAAAGCAATATCAGAACAAACTAACTAAACATGGCTGCCGAAGGTACATACTATTATACCGATTGTAATGCACAACATATTAATTACTGTCAATTTTTGAATCTCTGTTATTAATTTAGTCAATTCACATGGATGAACTTTGCACGATATATTAATTACTGTTATTTTTTTTGCAATCGATTTATTCATTTTTTTTCATTTTATTTACAATAGTTTTAATCTCACAGATTACTACGGTTAGCCATCTCAATTGTATTATAATTTGGGTCACTTTATATGGAGTGCAATATTAGCACATGTCACCTTACACACTGAATTATTTAAGGTTGTGTGCACCATTGAAGAGTGTCACCTGACATTTTATATTTTGTTTATTTCACATATATATTAATTTTCTTCACACATACTTATTCATATTTGTTTTGTGTATTGGTTTACATTACTCACAGGTTAGGAGCACATGTCACTTTAATAAAACATACCAATACCCAGGAGCGCCATTACCACCATATTACTACATAGGGATGAGCCGAACACCCCCCTGTTCGGTTCGCACCAGAACATGCGAACAGGAAAAAAGTTCATTCGAACATGCGAACACCGTTAAAGTCTATGGGACACGAACATGAATAATCAAAAGTGCTAATTTTAAAGGCTTATATGAAAGTTATTGTCATAAAAAGTGTTTGGGGACCTGGGTCCTGCCCCAGGGGACATGGATCAATGCAAAAAAAAGTTTTAAAAACGGCCGTTTTTTCAGGAGCAGTGATTTTAATAATGCTTAAAGTCAAACAATAAAAATGTAATATCCCTTTAAATTTCGTACCTGGGGGGTGTCTATAGTATGCCTGTAAAGGGGCGCATGTTTCCTGTGTTTAGAACAGTCTGACAGCAAAATGACATTTTGAAGGAAAAAACTCATTTAAAACTACTCGCGGCTATTGCATTGCCGACAATACACATAGAAGTTCATTGATAAAAACGGCATGGGAATTCCCCAAAGGGGAACCCCGAACCAAAATTAAAAAAAAAAAATGACGTGGGAGTCCTCCTAAATTCCATACCAGGCCCTTCAGGTCTGGTATGGATATTAAGGGGAACCCCGGCCAAAATTAAAAAAAAAAAAATGACGTGGGGTTCCCCCTAAATTCCATACCAGACCCTTCAGGTCTGGTATGGATTTTAAGGGGAACCCCGCGCCAAAAAAAAAAAAAAAAAACGGCGTGGGGTCCCCCCAAAAATCCATACCAGACCCTTATCCGAGCACGCAACCTGGCAGGCCGCAGGAAAAGAGGGGGGGACGAGAGTGCGGCCCCCCCTCCCTCCTGAACCGTACCAGGCCACATGCCCTCAACATTGGGAGGGTGCTTTGGGGTAGCCCCCCAAAACACCTTGTCCCCATGTTGATGAGGACAAGGGCCTCATCCCCACAACCCTGGCCGGTGGTTGTGGGGGTCTGCGGGCGGGGGGCTTATCGGAATCTGGAAGCCCCCTTTAACAAGGTGACCCCCAGATCCCGGCCCCCCCCCTGTGTGAAATGGTAAGGGGGTACATAAGTACCCCTACCATTTCACGAAGAAAGTGTCAAAAATGTTAAAAATGACAAGAGACAGTTTTTGACAATTCCTTTATTTAAATGCTTCTTCTTTCTTCTATCTTCCTTCATCTTCTGGTTCTTCTGGTTCTTCTGGCTCTTCTGGTTCTTCCTCCGGCGTTCTCGTCCAGCATCTCCTCCGCGGCGTCTTCTGTCTTCTTCTCCTCGGGCCGCTCCGCACCCATGGCATGGGGGGGAGGCTCCCGCTCTTCTCTTCTTCTTTTCTTCTCTTCTTCTCTTCTTCATTTTCTTCTCCGGGCCACTCCGCAATCCATGCTGGCATGGAGGGAGGCTCCCGCTGTGTGACGGCGCTCCTCGTCTGACAGTTCTTAAATAACGGGGGGGGCGGGGCCACCCGGTGACCCCGCCCCCCTCTGACGCACGGTGACTTTACGGGACTTCCCTGTGGCATTCCCCGTGACGTCACAGGGAAGTCCCGTCAAGTCACCGTGCGTCAGAGGGGGGCGGGGTCACCGGGTGGCCCCGCCCCCCCCGTTATTTAAGAACTGTCAGACGAGGAGCGCCATCACACAGCGGGAGCCTCCCTCCATGCCAGCATGGATTGCGGAGCGGCCCGGAGAAGAAAAGAAGAAAAGAAGAAGAGAAGAAAAGAAGAAGAGCGGGAGCCTCCCCCCCATGCCATGGGTGCGGAGCGGCCCGAGGAGAAGAAGATAGAAGACGCCGCGGAGGAGATGCTGGACGAGAACGCCGGAGGAAGAACCAGAAGAGCCAGAAGAACCAGAAGATGAAGGAAGATAGAAGAAAGAAGAAGCATTTAAATAAAGGAATTGTCAAAAACTGTCTCTTGTCATTTTTAACATTTTTGACACTTTTTTCGTGAAATGGTAGGGGTACTTATGTACCCCCTTACCATTTCACACAGGGGGGGGGCCGGGATCTGGGGGTCACCTTGTTAAAGGGGGCTTCCAGATTCCGATAAGCCCTCCGCCCGCAGACCCTCACAACCACCGGCCAGGGTTGTGGGGATGAGGCCCTTGTCCTCATCAACATGGGGACAAGGTGTTTTGGGGGGCTACCCCAAAGCACCCTCCCAATGTTGAGGGCATGTGGCCTGGTATGGTTCAGGAGGGAGGGGGGGCCGCACTCTCGTCCCCCCCTCTTTTCCTGCAGCCTGCCAGGTTGCGTGCTCGGATAAGGGTCTGGTATGGATTTTTGGGGGGACCCCACGCCGTTTTTTTTTTTTTTTTGGCGCGGGGTTCCCCTTAAAATCCATACCAGACCTGAAGGGTCTGGTATGGAATTTAGGGGGAACCCCACGTCATTTTTTTTTTTTAATTTTGGCCGGGGTTCCCCTTAATATCCATACCAGACCTGAAGGGCCTGGTATGGAATTTAGGGGGACTCCCACATCATTTTTTTTTTTAAATTTTGGTTCGGGGTTCCCCTTTGGGGAATTCCCATGCCGTTTTTATCAATGAACTTCTATGTGTATTGTCGGCAATGCAATAGCCGCGAGTAGTTTTAAATGAGTTTTCTCCTTCAAAATGTCATTTTGCTGTCAGACTGTTCTAAACACAGGAAACATGCGCCCCTTTACAGGCACACTATAGACACCCCCCAGGTACGAAATTTAAAGGGATATTACACTTTTATTGATTGACTTTAAGCATTATTAAAATCACTGCTCCTGAAAAAACGTCCGTTTTTAAAACTTTTTTTTGCATTGATCCATGTCCCCTGGGGCAGGACCCAGGTCCCCAAACACTTTTTATGACAATAACTTGCATATTAGCCTTTAAAATTAGCACTTTTGATTTCTCCCATAGACTTTTAAAGGGTGTTCCGCGGCATTCGAATTTGCCGCGAACACCCCAAATTGTTCGCTGTTCGGTGAACTTGCGAACAGCCAATGTTCGAGTCGAACATGAGTTCGACTCGAACTCGAAGCTCATCCCTATTACTACAATATTTTTTAATCTTAGACCCTACTTAGTAGGTGTCACGGTGGAGGCAGCAGCTATTAGCGTCAGATCATTAGGTTATTGCCATCAGTGCGGGACATTCCTTATTTATTCACAAGGGAGCTTGAGAGCAGGAGGTCTTAAGAGGAATATTTTGGGTGCTATTTGGAGACTAGGTTAGTGATGTATCTTGGGGCAGAGTTGTGAATGGCTTGGTAGTGTTGATGTTAGTATTTTAAATTTAATTCACTGGGTGATTGGAAGCCAGTGTAGGGATTGGCGGAGAGGGGTGGCAGACACTGAGCGGTTGGTAAGGCAGGTGAGTATGGCAGCAGCATTCATGATAAACTGAAGCTGGGAGAGCCTATGGAGAGCTAGGCCTATGAGAAGGGAGTTGCAATAGGTGAGAGATAACAAGGGAGTGAATGAGTAGCTTGGTGGTTTCATTAGTTAAAAAGGGGCACATTTTAGAGATGTTACGGAGGTAAAGTCTACAAGCTTTTGACAATGATTGGATTTGGGGCTGAAAGGACAAGTCAGAGCCTAGGATTACACCTAGTACCCTGACGTGAGGGGAGGGATTGATGGTTGCATTATTGATCTTGATGGAAAAGTCATGGAAGGGGGCCCCGGCAGGGGGGAACATTATCAGCTCGGTTTTAAAGAGATTTCGTTTAAGGAAGTGGTGCGACATCCATGTTGATATGTCAGTTAGTAATGCGAGAGGGGACTGAAGAAGTGAGGTGAGATGTAGAAATATTTGGGTGTCATCGGCATAGAGATGGTATTGGAAGCCATGGGAGGTTATCAAGTGACCAAGGGAGGAGGTGTGGATAGAGAAAAGAAGGGGTCCATGAGGTGTTCAGTGGAACAGGAAACAGTTGTGAGAGGGCTGTGTGGGGACTTCCAAGGCATGTCACTTCCGCTATTTTGGAACACAGATGGTATGCAAACCAGCATTTTCATCTTGATCGTGATGCTGTAATTGCTCTACCTTGGTGTTAGTGCAATCTTATTTGTTCTTAATAAATTTCTTAACATTCTACACTATGAGCCCCTTCTTCTCATCTCCTCCTTATATGAGACATTTTCCAATTATCAAAAGGCACAGGAGCGCCGTATTGTTGGTTTGGTTCTGGATTCCCTCTTGTACATTCAAGTTTCTGGCTGGATGCAAGTGTTATGAGCCTATAACTTGCCAAATGGAGAGTACCAAACTCTGTTCTTGACTTCCTGTAATTGGGGTCAAGATGTTCTGGTGAGTGAGCTGCATATACATATGGTGGTGGAGAGGAAGCATTCGTTTTGGTGTTGAAGCATCACTTCTTCGCCTGGATCCATTTTGGACTTTTGTGTTTTTGTTTCAATTTTTGGAATAATTGGATATTACTTATATATATTTTGTTATGTTAGATGGTGATAGAAGTGGCAAAGTCACATGAGTTTGGTGTGAACACTTATATGTATAAGAAAAATCTTCGTTATATTTTTTATAGAACTATTTCTCATCTTTTGTCATAAGTTTTGATGTCACATTTGAGGAGCATGCACATTTTCATGGTAAATTGCGAGCGTGGTTATAAATTAGTTACACATACACTACAGAAATGCCTGGGTAAACACTAAAGTACTGTATATGTAGGCTGCATGCATTTTATGGTTTGGTTTTCAATTCTGACTGGAGTGTACCTTTAACTTAGTTGATAATGATCAGATGGGATTGCTGCACTTAAAATTTATTAGGAAAAATCAAATTCCATTCAGTGTCAAATGCATTGCATGATGGTTTCGGGCTATACAGATAGCACCCTTCTTCAGAGCAAGACACATACAATAATAATGATCAAGCAAGGGAAAGAAAATTTTGGGACTTTAAATGAAGCAAGCACCAAAGGGGTGCCCACCTCCTTCCCTAACATTAGTTAAATGTTATCTCTTCTTGTTTTTTACAATAATAATGATCTTTACAAGCGCATTTATACACTCCTATCTCATATGGAATCAATCAATGAATCAGTCATTTATTACCAATAAGGATAATCAACAAATGAAGAAAACATGTAGACATATATGGAATCATGGGTCATCAGGTGCCATCACTTTTCTTATTACATTCAATATGCTCTAACGAAGAACAAAACACATATAGTGAATACATGTATATAACCGGCTATGAAAATAAAAAGATCACTGTTTTTTTTTTTTTTAAATAAAAATAAAGAATAAGTCAAAGAGATAAATATAGATCAAAATCAGAATTCAATCCATTAGGCAATAATGTATTTAAACAGTGTATCCATTGAACCTCCCGCTTTCTAAGGGTTAATTCCCTATTCCCTCCACGTCTGTTCTTAGGTATACCATCTATAACCATAAATCTTAATTGAGAAACAGTATGTCCCTTCTCTATGAAATGTTGGGGTAAGGGTAAATTGTCTAATTTATCCCTGATGGAATACTTGTGTCTAGCAATCCTATCTTTAACCTTTTGGGTGGTTTCTCCTACATATAATAACCCACATGGACACATTATTATGTATACAACATAAGATGATTGGCAAGTGTAATGATTTTTAATGCCAATATTATACCCTCTATGTGGATGGGAGATAGATTTTCCTTTTATCATGCTGTTGAATTGGATGCAACACAGACAGGGAAATGAGCCAGTTACATTGTCCCAAAAAGGTTGTAAGAGGTGAGGGAGGACGATATTGATCAGATTTGACCAATCTGTCATATATCGTCCGACCTAATGACATAACCATCATGCAGGATAGACCAGTGTTTCTTTACCATATTGTAAACCCTAGTGGAATAAGGATGAAATTGTGAGATGAAGGGAAGACGTTGAGAGTTACTATGTACAGGTCTGTGACAGAGCAGATCATCTTGTTCCATTTTGATAATTTTTCTTAGGATAACCTCGTTTTTGTAGTTTCCCTTCCATCTCATCTAATCTGACATTCATTAAATCTGGATCAATAACAATCCGGGATAAACGGACCAATTGGCTACGAGGAATGGATTTGAAAATACCAGATGGATGAAAACTTGAGTACAATAATAGCTGGTTACACTCTGTAGGCTTTGTATATAAATCACTAACTATGTGTTGTTCATTAATGCTTAACAAGGTGTCCAAAAAAGGCATTTGAATGTCAGTGACTGTCATGTTCAATTTTAAGCCAGGGATTAGGGAATTAAGGTACATGTTGAATACATTTAAAGATTCTAAGTCGCCTGACCAGATTGCAAAGGCGTCATCGATGAATTTGTACCAACATGTGCAGTTTTGAATAAATAAATTGCAATGATAAATGAAAGCATTCTCTATCATGTGCATGAATGCATTGGCGTATGGGGGGGTCGACATCAGAACCCATCGCAGCTCCGATGAGCTGTAAATAGTATTTTTCTTTAAAAAGAAAAAAGTTTTCCTCCAAAGCGATCAATAATAATTGTATCAAAAAGGTAATGTGTGTAGACGTATATTTATTTGAGTGAATCAATAGTCGTCGGTAGGCCTCTATGCCCAAATCATGGGGTATGGCAGTGTATAAATGCGCTACATCCCAGGTGACTAACATAGACCCTGATCTCGTATGTAAAATTGTGTAGTTTCTATAATGCCCTGTACACACGATCGGACTTTCCAACGGAATATGTGCGATCGGAGCTTGTTGTCGGAAATTCCGACCGTGTGTGGGCTCCATCTGACTTTTTCCATCCATTTCCGACACACAAAGTTTGAGCACAGGCTATAAAATTCCGATCCTTTAAATTCCGATTGTGTGTAGACAAATCCGACGGACAAAGTGCCATGCATGCTCAGAATAAATTAAGAGATGAAAGCTATTGGCTATTGCCCCATTTATAGTCCCGATGTATGTGTTTTACGTCACCGCGTTCGGAACGATCAGATTTTCTGACAACTTTGTGCGACCGTGTGTATGCAAGATAAGTTTGAGCCAACATCCGTCGGAAAAAATCCATGGATTTTGTTGTTGGAATGTCCGATCAATGTCCGATCGTGTGTACAGGACATAAGGGGTGTAAGACATTTGTCCAAAAAATTAGCAATCGGTGTGGTAATGGAATCTGTGCTGGAAACTATGGGACGTCCTTTAAAGGATTTTTATGTATTTTAGGCAATACGTATATAATAGGAGTGACGGGATGTTCAGATATAAGATATTTTTTAGTATCAGTATCAATGATTCGTTGATTTTCTGCATATGTAATCACCTTTTTAATCCTGTCTTGTATGCGCAAAACAGGATTATTATGTAATTGAACATAGGTTTTAGTATCTGCTAGCTGTCTCAAAATTTCACTTTCATATGCTATTGTGTCCATGATCACTATTGATCCACCCTTGTCTTCGGGCTTGATAGTGATATCGGGCTGCGCAGACAAGGAGGTGAGAATATCAAGTTCTTCCCGACTTAGATTGTTAGGTATTTGGTCCTGTTTAGTACCATCATATAAAAAGGAGCCTATTTCCTCTTCAACTTTGCCAATAAATACTTCAGCTGCAGCTCATGAAGTAGGAGGGGTAAACTGACTCTTGTTTCTTAATCCCATAGTGTGAATGGATAAAGGCAATATATTAGAAATATATTTGGAAGTGTTAGAGGCATACTGTAGTATGCCTTTAACTGGATTTGTCTAAAAAAAATTATATAAATCTTGCTTTAACACAAACGTATCCATTTTAGCTTTAGGACAAAAGTTTAACTTTAGTTGATGTATTCTATATCATAAAACCTTTCACATCCAATCCAGTGCTCTGAATTAGCCTATTTTAGTATCAGCAGGAGCTTCTATTTAAATATATTTTTCTGCATTATAGTAGTGAGTGAGTAGCTTTTACTACAGTGTATTTGGACTTGGTCTGCACCCAGGGGATTGCTGTTGCAGCACATTTAACTTGATGGCTTTGAGCTGTTTGCAGATAAGGTTTGCTGTTGATGCATTCTATTAAAAATCTGACTAACAGAATACAAGCAGAAAAATATTGTTTAGGAAGGGGTTAAAAATGTTGGGTTCAGGAAACCGCAGATAAGTAAGCCTAAAGTATTTGATTATTATTGCTGTGAGAAAATGTTCAATCAGGAAGAGAAGACAATAATGTAGTAAATTTCAATTAGCATTGGATCAGGACTAACAAACATAATTCGTTTTTAGTAGGAGATTCGTTCAAATCTGGATGTCACAAATGCTGTTGATGCAATTTATTAGAGTTTTACAAAATCAATCGACACTCTTCTAATAATGACCCTGGTACAGAAATGTATTCATACTCGGTGAGTGACTCAGATAAGTGGGGAAAATTTGAGCAACAGTTTATCAATGTAGACAGACACCTCCCCTTACTTTACACCCCAGTGACAGTGGTCAAATTAGTTTCCTTAAGTGTGTTATGACTAAACTAATGAAATATTATGCAATCGTATGCACTTAACCTGGGGTAATAGTATTGTCCTCTATACAATAAATTAAATGCAGCAGGGAAACACAGACATGGAGAAGGAATTTGGAATACATGTTAATAGTTAGCTAAACAGCAGTGCCCATATGAAGTGACAGCTGCAAAAGAAATATAACCTTAAAAAGTATATAGAAAAATACAATACAATACAAATCTAAGGATGAAATTGTCTCTGCATAAGTCACTTGAAAAGCAATTTATTGAACAGGGGTTAACATTTTGGGCACCACACTGTAAGAATATATATATACATATATACATATATATATATACATATATATATATATATATATATATATATATATATATATATATATATATATATATACAATATATGTGGCATTATCAGCTTCCATCTGTGAAGTGTTACAGAATAGCTGTACTCAGGGCCGAAACTGGGGGGGGGGGGGGGCAGGGGGCGCATGCCCTGGGTGACGCAACGCATCTAGGGAGGCACCGCCAGGGGTTCCACCCCCACCTGCACTGGGAACCTCTGCTCTCAGGGTTTCCCTGCTGCCCGGCGAAGTGTAAAGGACAGGCAGGTCTCCCTCCTAGGGACAGCCTATGTCTTTTCTGCGTGAGGCATCCCAGAGAAAGGGAGGCTTCAAAGAAAGCCAGGCTGGATGGGGGGGTGCAGAGGAGGCCCTGGACTGGGGGGTGCAGTGAAGGCCCTGGGCTGAGGGGGGAGTGCAGATGAGGCCCTGGACTGGGGGGGGTTAGAGGAGGCTCTGGACTGGAGGGTTCAGTGGAGGCCCTGTACTGATGGGGGGTGTGGAGGAGGCCTTGGGCTTGGGAGTGTTGAGGAGGCCCTGGGCTGGATGGTGCAGATGAGGCCCTGACCTGGGGGGACACAGAGGAGCCCTTGGACTTGGGTGATGCAGAGGAGGTCCTGGGCTGGGGGGGTGCAGAGGAGACCCTGGACTTGGGGGATTCAGAGGAGGTTCTGGGCTGGGGGGTGCAGAGGAGGCCCTGGACTGGGGGTGCAGAGGAGGCCCTGGACGGGGGTGCAAAGGAGGCCCTGGACGGTGGGTGCAAAGGAGGCCCTTGACTGGGGGGGTGCAGAGGAGGTGCTGAAGTGGGGGGTGCACAAGACGCCCTGAACTAGGAGGGGGTACACAGGAGACTCTGGACTGAGGGGTGCAGAGGAGGCCCTGGACTAGGAGGGGCATACCCTGGAGGCCCTGGATTAGAGGGGTGTAGAGGAGGCCCTGGACTTTGGGTTGATAAAGAACCTATATTCTGAGAGCAGGGTGCAGAGGAGGCTCTTATTTTTGGGCGGGCTGTAAAGGAGGCCTTGGACTAGGAGAGGAGTGCAAAGGAGACCCTGGACTAGGGGGGGTGGGTGCACAGGAGGCCATTAACTAGAAAATTGTGGTTGGAGTGGCAAAGGCTTCTGGATAAGGGGGGTACAAGGGAGATACTGGACTAGATACTGGACGAGGGACTGGACTAGGTGAAGGGTTGCCTGGAGGTCCCAGATTAGTAGAGGGGGTGTCTGGAGGCCCTGGACTAGGGAAGCAGGTGTCTGGAGGCCCTGGATTATGAGAGGGGGATCGTGGAGGCCCTCTGGACTAGGAAAGAGGGTGACAGAAGGACCTTCCAGCTTCAGGAAGAAAGAGCCTGGATCTAAAGCCTGGGCTGAGGAAGAGCCTGCCTGGGCCCTGGAGGGTAAGTTTACAACATAAATGGGGACATTTAACAATTGTTGCAAGTAATGTCAAACAGGAGCAGAGAGACAGGTTGTGTAATAGATTTATTAAAGGAGAAGTGCAGCCAAAGCCTGTTTGGTTGTACTTCTCCTGTTGATCACAGCAGTGCAGATTGTTTTGCATCCCTGTGACCCATCTGATGTCACAGAGTCAGTCCAGGCTGGGGAAAGATCTCAACCATATGGTTGGGATCCACTGGACCGGCACCTAGCTCAGCCTCTCAGCAAGCCGCTGAGAGCCTGAGCTGGCCACTCCCGCCCCCTCCACAGCCCAGTGTTTCAGTGAGCATGGGGGGCAGAGCCAGTGACTGACAGCCACCAGCTCAGGGAGCACTGAGAACTGAGTGATCGGCTGTTTGATTACGCAGTTCACAGCCTTAGAGCCGGCGGCGGGCAGATGCAGCATCTACCATACTAGTATCTTCCCATACTTTTCTTTTAATTACCCGACATCTCCTCTTTCCTGCTATTTGGTCCACATGATGACAATTAAGCCTCATTCACATGGAACATATGCGTCCATGCCCAGTGTGATGGCTGTGTACTGCATGGGGATGCATGGTGTCCTGTGAATCTCTGTGAAGGCAGTCCAGTCAAAGTCAATTGGGGCACAGAAACTGCATGGCTTCTGCATTCAGATCTGTGCACTCACTTCTATAGGTGACTCTCTCTGGTGGATGCAGATGCAGCAAAAACTGGCACAGCATACAGGACCTGTCTCAGCGCCGGTCTGAATGAGCCCTTAGGGGAATTTATCAAAACTAGAGCAGATAGAATTTGGAACAGCTGTGCATGGCAACCAATCAGCTCATAGCTTTCATTTTTAAAGCTGAACAAGCTGAAGATAGAAGCTGATGGGTTGCCATGGGCAGCTGTTTCAAATTCTTACTGCACCAGTTTTGATAAATTCCCCTCACTGCATTTTACATTTCTTACTCCTGATTACTGCATTCTAAGTTCAGCACATTCTTTGTTAACCACTTAAGGACCGCCTAACGCCGATTTACGTCGGCAAGGCGGCACGGGCAGGCAAAATCACGTACATGTACGTGATTTGCCTCTCGCGGGTGGGGGGTCCGATCGGACCCCCCCCCGGTGCCCGAAGCGGTCCCGTTCTGTTCCCCGGCGATCCGAGATGAGGGGGAGGCCATCCGTTCGTGGCCCCCCCCTCGCGATCGCCGCCGGCCAATGGGAACACTCCTTTGCTGCTGTATGCTAAACAGCAGCAAAGGAAATGATGTCATCTCCCCTCGGCTCGGTATTTTCCGTTCCAGCGCCGAGGGGAGAAGACATCAATGTGAGTGCACAACACACTACACACACAGTAGAACATGCCAGGCATACAAAACACCCCGATCCCCCCCCCGATCGCCCCCCGATCCCCCCCCAATCACCCCCCCCCCCCCCCGTCACAAACTGACACCAGCAGGTTTTTTTTTTTTTTTTTTTTTTTTTTTTTTCTGATTACTGCATAGTGTCAGTTTGTGACAGTTACAGTGTTGGGACAGTTAGTATTACCCCCCTTTAGGTCTAGGGTACCCCCCTAACCCCCCCTAATAAAGTTTTAACCCCTTGATCACCCCCCGTCACCAGTGTTGCTAAGCGATCATTTTTCTGATCGCTGTATTAGTGTCGCTGGTGACGCTAGTTAGTGAGGTAAATATTTAGGTTCGCTGTCAGCGTTTTATAGTGACAGGGACCCCCATATACTACCTAATAAATGTTTTAACCCCTTGATTGCCCCCTAGTTAACCCTTTCACCACTGATCACCGTATAACCGTTACGGGTGAAGCTGGTTAGTTTGTTTATTTTTTATAGTGTCAGGGCACCCGCCGTTTATTACCTAATAAAGGTTTAGCCCCCTGATCGCCCGGCGGTGATATGCGTCGCCCCAGGCAGCGTCAGATTAGCGCCAGTACCGCTAACACCCACGCACGCAGCATGCGCCTCCCTTAGTGGTATAGTATCTGATCGGATCAATATCTGATCTGATCAGATCTATACTAGCGTCCCCAGCAGTTTAGGGTTCCCAAAAACACAGTGTTAGCGGGATCAGCCCAGATACCCGCTAGCACCTGCGTTTTGCCCCTCCGCCCAGCCCACCCAAGTGCAGTATCGATCGATCACTGTCACTTACAAAACACTAAACGCATAACTGCAGCGTTCGCAGAGTCAGGCCTGATCCCTGCGATCGCTAACAGTTTTTTTGGTAGCATTTTGGTGAACTGGCAAGCAAGCACCAGGCAGCGTCAGGTTAGCGCCAGTACCGCTAACACCCACGCACGCACCGTACACCTCCCTTAGTGGTATAGTATCTGATCGGATCAATATCTGATCCGATCAGATCTATACTAGCGTCCCCAGCAGTTTAGGGTTCCCAAAAACGCAGTGTTAGCGGGATCAGCCCAGATACCTGCTAGCACCTGCGTTTTGCCCCTCCGCCCAGCCCACCCAAGTGCAGTATCGATCGATCACTGACACTTACAAGGCACTAAACGCATAACTGCAGCGTTCGCAGAGTCAGGCCTGATCCCTGCGATCGCTAACAGTTTTTTTGGTAGCATTTTGGTGAACTAGCAAGCACCGGCCCCAGGCAGCGTCAGGTTAGCGCCAGTACCGCTAACACCCACGCACGCAGCATACGCCTCCTTTAGTGGTATAGTATCTGAACGGATCAATATCTGATCCGATCAGATCAGATCTATACTAGCGTCCCCAGCAGTTTAGGGTTCCCAAAAACGCAGTGTTAGCGGGATCAACCCAGATACCTGCTAGCACCTGCGTTTTGCCCCTCCGCCCGGCCCAGTCCAGCCCACCCAAGTGCAGTATCGATCGATCACTGTCACTTACAAAACACTAAACGCATAACTGCAGCGTTCGCAGAGTCAGGCCTGATCCCTGCGATCGCTAACAGTTTTTTTGGAAGCTTTTTATTGAACTGGCAAGCACCAGCGGCCTAGTACACCCCGGTCATAGTCAAACCAGCACTGCAGTAACACTTGGTGACGTGGCGAGTCCCATAAGTGCAGTTCAAGCTGGTGAGGTGACAAGCACAAGTAGTGTCCCGCTGCCACCAAAAAGACAAACACAGGCCCGTCGTGCCCATAGTGCCCTTCCTGCTGCATTCGCCAATCCTAATTGGGAACCCACCACTTCTGCAGCGCCCGTACTTCCCCCATTCACATCCCCCAACGAAATGCAGTCGGCTGCATGAGAGGCATTTTTATGTGCTCCCGAGTACCCCTACCCAACGAACCCCCCCCAAAAAGATGTTGTGTCTGCAGCAAACGCGGATATAGGCGTGACACCCGCTATTATTGTCCCTTCTGTCCTGACAATCCTGGTCTTTGCATTGGTGAATGTTTTGAACGCTACCATACACTAGTTGAGTATTAGCGTAGGGTACAGCATTGCACAGACTAGGCACACTTTCACAGGGTCTCCCAAGATGCCATCGCATTTTGAGAGACCCGAACCTGGAACCGGTTACAGTTATAAAAGTTAGTTACAAAAAAAGTGTAAAAAAAAAAAAAAAATATATATAAAATAAAAAAAAATAGTTGTCGTTTTATTGTTCTCTCTCTCTATTCTCTCTCTCTATTGTTCTGCTCTTTTTTTACTGTATTCTATTCTGCAGTGTTTTATTGTTATTGTTATTGTTATTGTTATTGTTATTATGTTTTATCATGTTTGTTTTTCAGGTATGTAATTATTTATACTTTATTGTTTACTGTGCTTTATTGTTAACCATTTTTTTGTCTTCAGGTACGCCATTCACAACTTTGAGTGGTTATACCAGAATGATGCCTGCAGGTTTAGGTATCATCTTGGTATCATTCTTTTCAGCCAGCGGTCGGCTTTCATGTAAAAGCAATCCTAGCGGCTAATTAGCCTCTAGACTGCCTTTACAAGCCGTGGGAGGGAATGCCCCCCCCCCCCCACCGTCTTCCGTGTTTTTCTCTGGCTCTCCTGTCTCAACAGGGAACCTGAGAATGCAGCTGGTGATTCAGCCAGCTGACCATAGAGCTGATCAGAGACAAGAGTGGCTCCAAACATCTCTATGGCCTAAGAAACCGGAAGCTACGAGCATTTTATGACTTAGATTTCGCCGGATGTAAATAGCGCCATTGGGAAATTGGGGAAGCATTTTATCACACCGATCTTGGTGTGGTCAGATGCTTTGAGGGCAGAGGAGAGATCTAGGGTCTAATAGACCCCAATTTTTTCAAAAAAGAGTACCTGTCACTACCTATTGCTATCATAGGGGATATTTACATTCCCCGAGATAACAATAAAAATGATTTAAAAAAAAAAAAAATGAAAGGAACAGTTTAAAAATAAGATAAAAAAGCAAAAAAATAATAAAGAAAAAAAAAAAAAAAAAAAAAAGCACCCCTGTCGCCCCCTGCTCTTGCGCTAAGGCGAACGCAAGCGGCGGTCTGTCGTCAAACGTAAACAGCAATTGCACCATGCATGTGAGGTATCGCCGCGAAGGTCAGATCGAGGGCAGTAATTTTTGCAGTAGACCTCCTCTGTAGATCTAAAGTGGTAACCTGTAAAGGCTTTTAAAGGCTTTTAAAAATGTATTTATTTTGTTGCCACTGCACGTTTGTGCGCAATTGTAAAGCATGTCATGTTTGGTATCCATGTACTCGGTCTAAGATCATCTTTTTTATTTCATCAAACATTTGGGCAATATAGTGTGTTTTAGTGCATTAAAATTTAAAAAAGTGTGTTTTTTCCCCAAAAAATGCGTTTGAAAAATCGCTGCGCAAATACTGTGTGAAAAAAAAAAATGAAACACCCACCATTTTAATCTGTAGGGCATTTGCTTTAAAAAAATATATAATGTTTGGGGGTTCAAAGTAATTTTCTTGCAAAAAAAAAAAAACTTTTTCATGTAAAAAATAAGTGTCAGAAAGGGCTTTGTCTTCAAGTGGTTAGAAGAGTGGGTGATGTGTGACATAAGCTTCTAAATGTTGTGCATAAAATGCCAGGACAGTTCAAAACCCCCCCAAATGACCCCATTTTGGAAAGTAGACACCCCAAGCTATTTGCTGAGAGGCATGTCGAGTCCATGGAATATTTTATATTGCGACACAAGTTGCGGGAAAGAGACAAATTTTTTTTTTTTTTTTTTTTTTTTTGCACAAAGTTGTCACTAAATGATATATTGCTCAAACATGCCATGGGGATTTGTGAAATTACACCCCAAAATACATTCTGCTGCTTCTCCTGAGTACGGGGATACCACATGTGTGAGACTTTTTGGGAGCCTAGCCGTGTACGGGACCCTGAAAACCAAGCACCGCCTTCAGGCTTTCTAAGGGGCGTGAATTTTTGATTTCACTCCTCACTGCCTATCACAGTTTCGGAGGCCATGGAATGCCCAGGTGGCACAAAACCCCCCCAAATGACCCCATTTTGGAAAGTAGACACCCCAAGCTATTTGCTGAGAGGTATAGTGAGTATTTTGCAGACCTCACTTTTTGTCACAAAGTTTTGAAATTTGAAAAAAGAAAAAAAAAAAAAGTTTTTTCTTGTCTTTCTTCATTTTCAAAAACAAATGAGAGCTGCAAAATACTCACCATGCCTCTCAGCAAATAGCTTGGGGTGTCTACTTTCCAAAATGGGGTCATTTGGGGGGGGGTTTGTGCCACCTGGGCATTCCATGGCCTCCGAAACGGTGTTAGGCAGTGAAGAGTAAAATCAAAAATTCACGCCCTTAAAAACGCTGAAGGCGGTGATTGGTTTTCGGGGCCCCGTACGCGGCTAGGCTCCCAAAAAGTCCCACACATGTGGTATCCCCATACTCAGGAGAAGCAGCTAAATGTATTTTGGGGTGCAATTCCACATATGCCCATGGCCTGTGTGAGCAATATATCATTTAGTGACAACTTTGTGCAAAAAAAAAAAAAAAAAAAAAAAAAGTGTCACTTTCCCGCAACTTGTGTCAAAATATAAAATATTCCATGGACTCAATATGCCTCTCAGCAAATAGCTTGGGGTGTCTACTTTCCAAAATGGGGTCATTTGGGGGGGGGTTGTGCCACCTGGGCATTCCATGGCCTCCGAAACTGTGATAGGCAGTGAAGAGTGAAATCAAAAAGTTACACCCTTAGAAATCCTGAAGGCGGTGATTGGTTTTCGGGGTCCCATACGCGGCTAGGCTCCCAAAAAGTCCCACACATGTGGTATCCCCGTACTCAGGAGAAGTAGCTGAATATATTTTGGGGTGCAATTCCACATAGGCCCATGGCCTGTGTGAGCAATATATCATTTAGTGACAACTTTTTGTAAATATTTTTTTTTTTTTTTTTTTTTGTCATTATTCAATCACTTGGGACAAAAAAAATAAATATTCAATGGGTTCAACATGCCTATCAGCAATTTCCTTGGGGTGTCTACTTTCCAAAATGGGGTCATTTGGGGGGGTTTTGTACTGCCCTGCCATTTTAGCACCTCAAGAAATGACATAGGCAGTCATAAACTAAAAGCTGTGTAAATTCCAGAAAATGTACCCTAGTTTGTAGACGCTATAACTTTTGCGCAAACCAATAAATATACGCTTATTGACATTTTTTTTACCAAAGACATGTGGCCGAATACATTTTGGCCTAAATGTATGACTAAAATTGAGTTTATTGGATTTTTTTTATAACAAAAAGTAGAAAATATCATTTTTTTTCAAAATTTTCGGTCTTTTTCCGTTTATAGCGCAAAAAATAAAAACTGCAGAAGTGATCAAATACCATCAAAAGAAAGCTCTATTTGTGGGAAGAAAAGGACGCAAATTTCGTTTGGGTACAGCATTGCATAACCGCGCAATTAGCAGTTAAAGCGACGCAGTGCCAAATTGGAAAAAGACCTCTGGTCCTTAGGCAGCATAATGGTCCGGGGCTCAAGTGGTTAAAGTGGTTGTAAAGGTACAAGCTTTTTAATCTTCATGCATTCTATGCATGAAGGTCAAAAACCTTCTGTGTTCAGCAGCCCCCTCCAGCCTCACCTAATTCTTACCTGAGCCTCCTCGATTCAGCGATGTCCACAAGAGCCTTGGCTATCTGGGGACTCGCACTCCTGATTGGCTTTTGGCAGCAGCGTGAGCCATTGGTTCACACTGCTGTCATTCACAGCCAGTGAGCCAATCAGAAGAGGGAGGGAGCGGAGTCATGCCATGGCTACGTGTGTGAATGGACACACAGAGCCGCAGCTCAGGAGCATGCCTGCTTAGGTGCCCTCATAGCAAGCTGCTTGCTGTGAGGCACCCAGAAAGAGGGAGGGGCCAGGAGTGTCGGAGAGGGACCCGAGAAGAGGAGGATCCAAGTAGCTCTGTGTAAAACCACTACACACAGTAGGTAAGTATAACATGTTTATTATTTAGAAAAAAACCAAGACTTTAATATCACTTTAAGGTTAGCAGTGTGTAGTAAAGGATATGCAATAGAACAGTTTTATCATATTAAAATTAGTGTACCGAGGTTTGTACTGTCTGCTACATGTGGCACAGTCATTAAAGCATATGGCCCTTTAAGCATCTAAGCGCCTCTATATTGCCACATACCATGTGCAAACAAATGTCCAGCCCCAGGTGCCAGATGTGCTAGCTATGCCACTGGCTGTACTTTACTGTTCCTTCTCAAAGTATTAGAACTGAGTTCATGTGAGCTCACCCTAGAGGCAAATCTACAAATCGTTAGATTTAAAATAACAACAAAAATATCTCAGAACAAGTATGCAACATAAGCAAATTATTTTAAAAAATGGCTTAATGTTAAACACTTCAATAATAACTCAATATACTGTCCAACTGTTCTTAATGGAAGTACACCATGTATCCCATTTTAATATGTGATAAAAAATGTATAGGAGAGAATACCAGTGGATACAAACTTAACAGGCCAGTAAAATAGAAAGCCACTTTAATTAAAAACAAAAGTCACAAATAGATATATAAAAATTACAATTTCTTTATAAATATAAGAGTGGCTGACATAACATTTATCTATACTTGCAGCTTATTATTCTGTATTAGCCTATACTTTAGTCGTAATTTCATAGTGGTGACATTTGACATCTTTAATAGGCTTATTGGGCAAAAAGTCTAATGCATTACATTATTATCCCCTCACTCTCCATTTAACACTTTTCTCTAAAATATTTGCAGACTTGATAAGTTCCTAACTCTAACATATTTATTTATATCTACACTATATTAGACTCTAAAAGTTATTTTACATAAACATTCTTTTATTACACCAGTACTTGCTATTAAAAACTGCATTCAAGTGGAGGTCCTCTTGTTCCGGTCCATTGTTTCTAGACCTTGAATGCAGTAATGTGATTTCTTTATACATTAATTGTGGGCCATACAGGTTCACCAGTAATTGCCGCTAAGTTTCCAGCTCTGGTTAACCATCTTCTAGACATTATTGACAATCCCTGAATGGTGAAAGCCATTATAGATCATTAATGTTCATCCAATTCAACGGTTTTTAACGATCTGCTATGTAATGGATATAACAAGTTAGAAAATAGTCTTTTAATTTATGTCTAATGATAGCAGCTAGGGAAAGCAGAATAATGGATAATGAAGCCATCTCTGTGAGTTGGGTTCATTTCAGCATCTTGTACCTGATTGTTATGTCATCTGTATCACTTGTCTGGAGATTAAATGGATACAACATTGTGCAAACTGATATTCAAGGTTTTACAGAGTTTAATTACTGTTAAATGTATATTTAGTCAGGTGCTACACTTTGTTACCATAGGATACAGAAAATGTACATTTCCATAACGACTAAATGAATTTCCAAGTCTGCAATTCTGTTATGGTGCATGCGATCCACAAACGAATGTATAGAAACATATTTCTTTGGAAATTCTTGAGTGTTACATTACCTTTGCATGAAATACAATGTGAGCTCTCCACTGGTCTTTAAAATAGCAGTAGTTGAGAAAAAAAATTGTCCATTAATTTAGATATGATTATGTTTTTTACTTATTTTGTTTGTAATATCCAGATATCACCAGCACACCATAATAGATTTAACAGACAGCCATTTATTCTTGTCAAAGGGAAAAATGTGACATTTCAAGTCCACTAGTGGATCCCTTCATCAGCCAGGCAACAGTGGTTGGATGAAGCGATCCTCTAGTGGTCCTGCATATTTTTGTGTGAATAGAATACATTTTATCCTGTTAAATCTATGGTGGTTACATCTAGATATCTTTGAAACCTGTGAGTGACAGCACCATCTATTTACCTGTCACGTCAGCACCCAGTTGGATATGTGACTATACACTACTTGAAGTGCAATACATTTTCTTACTTCTTTTGTTGAAGGTTATAGCGATCTAGTATTTACCACTATGGCCAAAACAACAGTTTTTTTTATTTTCTAGAGGGATTTTTGTGGATTCAGTACTTACCTGCTCTGGGCACCACAGTACAATGTACTGTATGATGGGATGATCTACCTAACAGGGACACAAACAGCTATAAAACATTTTTAGCATAGGTGGGTGTTAGGATTTTCTATCGGGTTTGTCCCTGGTGGAGAGGTGCTCTTAAATTCCTGTGCCACAGGTGATCTTTCCAATGGCGAGATAGGCAACAATAAAAAAAACCTGACAAAGGTTCAAACCTACCATTATCTTTTTTTCTTAAATTACATTATAGAGATTAGTGCAATGCCTTAGTTCAGAGGAACTGGTGTTGGCTGATGTGTTAGATTTTGTTTTCCTTTAGTGGATTCACTTCAATATAGACAACACTGCATTGATAGTAGAGCTAGTGATGCTGAACTCCAGGCCAACAGCTAAATACTTTACTAAAACATATTAAGGGATCTGTCTTTCCTGACATAAAGATTTGTATTTCTGTCCAGCACAGCAGTTTAAGAGACCCTATACAGTCTGTTATATTTCTCCTCCTCCAGCAACTAAATGAAAAGTTTTGTAGGGAAAGCAAGGGAGGGGCAGAGGGGCTAAGGCAGCACAGACAGTAATTAGACACTTCCCGAATAGAAGCTGGCTATGTCATGCAAAGAGGGAGGGGACTGTGCTAGAGAATTGACTAGCGTTGAAAAAGTAACATTTGGTCCAGTTCAAAGGCACATTACAATTTGTTATGTACCTGTATGCAGAGTTACAGAGTTCCAGGCCAAGCACCCCTGGATGTTAAGACAGGATCTGCAGGGGAGAAAGAAATGTACAAATGTCAAGGTGTAGACACTGTGAGCAGGACCCTGGGAGCACTGGTGCCTGATGAGCAGAGGTATACCTGACAATGTACGGTGGAGATGCTGAGTTCAGTTGAAGGTAGGGTTTGGTCCAAAACCTGGTCAGGTGATTGCCGAGTGGAAGGACACCAAGAAGAGCCAGGAACAGGCAGAAGTCAGCAACAATCAGGAAGCAAGGTACAGATTCAATAGATGAAAGCATATGCAGTGGTCCAAGCTAAGGTCGGTAGCAGAGACAAACATAGGCAGACAAGGATTATCAGAGACCAAAATTGAATTAAAAAATATGGGAATTAGTTGCAAAACTTTAACTAACGAATCTATGCAAAAATACTAAGGCTAAGGAAAACCTCATAAGTGCAGTTACACAAATAGGGACCAGGCAGTGTAACCCACAAATACAATGTATTCATTTATTACAAACAGATAAGTCAAAACTGGCTATAGCACCTCTACCTCTCATAAAGTTAAAAAGAGAAAAAAATTGTGAAGGGTGGAGGTGCTATAGTCAGTTTTAACGTATCTGGAATAAATGAATAAAAGGACAATCAGAGAGTAAGGCTGGCCATAAACGGTTCGAATCTCGGCCAGTTCAGCAGGAACCAGCTGAGATTCAAACCATTCATGGGCAACTTGGGTACAACTAGCCTGACAGGTTCACTTGTGATTATCTCAAGTGGCTGCTATATGATGATCACTATTTTCTCCCAGTGTGGGCCGCTCCCCTACGCGCTCTTGCCCCCCCGCACGACGGGAGAACACAATAGCTCGGCAGGAAGGATTCCCCTGTCAACACAATCTGTGTTGATGGGGGAATCGTGCAAATTTCTTTCCTGCTACCTGTGGTGGCAGGAAAGAAATTTGTACCCTCTATGGGATCAACAGGATTAAGTAACCTGGAAGTAACAAGATCAAGATGCATATCAGGATATTGGTAGCTGGAACAAGACTGAAGACCATTCAGCAAAGGCCTAGTGCAGAGTTTAGGTTTAAATAGGCTGCTTGGCAGCAGTGGACATGTGTGCAAGTCTGTAAGCAATGATGTACATGCCATTTTTTCCTCTGAGCTCATAGGAACGTGTACATCTATGCCTATGCACACCCAGACACCATGTCTTAGCCTGGTGGCTGGCAACATGTTCCTGACACAAATGAAATAAAAAGAATTGTTGATGGAAAGAAAAAAAAAAACACTGCAGGTAAGTATTTAAAATACTCGATTTTACTTGATTTAAGTGACAGGGTCTCTTTAAGTTGTACTCACAAGGTTTGCTGCTCCCTCAGGCTGTGAACAAACAGTAACAATGAAAGCATCAGAGTGATGAGCTCATTTTCTGTTACTCTGCCCTCTCCTCCTATCAGAATGCACCCTGTTAGCACACAAACATTACAGCACAACTTACTGGCTGCTTTTCTGAGTTCTGTTGTATAGTGGACTGCAAGAGACCAATACCAAATACAATTCAAGTAATTACACTGCTTGCTTTAAATAATGTATTAATTAATACAGAGCTGCATTCATTTCTGTCATTTATATCTGCCTGGAGTTTAGCTTTAAGGTTTGAAAAGTGAAGTGTTGCTTTAAAAGTATAAACTTCCTGATGATCACTTGTTTCAATCCAGTCAAACCATAGATGTTTTTGCTCAAATAAGGTATAAAGCATGGGTCTCGGATCCCTGTAGTCTTTCCTAGAATTTAATGATGGATACATTATGTGCTCATTTTATTTTCAAATTGTGTTTTTCAATGGGCTGTCATTTTTTCCCAAGCACTGCACGTTACTTTTACAAAGATGCATCCACTAATTAACACATCTGTATGCAAAGAGTTTACTCAGTCGATAAGAGATATACTGATGGATGTTCCGGAGAGTCTCTGTTCAGTAAGTTCACCTTCTGCTAGCTAAAAGAATAAATGCAACAATGAAAAAGTAATACTAAAGACATTGCATCAACAATGCTGGTTGAGAAAGTTACTGACATGTCTAAAGGATCAATGCACATACTGTACCTCCTTTACTGCAGAATTTAGAAACTCTGTTAAGTGCTGTTTTAATTAAAAACGACAGAAGTATGTAACCTCAGTGCAAGTTTAGAAAAAAGCAACTCCGTCACTGATGGGTCTCTGTGCCTTCATGCAATCCTAAACATATGGAACAAATAAAACTAAGCCTTTTGTGACTAGAGAACATTGATGCCTAGAAGAGCAGGCCAAGTTTATTAATGTCAGCATGCGTCAGTTAACTTGACAATAATTCAAAGGGGTCTTTTTATAAATGTTTCCATACAAGATTCACACAACTTTCACAGAGGATTAAAACTTTTTCCAATCATACTTAATTAAAAAAATGTGTGAATCTTGGGTGAAACATTTATAGATAGAACACTAGGACAAAAAGTAAAATGCTGTTTTAAATAATTTTATAAGAAAATGTTATTGCATTTCAATTTCCCAGTCAAGATGTGAAATTCTAGGTTCTGTTTCACATTTACCAGGCTAAACTACTCTGCTTTGCTGCAAAATATTGTTTACCAAGCTCCCTGTTTTGCAGGTAGTTGTATGGTCTTTCAATTTATGAGAGACAGTCTGAAAGTAAACAGCTACAATTCCCTTTACCCATAATGATTTGAGAACTCTGCATCATGAGTGCATCCTGTATTCATTTCATCTCTTCATTATTTATATAAAATCTCTATTTTACAAATATATATTTATTAGAGGATGTGCCCTTTACAATGGTTTAGCTCAGGGATCTCCAAACTATGGCCCTCCAGCTGTTGCAGAACTACACATCCCATGAGGCATTGTAAAACTCTGACATTCATAGATATGACTAGGCATGATGGGAATTGTAGTTCCTGAACAACTGGAGTGCCATAGCTTGGAGACCCCTGGTTTAGCTTATTGTTATGAAATTTTATTCCACAAAAACACTACAGTAGCTGCTATTTTTATGATTGTCTTTTTTTGAATTTGCATATAGAGGTGTAACATACTGAGGGAGGGGTCTAAATTAATTGACGTATTCAGCTGTGTGTGTACTCTCCTAGATAGCAAGGATAACTTGCCACACATTTGTGGCAGTTTGGAATTGTATGTCCGTTAACTTGCTGCACATTTTCATTGACAAGTTGTACACTTGCAGAGCACTTAAAGCACAAGTTCTAGTTGACACACTTCCAATTTATAGCAAATTTGCATGGCAAGGCTCTAGCAAGAGCAAAGTTGCAGTGGTGAGTCTACAGCAAGAGCTCTGCAAGTCTACAGTATGAAAATGGTTGTGCTACTACAACTACTAGTAATAATTATAATATTTTAAGTATAACACTGTATACTCCTTTTAAGTAATCCAATACAACATTCCCAGGTACGTTTGCCAAAATACTGCTCCAGACCTAGCAGGCTGAGCAATGTAAACCAAAAGTTGTTGTAAATAAATGTAATCATTTATAGTGATAAGGAAGCAGGTACAGAGAATAAGAAATTATGTTATGCTTTTAAGGCTGCAGATGTGAACAATGTGGCCTTGGAAATCCCTGTTTGTTCATAATATATGATTGTACCTTGTCTACTACTATTACACTTCAAGTTTTTATTTAACACAGATTTAATAATGAACACATTTTTTTCAAGCATGGCTACAATCTTTTGGTGAGTGGCAAATGATTTGTATGCATCACATAGAAAATATGTTAACTACACTAATTAGCCACTAGAAGGAGTAACTACATATCTGTGTGTATCAAGTATGTTTAAAAAAATATGACATGGCAAGCATGTGACATGTTAAAATGATAGTCATAATTCATTTCAACCACTTCAGCCCCAGGAGATTTAGCTGCTCAATGACCAGAGCATTTTTTTTGCGATATGATACTGCATCACTTTAACTTACAATTACGCAGTCGTGCAAAGCTGTACCCAAACAAAATTGATGTCCTTTTTTTCCCAAAAATAGAGCTTTCTTTTGGTGGCATTTGATCATCTCTGCGGTTTTTATTTTTTGCGCTATAAACAAAAAAAAGCGTCAATTTTGGAAAAAAAACACAATATTTTGTACTTTTTGCTATAATAAACATCCCCAATTTTTTTGAAAAAAAGCTATTTTTTTTCTCAGTTTAGGCCAATATGTATTCTTCTACATATTTTTGGTAATAAAAATCACAATAAGCGTATATTGATTGGTTTGTTCAAAAGTTATAGCGTCTACAAAATAGGGGATAGATTTATGGCATTTTTGTTATTATTATTTTTTTACTAGTAATGGCGGCGATCTGCAATTTATATTGTGACTACGACATTATGGCGGACACATCGGACACTTTTGACACATTTTTGGGATGATTGACAATTATACAGCGATCAGTGCTATAAAATGCACAGATTACTGTATAAATGTCACTGGCAGGGAAGGGGTTAACACTAGGGGGCGATCAAGGGGTTAACTGTGTTCCCTGACTGTGTGTTCTAACTGTAGGGGGAGGGGATGACAGATCATGGTTCCTAGCTATTAGGAACTCACAATCTGTCTCTCCTCACAGAAGAGAACAGGGATTTGTGTGTTTACACACACACACGCCCCTGTTCTGCCTCTCGTGCCCACAATCACTCATGGCCGGCGGTCATCACGACTGTCAGCCATGAGCATTTACACCCCCACAGTGCAGTGGGCACGTGCGTGCCTGCTATCCCGCTTAAAGGAGCCGACGTATAGCTACAACGGCTCACAGGAACGTGCCTGCCGCAGTATAATGATGGCGGCTGGTCAGAAAGCGGTTAAATGTTGTGTAATAATATCACAGTATGTTGAAAAATGTGTAATTCAGAAAACATTTTTTCTTGGTACACTGTTTGGTAAACGTAGTTTACTATATTGTACAGTGTTTAGCACCAGCTGTTCTAAACAAAATTACTGCATGGCATTAAACCTAAATTAGAGTTATAACAATGAAACACTGGAATGAAATGTTTGTTTTAAATACATTTCTGAATTCCAAGCCTCATTAAGATTAGTTAAGCAGATTAACGGATGCTGTGATTTTTATACTCATCGAAGCATTACACTCCTCCGCAGTCATTTTATTTCCAGTAATGACAGAGAATAACCAGAAACCCATAACCTCTTTTCTGCCTGGAGTGCTGGCTATGAATAGCTTGCCAAAATTGCCCAAGGCCGCTCAATGTTAGAGCCAACGATAAAATGAACTAGATGAAGGTTATCTGTTTTATCATTGCTAATGATTAGCATGCAGGTCCATAGGAATTGAGGCTTTAATTTACATAGAGCCTTTATTGTGCACAGTAAGCCTCAAAATAGATGATTTTGTGCTTGGTTTCCAGAAAATAATTGTAAAGTGTAAACATACCATAAAGAAATAGACTAAAGCTAAATAATCCCTCTCCACACATGTTTTACAAATGGGAATGGGTCCTCATCTACCTTGACCATCTCAATACCAGACACTTTTATCCCCTTCCTACCCAGGCCAATCTTCAGCTTTCAGTGCTGTCACAATTTAAATGACAATTGCGCAGACGGCAATTTCAACTGACGGCCTAATTTCTTGAGGCTCGAAAACACCAGGACAGTACAACCCCCCCCCCCCCAATTACCCCTTTTTGGAAAGTAGACAGTCCAAAGTATTTAGTAAGAGGCATGGTGAGTTTTTTGAAGTTGTAATTTTTTGTGACACTTTTTTGTAAAATGAAGAAATTAAAAAAATGTGTTTTTTTTTCAAAATATTTTTTTTACATACTGTCATCGGTGCAGTATAGCATAATCATATATCGGGTGTGGTGGTGAGCAGGGACACTGACTGGTGACAGTATGTAAAAAAAAAAAATGTTTTAAAAATTCTTTCTTCTTTTTTTCCATTTTTTTAAAAAATAATGTAACCAGAGCAATACAGTATTACCATAGTAACACTGTACTACTCTAGGGAGGTAACCAGAGCAATACAGTATTACCATAGTAACACTGTACTACTCTGGGGAGGTGATCAGGATTTTGTTTTTACACACTACACTTCAAACAAGCATTTTTACTGAAATAAATAGATTAATTTAGTGTGTTGTTGTGATTAGCCACAGCCAATCACATGTTACAAATGAGCTGTGATTGGCCCTGTCTGTACCATGTTATCACTGTGAACAATCACAGCTAGCAACACAATTGTTCACAATGAATGGCATGAATTAAAGCCATTCTATGTTAAAATTGCCATGTGATCTGCTGTGATTGGTCACTGCAATCAAATGGTAACGGCAGTGGGCCGCTACACTAATCAGTCATCCGCTGTGTCCGGTGGACACAGCAGGTGACAGATCGGGCCGGAGTGCAGCCTTACAGGCCAGCATGTGGCACATTCTGGGAAGGATGTCATATGACATCCACCCAAACCCATCGGGCTCCTGCTCGGGTGTCATTTTACAATGGCCCAGACGGGAAGCAGTTACAGTGTATTTAAACCGCAGAAAAAAAACGTAATATATTGCAGATTAGCAGTCCTTTAATGAGGTAACTGCATAAGTTTTATTTTTTTCTGGTAATTTTTTACCCAGTGATCCTACTCACTGTGCCAATTTTTTTTAGCCATATCTATGGAAGACCAGCAGTGTTGCTCTAAGACAGGAGGTGTTTTCAGACTACAAAACAACCCTCCTTTTTCTCCATAATATAGAGAGGAGATGATTAGGGATGAGCCGAACACCCCCCTGTTCGGTTCGCACCAGAACATGCGAACAGGAAAAAAGTTCGTTCGAACACGCGAACACCGTTAAAGTCTATGGGACACGAACATGAATAAACAAAAGTGCTAATTTTAAAGGCTTATATGCAAGTTATTGGCATAAAAAGTGTTTGGGGACCTGGGTCCTGCCCCAGGGGACATGGATCAATGCAAAAAAAAGTTTTAAAAACGGCCGTTTTTTCAGGAGCAGTGATTTTAATAATGCTTAAAGTCAAACAATAAAAGTGTAATATCCCTTTAAATTTCGTACCTGGGGGGTGTCTATAGTATGCCTGTAAAGGGGCGCATGTTTCCTGTGTTTAGAACAGTCTGACAGCAAAATGACATTTTGAAGGAAAAAACTCATTTAAAACTACCCGCGGCTATTGCATTGCCGACAATACACATAGAAGTTCATTGATAAAAATGGCATGGGAATTCCCCAAAGGGGAACCCCGAACCAAAATAAAAAAAAAAATGACGTGGGAGTCCTCCTAAATTCCATACCAGGCCCTTCAGGTCTGGTATGGATATTAAGGGGAACCCCGGCCAAAATTTAAAAAAAAAATGACGTGGGGTTCCCCCTAAATTCCATACCAGACCCTTCAGGTCTGGTATGGATTTTAAGGGGAACCCCTCGCCAAAAAAAAAAAAAAACGGCGTGGGGTCCCCCCAAAAATCCATACCAGACCCTTATCCGAGCACGCAACCTGGCAGGCCGCAGGAAAAGAGGGGGGGACGAGAGTGCGGCCCCCCCTCCCTCCTGAACCGTACCAGGCCACATGCCCTCAACATTGGGAGGGTGCTTTGGGGTAGCCCCCCAAAACACCTTGTCCCCATGTTGATGAGGACAAGGGCCTCATCCCCACAACCCTGGCCGGTGGTTGTGGGGGTCTGCGGGCGGGGGGCTTATCGGAATCTGGAAGCCCCCTTTAACAAGGTGACCCCCAGATCCCGCCCCCCCCCTGTGTGAAATGGTAAGGGGGTACATAAGTACCCCTACCATTTCACGAAAAAAGTGTCAAAAATGTTAAAAATGACAAGAGACAGTTTTTGACAATTCCTTTATTTAAATGCTTCTTCTTTCTTCTATCTTCCTTCATCTTCTGGTTCTTCTGGTTCTTCTGGCTCTTCTGGTTCTTCCTCCGGCGTTCTCGTCCAGCATCTCCTCCGCGGCGTCTTCTATCTTCTTCTCCTCGGGCCGCTCCGCACCCATGGCATGGGGGGGAGGCTCCCGCTCTTCTCTTCTTCTTTTCTTCTCTTCTTCTCTTCTTCTATTCTTCATTTTCTTCTCCGGGCCGCTCCGCAATCCATGCTGGCATGGAGGGAGGCTCCCGCTGTGTGATGGCGCTCCTCGTCTGGAAGCCCCCTTTAACAAGGGAACCCCCAGATCCCGGCCCCCCCCTGTGTAAAATGGTAAGGGGGTTAGAAGAAGATAGAAGACGCCGCGGAGGAGATGCTGGACGAGAACGCCGGAGGAAGAACCAGAAGAGCCAGAAGAACCAGAAGATGAAGGAAGATAGAAGAAAGAAGAAGCATTTAAATAAAGGAATTGTCAAAAACTGTCTCTTGTCATTTTTAACATTTTTGACACTTTTTTCGTGAAATGGTAGGGGTATAAGTACCCCCTTACCATTTCACACAGGGGGGGGGGCCGGGATCTGGGGGTCACCTTGTTAAAGGGGGCTTCCAGATTCCGATAAGCCCCCCGCCCGCAGACCCCCACAACCACCGGCCAGGGTTGTGGGGATGAGGCCCTTGTCCTCATCAACATGGGGACAAGGTGTTTTGGGGGGCTACCCCAAAGCACCCTCCCAATGTTGAGGGCATGTGGCCTGGTACGGTTCAGGAGGGAGGGGGGGCCGCACTCTCGTCCCCCCCTCTTTTCCTGCGGCCTGCCAGGTTGCGTGCTCGGATAAGGGTCTGGTATGGATTTTTGGGGGGACCCCACGCCGTTTTTTTTTTTTTTTTTGGCGCGGGGTTCCCCTTAAAATCCATACCAGACCTGAAGGGTCTGGTATGGAATTTAGGGGGAACCCCACGTCATTTTTTTTTTTAAATTTTGGCCGGGGTTCCCCTTAATATCCATATCAGACCTGAAGGGCCTGGTATGGAATTTAGGGGGACTCCCACGTCATTTTTTTTTTTTAATTTTGGTTCGGGGTTCCCCTTTGGGGAATTCCCATGCCGTTTTTATCAATGAACTTCTATGTGTATTGTCGGCAATGCAATAGCCGCGGGTAGTTTTAAATGAGTTTTTTCCTTCAAAATGTCATTTTGCTGTCAGACTGTTCTAAACACAGGAAACATGCGCCCCTTTACAGGCATACTATAGACACCCCCCAGGTACGAAATTTAAAGGGATATTACACTTTTATTGATTGACTTTAAGCATTATTAAAATCACTGCTCCTGAAAAAACGGCCGTTTTTAAAACTTTTTTTTGCATTGATCCATGTCCCCTGGGGCAGGACCCAGGTCCCCAAACACTTTTTATGACAATATCTTGCATATTAGCCTTTAAAATTAGCACTTTTGATTTCTCCCATAGACTTTTAAAGGGTGTTCCGCGGCATTCGAATTTGCCGCGAACACCCCAAATTGTTCGCTGTTCGGCGAACTTGCGAACAGCCAATGTTCGAGTCGAACATGAGTTCGACTCGAACTCGAAGCTCATCCCTAGAGATGATCTGTGGTTCACAGAGGTGACCTGTGCAGAGCTGATAGGACTGCCTGAGATAACACTGCAGAGCCCACAGGACAGCACTGGATTGCTGGCGAGAATATTTTTTTTTTTTTTGCACTTATCAAACATATGATATGAGAAAAAACGTTCAATTTTATATTTAACAGACCAAGTAAGAGAAGTAAATTGTTATGCCGCGTACACACGGTCGGATTTTCCGACAACAAATGTTTGTTATCGGAAATTCTGACCGTGTGTAGGCTCCACCGGACATTTGCCGTTGGAATTTCCGACAAACCAAATTTGAGATCTGGATCTCAAATTTTCTGACAACAAAATCCGTTCTCGTAAATTCCAATCGTGTGTACACAATTCTGACACACAAAGTTCCACGCATGCTCTGAATCAATTACGAGATGGAATCGCTCGGTCTGGTAAAACTAGCGTCCATAATGGAGATAGCACATTCGTCACGCTGCAAATTTTAAAATCTTTTAATGCTGCACATTCTCTTCTTCTTTATAATGCAAGAATAATGAAGTTGTTTTGCTGCTGACATTTAAACAGAGTTCTGGCAATCTGATTTCTTTATTATTTCTCATGATCCCATCAATATTTTTTTTTTCGTCAGATCTCCATAATAATGTTTAGAATATTTGCTTATAGTGTTTTTTTTATCCAGATCTCTTTTTTTTTTTTATAGTGATCTCAATAATTTTTTCTTTCGTTTTGTGTCAAGTTACCACAACACCATTATTATCTTGTATTTTTTAACCTCAAAGAGGTTGGTGTTGGTGTCCCTTGTTAATTTGACATTGTATTTTTGAAATGTACCTGCCGACTCACAAACAAATGTCCTTTTTGAAGTAAAACACATAGGCAAGTATTTGTGAAAAATAAATAGCCATTTATTATGGGTCATAACAAAATAAAGAGGAAGGCAACGCTGGAGAAACTGGTGAAATTTGCAAAGCCTTTGTACCCCAGGGCAGACATCAACTATTTTACAGTCAAAATTTGTGGCCTGAGGAGTCCTTATAATAGTGAGCACAATCCGGTCCAGGACTACAAGAGATCAGGAACAGCAGCAGATGACATATCGGTCCCCAGGCTGTGGTCTGCGTCTTTTGTCAGACCAGAATTAACCCAGGCCATCACTTTCTTGTCTTCCTTCCACGCTTGCTTCCAGGCTGTGGCTTTGGTGTTGTAGTTGTGGCAGGAGGTGGAGAAGGAGGAGGAGGACCATGGTTCAACTCACAAACGTGGCTTTGGCTTGTGAGTTTGTCCCTCAACCCCTTATTTAGGGCTTGTAACATAACTTCCTCACAAAAGAGGCGCTGGCCTCTCTTATTTCCTGCATTTTGCAGGCTGCCATGTAGGCATAGTCCTCTTGATTAATGGGGGGGTCTGAGGGCCGTAGTAGCCCTTCCGAAATAGGCCAAGTGCTGTCTCCTCCAGATTACTCTTCTTCCTGGGACTTTTTCTTGGAAGGTGAAGGGCAGGGACCTGGCATTCAGGCAGGCCACGGTGCCCGCCCCCCCTGCTGCCACTTACCCCCGCCACCTCCTGGCTGCCACTTTCCATGGCCTCCTCCTGGCTGAGACTTTCCTGTCTATGAAAAAGGGACATAGCTTTAGTTTTTGGTTCATCAATCACACACAATTTTCAGCTCATGACTGTTGAAAATTGAATGTTAATAAATAGAAAAGACTATCATTCTGACCCCAGCATTCTTGTCACAATCATTTGTGGTGACTACTGTCTATTGATTTGTAAAACACTTTGTAAAATCAGAAATTACTGATCAATAATAACATCTAGTTAACATCATTAATGATTTGACTAGAAATATGTTGAACAATGCTATACCTGGCTCAAGCTGGGCTCCTCCACTTCTTCCTGGCTGGAAGGCCCAGGTTGGATGTCGGAAGCCTCATCTGAGGTGGAATGAAGCCTTGAAGGAAGATTGGAGAGTGCTGGCCTGGGTTCAGTCTGGCCTTCCAGAAAATGCAGTCCGTCATAGTACCACAGCCTGGGTACATAAATGTCATCTTCTGCAACTCCAGATCTCTGGGAATCCTGGACCTTCATGCGCTCCCTATTATAAGTGCTCCTCATGCCACCAATTAGGGCTGTCAAATAGGGGATGTCTGTTGTGGGGATCACCGGCCTCACAAATTCCAGCAATTGATCCAGAGCTGCCTTCCTCTTTGGTTTTTTGTTATGAAAGGGGTGGTTTACCTGCCTCAGACAGGGCAGCTCTCTGTACATATCAAGGAATATGGGGATAAAGTCCTCATCATTGAATAGATCCATTTGCTCTGCAAGACACAAAACAAGACAAACCCTAATGTCAGGCTAAACTCTCCTAATCTTGTCCTAATATAGGCCTCAATCTATAAGCAGTATAGGCCACTGATGCACCAACTTAAAATTATACCTTCGTTCTAATGATCGGCGCTTCCGATACTCCTTCCTCAGCTCGTACATACAATGCACACGTGTTACGCTTTATATACACTGCGCATGCGTGAAACTCCACCTACCCCTGAAGTTCTTTCTAGTCTATTCCCCACCCCTTGTCTTTCGGCGTAGTGGGAGAGCACATGGCGGAGAATGAGCAAGTGTATGCAGACAGCAGCAGCAGCAACGATGAAAGGCCGGAGCCATGAATGCCCTGATCCCGGAGGAGATTTAAGGCCTCAAATATGTCCTTTATAGAGATGGTGGAGATGGTGGACATCTTGAAGAGGGCCGACTATGATGGGAAGCATAGACCTTACCCAAATGTGAGAAAGGCCAAGATCATGACTAAAGTTGTGAAAAGTCTGCACAGGAATTTTGGGATACGGCGATCCAAGGATCAATTGAGGAAACGATGGTCAGACCTCAAATTGAGGGAGCAGGATCAGTACAGAAAGATCAAGAGAGTTCTTCAAAAAAGTAAGTAGTTGTCATGTGTTCCTATTATTATTATTATTACTTGCATGCTGCTCCATGTGCTTTTCTTTACTGTTGTATTGTTTAAAATGGCAAGTTTCAGGTTCGTGGGCACAGTGATCATTTGTAGTAAACATCGTTTGTTCGCCCACTAATACAATGTTTTTGGCAGATGCAGGTTAACTACATTTGTTCATGCCTATTTGTATTAAAAGAAGTTTGTTGTCTAGATGGGTTTGTAACTCTAATGTAATGCAAACTTGATTCAGTGTAAGGAGAAGACACTAAGCAGCTGTTTACACATCTGGACACAGAAGCACTAGTGTGGGACACCAGAACATCCTTTTTAGGGTGTCCCACACAGGTGCTCCAGTGGATACTAGAGGTGTCTCCATGGGGGAAAAATGTACAAAAAAGGTAAGTATTCCAGCTTTATAAAGGGAAAAAAAAATGTCTTCAGCTTGGAACTCTGCCAAAAACGACAAATGTACGACACTTCCAAGCAATGTTTCATATTACTATTTCTCGCATCAAATATCTGTGTGCCAAGTATACCTTTTTTATTCACATAGGGTAGAAAAGACTCAGGATATCTGAGGACACCAGGGACACCCCACCTCCTAAAGAAAAGGAAATCCCCACACCACAACCAGAAGATGTGGAGGAAGGAGAGGTTTATGAAGTGGGTGAAATAGTGACCACAACAGGTGAGTGTCTGAGACCACAGCTTCAGGTAATAGATGGATGCCTGCATATTTATAATACATGGTGTGTTTTTTTATTTTAGGTGATGTGGATGTTGTGGAAGAAGAATCTCATTTCACAAGTGCAAGTGCACACGTCCTCATTGAGGAGATCATGGTGTGCAATCGTGATTTACAGAAGATAAAGGAAGACATCAATGATGTGGAAAAAAGACTCAAAAACATCATTGATGTTTTAGGCAGAATCTAAAACACCCCAAAACTCTTCTAGTTTGTTTGTATTTTGATTTTGATTTTCACACATTTTAAATATTTTTTAGAAAGCCAAATTTTGAAGATGCACACAGTGTGTCAACATGACAAAAGTTTATAATGACTGCCAGTTTTAGCGGTTCAGAACTCTTTTTGTTTTCTGTCAACATGTGCTATCTGCCATCACGGGATATCAAGGTACATGTTTTGGGGGTGCAACCCCTTCCTTGCAACTTAAGTAGATGAGAGGAAGGGGTTGCACTCCCGAAACACGTCCATTGATCACCCATGATGGGAGCTAGCACATGTTGACATTAGGCATGGGATCCGGAGGGAAATCCCCATTTTGACTCTCAAGTTGTGTGCATCTTCAAAATTTGGCTTTCACAGGGGTGACATCACCCCATCTGATGAAGGCAATATCAACACAGTTTGGACATACTAATGTCTGATATTGCCTTCACTTTGTCAAAGTTGAAGTTTGTAAGTTCCTGAGTTTTGTATTGTTTTATGGTTTTAAACATGCCTGTTTTAACATAAAAAAGGCTATTTGTACTGTCAAAAACAAAATGTTATTACTAAAATATGTTGGTTTGTTCAAAAACCCTTTTCTAATGCACATGTGAATGTGCACAGAGTAAAAAGTTTTCTACTCAACAATGTGTGGCTTCTTCTTTCAATGCTCAATATTATTTTTTTGGACTAAGTTGGTGTTTACACTGAAATGGGGGTTATTTACTAAAGGCAAATCCACTTTGCACTACAAGTGCACTTTCAGTTCAGTTTCAAGTGCAGTTTCATGTGCACTTTTGCAGTGCACTTGGAGTACATTTTCCTTTAGTAAATAACTCCCACAGTGCTTTATAATTTGCACAATCATGCCATTTTCGTGACTAACTAAAATTCATTCATGGTGCTGAATAGGGATGAGCTTCAAGTTCGAGTCGAACTTATGTTCGACTCGAACATTGGCTGTTCGCAAGTTCGCCGAACAGCGAACAATTTGGGGTATTCGCGGCAAATTCGAATGCCGCAGAACACCCTTTAAAAGTCTATGGGAGAAATCAAAAGTGCTAATTTTAAAGGCTTATATGCAAGTTATTGTCATAAAAAGTGTTTGGGGACCCGGGTCCTGCCCCAGGGGACATGGATCAATGCAAAAAAAAGTTTTAAAAATGGCCGTTTTTTCAGGAGCAGTGATTTTAATAATGCTTAAAGTCAAACAATAAAAGTGTAATATCCCTTTAAATTTCGTACCTGGGGGGTGTCTATAGTATGCCTGTAAAGGGGCGCATGTTTCCCGTGTTTAGAACAGTCTGACAGCAAAATGACATTTCGAAGGAAAAATTCCATTTAAAACTACCCGCGGCTATTGCATTGCCGACAATACACATAGAAGTTCATTGATAAAAACAGCATGAGAATTCAACACAGGGAAACCCCGAACCAAAATTTAAAAAAAAAATGACGTGGGAGTCCCCTTAAATTCCATACCAGGCCCTTCAGGTCTGGTATGGATATTAAGGGGAACCCCGGCCAAAATGTAAAAAAAAAATGACGTGGGGTTCCCCCTAAATTCCATACCAGACCCTTCCGGTCTGGTATGGATTTTAAGGGGAACCCCGTGCCAAAAAAAAAAAAAAAACGGCGTGGGGTCCCCCCAAAAATCCATACCAGACCCTTATCCAAGCACACAACCTGGCAGGCCACAGGAAAAGAGGGGGGGAGGAGAGTGCGGCCCCCCTCCTGAACCGTACCAGGCCACATGCCCTCAACATTGGGAGGGTGCTTTGGGGTAGCCCCCCAAAACACCTTGTCCCCATGTTGATGAGGACAAGGGCCTCATCCCCACAACTCTGGCCGGTGGTTGTGGGGGTCTGCGGGCGGGGGACTTATCGGAATCTGGAACCCCCCTTTAACAAGGGAACCCCCAGATCCCGGCCCCCCCCCTGTGTAAAATGGTAAGGGGGTTCTTACCCCTACCATTTCACTAAAAAACTGTCCAAAATGTTAAAAATGACAAGAGACAGTTTTTGACAATTCCTTTATTTAAATGCTTCTTCTTTCTTCTATCTTCCTTCATCTTCTTCTGGTTCTTCTGGCTCTTCTGGTTCTTCCTCCGGCGTTCTCGTCCAGCATCTCCTCCGCGGCGTCTTCTATCTTCTTCTAACCCCCTTACCATTTTACACAGGGGGGGGCCGGGATCTGGGGGTTCCCTTGTTAAAGGGGGCTTCCAGATTCCGATAAGTCCCCCGCCCGCAGACCCCCACAACCACCAGCCAGAGTTGTGGGGATGAGGCCCTTGTCCTCATCAACATGGGGACAAGGTGTTTTGGGGGGCTACCCCAAAGCACCCTCCCAATGTTGAGGGCATGTGGCCTGGTACGGTTCAGGAGGGGGGCCGCACTCTCCTCCCCCCCTCTTTTCCTGCGGCCTGCCAGGTTGTGTGCTTGGATAAGGGTCTGGTATGGATTTTTGGGGGGACCCCACGCCGTTTTTTTTTTTTTTTTTGGCACGGGGTTCCCCTTAAAATCCATACCAGACCGGAAGGGTCTGGTATGGAATTTAGGGGGAACCCCACGTCATTTTTTTTTTTTAATTTTGGCCGGGGTTCCCCTTAATATCCATATCAGACCTGAAGGGCCTGGTATGGAATTTAGGGGGACTCCCACGTCATTTTTTTTTTACATTTTGGCCGGGGTTCCCCTTAATATCCATACCAGACCTGAAGGGCCTGGTATGGAATTTAAGGGGACTCCCACGTATTTTTTTTTTTTTAATTTTGGTTCGGGGTTTCCCTGTGTTGAATTCTCATGCTGTTTTTATCAATGAACTTCTATGTGTATTGTCGGCAATGCAATAGCCGCGGGTAGTTTTAAATGGAATTTTTCCTTCGAAATGTCATTTTGCTGTCAGACTGTTCTAAACACGGGAAACATGCGCCCCTTTACAGGCATACTATAGACACCCCCCAGGTACGAAATTTAAAGGGATATTACACTTTTATTGTTTGACTTTAAGCATTATTAAAATCACTGCTCCTGAAAAAACGGCCATTTTTAAAACTTTTTTTGCATTGATCCATGTCCCCTGGGGCAGGACCCGGGTCCCCAAACACTTTTTATGACAATAACTTGCATATAAGCCTTTAAAATTAGCACTTTTGATTATACATGTTCATGTCCCATAGACTTTAACGGTGTTCGCGTGTTCGAGCGAACTTTTTTCCTGTTCGCATGTTCTGGTGCGAACCGAACGGGGGGTGTTCGGCTCATCCCTAGTGCTGAAAATGATGTATATTTTTATCAGTAATGCATTACATACATTAACAACAAAAACAAGGTGTGTGTGTAGCAGATCCACAACATAATAATAGTTCGCTGAAGAAGGGATTGTTACCTCATGTATCAAATAAATTACATTTGCACCATTGAAGAAAATGGCCAAAAAGAAAAGCCCATTGGCTAACCTAGGAGACAGCTAAACGAAACACAAGCAGTAAATCAAAGGAAATCTTATTTCAGTTTAAATAAAATATTTATTTTTAAAATGTTTCTTAAACATTTTCTGGCATATCAATGGACCCCCTACCCGCAAAGTACTCAACATACTTCTGTCTTACTTTGTGAGCGCTTTGGGGGGGCAAGCCAGGACGGCCAGCTTCAAGCGCCATCAAGGTTTCTTGTTGAAGTCCGGCCTCAGGCTCAACTGAGGCAAAATAGTTAATTGAATTTCTTCTTAAATAGTTGTGGAGAATGCAGCATGCAAGGATTATATGGTTAAGTTTATATTCCGCCATGTTGATTGCCGTAAGGAATGGGCGGAACCGGCTGGCCATTATCCCAAAAGCGTTTTCCACCACTCTTCTGGCTCTGGCCAGCCGGTAGTTAAAAACCCACTGGTCTGGGGTGAGGGTCCTCATGGCTTCAAAACGGTCGGCTGGTCAGAACAAACTAACAGAAAGCACTTAAAAAATAGAAAGGCGTGAAAATCAGAAATGAGCGGACAAGAACTCACTGAGATTAAATACATACTATAAAATACGCACTGAAAAACAAATGCGAACTGACTACAATCACTGAAAACCAGATACAAACCCACAAGCATAAACTGAAGAGCAGTAACTATCTGAAAAGCATGAAGCTGAAAAGCGTGAATCGTCTCTTACCAAACTTCTACTAGCACGAGATTAGCAGAAGGAGCCCAAGGGGGGGGTGCACTTGGTATTGAACTTCCCTTTTCTAGTGCCATCGTACGTGTTGTACGTCACCGAATTCTTGACGGTTGGAATTTCCGACAAGATTTGTGTGACCGTGTGTATGCAAGACAAGTTTGAGCCAACATCCGTCGGAAAAATAACATGGATTTTGTTGTCGGAATGTGCTATCATGTGTACACTACATTAGAGTGTAAATACTGCACATTTATTTACAAATTTATATATACAATGTTTAATTTTTTTTTTAAAGATTAGTTTTAAATAAAAAAGTCATAATGTCAGCAAACATCCCTTCAGGCAGGGAACAAATCTATATACTGAGGAGTACATATATTTAGAAAACAATTCCAGGTATAAAAATACTATCTGTCACTGAAAAAGAGATGTATAAGCACACAAATAGTTCATTTTTATTCTTTTGAGACTAATATTTTCTTAATTAAATGTACTGGTCTAATGGCATCATTCATGGGGATTCAAACTACTCAGAATCATGTCTTGGCTATGATCTGTCATAGCAAAGTACTTCTATGTAAATGCAAAAATGCTTTTTTATCCTATGATATGAAACATTTAAATCAACCCTGTTCTGTCCAAGTTTTAAAGACGTTCTCATTGCTTCAGTCTGGCAAAAGAAGTCTAATGTTAATTTCATTAGTCTCTCTCAAACAAATCCTCCTCTTGTTTGAATGCAGACATTAACAATGGACTGTAGCCTTACCCCCATAGGATAAAAACTGGTCTCAGTTTTAAGACCAAGTAGCCAATCCATTTGTCATCCATTTTTCCTCTTTGACCTCAAACTTGTCTGACTCCAAACTCCTCTGTAAAGAACATGTTACAGTCATGATTTATGGGAGTACACCAAAAATAATCAAACTCCTTCTGTAACAGACCATACAAAAAAAGGATATAATGGATTTTTTCACACTGTATATATGGTTTGCCTTTCAGCTGAGAAGGAGCAGATTACATCTGTACATATGTGCCATTGACGTACCAATAGCTATTTTCACCAGCTGGGGAGGGGGGGGGTAGCAGGGTCAATTGAACATGAAGAGTTGAGATGAAGCATGAAGCATACACTCTAAACAGAAACAGGTTTATTTGTTTCCCCCTTTTTCTCTATTTTCATCAAAGATGAAGTGTCCCTCCTTTCCTTGTCTTCATGTTTATTCTGTATGAACACTTGACATGATCAGATGATAGAAATAAATTGTTTGTACGCCTTGAAAAATAAGGACACTCATATATAAAATTTGTGAGGTTGATTGGGAAGTCTATAGTAGGCATACAAACACCTGGTCTGCAACATAAAGCCACCCAAATGGCCATTATTGTAACTAATTGCACGGTTGACATTTAGATAGCCACTAAGATGCACTTATAAATATAAGGCAAAGTGTAGTTCCACTTTGCAGTCATATTTGGAACCCCCCACTATAGGTTTTTGTAGGTTTTTTTTTATAGTTTATATGTGTTCCCATTCACACAACATACTTAAAAATAATGTTTAAAATATATTTAGTTCATTTCTAGTTGTTTAATACAGTTTATACAGGACTGTAAGCTATAATGAACAGTTTCAAAGGAGGGGACAGACTGAAATAAAATGCATTAACTTACAATGCACCATCCAAGCCTGGATATCTTTAACCTTTTTTTATAACAGACAGTGTTTAAATCTAGTTTACAACTCATAATTGATATCTGCCAACACAGTACAGACAGAATTGAATATGTTAAACATAACTCCCTAGCCCCTAGGTGGGGCTTAAGCACTTAAAAAGCAAGTAAAAATATACCTACTCTTCTGTATCTTCATTAATTTGCTACATTTCTCCTAAATACAGTTCTACTTTAAGCAAAAATGATATAATTATGTTTGCATAATTATTTCATGTTGTTTTACAGTTGAACATTGGAATGGTAATTGAAGATAAAAAATTGACAGATAATTTACAGAAATCTGCTAAAATATTCTATAGGTTTGCATATTTGTTTATTTGAAACAAATTACTTTTTGTTCCAGAACAAATTGTGATAGAAGTAATACAATGACATAACTGTTTCTTATGTACATATAACTTGTAAACAAATTGTAGTTACTTTTGCCACCCTGTTTAATTTCTGCAACACTTCTTTCTGAATGTTTTTCATATCCTAAGCAAACTACAATAAATCAATATGCTGAAATGATTTATTCTGAATAATAAAAAAGTGCAAAAAAGAGCATGCTTTCAAAGAACAGCAAGCTGAATTAATCATCATAATTAAATGGATAGCAGAATTGCCATTAAAATTTAATTCAGTGCTAGTTTTTAGTCAAGTGTAATTGTATTAAAATGATGAGTCTAGACTGAAATGTCAATGTGAATAACGCAGACTATCTCTAACAATAAAGGAAAGTTGCTTATTAATCTCTTTTGTTTATTCACTGTAGACAAAGAAATAAATGTATTATTCAATTAAGATGTAACACTTGCATTTTTGTTACCTTTTTTAATACAGGACCAAGGGATGTTTAAAGAAAGCATTATTGTTTAATAAAGCAAGTTTTTAGAGCCATGGTTTTGCATTTGATAAATCGTAGTTAGATGTAATTATTAGGAAAAAATAGGAAATTACATGTTTCTTCCTGCACAGACTTGGTCGTAAAAAATAACCAAAGATAGATAGATCTTTCAGAGATCTGTGGAGGAGGATAAGATAGCATTATATGCAGATTAAACTCTTTTTTTGGGTGACACCACACACTCTCTTAGTGCAGTAATATCCCTAATTACTACTTATGGGAAAATTTCTGGGTTTTCAATTAACTAGGACAAGTCAGTGCTGAAGGCCTTAGGTCCCATTAGGGAGCCCCTCCCTATTGCAGCTTCTCAAATAAAGCTGGCTACATCATTTAAATATTTGTGAGTAGAGGTGTCCCATAATGTGGCAGAATAGCCTAATTTGAATACTTTTCAATTACTTCATAAAATGCGCAAAGTTAGTGCTGTTTGGTATAAATGACTACTGCCAGTAGTGGGGAGGGTCAACATGATAAAAATGGCGTGGATGCCCCTACTCCTTTTTATGCTAAATAATTGTCCAGTCTGGATACCCCAATGCATAATTAGACAGATAGATACGTCATTTTGAGAACTCATATGGAAGCATGGGAAGGCCAGGATCCGTCTAAGTGCTTTACAACTTCCTAACTGAGTTGTGGGTTGGCGGTCCCCAATGCTAGATTACATTTTTTGGCATCTCAGATACAACAGATGGCAGGATGGGTGGAAATTTACCTTCGTGATCCAATACAGAAAGTTCTTCTTTTGTCTCTGTCTAAAGATCCTCTTGTCTCCTTGTTAGAGGCAGGTCATTTTTGAAAGCACCGTTCCTCCCCAACATTTTGATGATACATAAGGTTTGGTAGGCTGTGCATATCCCTATGGGCCATACAGACTATACACAGTATATGCTCTTCTGGAATAATTTTAATCTTCCAGAAGTAAATAAACTTACAGGTTTTGAGCATTGGAAACAATCTGGTCTTGTGTATCTTCATCAACTCTATAACGGAGGTATTATGCTATCTTTTAACCTTATTGTAGAGCAGTACCACTTGTCTAATAGAATATTTTTCCAGTACTTACAGCGCCACGCATTACAGTCTCAGACTCATTTAGATCCATATATTTTAACTTTTCAAACACTCTCTCTATGATGGTGACACTGTCTGAATCTAAACAGGGTCTAATTTTTGATTTATATGAAGTTTTAGTGGGGGCAATTAGGTCTAAAAGTTTGATTAAATGCAGACAGCCATGAAGTCAAGATATAGGTGATTTGGACGAGGATCAGTGGATAGCGGCGGTAAAGCTTCTTCCAGAAGTTTCACTTTCCTCCTCACAAAGGCTGACACAGATATATATGCTCCATAGTGTCTATTATACCCCTCAAAATTGTTCTCTTGGGGTCACCAACCTTCACCTAATTGCCATAGTTGTAATATGCATACGGGCACGTTAATTCATATGTTATGACACTGTCCTAAATTATTTGCGGTATTGGAAAGATATATTTCAAATTTTATCTGAACTTTGTTCAATTCCATTGACTCCTGATCCTAAACTTGCCCTCTTGGGCATATTTCCTGAGGATTGACCATTATTCTCTCAGAAAATTTTATTTACCTTTTTTTTTTCTTGTCCATAGCGTATCGTATCCAAAACCCACTTTAAAGACACTGCGGGCAATTCCTATTTGCATCAAAACAGCTGTCATCTAGCTAATTGGAGACAGAATATACCATACAGCCAATTCCACAGGCGGAGAAGAAATTGCACTCACACAGCAGACTATTTAGAGCAAGGGAAAGTTTTACATAAGAAATTTACTGAAAAGGGGTATAGTGAGGAGCATATTCAGGATGCATCCAACTGGTATCTAGAAGTACAAAAAAGTGATGTAGAGAACTTAACCAACCCTAAAGAACCTAGAGATTTCTCCACAAAATGTATCACCAATTATAACAGCCAATATTGGTCAATTAAAAATATATACATATATAAGAAATATTGGGCAATATTATTACAGGACCCAGCTCTATCCAATATACTGCCCTCAGACCCAATACTGTATTCAGAAGGGCAAGAAACATAAAGAACCGTATAGCACCAAGTAACATCAAAGAGCGCACCATTCGGACAATGCAGACAAGTTTCAATGAACATAGGAGGTTCATTGAGAAGGGTGTCACCAATCATAGCTGAGAAAAGTCACCAATCATAGCTGAAAAGCAAAGGGTTAAAATCCTGGGAATTGGCCCGTAGATATAAAAGAGCTCCCTGGACAACATAGGGCAGACCTGAGGAAGGAGGCCAAGCCCTCTGAAACACGTTGTCCCAGCAACCACACAGCGTTCTCTGTCAGCTTGATCACTTTGGGCTTCCCCTGTGTTACATGGTGTTGCAGGCTGTTCTAGCTCTGTCCTGGCTGGCTGGCCCTCGGAGACAGTGAGCCGCTCATGTGCAGCATTTTTAGCAGCTGCTTGTAGAGATCGTGCATGCATCCATCCTCTGAATGATCCAGCCACCACAACGCTCAGATTGGTCCCTATCCAGGGTTCTCCACTGCAGGATTCTGACGCGTGTGTTCATCCTATGTTTGTGAGTGCATTGATTTTATCTACTTCTTCATTTCAATTAAACAAACGGTATTGCACCATGAGCCTGTGCACTCATTTTTCTTTTATGTTTCCACAGCCATCAGTTTCCCACTGATTATGGAGCTGCAAGGTGGTGTGCACAGAGAGACTTTTTATTAACTCTTTCCCTTGAGGATTATTATCATTCTTGGTCAGTGTGGTGCTGTTGTGGACCGTTTGTACTGTAGTATTATTTATTATTTCTCAACATTGGCTATCTTCTAACCAGCAAACTTTTGTTCAGTGGTGTACAGCAGTAAACGCTGTGCTGGATAGAGAGTGACTTATTTATAAGCACAGGGGTTGCACGCATAAATTTAATAAGATCTAGTCTTTTTAGTTACCCTCCCCATATATAGTATCCACTAGTGTGGATGATCTCTTTGCTTCTAGCAATAGTGTTTCTGCTAATATATAGAATTTGATTGAATCACTGATTGTTTTGTAATGCTAAACATTTCTCAGTGATAACTGCTATATACCGGAACAAATTATTGTTATTTTTAAATGAATTTATTTGAAATAATTGTATTATTGTTTTGTTTTTTTTCTCTTGTTCTAAGTAGGTATTTGTGATGTTCTTCATTTGTATATGTGTAAGAAAAAAAAAACACAAAAACTTTAAATTCAATAAAAAGTATTTCATGAAAAGAAAAAGACATGGAAACGTTTGCCTGATGCCTGAATTTTAGGTTCACAAGATGCTAGATAAAGCATACCAATAATTGGACCATTTAGCCTAACCACATCACAGTAAAATGCATTTTTGGCTGATGGACCACCATTTCTCTGCTTCTGTGATACACGAGTAGCTCTTGTACAGACTGAGGCTGAGTATCAGTAGGGTGATTGGCTAAAATTCAGTTCAGTAAATAATAAAGATGAGTGAAATGAAGAGCTTTCATTCCCCTTAAATATGAGGCAAGTTTCGATGTGGAGGGAAATTTCCGCACTTTGGCAAAATGCATGCAGTCAAGAGCAAAGGCTAAGTTAAGATGCTTTCTGGTGGTTTTTAAAGCAGAGTTCCACCTGGGCAAAAAAAAATCAAAGTCAGCAGCTACAAATACTGTAGCTGCTGACTTTTAATATATGGACACTTACCTGTCCTAGGAGCCTGCGATGTCGGCACCTGAAGCTGACCCGTCTCTCGGCTCTGGGTGAAGGCGCCGGCATCATTACTAAGGGAAACAGACAGTGAAGTCTTACGGCTTCACAGCCTGTTTCCTTCTGCACATGCGTGTGTCATGCTGTGCTTTCTGAATGGTCCCTTCTGTCTTCTGGGACCTGTGTGTCTCCCAAAAGGCAGCGGGGAGACACACATAGAGGAGAGGCCGGACATTGCATAGTTCGCCGCACAATGTGCGGCGATCATTCCCCGGAAGTGGGTGCAGATACCTGGATTTGACAGGTATCAGCTCTCCCTCCCCCCTTCCCCTGAAAGGTGCCAAATGTGGCACCAGAGGGGGGGAGGAATCCGATCAGCAGACGTTCCATTTATGGGTGGAACACCGCTTTAAGTAATTAAAGGGCTTTAAATCTCTCATGTAGGCTATGGAAGCTTCTTTCAACTATCCTGGAAAGTTAGCCTTGTTGTTTTAGTTTTTTTTTTCACAGAAAAAAATTACAGAGAAAGATAAGTAAAATAAAAATATTTAAAGCAATGGTATATAAGTATTGATTAAATACACACACAAACACATGCAAACAAGAGAAAAAACACAAGCACATAGAACACTAATTAAAATAAATGAATAAAAAAGTAGATAGATAAGGAGAGCCGGCAACCTGCACATCCATATCAAAGTTTGGCTATAGTTATGACCAAGGCTATCAGTAAGCTATTCTTGTCACTAGTCTATAGTGAAATAAAGAATTTGACACGTATGTGTGAGTTACTGGCTCTCCTTATCTATCTGTATTCTGTTCGGGTGTTTGGAGGACACTTGGAGTCAGTGCAAGGACTATTCAGATTCCTCACATGTCTATTCTGGGACCCTGAAGTGAACGCTACATCTGCTTTTCATTTATAAAAAAAAGTACTCTAAATAAATGACTTCACAAAGAGGGCACTCACTGATGGGTGCAGTCCTTGCAATCTGCTTGTGCTTGCAAGCTCACAGTATAGAGAATAGACAGAACAACACCATGTTTATTAGATAAAAAAGCAAGTTGTTGCACTTGCAAAATTTCAAATTTGGGGCTGATTTTAAAAAAAATGGGGAGTACAAAATATGGTGCAGCTGTGCATGGTAGCCAATCAGCTTCTAACTTCCACTTGTTGAAAAAAAAGCTAGAAACTGATTGGTTTCTATGCACAGCTGCACCAGATTTTGCACTCTCCCGTTTTAGTAAATCAACCTTTTGCATGCAGTTTATCAATTGGATGGTGTGGGCACCCTGAATCTTGCACCACATCTAGGTGCTGCAAGATTTCCAGCATCCCATTTTCCATCCTGCTCAATCTGTAGCCTATCCTCAATTACTGTCACTATTGAGGTGGTTGATTGTCTTCAAACACTGGCGTTTATGTGATCCTCTAGCAGTTCCAGCCTGTTTATGCATTGTATTGCAAGTTTTAATTCTGTAATTTCAACTATTTGTTTTTTAATCTATACAAGAGGATGGTGTCCTGCACAATCCAGTATGCTTTTCTGTTCTACTATGTTGTACCCCCACCATTTCCTGTTACACTCTTAATGCATACATTGATTTCTTTCCCAGCAAAACAATTCTGCTGCTTTGATGACCAAGACTCTGCCCATACACAGTGTGTAGGAAAAGGGCCCTTGAGAGATGTAGTACTCAAGGACTTTCCTTCAACAACTGTAGGAAACTGACAAGGGACTGACCTACCATCAGCTGATCCTGGAAGAAGTTGGGAAGTGTGGTGATGATGTTACAGGGAGTCATAAAAGCAGTTTATTGCCAAAGGAATATGGTTAAAAAAAGGAAAAAAAATGGGGCATGATCTGGGGGCAAAGGATCTGAAATTTGGGGGTTAAATTGGGTAATGCCAAAACATTGATTTTTATTTTCCAAAATGGTGGTATATCCTTTCTATAACTTTTTATAGTATCGGTTTAGTATGGTCTGTGATACTTTTTTATTTTGACTAACATCCAAAATGTTAAGCTTTCAGAGTGTTTCTGTTGCAAGTGCACTAATAGTTCTACAATTATCTCAAGTGTAGTATAGGATTGTTGAAGGTCAGTAACAGTCTGGATTTTATTATTGATCTCACACAATCATTCTCATTGCTTTATATTTAAACTTAAATATTTTAAGAGGAAATAAGCAATCTAGCATAAAGGAAGAAACAGTATTAGAAGTCACCTTAAAGCTACATAACCTACATAAGTGCACATCAACAGGATTTATGTATCACCTTTGAAGTTCTTATATTTGTTACAGCAGGGAGTAAATGATTTCAGTTATATACTGTACTTGTCATTGTTTTTAAAGCGGTTTTATACACATCTTGTAGTTTTGGTTTGTATGCTCCTTTAAACATATGAAAACTTAGTTTGATATTCCATTTTAAAAACAGTAATCATCTATATTAAACCTAGAAATGGCAATAAAAATCTGCTTTTTGATAAAAAAAATAAACAACCATATTATTAGTAGAATGCAGCAAATCTCCTTGCTGGCTCCTATAGTGTCTCTTGCTGAATTGTGATCTGCTGCAATCAGAATCCTCCTGTTTGTAAAGCAATTGTTCACAATGTTGCTGAGCATTGCACTGAGCCTCAGTGGTCTACTTCATGCCGTTTTATTTATTACCTGTCACAATACTCCCAGATGTTACTCTGCAGAGGAAAGTGAAACCCAGCATGCTTCAGAATAGCTCAAATTCAGATGAAGGCTACAGTAACTAGGTTAATAATCATAATTAGCTTGTAAAAGTGATTGTTTTTATGTATGTAGTACAATAAATCTGATTTAAAATATTAGAAGAAACAGGATGTGCTGGCACAATCCAACTGCTTGAAATTTTTTTTTAGACCAACACATAAACATTCTTAATTAGATGGACTGAGTACAGGCATACCCCAGTTTTAAGTACACAATGGGGTTTATTCACTAAAGCTGGAAAGTGCAAAATCAGGCTCACTTCTGCATAGAAACCAATCAGCTTCCAGGTTGTATTACCAAAGCTTAATTGAACAAGCTGGGGTTAGAAGCTCATTGGTTTCTATGCAGAAGTGAGCCTGATTTTGCACTTTCCAGCTTTAGTAAATAAACCCCATTGTGTAATTAAAAGTGGGGTATGCCTGTATACATATTTACACATGTGGCAGGGGAGACAAATATATCCGACATCACAAGGGAAGACTGAGCTGGGGGGCTTTGACCCCCAGGCCAGGACAGATAAAAATACTGCGCTGATGTGAATGGAGATATTCCTCCCTTTAACCAATTAACTAATGGATATGTACTTTGTTTAGAAGCTATTACTGCATGTCCTATAGGGAAGACTTTTAAGTGTTTTTAAATGTCTGGTGCGTTTATGTATATGTATGTTATCTTTTTTGATATGCAGTAGAGTAAATGTAATAATACAAGTTTTTTATGATATAATAACTGAAGTTGTTTATGTGGAACCCAATAGAGGGAAAGTTCTACTTTATGGCACATTTGAAATTACACACATATCTCTAAAATAACTGTGAAAGAATTGTAGATGGTATTTAATGAATGCACAAAAGTTGCCTCTTTGGTTGTTGGTGACTTAAATGATTTATCAGATGCCGTCTTCACAGTATAAATAATAATACAGTAGGACAAGAAGTATTATTTTAAAATCCAATTATGAAGGAAAGGTCCAACAATCATCTTAAGTTCAGAGAGAGAAATTGCTGACTACAGCAGTCATCTTTGGCTGATGTAAACTTTACAGTCTGTTACTGAACTGATACTGTTGAACAATAAAGGTATCAATCATGTATAAATAAAACATATTTTTTGGAGGTAAGAAAAAATTAAGCCATTATGAAAGATATCAATGCTAATATCTGTTTCTAGCTTTTTACTGCTATTCACATTTTATTAACACTTTGCTACATCCTATGAATTTGTGAATAGGGGTTTATCAATGCTGATGCACAGCAAAGCACTGCAAAACATGAGCAATGGGGCAGATTTACTATGAGATCCTGATTGTATTCATAACTGACCCCCATTCCCCCACTTCCTGCTTATTAGGAAAACTGCATGAACAAAAAAATATGCCTCTGACTACCAGAAGAATTTCCCCCTTAATGACCAGGATATTTTTAGCGATACGGCACTACGTTGCTTTAACTGACAATTACGCAGTCGTGCCATGTTGTACCCAAACAAAATCGACATTTTTTTCCTCCCACAAATAGAGATTTCTTTTGGTGGTATTTCATCGCCTCTGCGGTTTTGAATTTTTGCACTATAAACAAAAAAAGAGTGACAGTTTTGAAAAAAAAAAAATTTTTTACTTTTTGCTATAATACATATCCAAATAAAATGTAAAAAAACAAATTTCTTTATCAGTTTAAGCTGATTTATATTCGTCTACATATTTTTGGTAAAAAAATTGCAATAAGCGTATATTGATTGGTTTGGGCAAAGTTATAGCGTCTACAAAATAGGGGATAGATTTATGGCATTTTTATTATTTTTTTTACTAGTAATGGTGGCGATCAGTGATCTTTAGCAGGACTGCGACATTGCAGCGGACACTTTTGACACTTTTATACAGTGATACAGTAAATTGACATTTATACAGTGATCAGAGCTAAAAATAGCCACCAATTACTGTATAAATGTCACTGGCAGGGAAGGGGTTAACACCAGGGGGAGATCAAGGGGTTAACTGTGTGTCCTAGGGAGGGTTTCTAACTGTATGGGGATACGACTCATTGGGAGAGGAGACACATCGCTGTTCCTTCTTAGTAGGAACAGACGACCTCTTTCTCCTCTCCTGTCAGAAGGGGGATGTGTGTGTTTACACACACATCCCCGTTCTGGTTCTTGTCCCCGCGATTGCGGGTGGGCGGTGGTCATCGCGCCTGCCGGCCACGCGCATCAGGTCACCTGCTGTGCAGCAGGCGCGCGCCCGCTATCGCCCTTAAAGGTCTCAACGTACACCTACGGCGATTCACGGGATCATGCAGTATAATGACGGTGGCTGGTCGGCAAGTCGATAAAGTGTACCCAATCCTAAAAACAAAATTATAGTGCAGCTTATCATCAGTCCTTAGATGGTGTGGCTGCATTAATTTTATTTCTCAGCCAAGTAATCTTGCAAATACCACATTTCTTGTTCCTTCATGTCTTCACTCACTTATGGAAGGAATCAGGGTGGTCATTGGACTACAAACATGCCTGCTCTTGTTCATTTCCATTCTATAATCGTTTACACCCAAAAAGATAACATTACTTTTGTTGTCTTTTTAGCTCACAGGCAGTGACAAGGGCACTGCATTTCTAGCAAGATCAACAGGTATTTTCTGTATTTGCTGAAAATGTTCTTAGCCTTAAAAAAGACAACTAATGCATCCATCTCAGCTAAGGACTGGTAAGTTGCAATATATTTAATGTTTACTTTGAGGTTTAGATATACTTTAATTATGTGTGTGTTTAGCACAAAGATAAAAGAATAAAGATAAAACCAAATACATATTGTTGCAATGTCATCATAGTTGACTGCCGAGGACTGCAAGTGCAGTGGCCGCATAGACCTATAAAGACAACACAAATCCTTTCTCTAAGTTGAAAAATGTATGAAATGTTGTTGGAATCAGAATAAATATACACCTAATTCTGTTGGTACTGTATCTTGCTTGATAAAAGTTAACTTACTGTTACTTTGAATCTCAGGATTCCATATTTCCCAGTAACCAGCCTGGAACAAGCATGCCGATTAGGACAGTCAGAATATAGTCATCATTTTTGATATGCATACTTTGCCTGGGTCAGTGACTTGGGAAGTACTGAAGTCATTGATTAAACATGACAGACAGTGACTAGCAGTTTCAGTAAGGAGAGAATAATATTGCAAAACTTTCTTTAGATGAAGAATCAGAGTGGGGAATTCTTATAGAGTGACACAGACACCCTTTAGAATTTCATTTGGTTTTGGGTAGTTTCTGTTGTGATTATGATTTAAAAAGAGTAAACCCAGTTGATTGATAATAAATGGCTTCAGCCAAACACTAACCACGAGTGAAAGAAAAGTTTATTGTTATCATTCATATTTTTTGGAAAATGGCCAATAATCATAAATTCTTCCAGGGTATGTAAACTTATGACTACAGCTGTATATGAAACAAAAATAACAAGCATTTTAAATGCAATTAGTATAAGCAACTAGAGTTGTAACTTTGCAAGATGGGACCCAATAGCAAAACCATTAAAGAGCTCACTGTTTCATAAAACTCCATCTTCAATGTAATTTCTCTAGCTATGCAGTATACTAATTGTTTTCTTGGAATTGATTAGAGGTTTCTAGTTTCTATAGATTAAAGCTGGGTACACATGTATCAAAGTTCAACTGATTCAGCAGAAATTCACAAAATTTTGATCTGTTTGTAGCCCTCTCTGTTCAACAGAAGATGGTCATTATATTTGGCTTCTATCGAACAGTCCTACTGGAAAACCAACATTTGGCCAGCTGCTGCAGCCAATGGCCACAGCGCTGATCAGTAAATTCTGACAGGGGAAAGAGTCCCTACTATTAGAAAACAATAGCACATTGGGGAAAATCCCTGCTTCCGCATCGCTTGTGTGGCTGCAGGAATCTGTAATGCCCTGTACACACAGTCGGACATTGATCGGACATTCCAACAACAAAATCCTAGGATTTTTTCCGACGGATGTTGGCTCAAACTTGTCTTGCATACACACGGTCACACAAAGTTGTCGGAAAATCCGATTGTTCTAAACGCGGTAGCGTAAAACACGTACGTTGGGACTATAAACGGGGCAGTAGCCAATAGCTTTAATCACTTTATTTATTCTGAGCATGCCTGGCACTTTGTGCGTCGGATTTGTGTACACACGATCGGAAATTCCGACAACGGATTTTGTTGTCGGAAAATTTTATAGCCTGCTCTCAAACTTTGTGTGTCGGAAAATCCGATGGAAAATGTGTGATGGAGCCTACACACGGTCGGAATTTCCGACAACAAGGTCCTATCACACATTTTCCATTGGAAAATCCGACCGTGTGTACGGGGCATAAGTTTTTTTTAGTTCAGCTCACTGGTGGAACAAAATAAAACAGTGTATACCCAGCTTTATTTTCAAATGTATTTGTGAAAAGCTATTGCTATCTGCATAGCCTGTCAGCTTTGTGCCTCCTTTGCTTTAGGGTCCCATAACAGTTGTTTAGTTTCAGCCTCCTTTAATCTTCTACAGCAGTGGTCATCAACGCTGTCCTCAAGGCCCACTAACAGGCCAGGTTTGCTAGATAACTGAAATACATCACAGGTGATATCATTTGCTGCTCAGTGATTGCAGTATTCTAGTCTGCATCTCTCCAAGGTAATACATAAAACCTGGCCTGTTAGTGGGCCCTGAGGACAGGAGTTGATGACCACTGTTCTACAGCACTCAGACAAGAGAAAACATAAGCACCAATCAGATTTTTTTGCAATGCTCAGGTGCTGACATGAAACTTGCTGACAGTAGGATTGAGTCATGACTGATCACTGTTCTTCTGCTCCTATATTGCTACTTTTTTCTCAATTAAGCAGTGGTATTTCTGCAATAGAAGTCCAGGGCCCATCTGTGCTACCAGTAGGGGTTGTCTGGATCACAAGACTGGCTGAATACAGTTGCAAACCTTTTTGCAGGTACAACAGTTCCCATAGATGTATGTAGCTGTTTGGCTGGAGTTCAGCTTTAAATAGAACCTATACTTAACATGTTGCCACCCACATACTGCATATGTACAGCAGCACAGAGGGTAAGGTTTTATTCCCACACACCACACATTTGCCTCCATAGAGCTTTCTGTGCTGAGAGTGTGCTCAATGCACGCTCCCAGTACAATACAGCCAAAGACAGCTTTTAGTCTGTACTAATGACTGAGCCAGCAGGATATACCCTGTGCTGGGCAGGAATAATTTAAAACCTAAAGTTGGCTGTATAACAAGGATTTATTAGAACAGTTTATTGTGACAAAGCAACTGGTAAATAATATAGTTCCATATCAGTGCCTGGGCATACTGTCTTTCCATAGCCTTATTTTATTTTTTGCAATAAAAGTTTTATCGATTCAGAAGAAAAATAAGGTACATCCTTGTATACAAACATAACAACATAACTGAATATAGTCATCAAGGGTGTATAAGCCAACATCTTGGAACCCTATAGCCTTATAGGTCTATGAATTTATAAATGCCATACCCCACTCACTCCAGCATGTGGTTACTGGTTTACAATGATGTGTCATGAGGGGAAATATTTATTTATTACAAGTACTTATATAGTACTATCGATTTACACTGCACTTTACATATACAGTAAATTGTGCATTCACATCAGTCTCTGCCCTCATGGAGCTTACAATCTAAGGCCCCTAACTCGCATTCATGCATACACATACTAGGGACAATTTGTAGACTACCAGTTATGACTTTGTAAAGCGGGAGGAAACCCATACAGGCACAGGGAGAACATGCAAACTCCAGGAAGCTAGTGCTGTTGTTGGGATTTGAACTGATGACCCTAGGGCTGCTAGGCAGACATGCTTACCACTTAGCCACTGTTCTAGGAATGTTTTTAAAACATTGTGGAATAAAGTTGATCAGTACAGTAGAACAAAGGTTTAATCTACTGTAAATATGTAAGCTTAGGTTGTAAGATGGCCTCTTAGATTGTAAGCTTACAGGAGCAGGACCCTTCTAACCCCCTTGTATTGAATTGTACTGCTGGTGTATTGTCTCCCTTTATATTGTAAAGCGATGCGCAAACTGTTGGCGCTATATAAATTCTGTGTAATAATAATGCCTTATTGTATATGTGCATAAAAAAGATATATTATTAAAATATATTAAATTAATCTAGTCTAGTCAGTTTTTCCACATTTTTTATACTACTGTACATTTAGGCTTTATTGTTTATTCAGTTTGTATTCATTTATTGTATCAATGGCAGACTATAATGTTTTATTGCCCAAAACGCACAGTACTATGCTGCATTAAGCAGAAGAATATTGGAAAGGAAGTACAGTAAAGTGCACACACATTAATATTATAGGTTACAGGCCATAGAACTTGTAATTTACTGTTAGTGTAAAGCCAATGCGTTTGCACTTATTGTTATCACATAAAAAGTAGGTTCAGTGGAATAGGAAGCCTCCAGCAGTCATAAGGATAATGGTGTGTCAGCACATGTTAAAGTGGATCATGGAAACATTAATTCCAGTATAGCCAGAGCTAAGAACTAAACAGATTTGTGCTTTAATTAACAGTGGGTCTTGTGCGAAGACACTAATTAAAAGAAGATCCCTACATTTATTATTTACAGTATACTGTAGGATACATAAAACAACATACCCTAATTTTAATATTGTGTAAATAATGTAGTACATTTCCATCACAACAAAGTCATTGCTATGTTTGCATGTTAATTTGAGACAAATTTGTATTTTACACTTTAACCACCAACATTAGTTATTTGTCATCCTGGAACACAATCTAGTTTTAGGGTGAAATAAAACAAAAAGAATAAGACCACTCTCTTAGGCAATTCTCTTACTCTTATTAGAGAAGGAGGCAGCTGAAGTTAGAAATAATTAAACAATAAAATGATACTAATATTATAAATTATAGTCAATACAAATTATGAAGACTCTGCCTGTTGACATAGATTAAATCAGAACTCCAGTGTTAAGCCGGGTACACACTAGTAAACTAGTTAACTGACAGCTCTGGTCGGGAGCCGCTGTACTAACCATGTGAGGTTAGCTCAGCAATCTCCCCTGCTGAGCTGTTGTGTTCTGACAGGGCGACAGCCCCCCGCCAGAACACTACGACCAGCGCTCTCTGCCATTGGCTGAGAGCATTGATTGGGAGTCGGTTGGCTGCTAGTTTTCCACAATGCACCTCTGACAGAAGCCGGCCAAACGGCTGGTTTCTTTTTGACAGACCAACATACACAAGGGCCAAATGTCAGCTGTTTTTTTTTTAACCGACCGTTGTCTCCCGACATTCGGCCCGTGTGTACAGGGCTTTAACTTCAACCATGCACAGTTGTACAGGTTCATCTTCTTACTGAAATTGCTCACTCTAATTTCAATGCACATTGTGAACTTCTCACAGTGTATATTAGAAGCTGCAGCAAGCAAATAGAGCCCACCTCATTTCCTGGCCCAGTATCATCTAGCTCTTTTCCCTCATGTAAACTGTCCCTGGCCCACCTCTTTTATTAAGTGGATTTCAGTTCTTCCAGACATGTAGGCTCCAGCAACATATGGGGGCATTGCCTAGGGAAATCTGTCTGCAAATACAGCCTGCCTAAGAACTCCCACTCCTGCAGGCCTACATCCACCCATCAAGGCATTTTTATATTTGCATAACCCCTCCCAGGAGTGAAACAGCACCCCGATGACCCCTCCCACCAGTGAAAATCTACCTGCATTAAATAGAGAAGCGCAGAAATATCATTGGGTCTAAAATAGGACATGTACTGAAAACTACGTTTTTTTTTTTTTTATTTCATTAGCATTTGGATAAAGGGTGAAAAAGAGGAACTAACAAATGCAACATATTGGCAGATTAAACTTTAGCTTTAAAGTGGTTCTAAAGCCTTGAGGCTGGGTTCACACCATTTCAAATTGGATGCAGGTTCCCCACATCCAATTCTTAATAGCAGGATATTTTGACCGGCTCTCTATGGAGCCAGTTCGCATATCTCTGCAGCAGGTCTGATGCGTTTTGCACAAAAACACTGTGTGTCTTTTGGTCCATTTTAGGTCTGAATTCAACCCAAAATTTAGGCTGCAATTGGACCTGAAATGGTGAACCAGGATGCACCGGACCCCTGCTGTGAGCCGCATGTGGCTCATATGTGACTCCAGCCTAAGGCTTTTTTTCCTTAATGCATTCTATGCATTAAGGTAAAAAACCTTCTGTTGCAAAGAATCCCCCCCAGCCTCCCCTTAAACTTGCCTGAGCTCTATCCAGGGCTGTGCACAAGAGCAGCAGTTCTCCTGGCTCTGGTCCTCTTCATTGGGCAGACTGATAACAGTGGAAGCCCGGTCCTGTCAATCAATCCCCATGACGAGGGAGGGGGTGAGTTTGGTTTGTGAGAGAGCCCACACAAGTTCCCCTCATAGAAAGTGGCTTTCCATGGGGGGCATTTGTTGAAGAGGAAGGAGCCAGGAGCCCCAACAGAGGACCCAAGAAGAGGAAGAATGGGGCTGCTCTGTGCAAAATTTTTGCACAAAACAGGTAAGTATGACATGTTTGGTATTTTAATTTAAAAAAGGAAGCTTTAATATCACTTTAGGTAATTTTAGAGGCAATAAATCACAATAGCCAACAAACATTTAACTTTCAATTGTCTACTCAGTTTTAGCTACCAGCAGTTCATTTCTGATTGCTTGCCATTGGTTTGCAAACTGCACTGCTGCCTCAAGCTACTGAAGAAATGTCTGCAAATATCTGTTATAGAAAAATAAATATTTGTAGGTGCTTTAATTGTCATAAATGCACTATACATATTTCTGTAATAATATCAGTTAATGTATTCTGTCACACATTCTTACAGCTAATCTCAATTTTCTACAGGCAAAATCAGTTATGGCAAAGGTGGGATATCCCGAATTCTTGATGAATGAGACATACATAAATGAAGAGATTAAAACTGTAAGCCTTTATATACATATATATGATATGTGCATAGTATTATTATTGCTAATATTATTTTTTTTTTTAAAGCGTTCTGTGACTTTATGTGTGTTCAACTTTTTCTCTGATTTTTCCTAAACCACAAAGGTGGAATGTGTGTCTTACTAGCTGCTGGATCTGGATCTTTTCTCTAAGAAAAAAAACACACATGCACAAATTCCATAGACCTCTCCCTGCCTTATACCACTAGCTATCCAAATCTAATTACCTTTGCTGGGCACGTTTGTGTGTGTTTTCCTTATCAAGCAGGGGGGTGATCCTTCCTGCTGGACTGAGTGGCACTCACATAATAAGTAAAAACATTTCAGTGCAGTAGTACACTAAGCTCAGACTTTGACTTGATGTCAAGCCACCAAGAGGTTTGTCTCTGTCATCTTGGGCCCAGAAAAGTGAATGACTCAGACTTGCTGCAGGCTCCAGATTTAAGGTGTTATTGCTCCAAAAGCTGGCTTTAATCATATGACTTAGTGGTCAATTCACTAAAGGATTCCACATGCAATATTAAGGTAGCATGACTAATTTTTTAGAAATATTGCATGAGATAATAATAAGTCAATTCATTAAAATAAAATATCAAATATGAGGTATTACTGCCCATTTGTTAAAAATGTGAGGTAAAAACTGCCAACAAATTTTTTTTAGATATCATATTTTTTCACTCCATAAGATGCACCTGACCATAAGACGCACCTAGGTTTTAAAGGAGGAAAACAAGAAAAAAATATTCTGAACCAAATGGATTATATGGATTATGGGTTGCATTTTTGCTAATTTTCTTACTGTGTTTAGGTGAAAACTACATGATCTTGAAAAACACATCTGAATAATTATTCCTCTACTTCCTAACATGTATCATCACCTAACCTCTATTTGTCCTTTACATATGTCAAGGATAAAAGGATAACTCGCATTCGCTGATCACTAACTCTCTCATTTCAAAACATCCCTTCTATTTATTATCAAGAGTAAAGCTGAAGAAAATCATAGCTCAGCACTGAACCAATAAACCATATCTAATAAATGAGTAGAACACTACACCTTTAGAGAATACAAAATAAATAACACCTAACATAAGCAGGAGGTTCACAGATAAATCAGGTGCTCAGTTAGTCCACAAAAAGCCAGATAAATTATATGATATATTACTTTTTGCCAATAAAATATATTTTTATACATAAAACAAAATATGGACTATGATCAGGGATTGTATTTTTCCAAATTATTATTCAAGATTGAACTGACTACACTGCCATAAAAAAACTGAAAAGATACATTATCTTGCTGTGTCTTGGATTTTCTTGCTCATATTTCCAGATTGCTTAACCCACTATTCTTATTATTTTAAAATGCTCATGCAAAGTAAATTCTGTTCTTGGTATTTATGCACAGAAATAGTTATTACATTAGCAATTTAGCACTTATGTAAACATGTTGCTCCATCTAGGTATTTGCTGCCTGTTTTAATCTGGAAACACATCAGATTTAAACAGATGGGTTCGTAAATCAACCCCTACATCAACCTTTAGTAAATCAACCCCTAAATCAACCTCATAGTATTTGGAGGGGTAACAAACACCCATAAACCACCAATATTGATCAGATTGCCCTCAAACACTGGTTAGGTATACAACCCTCAAGTTACCTTTTACTTACATGGAAGGTTTTATTTTCTTAGAAATTGTATCAGTTGTGTGTATATATATAGATATATATATATATATATATATATATATATATATATATATATCTATATATATGTGCAACTAAAACACAAAAATGCAATCAGCGCAACCTCACTATATAAATGTGTACAATACAAAATAATAAGAAACAGATGAACACAAATTTTGCAGTGTAACTATCATAAACTAGACAGTTGTTTCAGCTGAAACACTATACAGGTGATTTCACTGCACCCTCCACATTACCAAACCAAACATAAAAAAGTGCAGTACAACTATATCTTCAGTCCCATTAAGAATAAATACAGTTATGTGAATATAACTATAACAAGTAAAACGGTGATAATTTCAATCTGAAAAAATTATATAAAAGTCCCATATAATAGGTGATTCACAACTCTTCTATCCTCATCTTGTCTCGTGTGAACCTCCACCTCTAGGCGAAAAACCTGCTCACCTCCAGATTAGACCCTATTACAGAGTCACACTCACTTGTAACAATCTCCACCAGCTCCTGGTTCTGATTGCACAGTGTTCTCTCTCCTTACCCCATACTCAGTCAATAGAAAGAACGCCTGATAAAAAACACAAAAAGGGAGAACCATAGTGCTCTCTATTTCAGTGTTTTATTAACAGCGCAAAAAAGGGATTAAAAATACTACCAAAACTTCACAAAAAAGCAAACATCAATTGTCAGTATAAACCACGGCTCACCGTATAACCTAAAATGGTCGCAGTGTGATGTCATGGGCTCGTCTCCTCATACCTATACTCGTTAGGTCTGTGATTGGGCTTCCTCAGTGGCCTATCACACAGTGTGAATTACCTATCACACAGTGGTGTTTGTCACAATTATATGGGACTTTTATATACTGTAAGATTTCAGATTGAGATTATCACCGTATCACTAATTATAGTTATATTCACATAAATGTATTTATTCTTAATGGAATTGAAGATATAGTTGTGCTGCACTTATGTTTGATTTGGATATATATATCTATATATATATATAGATATATATATATATCTATATATATATATAAAAAGAAGTTTTTTCCCATGGTTAGTACATTTATAAATTTTTTTATCATGCAGCTGAAATTTTCAGACTCAGACTATTTTGGAAATGTCCTGCAAACGTTGCACTTTCTATCACAAGCTGATTTCTACTGGCTAAGAAAAGAAGTTCCCAAAAAAGAGTAAGTGTCATTATTAGCTTTTCAGTTGTTTTTTTCATTTTGTTTGTCATGTCACTAAATAAAACTAAAGGGATTTTCTACTTTTCCTTTATGTATATATCCAATTCAGATGTAAACTTTTAGCCCAATTATAATGGCAGTGATTCTAACAGCTTTCAGGTTCTCATTCACCATAAATATTCTTCCCGCCCGGCCTGTGAGTAAGTAAAGCAAACCTAGCAGTTATAGGATAGGACTACCTCTTCAAATAAGTGCAATATATGGCTTCAAGTGTGTGAACACCTGTTTTATATTTGCAAAAAAAAAAACCTGTTGATGCTTCCAGAAATCTACTGAGCTCATAACTTTCTGACAACACAGCACCTCCTCTGCACTGAATTCCAAATGAGTCTTATCAGCTTAGCCCAGGTTACCTTTGTAGTCTACAGAACACCTCCACCTTTGTTTTAGATCTGGGGGAGGGCAAAGTGTTATATAGTCCAAGTCAGGAGCAAGAAGCCTAAAGCAAACACAATGAGGTTGATTTACTAAAATTGAAGAGTGCAAAATCTGGTGCAGCTCTGCTTAGAAAACAATCAGCTTTCGTTTATTTTTTTGTCAAAGCTTAATTGAACAAGCTCAGGTTAGAAGTTGATTGGCTACAATGCACAGTTGCACCAGATTTTGCACTCTCCAGTTTTAGTAAATCAACCCAACAGCTTCTTCATAGATACAATACAATGAGTGAGCGTTGTCATCCTAGGAGAGGAAGTGTATTAATGGCAGGATCACAGGTGAAAATAAAGCCTGAAAAAAGGATTAAAGTGTTACTAAACCCAGGATCCTACATTCACTATAGCTGGTCTCCCACTGTACACAGAACATAGAAATGCAATTATTTTAGTAAATATAAACTGCTCAATACCTTTTCTCATCAGCAGTATATAGCAGTCTTGTGACTTCCATCAATGTCCAGCCAAGCACTGGTTAAATCTTGTAGGAGGAGTTTTCTGACTGTCTTATAAGACTGCAAGACCCCTGATCCTCTGTCTGGACAGTGCTGATTGACCTTGTGCTGTTTACATGCACCCTCCCAAGAAAAAAAAAAAAAAACAACCTCTCTAGCAATACACACCAAACTGAGCATGTGACTCCATAGCCTCTGTGTTATCAGGAGATTATTAGGGGACAGTGGAAGAAGGGGAGGATCAGAGAAGCCAAGATCAAACAGCCTTTATACACAATGCGGAGGATTAACCCCTTAGGTTCCAAAGTGAGTATAACAAGCCTGCTTTACTGCATATACAGACTTTTTTACTGTAGTAGGTTTAGTAACACTTTAAGCTTCAATGAATTAAATGTTACATTTTGCTTTTGGTTCATAACATGATTACTATTTTTTTTGACTAGAGGTTTTGTATTACATGTGACTGTTCACAAATCTGGTATCCTGGATTGGTAGTTTTTAAAAGCACTATCAATTGATTTTTACTGGTAGTTAGCAGTTCATGCTACAGATCACCGGCTTACAAAATATTTAGAAAAACATTATTCTTTGTACCGGCTTGCATCAAAGCCCTCTACAGCATCAATTTGTACATACTCATATTCATCCAGTATGATTCATCTGTGGATATCTAAAAATCCTTTGACGTTAATGTTTAATCATATTAATTACATTAAATAAATCTTCTTAATACTTCAGTGATCATTAATCCAATTCAATATCTGTAAAGCATTTCTAAATTAGCTGTTGAACTGGCTACTATTTTATTTTTCCTGTCAGTTGTTAGAGGTTGAAATAAATGATCCATGGGCTCTTCTTGTATGTGACCAGATATATACAGTAGGTCTATTGTGTTCACTGCAATCTTCATCTTAGGTTCTTATTTCTACTGTCACATGCAGAACCCCTACTAAAATAAAACTTGAGGATATGGTAAACTGGGATGTATCTACCACCATGGCAGCCAAAATAGCTTCTTAATTAATACACAATTCTTAAAGTGAAACTTTACCCTACCCCCCCTCCTATTTTTTTACGGTGTTCTGAACAGGAAGGATACTCACCCAACCCGTAAACCCAGCGTTGTCCTGCTGAGATCTCCTTCTCTGTAGCCAGCAGTCAGATCCCGCGTCAACATATTCTTCCGGATTTTATCGGGGGCCTGCCGCCTCCTGCTTTAGTGAATGGATGCTCCCGGTGCCCCTCGGGATATTCACATCACATATCCTGAGATATTGCCCCACGACAACAAGAATGTTGAGGACTATCTCGGTACCCAGGGATTCAGACAAGGTAAATATAAAAAATATAAATTTATTGAGAAATAGGACGTAGATAGAAAGCATTGCGTACAAAAGTACATATAATAGTTATTGCATAAAGTTACAGGTGGTTCAAAAGAGAACAATTAAACCCACAGGTATATAAGGAATACAGATGTAGGTCCTGACGTAATCCTCTACATGTTTCACAACTGAGTTGCTTCTTCAGGAGGAATCGACCATATACATCTACAGAAGAATACAATCTCATATTTACATAATCACAGGTATTTAAGGCAATAAAGAAAAAGAAAAATACAGTAAATAAGGTAGTTTTGGAGTGTTATGATCAGGCATAGCTTATCAGTGGAGGCCCAAAGGAGACAGCAGATGGCACAATTAGAGGCACCTAAAACAGGTAATCCCCCGCAGCAAACACAGGAGACACTGGAAGGTGCAATAACTGGAATCAAAAAATATATATAGGGTATTCTAATATGGGTCTAAATAATTTGTGGACAGGAACACAGAAACAAAAGGATGGGAGGGAGGGGGAAAGAAGTGGGGATGGAAAAAAGGGGGGGGAGGAAGGGGGGGAAGAAGGAGCGAGGGGGGTCCTGCCTTTGATCCCCGGTGCTATGCTACCTATACACTATCTATTGGGTGGGTTAATTCTCTGATTGGATTGGTTTCAATGTCATTCCCCCTTCCCTTTAAATCCCCTTTTGGTCCCAAATCCTCCTTCCCCTCCTTTTTCCCCGCCCCCTCTCCCCCTCTGGGTTTCACCTCCCCTTTCCTCTCCCCCTTTTCCCCTCCTCCCCCTTTTCCTCCCCTTCCCACTCTACCCCTTTTCCTCCCTTTCCCCCTCTACCCCTTTCCCTCCCTTTCCCCCCTCCACCCTTATTCCTCCCTTTCCCCCCTCTCCCCCCTTATCCCTTCCCCCTTCCCTTCCGTTTCCCCCCTCCTTCCCTCTCCTTCCCCTCCTTTCCCCTCTACCCCCCTCTTTCTCCTTCTTTTCTCCCCCTTCCCCCCACCCCCCCCCATCCTTTTGTTTCTGTGTTCCTGTCCACAGATTTTTTAGACCCATACTAGAATACCCTATATATATTTTTTGATTCCAGTTATTGCACCTTCCAGTGTCTCCAGTGTTCACTGCGGGGGGATTACCCATTTTGGGTGCCTCTAATTGTGCCTTCTGGTGCCCCCTTTGGGCCTCCACTGGTAAGCTATGCCTGATCATAACACTCCAAAACTACCTTATTTACTGTGTTTTGCTTTTTCTTTATTGCCTTAAATACCTGTGATTATGTAATTATGAGATTGTATTTTTCCATAGATGTATATGGTCTATTCCTCATGAAGAAGCGACTCAGTCACGAAACATGTAGAGAATTACGTCAGGACCTACATCTGTATTCCCCATATACCTGTGGGATTTAATTGTTCTCTTTTGAACCACCTGTAACTGTATGCAATAACTATTATATGTACTTTTGTACTTAATGTTTTTTATCTACATCCTATTTCTCAATAAATTAATATTTTTTATATTTACCTTGTCTCAATCCCTGGGTACTGAGATAGTCCTCAACATTCTCGTTGTCATGGGGCAATATTTTGGAGTAGCCCCTGACACACCCCTTTTCCACTATCCTAATACTAAGGATGATGATACCCGCCCTTATTCTTTAATTACCTAGTTTGAGGCAATACCCTATATATCCTGAGATATGTGAGATATCCTTTTTTCCCCCTGCCATCCTGATTCGGTATTCTGCACAGGAATGATACTTACCCAACCAGTAGATCCAGGGTTGTCCTGCTCAGATCCCCTGCTCTGTAGCCGGCAGTCAGATCCCGCGCTGCCATCATCTTCTCCTGGGATGTCATGGGGGGGGGCCCACCGCCTCCTGCTTTAGCAAATGGATGCTCCCAGCGCCTCTCGGGATATTCACACCACATATCCTGAGAGGCACCAGGGGGTGCTGACGTCATTTGCCTAGGCCAATTATGGCAGACCTTGGCACCCCAGATGTTTTGGCACTACATTTCCCATGATGCTCATGCACTCTGCAGTGTACTTGAGCGTCATGGGAAATGTAGTTCCAAAACATCTGGAATGCCAATGTTCACCGTCACTGGCCTAGGCGAATGACAGAAAAGGTGTTGGGAGGAAATAGCTTTTGATAAAAAGGAAAAGAAAAAAGAAAGCCTAAAAAAACAAAACAAATGCAGCCATCACATTTAAGAATTGGTAAGCTGCAATACAATAAATGTTTCCTTTGGGGTTTATTCCTGTTTTAAGTTTGTCTAAAGCCAAGCTTTTTTTTTTTTTTACAGTGACACTAAACTCTGAATTAAAAGAAAAAAAATCTTCTTAAGTATGTTTTTGCTTTTTTTTACCTCAGAAAAGTACCTTTCAGAACAGATTCCATGGCAGCCTACGTATGGGTTAATCCTGCTCCCTCATACCTCATAGGACCCCTCTCTCATAAATCTTTGCTTCGGGCTAGGGGCTGTCCTGACCAGCAATTGCTCACCTGGGTGTGTACGGCTAGTTATTTCCCATACGTTGGCTGCCATGGAATCTGTCAGGAAAACTGAAAATTTTGAAAATCAAACACTTACCGTCATTTTCCTTTCCTGATGAAATCCATGGCAGCAGGAGTTCCCTCCCATTGGCTGGAGTAGGCTAAGTTATGGAACACGGCCTCTGGCCTGGAGCAAAGATTTATGGGAGAGGGGTCCTATGGGGTATGAGGGGGTGGGATTAACCCATAGGTAGGCTGCCAAGGAGTCCATCAGGAAAGGAAAATTACGGTAAGTATTTGATAGGAAATTTTCTGTTTTTATTGCTCTCAGCCTCCTCCAAATCTCTTTTTTTGTACCCATTAGGACATTTCCCATCAACTCTTGTTTTGGGTGTCATCTTTGTTATCAAATTTTGGATTCTCATTACTCTATGTCTCGGTGACAGTGCTCACCAGTACAAACAGCGAGGCTGGGGGACACTTATTTTTAGTTTTGAATAGAGTGGAGAGGGATTAGAATACCTGTCAGTGTTTATTGCTGCCTGTACCCTCATTAGGGAGTTTCACCCTCTCTATTCATCCTGCTTACCATTATCATTAAAAGTGAAAGTAAAAAAAAATCCCAAACTTCGGGTTGGGGTTGTCCCCAGAAAAGTGATAGAGGGAAATTCTTCTAATGGTTCTGTGGGTCCCCAAAAGATTCCCTTAATTTTAAGGGATTTCCTCTTACCTCCTGTTTTGGCTATGAGACAGGAAATGAAGGTTAATCTGCCCATTGGAACAAAGAGGACAAAAATAAACCTTACAGGGGTTATAACCCTCCCTTACTGTTTCCAAAATTAAAAAAAAAAGTTATGCCCATAGTTCTACTTTAACTTTAAACAAAAGCTAGATGGGTAGTCTTGGAGAAATAAACACTCTAAATTGGGTTCCTGTTTCTCTCTGTTATTGTGTCTAGATATTTTTATTATTTGACACCAATAATGTATGAAACAATAGACTACAGTATATACCATATGAATGCAATAAAATCTGTATTACCTTGCTCTATCTTATTCAAAACTGTTATCTTTTGAACATAAAGATGTTCACAGCAGTTTATGTTTGGTATTAAAGTGCTGCTAAACCTACAACAGTAAAATCAGTCTGTATATGCAGTAAAGCATGTTTGTTATGCTCCATGTGGAACCTGGAAGTGGTTAATCCACTGCATTCTGTAAAAAAGGATGTTTGATCCTGTCTTCTCTGATCCTCCCCTTCTTCCAAAGTCCCCAGTCTATCTCCTGATAGTACAGAGCCTTGGGGCACTCTGTACATGCTCAGTTTGATGTGTATTGCTTGGGAGGTTTTTTTTAAAAAAAATTTTGTGGAGAGTGCATGTGTTCAACACAGGGTCACTCTAAAGACAGAGGGTCAGGGGTCATGCAGCCTCAAAGGACAGTCAGAGGAGAATGAAAACTTGCCCTACCTGCTTTAATCAGTGCAGGGCCAGACACTGAAAGAAGTCACAAGGCTGCTACTGTATATAAAGCCGATGAGAAAAGGTATTTAGCAGTTTTTATTTACTAAAGTAATTGAATTTCCTGGTTCTGTGTACTGGGGGGGGGGGGGGGGGGTCAAGATATAGTGAATGCAGGGTCCTGGGTTTAGTAACACTTGAATAAGGATTGACAACATTCCCCCAAAAATGCTGCTTGATCTAAATTATTATTTTTGCTTACAGGTGGTATACTAGTCCAACTACTGTCAATGCTTTTTACAGTGCATCAACAAACCAGATTAGTAAGTACTACTTTCAGCTTTTCTCTTACTTGGCTGTATTAGTGGATGTGGTTTAGAAATATATATCAGATGCCTGTAAATATAAGAAGTAATCTATAATGTAACCGGTTACCAAGGACATGTATACAGTTAAAAAGCATGATGTAGCAACTTATATTATAATACACTGAAGCTTAAAGTGTATGATTCATAGTGGTGTAGTGGAGATTTTGATAGGTTGATCAATGGAAGGCAGCATTTATGTTTGCATCAGCATGTTATGTTATTATACTTTTATTGGTAAATCACTTACTATAATTAATCACATGTCTCTTCTTATGTGTATAGGATTCCCAGCTGGAGAGCTTCAAAAACCTTTTTTTTGGGGCACAGAATATCCACGGTATGTTGAAAGGAAAAGTAAAGGCAAAATATATCACAAAGATAAGCTAAACATGGATACATATTTCAAATAGAAACAAAAACAAAGTGTAGTGTTAAATTCTAATATATTAAAGTAATAAATGATTGTGTACTGCGAATGTATTATACATTGAACATGTGAAGTTTACAGCTGGATCCAGAGAAACACTGTTGGGACCATATTAAAGTTGAACTCCGGACACATCATAAAACAGGAATTTTCCTATATGCTGTGTGATCTTTGGGGGTCAAAGGGAGCGCAAGACGCAGACTTCTTACACAAAAATAAAAACCTCTGTTCAACTTAAATGGCTTGTCGTCAGCAACAAAAAAAAACCACAACCACAAAATGCAAACTTATATACTCCTTGTCAGGTTAGTCTAATGCCCTGTACACATGACCGGTTTTGCCGTTGGAATAAACTCTGAAGGTTTTTCCGATGGAGTTCCGACAGAATTCTGCTCAAGCTGTCTTGCATACACACGGTCACACCAAGTTCCGACCATCCAGAACGCGGTGACGTACAACGCGTACGACGGGACTAGAAAACAGAAGTTCAGTAGCCAATAGCTTCCGTCTCGTACTTGCTTCAAAGCATGCATCATTTTTGGTGCGTCGGAACAGCATACAGACGAGCGGTTTTTCCGATAGTGATTTGTTCCGTCGGAAAAATATAGAACATGTTCTCTATCTAAGTCCGTCTGAATTTTCAACTGAAAAAGTCAGATGGGGCATACACACGGTCGGAATATACTTTGAGAAGCTCCCATCTACTCTTTCTGTTGGAAATTCCGCTCGTGTATACGCCGCATAAGTCCATAACAACACAGACAATTAGCTTATGCCAGCATCTGACACTTCAAAATAGTAACGTCCAGACCACAGAGGCACAATAGAGTCCAACCAGGAGCAGGGGGTTTCCAAAGCTGTGAGAAGCTGTTTCTCTAGGAAGACCTCACCCAAGCTGTTCATGTGGGGAAGACTACAGCTAGGGGTTCTTGCAGTAGCTGCAAGAACTTCTATTGATCAGGGAGCTGCAGGTTACTTTATCTAACTCTCTGATGGGAGGCTAATTTCAACCCCTATTTCAGCTTATGGTAACAAAATGAGCACACAGATTAGAGCAACCTACCTTCAACAATTTATACCTTTTTATTTATGTGGAAGGAATGGTGGTAGGTTGCTCTGGTCCATTTTTTTTTTAACCACTTAAGGACCAGCCTCGTTTTGGATTTTAGGTGTTTACATGTTTAAAACAGTTTTTTTCGCTAGAAAATTACTTAGAACCCCCAAACATTATATAAATTTTTTTTTTTTCTAACACCCTATAGAATAAAATGGCGGTCGTTGCAATACTTTTTTTGCACCGTATTTGCGCAGCGGTCTTATAAGCTGGAAAAAATTCAGTTTTTTGAATAAAAAAATAAGACAACAGTAAAGTTAGCCCAATTTTTTTTAATATTGTGAAATATAATGTTACGCCAAGTAAATTGATACCCAACATGTCACGCTTCAAAATTGCGCCCGCTCGTGGAATGGCATTAAACTTTTATCCTCAAAAATCTCCATAAGCGACATTCAAAAAATTCTACAGGTTGCATGTTTTGCGTTACAGAGGAGGTCTATGGCTAGAATTATTGCTCTCGCTCTACCGGTCGCGGCGATAACTCACATGTTTGGTTTGACCATCGTTTTCATATGCGGGCGCTACTCGCGTATGCGTTCGCTTCTGCGCGCAAGCTCATTGGGACGTGGGGTTTTTAAAAAAAAAAAATTTTTATTTTTATTATTTATTTTACATTATTTTATTTATTTTTTTTACACTGTTTAAAAAAAAAATTGTGTCACTTTTATTCCTATTACAAGGAATGTAAACATCCCTTGTATTAGAAAAAAGCATGACAGGACCTCTTAAATATGAGATCTGGGGTCAAAAAGACCTCAGATCTCATATTTACACTAAAATGCAATGATAAAAAAAAAAAGTAATTTAAAAAAATGCCATTGAAAAAAATATGCCATTAAGAGGCGTGGTTGGAAGTGACGTTTTGATGTCGCTTCCGCCCAGCAGTGTCATGGAGATGAGTGGGCGCCATCTTAGCCTCACTCATCTCCAGACACAGGACCGAGATGGACGCGATCGCCTCCGCCGCTACCGACGGCTCCAGTAAGCGGTGGAGGGCACCGGATCGTGGCGGGAGGGGGCCCCCTCTCCCGCCACCGATAAAAGTGATCTCACGGCGAACCCGACACAGGGATCACTTTTATCAGAAAGCCGGCCGCCGCATGAAAACGGTGTTACCAGGGTTATGGCAGCTAGCTGCTGCTATAACAACGGTATCCCCCTTCAAAGTTTGGACGTACATCATCGTGCGGCGGTCCGGAAGTGGTTAAACTTGGTTGAAATCAGTAGAAATATTGTTATGGTCTAAGATCAAATAACTATAACTAAAATAAAAGTTATAGAATAAGAAGACCCACAGGTATAAAGGAGAAACAGTAAAGGGCAGTGTTTGTAGCAGTCCATTAAATATTATGGGATTGATTTACTAATGGTAAAAAAACTGTTCGCCTTGCAAAGGGACTAACCCTTGACTTAGTGAATGTGGTGAAAACTCACTTTGCAAAGAATACACAGTCACTTGCATAATATCTGTGTTTAGAAAATCTTTCTGAGATGTGCAATTTATTTGCCTAATTGTCCCTGAAAAATGTTCAAAGTCTTGCCTTTCCACTCTAATGAAAGGCAGCTTAGAGTTTAGTATCCCTTATTTTAGAATTTTTTTATATATAGCTATTTTGTTGTAAAAGGCTTAATGAAGGCAGTTTGCCAATGTTTCAATTTTCTAACTCCCCAATTAAGTATAAAGGCTTCTCTAAGTACCTGAAATAATTGTTGACCTCTTTCGTTTTGACCTTATGAAAAATTAACAATAATAACCTTTGCTTTAAACAGCTCAGGTCAACGTGAGCACTCTACAATCCTAGCAGAAAATGCCATTAAAGCACACAATGATATATTTGACAGCTTTGAAAAAGTCAAATGTCAGTGTTTATCTCCATTTTGTTAAAATGTCTACAATTTGTATTTCCCATCTGTAGCAAGATTCAGCATCATTTCAGAGAAATAGAAAAAGTATAAAATGTATTCATCAATATAATATAAAGGTATACCAATCTGAACATGCTAAGTGGAACTTTATTGCTGTGGATGGTCAAATAATTGGTAATTTCAAAGTGCTGGCTAAACCCAGAGCTTCATTCATTCATCTAACCCAATTGGTGATCAAGGAGGATAAAGGAGAGAAATGCAGAGCAATTATCTGCGCAGTATTTTATGTAAACCACCATTGTTGAGGCAAACACTTATCTGTCCACTTCTTGTACTTCCTATGTACCATCTCTCTTCCACTCTTACTTCAGTCAATCTAGAACTTCTCTACCTCATTTGTATGCTTATTGTTCTAGATTTACAGTATTACCACCAAAAAAAGAATTTTGAGGAACATTTACTGTTTTACTAAGTAATCAGCATATTTTGCTACTGCTCTCAGAAAGTCTCTTAACCACTTCAGCCCCAGAGGATTTGGCAGCTCAATGACCGGAGGACTTTTTACAATTTGGCACTTTGCTGCTTTAACTGGTAATTGCGCGGTCATGCAATGTTGTACCCAAACGAAATTTGCGTCATTTTTTCCCACAAATAGAGCTTTCTTTTGATGGTATTTGATTGCCTCTGCGTTTTTTATTTTTTTCGATATAAACGGAAAAAGACCAAAAATTTTGAAAAAAATGATATTTTCTACTTTTTGTTTTAAAAAAAAATTATGGTAATAAACTCAATTTTAGTCAAACATTTAGGCCAAAATGTATTCAGTGTTAAAAAAATGTCAATAAGCTAGGGTACATTTTCTGGAATTTATGCAGCTTTTAGTTTATGACTCTCATTTCTTGAGGTTCAAAAATGGCAGGGCAGTACAAACCCCCCAAATGACCCCATTTTGGAAAGTAAACACCCCAAGGAAATTGCTGAGAGGCATGTTGAGCCCATTGAATATTTTATTTTTTTTTCACAAGTGATTGAAAAATTACAAATAAAAAAAAAAATCACAAAGTTGTCACTAAATGATATATTGCTCACACATGGCATGGTTATATGTGGAATTACACCCCAAAATACATTCTGCTGCTTCTCCTGAGTACGGGGATACCTCATGCGTGAGACTTTTTGGGAGCCACATACAGGACCCCGATAACCAATCACCGCCTTCAGGATTTCTAAGGGTGTAAATTTTTTATTTCACTCCTCACTACCTATCACAGTTTTGAAGGCCATAAAATGCCAAGATAGCACAAAACCCCTCCCCAAATGAACCCATTTTGGAAAGTAGACACCCCAAGCTATTTGATGAGAGGCATGTTGAGTCCATGGAATATTTTATATTTTGCCACAAGTTTTGCGGGAAAATGACATTTTTTTTGCACAAAGTTGTCACTAAATGATCTATTGCTCAAACATGCCATGAGCATATGTGAAATTACACCCCAAAATACATTCTGCTGCTTCTCCTGAGTACGGGGATACCACATGTGTGAGACTTTTTTGGAGCCTAGCCCTGTACAGGACCCCGAAAACCAATCACCGCCTTCAGGCTTTCTAAGGGCGTACATTTTAGATTTCACTCCTCAATGCCTATCACAGTTTTGGAGGCAATGAAATGCCCAGTTAGCACAACCCCCCCCCCCAATTACCTTATTTTGGAAAGTAGACACCCCAAGCTATCTGCTGAGAGGCATGTTGAGTATTTTGCAGATCTCACTTTTTGTCACAAAGAATTGAAAAAAGAAAAAAAAATACATTTTTCTTTTCTTTCTTCATTTTCAAAAATTATTATTATTATTATACAGGATTTATATAGCGCCAACAGTTTACGTAGCGCTTTACAACTTGAGGGTAGACAGTACAAATACAATACACTTTGATACAGTAGGAATCAGAGGGCCCTGCTCCTTAGAGCTTACAATCTAAGAGGGAAGGTCAAAAGATACAAGAGGTAATAACTGTGGGTGATGTGCTGATTGAGAAGATAAATGTACAGTTGTTAGGTGGGGGCCAGATAGGCTTCTCTGAAGAGATGAGTTTTCAGGGATCGTCTGAAAGTGGATAAAGTAGGAGAAAATCGGACGGATTGGGGTAGAGCATTCCAGAGGATGGGGGAGGCTCTGGAGAAGTCCTGAAGGCGAGCATGGGATGAGGTGACAAGGGAGTTTGAGAGCAGGAGGTCTTGGGAGGAGCGAAGAGAACGATTAGGTTGGTATTTTGTGACTAGGTTAGAGATGTAGCTGGGGGCCAGGTTGTGTATGGCTTTGTAAGTTATAGTTAGTATCTTGAATTTAATTCGGTGACTGAGTGGCAGCCAATGGAGGGATTGGCAGAGGGGTGTAGCAGACGCTGAGCGGTTTGTGTGGTGGATGAGCCTGGCAGCAGCGTTCATGATGGACTGAAGTGGGGATAGCCTATTTAGAGGTAAACCAATGAGGAGGGAGTTGCAGTAGTCGAGGCGGGAGATGACCAGGGAGTGGATTAGAAGCTTTGTGGTGACCTTGGTTAGGAAGGGGCGTATCTTGGAGATGTTGCGGAGATTGAGGCGGCAAGCTTTGGATAGTGATAGAATGTGGGGTCGAAAGGTTAGTTCAGAGTCCAGGATTACACCTAGGACCTTGGCGTGGGGAGATGGGTTGATAGTTGAGCCATTGATATTGACAGGGAAAGCAGGGGAAGTGGCACCTGAGGGAGGAAATATCATGAGCTCGGTTTTGGATAGGTTGAGTTTGAGGAAGTGATGTGACATCCAGGCTGATATGTCTGCTAGTAAGTTGGTAATGCGTGAGGAGACAGATGGAGAGAGCTGGGGGTGGAGAAATAGATTTGGGTGTCATCAGCGTAGAGATGATATTGAAAGCCATGGGAGGCAATCAACTGACCCAAGGAGGTGGTGTAGATTGAGAAAAGGAGAGGTCCAAGAACAGAACCTTGGGGGACCCCAACAGAAAAAGGAAGAGGAGAGGAGGAAGTAGAGTTGTAAGTGACACTGAAGGAGCGGTGTGATAGGTAGGATGAGAACCAGCGAAGAGTACAGTCACAGAGACCAAAGGAGTGGAGTTTTTTGAGGAGGAGGGGGTGGTCCACTGTGTCAAAGGCAGCAGAGAGATCCAGGAGACGTAGTACAGAATAGTGTCCATTGGCTTTAGCCATTAGTAGGTCATTTGAGAGTTTAAGGAGAGCAGTTTCCGTGGCGTGTTGAGGGCGAAAAACGGACTGGAAGGGATCTAGAAGTTTATTCATGGTCAGATGGTCGCTTAGTCGGTTATAGACCAGTCTTTCAAGAAGTTTGGAGGAGAAGGAGATTAAGAAGATTGGACGTAAGTTGTTGAGATTGGTGGGATCCAGTGAGGGCTTTTTTAGAATGGGGATGACTAGCGCATGTTTTAGAGAGTTTGGGAAGATGCCACAGGAGAGGGAGAGGTTGAAAATGTGAGTTAGAGAGTGTAGAATCGAGTCAGAGGGTGAGCGTAGCATTTGCGAGGGAACAGGATCCAGGGGGCAAGTGGTTAGATGGGTGCTAGATAAAAGTTTAGCAACCTCAGTAATAGTAACAGGGTTGAATGAGGGAAGTAATGATTGTATCTGTGGACATGGGGTGTTGCATGGGGGAGGTTTTTGCGCATTGGTGATCTCCTCATGAATTGTATCAATCTTAGTTTTGAAGTGATTGGCAATCTCCTGGGCAGTGAGTGAGTTGGTGGGTGGAGGCAGTGGAGGACAGAGTAGAGTATTGAAGGTAGAGAAGAGTTGACGTGGACTGGATGAGAAGGTGTTAATGAGTGTGATAAAGTAGGTCTTTTTGGCAGTGTGAAGGCAGGAGTAGTATTTTAGGAGGGCAGATTTATATTGTGTGAAGTCTTCCTGGGTCTTAGTCTTATGCCACAGGCGCTCAAGAGCGCGGCTACGTTTTCTGAGACTTCTGGTGTCATCTGTTTGCCAGGGTTGTAGCAGTCGGGGCCTAATTCTGCGTGTAGTGAGGGGGGCAAGCTTGTCTAGGGAGGAAGACAGTGAGCTGTTGTAGATGAAAGTAGCTTGGTTGGGGCAGGACAGAGGTGAGATTTTGTCATAGAGGTGATCAGTAGCAGAGTAGAGAAGAGAAGGGTTGAGGTGGCGAAGGTTTCTACGGGTAACCGTTAGGCGGTTGGAGGGAGAAGAAGTGGAAGACAAGGAGAGAGCAAAACTAATAAGGTGGTGATCAGAGAGTGGGAGTGGATTGTTGGAAAGGTTGCACGGAGTGCACAGGTAGGAGAAGGCAAGGTCAAGGGTGTTGCCGTTGGAGTGGGTAGGAGCCTGTATCCATTGCTTCAGGTCAAGCGATGAGGTGAGACTGAGAAGTTTAGAAGTAATAGTAGTGTTAGTGTTAACAGGGATGTTGAAGTCCCCAAGAATGATTGTGGGGATTTCAGCAGAGAGAAAGTAGGGTAGCCAGGCAGAGAAGTCATCAAGAAAGGCAGATACTGGTCCAGGGGGCCGGTAGATGACAGCAATTCTTAGAGAAATGGGAGAGAATAGACGAATGCAATGTGCCTCAAAAGAGGAGAGTGTCAGAGAGGGAGGTGGGTGAAGTACCTGATAGGTGCTGCATGGGGCTAGAAGGATTCCCACTCCACCTCCCTTCCATCCACTTGGTCTGGGGGAGTGAGTCCAGAGAAGGCCCCCATGGGAGAGGGATGCAGGAGAAATAGTGTCCGATTCATGAAGCCAGGTTTCAGTAATGGCAAGTAGGTTAAAGGAATTTGTGATAAAGAGGTCGTGAGTTTGTTGCAGACAGAACGTGCATTCCACAGGGCACAGGAAAAGGGGGGGCTGGTTTTGGAAAGAGGAATAGAGACCAAGTACTGTGGGTTACGGCTCCTGCCAGAGGATGTAGGGGGATGGGAGCGATGGGCAAAGACAGATGATGGTGGCCCAGGGTTTGGGGATATGTCACCAGAGATTAGGAGAAGCAGGAGGGTGAGGGAGGTAATGTGGGAATGTGATTTATGTGAAGGGGCATGTCTCAGAGTACTGGAGGTTTTATCAGTGTATGGATGTAGAATGAGCAAGAGTTGGTAGGAGCAGTAGTAGGGAGAAGACAGAAGGCAGGGTGATATGTATAAGCAGGCGGGTGGAGAGGGGGGGTGAAGGTAAGAGAGTTTGAGGAGAGAGGACAGGAGTGTCAGAAGCAGTGGTAGAGAGTGCATGTTACAGAGTGGAAGGAGAGCTTATTAGAGAGACGGGTCACCTGCAGTCTGTTAGGTGCTTTCCAGTGCAGATTGCTGTATTTGTTTGCTTTGTGCAATCGCTGAAGTGCAGAGATTGAAGTGCATCACTTGTGGAAAGAATCACTTAGAGAAAGAAGCCATTGCAATGTGCAAAAATAAATGAGATCTGCAAAATACTCACCATGCCTCTCAGCAAATAGCTTGGGGTGTCTACTTTCCAAAATGGGGTCATTTGGGGGGGGGGGGGGTTTGCTATCTGGACATTTCAGGGCCTCTGTAACTGTGATAGGTAGTGAGGAGTAAAATCACAATTTTATGCCTGAAGGCGGCGCTTGGATCTTGGGGTCCTGTACGTGGCCAGGCTCCCAAAAAGTCTCACACATGAGGTATCCCTGTACACAGGAGAAGCAACAGAATGTATTTTGGGATGTGATTCCAAATATAACCATGCCATGTTTTAACAATATATCATTTAGTGACAACTTTGTGTAAAAAAAAAAAAAATTGTAATTTTCCAGAAACTTGTGGCAAAATATCAAATATTCCATGGACACAACATGCCTCTCAGTAAAAAGCCTGAAGTGTGTTGTTTCCAAAATGGGGTCATTGGGGGTGGGGGGGGGGTGGTTGTGCTATCTTGACATTTCAGGGCCTCCGAAACTGTGATAGGTAGTGAGGAAGTGAAATCACCATTTTACGCCCTTAGAAAGCCTGAAGGCTGTGATTGGTTTTTGGGGGCCTGTACACGGCTAAGCTCCAAAAAAGTCTCACACATGTGGTATCCCCATACTCAAGAGAAGCAGCAGAATGTATTTTGGGGTGTAATTTCACATATGCCCATGGCATGTTTGAGCAATAGATCATTTACTGACAACTTTGTGCAAAAAAAGAAAAAAATTCATTTTCCCACAACTTGTGGCAAAATATTAAATATTCCATGGACTCAACATGCCTCTCTTCAAATAGCTTGGAGTGTCTACTTTCCAAAATGGGGTCATTTGGGGGGGGGGGGGTGGGGGTTGTGCTATCTTGGCATTTTATGGCCTTCAAAACTGTGATAGGTAGTAAGGAGTAAAATCAAAAATGTACACCCTTTGAAATCCTGAAGGTGGTGATTGGTTTTCGTGGTCCTGTATGCGGCTAGGCTCCCAAAAAGTTTCACATATGAGGTATCCCCGTACTCAGGGGAAGCAGCAGAATGCATTTTGGGATGTAATTCCACATATAACCATGCCATGTTTGAACAATATATCATTTAGTGACAACTTTGTGCAAACAAAAAAATGTGTAATTTTCCCAAAACTTGTGACAAAATATAAACTATTCCATGGACTCAACATGCCTATCAGCTTGGGGTATCTATAGTCCAAAAAGGGGTCATTGGGGGGGGGGGGTTGAACTGTCCTGGCATTCTATGCACAACATTTAGAAGCTTATGTCACACATTACCCACTCTTCTAACCACTTGAAGACAAAGCCCTTTCTGACACTTTTTTTTATTTTTTTTTGCAAGAAAATTACTTTGAACCCCCAAACACTATATATTTTTTTAAAGCAAAGGCCCTACAGATTAAAATGTTGCAATTTTTTTGTTTACACAGTATTTGCGCAGCGATTTTTCAAACGCAATTTTTTGGGAAAAAAAAAACATTTTAATAAAAATGTTATTTTAATAAAAATAAAATTTTTATTTTAATGCACTAAAACACACTATATTGCCCAAATGCTTGATGAAACAAAAAGATGATCTTATTCCAAGTGCATGGATACCAAACATGACATGCTTTAAAATTGCGCACAAACGTGCAGCAGCGACAAACTACATACATTTTTAAAAGCCTTTACAAGTTACCATTTCAGATCTACAGAGGAGGTCTATTGCTAAAATTACTGCCTTCGATCTGACCTTCGCAGTGATACCTCGCATGCATGGTGCAATTGCTGTTTACATATGACACCAGATCGACGCTTGTGTTCGCCTTTGCGTGTGAGCACGGGGGGACAGGGGTGTTTTTGGGTTTTTTTAATTATTTATTTTGCTTTTCTATTTACATTCCCTGAGATACTCCCTGTTATCTCAGGGAATGTAAATATCCCCTATGATAGCAATAGGTAGTGACAGGTACTCTTTTTTGAAAAAACTGGGGTCTATTAGACCCTAGATCTCTCCTCTGCCCTCAAAGCATCTGACCACACCAAGATTGGTGTGATAAAAGGCTTTGCCAATTTCCCAATGGCGCTGTTTATATCCGGTGAAACCTAAGTCATGAAATGCTCGTAACTTCCAGTTTCTTAGGCCATAGAGATGATTGGTGCCATTCTGGTCTCTGATCAGCTCTATGGTCAGCTGGCTGAACCACCGGCTGCATTCTCGGGTTCCCTGTTGGGACAGGAGAGCCTGAGAAAACCATGGTAGAAGGTGGGGGGGAAGTTCCCTCCCACTGCTTATAAAAGCAAACTAGAGGCTAATAAGCCGCTAGGATTGCTTTTATATGAAAGCCAACCACTGGCTGAAAAGAATGATACCAAGATGATCATTCTTGTATAAACACTCAAAGTTCAACAACATACCAGTACGTTGCTGGTCCTTGTTGGGCATACATTGTAATGTTCTTTTTTTCATGCAGCCTGTGGGCTGAACGAAAAAAAGAGATTGATCAGTGGGTATGCCCACCATTAGAATACCGCCCTTCATCCACCCACACTAATGATGGGCATACATGCACCATTTTGTTTTTAACTTTGTTGGTGAAATCACCTCCTACAGCGCTGGAGTCGCTGATTTATGTATCGTGGGAACAAACACTGTTGCTGTCAAGATCAATAAATCAGTGCTGCAGCTGAATGGCTTAAAAAATATATGCCAAAGCATGGGGGCGTCCGCCCCAAAAGTTAGGAGCAAATCGCTCCTCCACCCCTGCTGCTCTCATGCTTCGGCATATATGCTCTTTTTTTTAACCGTGGTGGTGAAATCACCTCCGACAGCACTGGAGTCATGGCTTTATGTATCATGGGAGCAAACGCTGTTGCTGTCAAGATAAATAAACCCGTGCTGCAGCTGAATGGTGTACCTGCTAAGCAAATGATGGTTAACAATAAAACAAAGTAATATTACAGTATAACATAATGATCTCTTCCTGGAATTTAAGGAAGGATCCAGTCCGTCCTGAAGCTCTGTATAGCACATGAGCGTTCAGCAAAGCCAATTGAAATAAGTACAGTACCTGACCGCGAGATTGTGTTTCCAGCATCATCGCACTGGTTCTCGGCGACAGGGTACTGTGCATGTCACGCTGGTTCGCTCATCGGAAAGGAAAACTTTTTTTTCCTTTCTTGATGAGTGACAGGCAGTGCTGACAGCTGTCTGGTATGAATCATGAGGGGGAACGCCGCGCAAAAATTTTAAATAAAAAACCGGCTTGGGTTCCCCCCCAAGGGGCATACCAGGCCCTTAGGTTTGGTATGGATTTTAAGGGGAACCCCCTACGCCAAAAAATCGGCGTGGGGGTCCCCCCCAAAATCCACACCAGACCCCTGGTATGGATTTCCCGACCGGCAGCCTGGCCGGTCGGGAAAGGGGGTGGGGACGAGCGAGCGTCCCCCCTCCTAAACCGCACCGGGCCGCATGCCCTCAACATGGGGGGGTGAGTGCTTTGGGGGAGGGGGGGCACCCTGCGGGTACAGTAGTACAGCGATCAAAAACAAATCTGATTGCTGTACTGGGTGACACAGTGACAGGTGGTGAAAGAGTTAACTGGGGGGGTGATCGGGGGTGATCAGGGGGTGAATTGTGTGCCAACGTGACCTGGTGTTAGTGTAGTGTTGTGCAACTAACTGTTTGATGCTCTCTCATCTCTGTCTGGAACGAAAAGACCGACACGAGGAGAGATAACATCACTTTCCCTGTCAGTGTTTACAGTTACACAGACAGGGGAAGGATATCATTCATCAGGAGAGATCACCAGGTCCAGGCCAGATTTCATTGGCCTGGACCTGGGGATTGATCAGCTCCTGATCGAATCCGATCGTCGGAGCCGGCCGCGCGCCACACGTATAGTTACATGATTTTGCGCAGCCAGACCAACCTGCCGCAGTAAAACTGTGGTGGCTGGTCCGGAACTGGTTAAAGGATAAGTTCACCTTTGGGAACATGTTACATGTGCCATTCATTTTTAGGGTGGAACATGTAACATGTTCCCACTATTGTCACCGCTGCCCACTTTGCTGCATCCAGTGACAGCCAGTATGGGAATCTTCTCCCCCCTACTGGCTGTCACTATTTAGAAAAAAAAAGAGTTCTGTGAATGGGAAACTTACAAGTATTGACAGCCTCTGCAGCTCTCGGTGCTGTTGAGTGCTCTGGTAGTTCATTGCCTCTTCCTGTCAGTGTGTATCGGCCTGCCCGTACGAGATACAAGCAGACGAGATACAAGCAGTCCTGCATGGCACCTGCAATCTGCTGATCACAGGTGCAATGCTTTACAGGCTCCAAGTAAAATAAATAAATAAATAAATAAAAATATTTAGATTTTTTTAACCTGCAAAAAGATGTGCATTTAATATATTTTTTTAAAGGTGAACCTATCATTTAATGGAAGCAAATATTTATTTTGCCCATGCTGGTTTGCTTTAATGTCCCCTTCAACACATACTTACATTTCCTGCACTCCTCTGCTGATCTATTCACTGACAAAGGGCAAAGAAAATAATACTTTTAGGTATAAAGCAGCATGTGACTGCCTCCCTGTTATAGCAGAGGTGCTTGGTGATTAGCCTACTGCTCTGAATGGAACAATTCTGAGCTAGCAAAGGGCTGTCTCTTTTTGCTCTCAGCAGCTAAAGAGTTTGCAGGGGATCAAATAAAATGAGAGTATATGCTGTTGGGGAGCAACAATAAAGTGGGGGCAAAGCTTTAAAGGAATCCTGTAATGCCAACAAATATGTAAGCTGCCGTTGCTTTTTTCATTCAAAAATATTAATTGGAAGCAATCAACAAACAAATGTCATTGGCACATAAAAAATACTGTGATATAAACATCAAATGATGTGCTTACTGAAGTTTTATTCAATAATAACTGTAGGAAAATGATCCCTGTCATATGATAAAATACAAATTGTTTAGATTATAGTGAAATTCTACTCCATGTTCATTTTCCATACAGCTGACTTGTAGTTTAGGTTTAGCAGTTCTGCCCCTTTTATCACTTGTGTGGTTAAAGAGTTTAGATTTAAAGAGTCCCAATGGAGTAGATTTATGGACCAGGATAACTACACACAATTACCGTGCCCCTACCCCCTGATTGCTCATGTTGCAGCCTAAATATCCTTGAGTGCTTTTGGCTTCTGTTAATTGAGTGGATTTGAGGACTTCTATGACCCAGCACATAGTAATGGTACACTAGAGGACACAACACAGAAGTACTCCTGAATCAACAGTTTTAAGGTAGGTCTTTGGACTGGTAGCAAGGTGGTGTAAAATACTACAGCACTCACTTCTGCAATCTAAGGGATTACTGTTTGTGGATTACTTTAAAAGGACTCTATCAGTTGCCCAAAGATATCCAAAGACAAGCCCATCATACCTTCCTGCCTTACTCTTTCTGAATCCTTAGCTTTTTACACTTCTAGGGGTGTTGGATGCCTGTGCCTCCCTTTTGTGCTAAGGATCAATTCTCTGACTCCTATTTTGCTGTAGTACACTGTAATGGTGTAGGGGTCGGAGGATTGAACTACCGTGCATGGCAGAGGACAAAGGCATCGGACACTCTTGGAAGTGTTGAATGCTGAAGACTCTGGTGGAGGCAGCAGCACTGGAACAGAGGGAAGTTAGAAGACACCAACTACAATAGAATTCAGTATATCTCCTCTTCTACTTATGGGTCCTACCAATTGGATTCATTTAGGGAACTGACCGGCTCTTTTTAAATAAATAAAGCATTTAAATAGCCCAGTATTTAAAACCAGTATGAGAATAACCTCTGACAATGCATGTACACTCTATGTAATTATTTATTTACCAATATCTTTTTTTTCTTAGAAAATGTAAAAGCCTTTCACACCATGTGTCCCACAATGCAGTATTTGAGTTAGGGATGAAGCTAGGGATTTGCAGTAAGTCCTGGCAATGAAAGAAAGTGAAAGCAGATCTCAGTCTTGGAATCTGCTTGTGTGTGGTTAGTGATTTGCTAGAAAGAGGAACAATGTATTTCTTTTATACATCTCAGATGAAATGGTGATTTCATGTAGCGTAAAAAAGAATACAGTGACAAAACTGTCAAATTTTGAAGATTCCTGTTTGCCGTGAAGGTAAGAGAAAACTGACCGCCAACCTGATAATATAATGAAAACTGAATTTGCATGCATCAGTGTCAGACATTTGCCAACTTTCCCAGCGGGAAATGATTAGAACTGGCAGCCGATGATCCCATTTCATCTTTGATCTGTGATATTCCCAGGCAACATTGTGAAAATGAATAATTAAATTTTGAATCCTAGCTGGTTCCTGATAAGAAAATAAATGATGCAGTGGAAAGCTGAGCTATTCATCAGAAGAGAGGATGTTGGAGATGTTTTGTACTTAATAGTATTTACATGTTCTTCTTTGGCAGATCCCTCAGCTATGGAGCGATTGGAGTAATTGTGGGCCATGAGTTCACACATGGATTTGACAGTAATGGTAAATATTTATATAATATATATATATATATATATATATATATATATATATATATATATATATATATATATATATATATATATATATAGCAAAAAGAATGTACATAAAAATATGTTGATTAGTTATGATTTGGCATCATCTCTTTATTAACACATCTTCTAGCAGTTATCATTTATGCCTTGTGAAGATGCTAACATTTTTCATTTATAAGCAAGCTTTGAAATGCACAGTGCCTTGAAAAAGTATTCATACCCCATGACATTTTCCACACTTTGTCATGTTACAACCAAAAACAATAGACCAACACAAAGTGGCACATCATTGTGTAGTAAAAGGAAAATGATAAATGGTTTTCCAAATTTTTTAGAAATAAATGTGTGAAAAGTGTGGCGTGCATTTGTATTCAGCCCCCCTGAGTCAATACTTTGTAGAACCATCTTTAGCTGCAAGTCTTTTTGAGGATGTCTCTACCAGCTTTGCACATCTAGAGATTGACATTTTTGCCCATTCTTCATTTCAAAAAAGCTCAAGCTCTGTCAGATTTGATAGAGAGCATCTGCGAACAGCAATTTTCAAGCCTTGCCACAGATTCTCAATTGGATTTAGGTCTGAACTTTGACTGGGCCATTCTAACACATGATTGTGATCAAAACCATTTAATTGTAGCTCTGGCTGTATGTTTAGGGTTGTTGTCCAGCTGGAAGGTAAACCTCCCCCCAGTCTCAAGTTTTTTCAGACTCTAACAGGTTTTCTTTTAAGATTTCCTTGTATTTGGCTCCATCCATCTTTCCATCAACTCTGACCAACTTCCCTGTCCCTGCTGAAGAAAAGTATCCCCACAACATGATGCTGTCACCACTATGTTTGATGGTGGGGATGGTGTGTTCAGGGTAATGTGTAGTAGTTTTCTGCCACACATAGCGTTTTTCTTTAAGGCCAAAAAGTTCAATTTTGGTCTCATCTGATCAGAGCACCATCTTCCACATGTTTGCTGTGTCCCTCACATGGCTTCTGGCAAACTGCACATGGGACTTCTTATGACCTTCTTTCAACAATGGTTTTCTTTTCACCACTTTTCCATAAAGGCCAGATTTGTGAAGTTCACGACTAATAGTTGTCCTGTGGACAGATTCTCCCACCTAAGTAAGCTGTGGATCTCTGCAGCTCCTCCAGAGTTACCATGGGCCTCTTGGCTGCTTCTCTGATTAATGCTCTCCTTGCCCTGCCTGTCAGTTTAGGTGGATGGTCATGTCTTGGTAGGTTTTTAGTTGTGCCATACTCTTTCCATTTTCGAATGATGGATTGAACAGTGCTCCGTGACATGTTTAAAGCTTGGGTTATTTTTTTGTAATCTAACCCTGCTTTAAACTTCTCCACAACTTTATCCCTGACCTGTCTGGTGTGTTCCTTGGCCTTCATTATGCTGTTTGCTCTCTAAGGTTCTCTAACAAACCTCTGAGGGCTTCACAGAACAGCTGTATTTATACTGAGATTAAATTACACACAGGTGGACTCTATTTACTAATTAGATGACTTCTGAAGGCAATTGGTTCCACTAGATTTTAATTAGGGGTATCAGAGGAAAGGGGGCTGAATACATATGCACGCCACACTTTTCAGATATTTATTTGTAAAAAATTATGAAAACCATTTATCATTTTTCTTCCACTTCACAATTATGTGCCACTTTGTGTTGGTCTATCACATAAAATCCCAATGAAATACATCTACATTTTTTTGGTTGTAACATGATAAAATGTGGAACATTTGAAGGGGTATGAATATTTTTTCAAGGCACTGTATCTGTTGAAGCGACTGCTCAGTAGGAAGAAAGAGTGCAAGTGCTCTCTACTGTTGGACCTTCTTACCAGTGCTGTTTGTAAAGCGTATCTAAACCCAAGTACTAAAATGTAATATAATGCAGTTTATCAGTCCTTAGATGTGGTTGGTTTTCTTTTTTTTTCCTTAAAATCATCTGATCCTGCCAATAACATGCTTAGGGGGGAGGGTTACTAAAACTGTTGCACTCAGGATTTGGTGCATCTGTGCATGGTGGCCGATCTGCTTCTAACGTCATCTTGTTCATTTAAGCGTTGGGAAAAAAAAATGGCAAGCTGATTAGTTTCTATGCAAAGCTGCACCAGTTTTGAATGTTCCAGTTTACAGAATGATCTGTAAGGTGAACTTACACAGGACCCCCTCATCACACCCCCAGTCCCATTAACCTGCAGCGTGGCGATCTCCCGTTCTGAGCTCCTGTATCACCGCCTCAAGGGTCCTTAGAAATCCCTGTAGCTTTGACTCTTCTTCTTCCCCACAGAGTGGATGGGCTACGTGGGTTCTGATTGGTCGGCGCAGCCCATGTGATGGCGCTGACTAATTAGAATGCTCCTAAATGTCCCTCCTGATGAGGTACGCTTTGGAGATTAAGCTGCAGGGATTTCTAAGCCCCGGAGCTGTGAGGAGGCTATAGCAGGGCTCAGAATGAGAGAACGCCACGCTGCAGGTCAGTGGGATGGGGGGGGGGGGGGTCCTGTGTAAAAATACACAGGAAAGGTGAACTTACCCTTTAAGTAAACAATACCCTTCCTGTCTTCAGTTGACAATGCTCACTCACTCTACTGTGCCAATGGAGAAACATAATTGTCACCGTAGCACAGGGAGTGGGTTGGGACTACAAAATTCTTTACCTCTTATCTTTATAAAATGGGGGAGGTGGGTTATATAACAATGTTTGAAATTTTAGTGAAGCATTGTCAGCTTATCACAAGAAGTTAGGAGTGCACTAGACTTTGATAGGGATCAGCAGGTATTTTTTGCACTTTCCAACAAAACACTTTCAATGGTATATTTACCAAACCAATAAGGAACAAATAATAGAAGTTTATTGTTAGGGTTTAAATACACTTGAAGACAAGTGAAAAACAGGTCTATTTTATTTTCATAGGGCCTAATGCTGTGTTAAGCTGCCCATACACTGGTACAAAAAAATCTTGTCAGTACATTTTATAATGCCAACAAATACTTCAAAATTTCATTTGTTTTTAACATTTGATTTTGGTATCAAAGGAATTTCCCAAACTACAACCCCATGCACTGTTAAAAATGTCTTCATTTGAGAAAAAGTATTCATACTTTTCCTTTGAATTTTCTCATCACTACGGTCAAAAACAAATGTTGATTTGATCTCACTAACCATTAGAAAATCATACGAATGTTCCAATGAGAAACATTTTTTAAAGGTAATGTATAAGGTTACTAAAAAAACCTACATATACTCACCTCTTTGCTGCAGCATTGGTGTGATGCTGCATCAGTCCCCCATGCGCTCTAAAACAGAGAATTGAGCGATCACATTACTGTTAGTCACCACCCTCTGCTCTGCCCCTCCAGTGATCACTGGAGCAGTGTGCTGAGAGCCAGTACTAACTGTTCATCAGGCAGCTGCATCAATTCAGACAATATTTATTTATTTATTTATTTATTTCAGGTACTTATATAGCGCCGTCAATTTACGCAGCGCTTTTACATATACAATATAGTCGGGATCTTTGCAGAGCCTGGAGTGGCTCTGTGACATCAGCCAACAGCTGGCTTAGCCCATTGCCGCATGATTCTGGGTTACAGGACAGCAAAAGTAAGTGCACTCCTGTGACCCACAAGAGAAGTATGGCCAAAAAAGCTTTGGCCATACTTCTCTTTTAATGAAATTTTACTAGTGTATGGCCAGCTTTAGACCCTGTAAACTAGTTAGCTGTAGTAGTATTTGTTAAACCCACACAATATACATGCCCTAAAGCTATAGGAATTCTTCTGACTGTCACGCATGAAACAAATAAACTATAGATCAGTTTTGAATCTAATATGCAAATATTTGCATACACTCATTTGCATATGTTTTTTTGAACATATTATCAACAAAGCGTTTTCTTGTTTTTCATAAAGCCTTTATATAACCTAGGCAATGTTGTTAACTTTTACAATGTTTAGCTTATGTAAAACAGATGATGTAATTTATTTATTTTTTCCCCAAAAACAATGTTGTTGAGAAAAAGATGCCAGTGTACAGAGAATCCTCAAATATCAACCAAGTGCTACAATGCTAGTAAACATCGTACGGTTTACATATTATGGGTGATACATAAGCCAAGTCAGAAGTCCCATAATTTCTGATTGATAAGTGGGTTATATCAGTATAATGGTATATATATATATATATATATATACAGGTATATATATATATATATATATATATATATATATATATATAAAACGAGATAACATCCCATTTAGCAAAACATATACTTGCATGAACCAAACAGCAGATCATTTTTGGGTGAGGGGGACAAGATATGAAGGCTCAAGGAGATTAGGTTTCTGGACTCTAACTCCTGGAAAAGTGTCAACATATAACAAAGGGCAGGGGAGGGCTCCTTGGAATAGGGTGCTTAGAGGTAGAGTATCTGCTATAGCTAATGTGATCCTCCCAGTTAGGAGATTTTCCAGAAGTGGATTGAGGCCAGAAAGCAGTTAAAAAAAGGGGGGAAAGGAAGGATGAGGGGAAGGGTGAGAGAGGAGGGGTAGGGACAAAGGAGAAGGGGGTGGAATGAAGTGAATGCTGGTGAGGGGAGCTGAAGTCTGTGACCTCGGCTACTGAGAGCATATCTAATTCATTTTGATGTAATTTATTCTATGGACTAGGACTATAGACTATGGGCTATGTAGTGTGCATAGGGCAGTGGACATGACCTCCGTTAATGTGCACTGCCTGTTCCAAGCAAATTATTATTATTATTATTCAGGATTTATATAGCGCCAACAGTTTACACAGCGCTTTACAATATAAAAGGGAGACAATACAGTTATAATACAATAAAATACAAGAGGATTAAGAGGGCCCTGCTCAGAAGAGCTTACAATCTAATAGGGTGGGGCAGGTGGTACAAAAGGTTGTAACTGTGGGGAATGAGCTGATGGAAGTGGTAGGAGATTAGTTGGAGACGTGATAGGCTTCCTGAAGAGATGAGTTTTCAGGGATCGTCTGAAGGTAGCAAGTAGGGGATAGCCGGATAGATGGAGGTAGCGAGTTCCAGAGGATGGAAGAGGCTCTGGAGAAATCCTGGAGACGAGCATGGGAGGAGGAGATGAGAGAGCTTGAAAGCAGGAGGTCTTGAGAAGAGAGGACAAATGGAAATGAGGGAAAAGGAAAGTTTCAGGAGCCCAGCGAGCAAGTTGCAAAGAGGCAGGGAGACACATTGGGAGCAATTTCATGAAAAATAGATTACAAGACAATCAACTAGTGGATGTGTATGGAATATTTTTGGAGTATAAAGGTATTGTTTAGTGTCACCTAAAGTCCTATCTAATTTATGAATTTATGAACACTATCTAGGTCGCAAATATGACAAAGATGGGAATTTACATCCATGGTGGACCACAGAATCTGAGGAGAGGTTCAAGGAGAGAACAAAATGTATTGTAGAACAGTACAATGATTATTATTGGAAACAAGCTGGCATGAATGTAAGTTTTTTTTCAAGAAAACGCCTTATCAGAATGAACTTGAGATAAAAACAATGTTGAATCTTGAAGTGACTGTTCAGCCAAAAGTATTTTTTTTAAGTTCTCTTTCAGGTTTTACTGCTATTTGAGTCTCCATTAGAAAGATTTCCCGTTACTTTCTATTTTGCTGACATAGGTTTCACTAGCCTGGAAGTTTGGGAAAATCTGCAACAGGGACACAGACAAAAAAAATCTGACAGGGGTTCTAGGATTCCCCTACTCCATTAAAAAAAACATGATTTTTTTATTTTTTGTTTGTGTAGTCATTTGAGAGCTCCCCTTACTTCCTGTCTTATGAAACTGATATTAGCAGAGCAAGAAGTGGGAGCAACTCTCTTTAATGGGGTCCTGGATAGCCGTAAAACCCGACAGAGGTTGTAACCCTTCTAACACTAAAAAAAATTGGCTGTACATGAACCTTAAAGCCCAACCATGATAAAGAAAAAATCACTTGCAGTGGGTTTAATGCTTGTTAGGCCTAGGGGGATTTTAAGAGGCTATGTTATTGACCTTGCACCTCACTACAGTAGACGCCAGTGCTGTTCTCTTCTCTCATACATTCCAGGCTGTGGGCAGTTCTCTGCATCATCATGTGCAATGCAAGGCTGTTAACCCTTCATTGCATATGAAAAAAAGCAGGCGTGCAACTGCATCCAGGAGCACTTCACAGAAGTGGTCACACAGATGGAGGGAGCCTACAGGTGAAAAAAGTAAGGTGGTCTCTATTCTTCTTGACTTAACAAGCAGTTAACCTTTGGAGTGATTAGGGGCTACTGCAAGGTTTGTTTTTTTTTGTCCGGAATTGAACATTAAGAAAAACAAGGCTTTATTTAATAATGCCATATAAACTTTTGGTGAATCAAATTTTTTTTGAAGGAAAACAAAATATCTTGCCCAGACATGCTGATGTAAGTAGGAACCAGTCTAAAATAGCTAGTAGTTGCTATTGCTGTGAAAAAATGGAGGGAAATCGAAATGAAATAAAAGGAAAAAAGAAGCATAAAAAGCTAGAAAAACACACAGAATTTAGATAAGCAATACTAACAGCAGTAGAACAGTTTATCTGTTATCTTAAAGCTATTTTACCACATATAAGCTTTTCTATGAAGTTAAAAAAGTATAAAGTAATTACTATTAATTAATTGACTTTTTTTAAATGAATAACTAACTTTTTCCTCCCTGCTTATACTGGAAGGTCAATTCTTTATCAGCTTTTTTATACAAAGAACACTTTCAAGGTAAATCACGATAATAATAGCAACCATTACACAGTATAGTAATCGATTATCTGACTGAGCCTGGGTTTTATCTGTTAATTGCAGGACATTGCCTAACATTATGTGCAATCATTTTAAACTGAATGCTGAGCAAAACAAATATTGCCTAAATACAAGAGTCGTATTTTTTTTGCTTGAATATCAGCATCCTTTGTTTATTTCTTACAGATCTTTGCCTCTTTGCAGACAAGTCATCACCACTCTCTGTTCTTGTGCAGGGTGACTGGTCTTTAACTCATCCCCTTGTAGTTTTCTGCAGGCATCCTGTAGCCGGTGCACTTGTTGTTTCCTTCCCACCGCTCAGCTTGTGTCCTTTAGTGGCTTAGTTTTTAAAAAGAGGTGTCCCTGCAAAACTCCTTGTAGTCCAGGCCTAGGTTGTATATTATTCTATTTATCCAAGTGAGAACTAAGCTCTGCCCTTTTCCCAGGTTGAGACCCATCACCACCACTCACTAATTCATTGCCAGAGCATCAATAAGCAGTACAGGCTCTAGCATTGGACCGCTAAAGTATGTATAAACCTTTACCTATTCAGTTTAAAATATAAATGGACACTATATATATATATATATATATATATACACAGTGGATATAGAAAAGAATCACCCCCCCCCTTTAAAATTATACACAATTTGTTATCAGTTAAAATTCAATGTTTAATAAAAGTAAGATCAACTCACATTTTGGTGAGATATAATGTGCATGGCATTAGTGGCTTGTGCTCCTGTAGTCCAGCTGGGCAGCGGTGGTGGCCAGTGGTTCCTGAGGCTCGAGGCTTAAGTCAGTCACACAACAAGCATGTCAGTAGTGATGGACGGGAGGTGTGGTCGAGCTTGCATTTGGAGCATGCGTGCTCCTTCATTAGGCATATATATATCTATATTAAACATTGAATTTTAACTGACATACTGCACTCAGAGTGGCGCTGCGCCTCTCTCTCTCATCCATATTTTTGTTTCATTTATTTTATTTGTTGTATTTACTATTGCAACTTATAACATCCAAGTGAAAGAAAGATATAACACCAATATGTAAAAAAAAAAATCAAAAATTCAAAAACACAATTTAAAAATACTTGTATTTTGTTGAACCACCTTTTGCTTTAATTACAGCCTTTAGTCTGTTGGGATATGTCTCTACTAACTTTGCACATCTACACTTTGCAATATTTGCCCACTCTTCTTTGCAGAACAGCTTAAGTTCAGTTACATTTCATGGTGACCGTTTCTGAACTGCAGTCTTCAAGTAATTCCACACATTTTCAATGGGGTTTAAGTTTGGGCTCTGACTAGGCCATGCAAGGACATTCACATTTTTCTCCTTCAACCACTCTGTGGTTATTTTTGTTGTGTGCTTTCTGGCACAGAGCAGCAGATTTTCTTCAAGAATTTGATGGTGTTTTGCCCCATCTATTTTTTTTCTATCCTGACAAGTGCTTCAGTCCCTGCTGTAGAGAAACACCCCCTAACAGGATATTGCAACCTCCATGCTTTACTGTAGGAATGTCAGCAGAAGTGTAATCATTGGAGGACAGGCAGGTTGTTCTCCCAGCACAACCAGAAAACTGACCACCTTGAGATGGATGTGCATTTATGTCCAGCATGGCTCGTTTGCAATAGGAAAGCAGGAGGACTAACAGGATCACCAGGTATTTCACATAAAGGAAGCAATACAAAGAGAGCAGGATAATTTTTACCATAAGTAAAAGTGGTGCAGCAGCTTTATTGAATTCCCAACCATATTTTTTTTTTTTCATTCAACCCAACGGGCTGAACGAAAAAAAAATGTACAGATCAACGTACTAACACAAGCAATGTTAGTGCAGCGATCTCCCCTGGAGAGCCATTGTGTTCTGACAGGGGGACTGCCATTGGCTGCGAGTGCTCATCAGATGCTGGTTTTCCATCATGCTTGTTCAACAGAAGCCGGTCGTGAGACCAGCTTCTGAGTTGTACACACGTTCCAAAAGTTGGCCTGTTCCTGCCAAACCAATTCTTTTCAGCCAATTTTCAGCCTGTGTGTGTCCAGCCTTAGTTATCCATCCCATAAACAGCTGCCACAACACGTTACCTGTTTTGGATGCTATAACACAGTCCGCAAATGTATGTTCTTCCCTGCCTTTCTCATGTACATTTCCTTTATTCTTATCCAAACACCTTTCCCTCTAAGAGACATGACAATAAAGTTTGTATAAAAGATTCTCACCAATGGCTAACATTGGAGTAAGAACATTCTCCCACCAGGGAAACAAAAATTTTCTTATCACTGTCTATAGGAAGGATTTTTATTGTCACTGAAAGGTTTAAAGAGGATGGGTTTTACTTCCTCTTTATTTCCCTGCAAAGATAAAGCATAATGGGCTACTATGCATCGCATAGCAGCCCATTATGTGTCACTTACCTGAAACCAAAGCCTGCACTGTCACCACTGTCCCCACTAGCAGCGAGCATCAGTCTTCACCCCTCTTCCTTCCACAGGGTGTGCAACTACTTTCACTATTTGGTAAGCATTGCAGCAATTCATAAAATTGTATTGAATTCTTTATTATTAATTAACATTGTTTATCTTGTATCTTTATTTAGGTAAAAGGAACAAAAACTTTGGCAGAAAATATTGCAGATAATGGAGGAATGAGAGAATCATTCCGGGTATGAGAAAATATTATGATTCTTAAGTGACAATAAATGTTTTATGACAGCAATGAACAGATATGAAAAATACAGATTTTTAAAAACATGATAAATATGGTTTGGGCATTAGTGTTGCAAAATGATAACAGAAACATGCAATTTAGCGATTATTCTTAGATTCACACTAACCCATTTTCTGAGCTAATTGCTTTTCAGAGTGCAGCTAAGCAGCCACTGTCAGGGGTTCAGGGGCAATCCTGCCATTTCTTGAATGCCTATTTTTTTTTATTGCCAAACTGCAATTTACAATGGGACTAATGTGCCACATCCGTGAGTCAAGCTTTTGGATTGCAGTTATGGTGCAGCCGCTTGTCTTAAAAGGGTTGTAAAGTCTCAATGTTTTTCACCTTAATGCAGTCTATGCATTAAGGTTAAAAACGTCCTGTGATGCACCCCAGAGCTCCCCTTTTACTTACCTGATCCCAGTCTTTCCAGCGACAGAGACGAGCACAGCAGCTCCAGCCAGTGTCTCGGGTACTGATTGGACAGATTGATACCAGCGCAGCCATTGGCTCCTGCTGCTGTCAATCAAATCGGGAGCTGATGGCGGGGCCGAGTCCTGCTGTCTGTGTCAATGGATGCAGCAGCAGGACACGGGAGCGCACATGCACAAGTGCCCCGTGGGAGAGCAGTTCTTCAATGAGGCACTCAAGAAGAGGAGGAGCCAGGAGCGCTGCTGAGGGGCCCCAGAAGAGGAGGTAAGTATCACATTATACAAAAAAAACACATATTTGGGAGGCACACCCTACAATGCATTTAAATTCAAGATGGTGCTGCTAAAAGACCAACAAACATTACAAAACATATTACAGCGCACACATTCAAGAATTATATTTCCTGCAAGGCTAGTTAAAAACACCTGAACATATTAAAAAAATATGGGGGTTTGGTCACACTATATGGTCATATAGTGTTAAGCCCACTTACTGCAACAAAGTACCCCAAATTAGTGGGTCCTAATCTAGTAATAGAATGGAAGATCCTTTGTCTCAACCATGGGAGCTGAACTCCTTTATGTGGGAGAACTAAAAGGAGATACATCCTATGCACTGGTGGCTACTAAATAAGAGGTAATGAGGAGGGGGAGGGGTGCTCCAGCCCAAAAAAACCTGGTCAAGGTCTATTAAATTATTAAAAAAAAACACATATTTGGGAGGCACACCCTACAATGCGTTTAAATTCAAGATGGTGCTGCTATAAGACCTACAAACATTACAAAACATATTACAGCGCACACATTCAAGAATGACATTTCCTGCAAGGCTAGTTAAAAACACCTGAACATATTAAAAAAATACAGGGGTTTGGTCACACTATATGGTCATATAGTGCTAAGCCCACTTACTGCGACAAAGTACCCCGAATTAGTGGGTCCTACTCTAGTAATAGAATGGAAGATCCTTTGTCTCAACCATGGGAGCTGAACTCCTCTATGTGGGAGAACTGAAGGGGATACATTCTATACACTGGTGGCCACTAAATAAGAGGTAATCAGGAGGGGGAGGGGTGCTCCAGCCCAAAAAAACCTGGTCAAAAATACGGGGGTTTGGTCACTTGGTAAGTATGACATGTTTGTTTTTTTTGTTGTTTTTTTTTTAAACAAATCTTTACATATCCTTTAAATGGGCCCCATGATTTGTGTTAAATTCGCCATGGCCACTATGCAAAGCATCAGAACAGCCCTCTAAACCTGTATTATAAACTTTAGGTGGGTGGTAAAACCGCTACTGTTTTTTTTTTTTTTTAGCTGTATGAGATGGCAGCCTACCATTGCTTTCAATAGGGTTACTTCCTGCAGCTAATTGCTGGGAACCCTTACAAGAGTGCTCACATATAATCAGTGTCAGGGGTATTCACAGTGAAAAATAAACCTTTAATTTTTTGGATTTATGATGAAAGGGAGGCATACAGATGCCTTCTGTTTAGGGAATGATCTACAGTACTTTAAAAAATACAATGGAAAGCTTTGATGCTTTCATTGCATAAATATATAATTCCATGAATCCCATTACTTCAGACTAATGGGCATGAGCAGCCATATGTAAAAATGTTCTTTGTGACATTCATAAGATCAGCTAGTTTTCTTCTGAATGCTTGGTTTGAATGGGCAGAGATATGATTTTAATTATAAACAAATCATAGTGGAGATCTACAATTTAATGTTTTCTTAAGTGATAAAACAGACGATGAATCTCCAGCATTAAAGCTAATTTTCAGGCAGGCTGAATGAACAGCTAATGAACAACATGTTTATGAACAGCTAAACATGTTTATGAACTGTTTTATTTACCAAAGAATATATACTCATGTGCCGTATTAGAAAAAACAGTTTATATCAGGGGTAGGCAGCCTTAGAGAGGTGGAGATCTATCTGAACAACATGGGAGAAGTCAAAGATCTCTAGGCACAATGTCCTGTGGAGGAATGGCATGTTCCATGCGTGTTTCCCACACCCATTGAAAATGCACTGCCTTTACGATCTGTTGTGGAAATGCCAATACATTCTTAATGGCACCCAAAATGCAGCTCACAATCTCTGTGCACTTGCCTGCACCAGACTGCATGGTACTGCATTACCATGTGATTTGGTATGGTGTTTTTGAAAAGTATTGCATGCACTAATTTTTGTGTGGTCAGGTGCGATTTACAACCCATTTAAATTGGCTTGCAAAATTGCACCACACTGAATCGCACAGGAACATGCCCCCTTTAGTTACAAAGGCAGTAGCTGAGGGTATACACATGCTGCATCAGGGTCAGTCAGGACCTATTTAAGTAAATGGGGCCATTCCACAAGCTCCCTGCAACTGTGTGCAATTCACGCGGTTGCGGTGCGTGCTAGTGCAGGCTGTAAGGGGTTATAGCAGGTGGTGAGGAGGTGATACAATGCCTCCTCACCACCTGCTTTAACCCCTTGGTCCCTGTACTGCACAAGGTTGCAGGGCGCTTGCAGAGTGGCCCCATTCACTTGAATAGGTCATGCTTGGCAGGCGTTATACCTGTCAAGTGTGACAAGACGTATGAATTCCTGCTGCGGCCGCTGCATTTGTACACCCCTTGCCACTGCAGCTAAACAAGGTGTAATCAAGCCCTTACTTTCCTGAAAGCCCTATAATATTTGCTCTCTCTGTTAGGCCAAATGTGTACTGCAGTTCAGTTTGTGTGTGGGCTTCACTTGCCCTGTGTGAAATGTACTCACCTGAATCAAATAGAAAATAATAGAGGAGTTCACTGTCACTACCAGGGATGAGCCGAACACCCCCCTGGTCGGTTCGCACCAGAACATGCAAACAGGCAAAAAATTAGTTTGAACGCGCGAACACTGTTAAAGTCTATGGGACGCAAACATGAATAATCAAAAGTGCTAATTTTAAAGGCTTATATGCAAGTTATTGTCATAAAAAGTGTTTGGGGACCTGGGTCCTGCCCCAGGGGACATGGATCAATGCAAAAAAAAGTTTTAAAAATGTCAGTTTTTTCGGGAGCAGTGATTTTAATAATGCTTAAAGTGAAACAATAAAAGTGTAATATTCCTTTAAATTTCGTACCTGGGGGGTGTCTATAGTATGCCTGTAAAGGGGCGCATGTTTCCCGTGTTTAGAACAGTCTGACAGCAAAATGACATTTCAAAGGAAAAAAAGTCATTTAAAACTACTCGCGACTATATGAATTGTCGGTCTGACAATACACATAAAAGTTCATTAATAAAAACGGAATGGGATTTCCCCACAGGGGAACCCCGAACCAAAATTTTTAAAAAAATGGCGTGGGGTCCCCCCAAAAAGCCATACCAGACCCTTATCCGAGCACGCAACCTGGCAGGCTGCAGAAAAAGAGGGGGAGAGCGCCCCCCCTCCTGAACCGTACCAGGCCACATGCCCTCAACATTGGGAGGGTGCTTTGGGGTCCCCCCAAAGCACCTTGTCCCCATGTTGATGAGGACAAGGGCCTCATCCCCACAACCCTTGCCCGTGGTTGTGGGGGTCTGCGGGCGGGGGGTTTATCGGAATCTGGAAGCCCTTCTTTAACAAAGGGACCCCCAAATCCCGGCCCGCACCGTGTGAAATGGTAAGAGGGTAAAAAAGTACCCCTACCATTGCACAAAAAAAGTGTCAAAAATGTTAAAAATGACAAGAGACGGTTTTTGACAATTCCTTTATTTAAATGCTTCTTCTTTCCATCTTCTTTCTTCTATCTTCTATCTTCCTTCGGTTTCTTCCTCCATCTTCTTCTTCTTCTTCCTCCGATCCTCTGCTTCTTGCTCCGGTGTTCTCATCCGGCACCTTCCTCTGCGGCGTCTTCTTCCCTTCTTCGTTCTCGGGCTGCTCCGCATCCATGATGGGAGGCTCCCTCTGTGTGATGCTTCTGGTCTTCTGACAGTTCTTAAATAACGGAAGGTGGGGCCACCTGGTGACCCCGCCCCCCTCTGACGCACGGGGACTTCCCCGAGGCTTTCCCCGTGACATCAGAAGTCCCCGTCAAGTCCCCGTGCATCGGGAGGCGGGGTCACCGGGTGGCCCTGCCCTCCGTTATTTAAGAACCGTCAGGAGGCGAGAAGCATCACACAGCGGGAGCCTCCCATCATGGATGCGGAGCGGCCCGAAAACAAAGAAGGGAAGAAGACGCCATGGAGGAAGATGCCGGATTTGAACACCGAGCCAGAAGCAGAGGATCGGAGGAAGAAGAAAAAGAAGATGGAGGAAGAAACCGAAGCAAGATAGAAGATAGAAGAAAGAAGATAGAAGAAAGAAGATGGAAAGAAGAAGCATTTAAATAAAGGACTTGTCAAAAATTGTCTCTTGTCATTTTTAACATTTTTGACACTTTTTTGTGAAATGGTAGGGGTACTTTTGTGCCCCCTTACCATTTCACACAGGGAGGGCCAGGATCTGGGGGTCCCCTTGTTAAAGGGGGCTTCCAGATTCCAATAAGCCCCCCGCCCGCAGACCCCCACAACCACCGGGCAAGGGTTGTGGGGATGAGGCCCTTGTCCTCATCAACATGGGGACAAGGTGCTTTGGGGGGACCCCAAAGCACCCTCCCAATGTTGAGGGCATGTGGCCTGGTACGGTTCAGGAGGGGGGGCACTTTCTCATCCCCCCTCTTTTCCTGCGGCCTACCAGGTTGCGTGCTCGGATAAGGGTCTGGTATGGATTTTTTGGGGGACCCCACGCCATTTTTAAAAAAAATTTTGGCGCAGGGTTCCCCTTAAAATCCATACTAGACCTGAAGGGTCTGGTGTGGATTTTGAGGGGGACCCCTACGCCTTTTTTTTATTTTTTTAAATTTTGGCGTGGGGTTCCCCTTAATATCCATACCAGACCTGAAGGGCCTGGTATGGAATTTAGGGGGACCCCCACACCATTTTTTTAAAATTTTGGTTTGGGGATCCCCTGTGGGGAAATCCCATGCCGTTTTTATTAATGAACTTTCATGTGTATTGTTGGACCGACAATTCATATAGTCGCGAGTAGTTTTAAATGACTTTTTTTCCTTTGAAATGTCATTTTGCTATCAGACTGTTCTAAACACGGGAAACATGCGCCCCTTTACAGGCATACTATAGACACCTCCCAGGTACGAAATTTAAAGGAATATTATACTTTTATTGTTTCACTTTAAGCATTATTAAAATCACTGCTCCCGAAAAAACGGCCATTTTTAAAACTTTTTTTTGCATTGATCCATGTCCCCTGGGGCAGGACCCAGGTCCCCAAACACTTTTTATGACAATACCATGCATATAGGCCTTTAAAATTAGCACTTTTGATTTCTCCCATAGACTTTTAAAGGGTGTTCCGCGGCTTTCGAATTTGCCGCAAACATGCCAAACTCGGCAAACTTGCGAACAGCTGATGTTCGAGTCGAACATGAGTTCGACTCGTACTCGAAGCTAATCCCTAGTCACTACTGTCCACAAACTGGAGCTCTTTTCTGCCTCTGTCCTGTAGAGATGGTGCTGCTTGGTCCTAGGCTGGATACAGAGAGGCGGAGTGCAGTTTGTATCACTGCTCCAGCACCTGCAGTCGCAACTAGAGAAGCAGTGTCGGCAAATGCGGCAGCCTGCTCACTCCACCGGCGCAGGTCCTGCTCCTATTAAAAAATAGTCCCACTGCTTCACTATGAGTCTCTCCACTGTTCTGAAGATGGCAGGTCGACAAGCCCAGGGTGCGATCCACCCATCTTCTGGCCACGGTCAATTGGTAGATAGCGGTCGATTGGTTGGCGACCCCAGTTTATATTTATTTTAAGCAAAAAAGTGCAGAAGATTGGCCATTTTACAGAAAAGTACATGCCTTCAAATATCAAATTCTAGATGTCCGTGAGCATGTTTTTGAAGTCCACTCAGCGCCATAGTGTATGGCTGTGGAGCACTGGTGAATGAAGCTGAGAATTATAGTAAATAAGTATTTATTTCCTATGATCATTATTTTCATTTAGTTTCCATAATGTGGTATTTCCCTGATTTTCTCTATGTAGATTATTCGATCTGAAGAGAAAATGGCGTTATAACATTTGATTTTGCCCCCATTTTCACAGAACGTACAGAATGTACATGCAATGTCACAGGAGAAAAAGCCCTGAACCCCATTGAAGTCTACATGAGCTGAATCTTGTTTTTTTTTGGTTAATTTGTAAGCCTTTGTTTAAAAAAGGCATGAGTAGAGAGGCACTGCCATGGAAGACATCTCCCAATGCTAAAAAATGTTTTAAAGAAATGTCATTTAGCGGAGAGAGGGTCTCACCCAAAAGATGACATCAATAAATACAAAATTCTTTAAATAACATGCTTTGGGAATGGTTTAAATTTGCACATGACATTGTGGAACAGTATGTTGTACTACTCCAAAATATACATATTTTTTACAAACAGCCGGAGATCTGTCATTTAGCAGTGGTAGCATTGAACCTGCTAAATGACAGATCCCTTCTATCTTGGGCTTGTCAACAAACCACTGGGTCTTTCATTTACAGGCAGAAGCACTAGTACCTCTAAATGACAGGCCTCAAACATCTTATTTGTAAACAAATGGGCTGGGGATCCTGGGTTACTGACCATATTTAGTCAATTACATCATCCGAGATCCCCAAAGTTGTTTTTTACATACCAGGAGTGGCAGGGAACTGTGATTCACCATTGGAGCAGTGTCATGACAGCATTTTCATGGCAGCAGGTTAACATCATTGATGTGAAAAAAACACTGAAGATATCCCCGTGAGAAATTGGGGTATATATAAGTGCAAATACAATCATATTATTAAACCACAATATTGTTGAAGTGTAGATCAACAGTGATATTGTATATAAAGTGCATATAGTCCATATATGACATCAAAATGGTGACTATAAATGAATGTGAACTGGTTGTCTGTAGATAATCCACCACTGTAAGGAAAGAGGCTTACCAAACAGGTTAAACCCAACAAGGCGTATGCCTGATGAGTCAACCAAGCTTTTGGTGTAACACACCCAAGGAGATACAGCAACCACGACTTCCAATCTAGACCGAATCGGATGTGGATTCCGTGACGATTGTGACATCAGTGAGTATCCACCATATGAATAGCAACCGGAATTCGTGAACAGTTCCTCTCAGTGTGACATATGACAAAAGGAGAAAAAATTGGGCCACATAGTGTGATTCCGTTTAGAATTGAAAATGCTAAAATGGTCACTCACATTTGAGAAGACATTAAAAGTGCTTGGATAAAATCAAAGCAACACAGTGGCATCAGCAGAGCCCATCCCGACATTTCGTCCTAATAAGGCATCCTCTGGGGTGTGACACCCCAGAGGATGCCTGGTTGACTCAACAGGCATACGCCTTGTTGGGTTCAACCTGTCTGGTAAGCCTCTTTCCTTACGGTGGTGGATTATCTACAGACAACCAGTTCACATTCATTTATAGTCACCATTTTAATGTCATATATGGACTATATGCACTTTATATACACTATCACTGTTGATCTACACTTCAACAATATTGTGGTTTAATAATATTATTGTATTTGCATTTATATATACCCCAATCTCTCATTGGGATATCTTCCCTGTTTTTTTCATTGCATTAGTGCTGCACAATACTATTTTGTTTGGTTTACTTTTTCACTGATTATCTGATGTGCTGGCAGCTACTATTTTTTTTTTAAGACAGCGTGGTTTCTTTCATATTTTTTTAACATCATTGATGTCACTCATTGTGACTGACATGGATCTACATTGCTGGATGACAGGATTGATGTTTACATCAGGGCTCAAAATTTTAAGTCCTGAGCTACTAGCCAGGCCTTAACAGTTACTCGCCACCAGTTGCCCCACCCAACCCCTGCCATGCCTCACCCCTAATTCCGCCCCTAAACACGCCCTTGTAAATTATCTAATGAAATGACACTGTTGAATGTTTTATGCAGAATTAAGTTACAAAAATATATATTAACAACAACAATTTTAACAATATTATTATAAAGCACATCAGTACCCATCAGTGTAGCCTCATCAGTACCCATCAGTGCAGCCTATCAGTGCAACCTTATCAGTGTCCTACAGTGCAGCCTCATCAGTGCCCATCAGTGCAGCCTTATCAGTGCCCAACAGTGCAGCATATCAGTACCCATCAGTGCAGCCTATCAGTGCCCATCAGTGCAGCCTCATCAGTGCCCATCAGTGTAGCATATCAGTGCTGCCTTATCAGTGCCCATAAGTGCAGCTTATCAGTGCCCATGATTTCTACTTTATCAGTGGCCATCAGTGCTGCCTCAAAAGTGGCCATCAGTGCTGCCTCAACAGTGGCTATCAGTGCTGCCTCATCATTGGCCACTCGTGCTGCCTCATCAGTGCAGCCTTATCAGTGTCCATCAATGCAGCCTATCAGTGCCCATCAGTGCAGCCTTATCAGTGCCCATCAATGCAGCCTATCAGTGCCCGTCAATGCAGCCTTATCAGTGCAGCCTCATCAGTGCTTATCAGTACCCATCAATGCAGCCTATCAGTGCCCATCAGTGCAGCCTATCAGTGCCCATAAGTGCAGCCTCATCATTGCCCATCAATGCAGCAGGGATCGTAGGGAGGAATCGGGAGGATTGCCGGCCGGATCACACATAGCGGGGATTTCTCGCTGTAACACAGCTTACAGATGAAATGCTGGCCGCTGTCACACAAAGTCCTGCCTCCTGGACTGGCATTGGACCAGTGTGCTGTCTATCATAGAAGCTGGTCCAGTAGGCGGGACTTTGTTTGACAGCAGCCAGGGTTTTAGATCCAAGCTATGGCACAGTGGGAGATCCCCACTCTGTGTGATCCAGCCAGCTCTCCTCCTGACAGTTTCCTGGCTGATCGCTTCTGGCAGAAGTGGTGCAGCCTTTTTTACAGGGCATCAGAGCAGTGCAGGGGGCAGGGAGGCAATTGTCCCCCCAGGCCGCTTTGATGCCCTGTAAAAAAGGTCACACCGCTTCTGCCAGAAGCGATCAGCCAGGAAATGGTCTTCCCAATCTGCCCCTGCTCCACACTCGCCCCCAGCTAATTTCCACTCACCAAATGTGAGCAGGTGAGTGGAATTTTTGAGGGCTGGTTTACATTATATACACAATGGGATATTTTTTTCAGTAAAGGATTTCTTTACCATTTGGTTGTTTTTATTTACTGTTTACATTATTTTAGTAAATAAGCAACAAGGGGTACTATGTACCCAGTACTCATTTATGTAGGGGGACATTAAATGAACAATGGTCCCCTTTTTCTAAATGGGGGATCCAGTTTCATGCAATTTCTCCCCAGTAGATCCAAATCAACATGGGGACAGGATGCCATGCAAGGAGGGGAGGCTTTGCAGCCCTTGGAATGTGCCCTCCCATTGTTGAGGGGGAGGTCCCCTGGGATTGTTCAGAAGGGAACACCCTTGCTTCCCCTTCCCTTTTCTTACCTCCACAATTGTTTTCCCTAAAGGGATGTGTGCCTCCCTGAACTATATGGGACTAAGCCTACCCCCTGCAAGGTACCTTGTCCCCATATAAAGGAAATGTATTAACCCTACTCATTTACAAAAAAAATAATTTGTAAATAAACAGAAACAAGTTTTTGACAAGTCCTTTATTAAAAAAATAGGTAAAGAATCCAGTGTTAGGGGCGTGGCCAAGATGGCAACTTAGGAGGACGTGTTTCCTAGAGCTCTGCTGAAAGACTCCCTAAGATCCTGATTCCTGGCTCTTGTTCTGTGAGGAGATTTATCATTAATAGCCTGAATGCCATACAGAACACGGCAGCGGGCAAAAAAAATACGTTTCCCGCAAAACCTGGACGATACGGCTCCGATTAAGGACCCCCCATGGCGGATTCTCCCCGGTGGCTCTCCAATATGGCATCGCAGACTAAGGGCAGCGGACCCGGCCGAGACACCACAGCTTGGATTTCCGGAGGTAATGGCTGCGATTGCCTCCTGTCAAGCTGCCCTGACTAGCAAGATCGAGTCTGTGCAGCTAGATGTGAGCCTGATTCGGCAGGACCAGGACAAGCTTCGATCGAGGGTGACTGAAGTGGAGGAACGTGCGGGTCTGGCGGAGGATGCGGTTGCAGACCATGCTGCATCCATCCGCACATTGCAGACTAAAGTACGGGCCCTGGAATATAAGGTGGATGACTCCGAGAACCGGAACCGAAGAAACAATCTTCGGATCGTAGGCCTGCCAGAGGGAGCTGAAGGAAAAAACCCTACGGTTTTTGTGGAGGAGTTACTGAAAACCCTACTCCCTGCAGCACAGTTCTCCCCCTTCTACACTGTGGAGCGAGCGCATCGGATTCCTCCTGTTCCCGGTCCACCTGGCTCGAATCCCCGCACCTTGATCTTCCGTATGCTTAACTATAGGGACCGGGATGCTGTTCTGAGGGAAGCGCGCAGGGCTGGTGAAGTAAAGTTTCAAAATGCTAACCTACTCTTTTTCCCGGATTATTCTGTGGAAACACAGAAACTATGCAGGTCCTTTGACCAAGTTAAAGCTTCGCTGCGGGCGCGGAACATTAAGTACAGTATACTTTTCCCGGCCAGATTGCGGGTGCAGGATGGTGAGACAGTGAAATTCTTTACATCCCCCCGTGAGGCTGCTGGCTTGAGACCTTGCCACAGCATCGCTAAATCTATAGATTTTTGCATTTCTCTCTGGACCAGCTTGGAGACTGCATGACTGTTTATAAGTTTTGCATTTGCTAAAGTTACCACCTCTTTCTCGCAGCAACATGATGGAGACTCTGGTGCAGGCTCTTGTTACACAGCTTCACTGTACTGGACGCTCTGGTGGATCCAAAAACTTTTGCCGTGCACCTGGGACAGAAGAGGATCAACCTGCTGGCCCTTCTTATTCACAGAGGACCCTCTACGATCCAGTAATTTACACCTGCTATTGCACTGCTAGATACACTCGATAAGGATCTCCATTGAATGAGTGGTTAGTGCTCAGGCATAAGGGTAATACAGCCAGTGAACTGCCGATCTGTAGATATGGATACCTGGCATTATCCTACGAATGCTGAGGGCATGTGCGAAGAAACATTTTTTCCTCATGTGGTTGCTGTGGGGGAGGGGGGTGCCTCTTCTGTTACCCTTCGGTTTGTGTTTTATTATTTTTCATTTGGAACAGTCCCTTTATGCCAGTCTCTAAGTCAAGGGTTAGAGAACAGAGCTCGTTAGAGTTGTAACTAAGAAATGTGCCCCTGTGATAATCCAGGAGAAATGATTGCTATAACTGAACCCTTCTTTTAGGCTGGGTATTGAGCTAAGAGTAAAGGAGCCTAGAGTCTCAGTAATGTAACCATGATATGTGCCCCTACAACACTCCAGGAGAAATGATTTCAACAATTTATATTATATTTTTTCCAGTGCTTGGGTTAAAAGTGAGTGAGCCTAGAGCCTCAGCTTAGTAACTAAGAAATATGCCCTGCAATAGTTCAGGGGAAATACTTATTATAACCTATTCTATTTTGCTAGTGTTTGCTTTAAAAGTGAGTGAGCCTAGAGCCTCAGTTTAGTAACTAAGAAATGTGCCCCTGCAACTGTTCAGGAGAAATGTTTTTTTATAACCTATATTATTTCTGTTAGTGTGTGGGTTAAAAGTGAGTGAGCCTAGAGCCTCAGTATAGTAACTAAGAAATGTGCCCCTGCAACTGTTCAGGAGAAAAAAGTTTTTTTTTTTTTTATAACCTACATTATTGTTCCTAGTATTGGGGATAAAAGTGAGTGAGCCTAGAGCCTCAGTTCTGTAACTAAGAAATGTGCCCCTGCAACAGTGCAGGAGAGATGATTTTCATAAACCTAGGAGATATTTTCTTGCTAGTACCTGGGTTGGGAGTGAGGGAGCCCAGTGCCTTTGTACTGTAACTAAGCTATGTGCCCCTGCAATAGTTCAGGAGAATTGATTTCTATATATAATTTTGCCTTTCCAGCATCTCTGTTGTCTGGCTAGACAACTCCATCGTATTTAAGTTCACGCCCCTTATACGGTTGTAATAGTTGGGATTTATGGGGATCTACACATCACCAGTTTCAAGGGGGTGTGGGGGAGGGGGGGGGGGTTTCTGCCGTTGCAGACATGGGGGAATCAGATGTGTTAGTTTATTTGAAAAAGGAGTTGCTTTTGACACAAGGGGGTTCTTATGCCCTTCATTACTGTACCAGATGTTTGCTGATATGCAGTTGGATTTATCCTTGCACGCAGTTCATACTCTCAAGACATTAGACAGGGCAGAGGTATTGTCGTTTAAGTGGACCGGGGGATGGGTGGGACTTGTGGATCCGACACGCTATACTATTGAGATTGGTTAGATGACTGACATCTCTATTATCTCGTGGAATGTCAGAGGATTAAACTCAGCCATAAAGAGGTCTCTTGTTTTTAAATACATACAAAAGTACGTACCTCACATATGTATTTTACAAGAGACGCATCTGGTTGGCTCCAAAATTCTGGGGTTAAAAAAGGACTGGGTGGGGACGCATTACCACTCTACTTACTCCAGCTACGCCAGGGGAGTGAGCGTGTTGATCCGCAGATCCCTCCCATCCCAGATTCTTGATGTTAAAACTGACATCGAGGGTAGATATGTGATCATACATATGTCTGTTCACTCCAAACGAATGGTGTTGGTGGGTTTGTATCTCCCCCCTCCTGCGAGGGCCCAACTTTTATATGATATTATGCAGAATGTCATGGGATATCACACTCAAGAAGTTTTTATTTTTGGAGATTTTAAATTGGTTCCCTCTCAGGAGGCGGATAGGCTCAACCCTGGGGCCCGCATTTCGTCGGAGCTGCAGAGCTGGGCGACTACTTTTGCTCTGACGGATGCATGGCGACATTTTCACCCTACAGATCGAGAATTTACTTGCCATTCAGCCTCACACAGAGCTCTATCCCGAATAGATCTGGCATATGTGTCCGGAGATGCACTCTGCTGGACAAGAGAGGTCAAACATTTACCACGGGGCATATCAGACCATGCCCCCCTTAATCTGGTCATCTCCTTGGGTAGATCAACTGGTCCAAGGCTATGGCGTCTATCCAGATTCTGGGCGCTAGATGATAGGATTCAGGAGGTAATGCCGGAAGCTATTTGCAATTTCTGGCTGAGAAATAGAGAGACTGCAGACCCACAGATCCTCTGGGATACTTTTAAGGCCTGGGTTAGGGGGGAATATATATCCCGTATATCTTCACTGCAGAGGGAGGCTGCTCGGTCCCTGGAGCGGCTGGAGGAGGGGGTGGGGGAGAGTGAGGCGGCTTATGTAAGGTCCCCTACTGAACCAAATTACTACACATGGCAGAGGGCTTTGAGGGAACTTTCCTTATTCAATGTAGAACAAACTAAGAAATCTATGCTACACTCCACACAAAGGATATTTGAATATGGCAATAAAAATGGAAGATTGTTAGCCTGGCTAGCACGTGGACAATTGGGCACTACACACATAGCAGGGGTACGGAGTGATAGTGGGGAATTGCTGACCTCACCGGAGGACATTAATGATAGATTTTCCCGTTTCTTCAGGGATCTATACGCTTCCAGAGCCAGTGATAACCCTTTGTCGTTGCAGGGGTATTTGAACAGTATCCCATTTCCTACGCTATCTGATGAACATAGGGCAATGTTGGATAAAGATATCTCCTTAGAGGAGGTCCAGGCTGCTATTGGGGGGGCCTGCAGATAGGAAAGACCCCTGGGGCGGATGGACTCCCTACGGAGTTCTACTCCCAAAACATGGAGCTCCTTGCACCCAAACTCACGTCCCTCTTTGCTGGGCTGGTTGGTGGGGGTGCTCTACCGGAGTCCATGGAGGAGGCGGTCATTGTATTGATCCATAAACAGGGTAAGGATCCTCAAGAATGCGCGTCATACAGGCCCATCTCACTACTTAATGTGGATATGAAAGTTTTGGCCAAGATCCTCGCCACTCGCCTGTCATCAGTTATATCGACATTAGTTCATGTTGATCAGACCGGCTTTATGCCGGGCAAGGGGACAGATATTAATATTAGACGCCTCTTCCTAAACCTGTCCATTGCTCCTTGGATGCTGAAAAGGCGTTTGACTCTGTGGAGTGGGAATATCTTTGGGAAGTGCTAGGGCGTTTTGGGTTTGGCCCTGGCTTTCTCCGTTGGATCCAGTTGCTATACCGAGCGCCGAGAGCTAGGGTGCGTACCAATAATAGGGTCTCTGATCCCTTCCCACTCCACAGAGGCACCCGCCAGGGGTGCCCGTTGTCACCTAGCTTATTCGCTCTCGCCTTGGAGCCCTTAGCGATATTAGTTCGAGAATCTTCGGAGGTCAGAGGGTTGCAGATTGGTAGACTTGAAGAGAAAATATCCCTTTATGCGGACGACGCATTACTCTATTTGAATGATGCAGGGCCATCTCTGTTGGCTGCCCTGGCTATTTTTGACAGATTTGGTGCTGCATCAGGGATTCGAATAAACTGGTCTAAATCAGTCCTGTTCCCTTTGGATAGCGGGATCCCTGGTGCGGCGGGTGGTACACCTCTACAGTGGGTCTCAGAGTTTAAGTACCTCGGGGTTCGGGTATCCAGGGATACTGCCCAATATTATAATCTAAATATGCTTCCTCTGCTCCGTCTCCTTAAAGAAAGGTGTCGCGCATGGTCTGAACTGCCACTTCATTTACTAGGACGTATAAACATCCTAAAAATGATGCTTCTACCCAAGTTCACCTATCTTTTTAGAAATAGCCCGATTTGGCTTCCAGCGTCCTTTTTTCGGGAAATAGACAAACAAATTATCTCCTTTATATGGAATGGAGCTACTCCAAGATTGGCCAAATCCACCCTACAACTACCGACTCAGATGGGGGGACTTGCCCTCCCTAATTTCAAACTGTATTATTGGGCGGCGATGCTGGTGACGGCGTACTGGTGGTTTGAGGGGAAACGCTCTAACGCTGCGGTCTGTGTGGAGGCGGCACAGTTAGGGTCTATACAGGATCTGCAAAACCTGGTTTATAGGGGGGCAAAGGCATACGAGGAGCTTCCTGCTCCATCCAGGGCAACACTTCAAGTATGGAGGATGGCTAGAAGGAGGTTTTCCCTTGTGGGGCGATGGGCGCCTGTCCAGCCTCTTTGGGGAAATCCTCGGTTGCCCCATTTCCGAACAATTCCTGATCCTCAGCTCTGGGCGGAATTTGGAATCAAAACCCTAAGAGACATTATGCCCAATGGGGAATTGATGTCCTTTGCACTTATGTCAAGGACGTATGGATTCCCGGGATGGATGTTCTTCCGATACGCACAATTGCGCCACGCGACTAGGGCACAATTTCCTATCCCTCCTCTCCTACAACTAGACTTGTTGGAAGACCTGCTTTCTAGCAGCGACATAACAAAACCCCTGTCGGCCATATATACCACACTGCTGCCTAGGGAGGTACTCAAGATGGACAGGCTATGGAATACCTGGAAATCAGATATCCCCACTCTAGAAAGGGAGGACTGGGAAGCCTGTTTGGAGCAGGGTCCCAAACTGGTAATATCAGCCGGAGACAAATTGACACAAACAAAATTTCTACACAGGGTTTACTTCACGCCGGCGAGATTATCTAAAATATACCCTGATAGGGATCCACATTGCCCTAGATGTCAAACTCAGATAGGCACATATATACACATGTTTTGGGACTGTCCTGCATTGTCAAAGTTCTGGCTAGGAGTATATGATCATTTAAATGTTAGAATGGATTTGTCTGTTCCAAAAACACCTGAGATAGCCCTATTGGGAATACACGAGGATGAGCACAGGTCACATCATAGTAAAATTCTAATTTCACTCCTCTTCTATTATGCTAAAAAGGAGATTCTTGCTGGATGGACCTCGACTAGCCCTCCGACTCTTTCCTCCTGGGAAAAGAGAGTAAACACTGCTCTACCCCTCTATAGGCTGACATATATCAGTAGAGGGTGCCCCTGGAAGTTCGACAAGGTCAGGCTGCCATGGATCGGTGGATAATATTGTCTTTTGGTTTTCTCAGCTGGGTGACGGGTCATCGGGTTGTGGGTGGGGGGGGGATGGATTGCTCCGTGGTTAAGTTGCTATGAGGGTGTAACTAAACTGTTGCACGCTCCCCTCTCTGGTGTCTTGGATGCCTCTCCTGACTCCTTATCTTTTGATGTATTGACAAGCCTGATAGGAATACCGAGCATGATCAATAATTCAATATTAAAGCGAGTTTATTTAGCTACATCGGATACAGCAGAATAAATTTTTTTGTGAGTAAGAGATTACCTCTAGTCAAATGTATGATCCATTTCTCTATGTACTTGCCTACACATGTCTTGTTTTATTTCCTTTTTTTTTTTGTACTGCATTTTCTACTTTTCAATGAAGCACTCCTGATTGTTAAAAAAAAAGAATCCAGTGTTGTAAATCCAGCATAAATCATTCTGTTCATCAAAAGAAGAAACCTATTGATAATTCTGCCCATCTACCCGTGCCATGCTCCCGCCACTAATGAAAGCTCTCATGCACTGTCATTAGGCTTATATACAATGAGGCAGGGCGCATGCAAATATGCAGCCTCTTGGCGAGTGGGCCTTGGCGCAGAGCGGGCGCATATTTGCGTGAATTGGTGTGAGTACAGCTGTGTTGAGAGGGCTCTCGACACGGTTACCGACGGCTAACAGAAAGCTCTCAATCACTACTTGCCATCGGGAGCTTTCTGATCATGTGACCGGCATGACAGCCAATCATGGAGGTCACATGATCATAAACCCCACCCCGCCTCCCGGCATCCTAAGCCTCCTAAATGGCCGGGAGGCGCTGGCTCCAAGAGGTTAAGCTTTTTCTCTTTATTTTCATCTGACGATTCTGCTAGTATCACACTTCCCCTAGGTCCATTGCATAGAAAAATGTTAATGATTATCAGCAAAGGCAGAAAGCATGGATTTTTTTTAAACTTCTCAAACAGATATAACAAAACACTTTCAATTTTACATTTAAAAGACCAAAAGAAAACAAATTACATACACTTTAAATAATGGACACATTTTGCTATTGTTTATAAAACTGAAATATACAAAAATGGACAGAACATTTGAGTCTTGGGACAAATTACACTGTGTAGCTGCTGAAAATACTTTCACTGGAAAGCCATACTAATTGTTATCTTTTTATTATTTGTTTAGACTTTAATGTGTTAATCAGACTGAAAAAAAATCCATGTGACAGTAAAAATAAGTTGCCTTTTCCCTAAAATGTAATGTTCTTGTACAAAGTATTATACACATGAGTTGTTCATTGCAATTTATTTTCATTTTTTCAGGCATACAGAAAATGGATTCAGGATAAAAGAGCTGGAAAAGAAGAACTGCTCCTTCCTGGCCTAGATCTTAATAATAACCAACTCTTTTTCTTAAGCTATGCTCATGTAAGACTTTGTGCCAAATGGTCAATTGGGGTTTAAGCAGTAATCTATCTCCTTTGCACAATATGGCTGCCTCTTAGTGCTAACTTAAAAGGCTTAAATTGTTACTAAACCTAAAAACATTTTTACCTTAATGCATTGGTTGCATTTGGGGGAAAAAAATGTTTTCAGTGTCCCTGTGCCCCCCCCTTCCCTGTGTGAAGGGGAAGAGAGGGGAGAAGAGATTAGCGCTGTGCAGGGCTGCATCTTTTCTCCCCTTACTTCCTCTTTACATTGCATTCGAGCAGCAACAGGAGCCATTGCCTTTGCTGCTGTCAATCAGAGGAAGTGGGGGGCGGGCCTGAGTCCCGCTATGCAAGTCTATGGAGAGCAGCTCTGTAGATGTACAGCTCGGGAGCACGGGGACTACCCCTCCCCATAGCCAGCGGCTGGCCTTGGTAGTCCCACAAGAGAGGAGGAGCCAAGATCACCGCTGGGGACCCCAGAAGAGGAGGAAGAGGCCGCTCTGAGCAATACCACTGCACTGAGCAGGTAATTATAACATGTTTGTTATTTTAATAATACTTTAAAAAAATTGAGTTTAGTAACACTTTAAGAAGAATTTATAAGAAAATTTGCCCTATTCCCTATTTGAAAGAAACCCCTCCTAAGAGTCTTATGACTAAAATACATTAGTTACTTTTAAACAATGGTTCTTAACCAAGGGTATACAAACACCATGGAGTTATAGAAACCAAATAATGGGGTATGGGACTGGATCTCAGAATCATTATTGAACCTAAAATCTGAGCTGATGTTTCAGATGATGTGCAAGTGACATTTTTAGGTAAAATCTCACTAGTTGAAGCTCACTTGCATATTTGGGATTTCCATTTATTATAAAAAAATAAAAAATCCCTCAGATTTTCTTTCAACTGATATTGTCTGGGAGGTAAGTACAGTAACTGTAAAAAGGCTAGGAACTCATGCTTTAGACAATCCTTGATTTTTTTGTCACTCTGAAGTACCAGATTTCAGAGTGACAAAAATGGTGTGCAAGAAGGGAAGTACCTATTTGAAACTACAAGAGGGGTAACAGAAAAATAGGCTTTTTTTTCCAAAACTCTTTTAAAAATGTAAAATGAGTGAAATATAGTATAAAATAAAAATATTTTATAGTTAAAGAGGTAGTAAACTGAGAAATGTGAAAAAAACTTTTCCCCTGTAAGGCAATGTGATAATGTGCTAGTATGCATCATATACTAGCACATTATGTGAAACTTACCTTAAAACAAAGCTCTCCAGGGGCACGATGTCATCTCTGACAGGGCTTCCATCTTCACCCAGACTTCCTTCCGGGTTTGCAAGCTTCGTGTACAGAGGTGCGTTTTCCCTCTGGGTGAGTTCTAATAAAATAAGATCTGTTGTGCTGGTGCCCCTTCTTCATCATTCAGACATTATTTGCAGCAAGCCTGCAGGCATCCCCATCCAGACCTCTGATCACAGTTTCTTCGAGATGGAAATCTTCCAGCACTTATGTCCTTTTGCAGTCCTTAGATGTCATCACCAAATGACATCACCAAATCAGCCATAAAGAAGGCTGATGTTGGAAGATGTGAAAAAGTGTGTCAAAATAAACCATGTCCTGTAGGTGCAACCACCTTTTACCATGCTCATCAGTAAATACAGGGCCATGGTACTCTTTACATTGTACATTTTATTTATTCCACAGGAATCTGTTCTTACCATAAAAAAGGCCACTGAGTTGTATTTTTCTCCCAAGCCAAAGGTTCCCGTGATGCAGGTGTTACTTTTGAGAAGAAAACTGACAATTTAATGTCAGGCAACATCATATAGGCCTCAAAAACATGTGTTTCTTCATTGACTAGCTATCCCTTTTATCTGCAAATCTTTCAGGGGAATCAGTTTGCTTATCATACTAATTATCATACTACTGTAAATGCTTAACCTCCCTGGCGGTATGATTATTTCGGATTTTAGGTGCTGAAAGCGGTACAATTATTTTGCATGGAAATTTGGCGTTTTATATTGTAGGTCTGTAAATCTTAACAATAACACACTTAAATCTGTCCAAACCAGAGTCTAGTAGATATCCCGGGTATGATAAAGTTTGAAACACAAAAACATAAATTATAATATAATAAATAAAAATAAATAATTAAAAAAAAAAAAAAAAATAGTAATAAAATAAATTTCCCCACAATTCACTATCGCTCAATTCTGCAAGTGTTCTAATTTACTATCGCTGTTTTCTAGCTGGTCTAAAGCCACTTTTGACGTAAAGGGACACTTTTTGGTTGCTATGGACAATCTCCAGTTTCCAGGCAGAAAGAACAGTGTATATCATGTAAAACTGCATGCAGGGCATAGGACAAAGCACTGGGGACAAAAGGGATGTGAAATCATTTCATACAGTACTGTAATCTGTAAGATTACAGTACTGTATGTGTTATGATTTTTACTTTTTTTTTAATTTGCCGCCAGGCTCCGCCCCCGTGCGTCGCGCCGCTCGCAGGGAACGGAGCCTGGCACGGAGAGGCTTCGGAGGAGGACGGAGCCCTCGGACACTGCGGGTGACATCGCAGGATCCCGGGGACAAAGTAAGTAAAGCCGCCCCAGGATCCTGCAATGCGATCCCGAGTGTGGCTCGGGGTTACCGCTAATGGTACTGAATTTTAACCCCGAGCCACACTCGGGAATACCGCCAGGGAGGTTAACATAATCATACAAACTATATAATTCAATAGCATTTATGTACCCTGTACTTTTTGTTATGTTTGAATTTAAGTGTTTTCAGTTAATTACCTAATTTGGCAACTTTGCTATTCCGGTTCATCTGGGATGTCCTGGACAGCCCAGTTATTTTACTTGCATACTCTATATGAAAGTAATAATTAGCTTTATTGACAGAAAAAAAACATTAATTTTTTTCAAATACAAAACTCCTATAATAAAAAAAATATTATTTTTTTTTCTTTTAAATTTTTAGGTGAGGTGTAATACATTTCGACATGAAGCAGCAAGAGATCAGATAATAAATGGTGTACATAGTCCACCACAATTTCGGTGAGTTATTTACATTTTTGGTTGGGTTTATCAAATATGTATCTAAAGGTGAACAGCAAATAGAACAGTTCTGTGGGTGCTTGCAGCTAGGACTTTCCCAAGCAGTGTCAATATAGATACAAATTACCACAATTGCAGGTTACAGCACTCCACAGTATTCTATTGAAGATTCTTCAGACAAGTTCCACTGAATAGCTTCATTTATGAAGTCATTATAGAAGAACAGTTTCAGGATTTCTGCAGAACTTCTTCAGGTCTAACACATATATAACAATTTGTTAGAAAGTATCCACCTAAATTTCCACGAACTGGAAATGACATAAGTATAAGGGTTAACCATATTAGCAAGTGATCATGTATAGTTTTCAATAAAGAGAAACATTAATGACTGCAAAACAATCACACCATCATTATAACATTTTATCAAGATGGAGTGTTTTCTTGATCGTGTATAGTATTAAGCCTATGGATCCACTGGACCTCTTGGTTTTAGTATAAGCCCCCTGTAACTATCCTGTCTTGGTGGTGCTACATAATCCTTTGGCTATATACTTAATTTGGGAAACTTCTGACTACTGGTAGTTAAATGTTCTTAATTGTACTGCACAGAACACAGGATCGTAGGCAGTATATAGAAGAATCAGAAGAAAACTGACCTGATTCCTCCAGCAACACATTTGTGATGGATGAGGGAATCTTTCCCACTAATTTATTGCGTTCTGACAGTGGGGAGGCTTCCCTGCCAGCAGAATACACTGATCAGTGCTGCCGGCTATAGCCTGTGGCACCGATCGAATGGGGAAGATTCAACAGGGTGGTTGCATAGAAGACAATTTGCAGATCTAATTCTGTGCAACCTCCCTATCCATACGTGGATTGGAATTCACCCTGTCCCTGCTGAACCAGCCAAATTTTGATCCATGCATGGCCAGCTTTAGTCATAACCATGGTTATATGCAGCTATCTTCACATGATTGGACACAGGCAAAAAATAAAGCTGCAGGGACAGCCCCTATATAACTCCTCCAACCAGCAAGTCTCAGTTTTGTGCCAGTGTCCTTAGGTGATGGACGCCATCTCTCCACCTGGAGAAGATGTGGGGCTGGCCTGTAATGTCACTTTGGGTGCTGGATCTTGCGTGGGTGCTCACCTTTGCATGTAGTGCATCATGTTGAGTTAGCCGGTAGGTGCTTTAAAGGTACTGAGCTGTGGCCCACCAGTGGCAGAACCCTATTCTGGAAAGCCCCTTGGGGGTAGGTCCATTATGGACAGTGAAGCCAGGATGAGGCTGGTCCCTATATATCCTGCCCAGACTAAGAATACACCTACTGTGGTAAGTTACATGGCTTGCACTTTTTTATGACCTAGTGCGCTGGCTGTCTGATGCTGTAGTGAAGGTTGTGACACTCTAAATCTTGTGGGGGCACCTGCCTTTTAAACCGACCTGTAAATTGCAGGGTCACAAACAAGCCCCTTCAGTCTCCTCTCTTGAGTTGGTCTTTGGCTTCGCCCTTGTGGCTGATGCGCTGCCCAAGGATTAGATAGACAAGGCAGATCCCACCTTGAATTCTAAAAAATTGGATGAAACAACTTTGGCTGAGATCCCATGAAAGCGTAAAGAGTAACCTTCGCTTATGTTTTAAAAAAAAACAATCCCCTCTGGGTGATCAATTTACATTACATTGTAACTTTCAACCTGGGTATCAATTTGAAAAAAAAACTTGATGGATAAAAACTTTCCAATCTATGGGTTTTGTGAAAATGTCACCTCATACTTGTCTCCTAAAAGCAAATTATGAGTAGTCAGTGGTGGAATAGACTGCCACACTCACCTGCTCTTCATTCCAGACCAAGGATTCCAACACAAGGGTTCCACTAGTGCAACAACCAGAATCCAGACACTTCCTTAATGGGCTAGGTAGTGCATTGCTTAGTATTCTAGCATTGCATCACCATGCTAGTTTCCTAACCCCTGCATAGCCCAGGGTCTTCAGCCTGCCTATGGTCCCACAGTCTTCTGCCCTGTTGCACCCTCAGTGCTTTCCTGTGACTCTTGTACTCCTATTCCTCTGTAAACCCTGTGTATTTCTGTGATCCAGATGTCCCTGTGCTTTAGCATCCTCTGCACTCCCGTGCCCCAGAGACAGTGTACTCTGAATCTTCATTGACCCCAGCTCATCCTGTGTCTCCAGTAACCCCTGCGGATCCTGTGTCTACAGTAACCCCTGTATTATATTTAAGGCCTGGTTTACAGTATTGAGGCTCTGCAAGTCGTGTTTTCACAGGCACAGTAGCCTATTACTGTATCTGCATTTCATGCAGGAACAAAGTTCCTGCACCATTTTTAAAACATAACAGCAGGGAAATCGCATAGTGCTTTTTGCACCTTGTGATTTCCCGGCAGTTCTCACACCTGTAAACGCACTTTTTTAGATGTGTGGGGGTGCCATGAATGGCAGAACTGTGCATTTTGGTTGTAGGTGGTTGCAGGTGTGAGAATAGGTGTGATTCCCACACCTGTAACCGCCTGTAACAGTGTGAACCTAGGGTGAAGTGTGTTTTTAAATTTTATATACATAGGGAAATATTTAGCAGGTAATGTGACATTGAACAAGTATTTACTGTAGGTATATGCTCATGGTACATGTATTACATGTACTACAGGGAATGATTAACCACCTGTGAATGTTGGCCAAATGTCACATTCCTTGCTTTATAAATATGCCCCTTAAAAAAACACTTATTATGAAATACTACCTGTTGCTAATAGAATAGGGCTTAATTTACTAAAATTGGAGAGTTCATAGAAACCAATCAGCTTCCAGTTTGTTTTCAATGTTTAATTGAAGAAGCTGAAATTAGAAGCTGATTGGCTACCATGCACAGCTGCACCAGATTTTGCACTCTCTAGTTTTACTAATTCAACCTCATAGAAACAAAGACAAAGAAACACAGCACACAAAGTCGCCCACTTGTTTGTTTGTTTTTTTTTACATTTAGGTTGGGTTTTCTATTTGTTTGATTTGTTGTTGTTGTCTTTTGTCTTTTTGTCTTTTTGTTTTTTTAACCTTTTGGCCTGAGTAGGTGAAAAAAAGTTCATATCTAGAGTGCAGTTACCTGGTGGTGTTGGCATAGGTCTCTTGAAGCTCCGGTTCTCTAACCAACCAGATTGGAAACTTCCTCATAGTGTAGAAGACTGGCCTGCTCTTTTAAAGCTGCCTTACGTACCTATAAGCCTATCACTATTATGCATAACCTCACTTGCCAATTGGGAAGCACAACAGTTGGGATGGAGCAGACCACCCTTTTACACAATCAGCTAGTATCCAAACTCATTCTTAAATGTGGCCAAGGTTGCAAAGGACCAGCAATGCTTTTGCTAAGTTCTAAAGAAATTACTAGCCATTGGACATTCTCAGGTAAGACTTTTTTGTGACAAAATATGCAAGATTAATAAAAATTTTATTTTATTTATTTATTTCAGGTACTTATATAGCGCCATCAATTTACGCAGCGCTTTACATATACATTGTACATTCACATCAGTCCCTACCCTCAAGGAGCTTACAATCTAAGGTCCCTAACTCACATTCATGCATACTAGGGACAATTTAGACAGGACCCAATTAACCTACCAGCATGTCTTTGGAGTGTGGGAGGAAACCGGAGTACCCGGAGGAAACCCACGCAGGCACAGGGAGAACTTGCAAACTCCAGGCAGGTAGTGTCGTGGTTGAGATTTGAACTAGCAACCCTTCTTACTGCTAGGCGAAAGTGCTATCCACTACACCACTGTTGTGTACTTGCCAGTTGTCATTACAAATCTGCATCTTTATTATAAAAGTTAATTCAACAATTACAAAATATATTTTTTCTTTCCAGAGTGATTGGTGCAATGAGTAATTTTGAAGAATTTCGTAAAGTTTTCAGTTGTCCAGAAAACACATTAATGAACCGAGGAAATAACTCATGTAGAGTCTGGTAGACGGGGAAATATTTAAGGAAACAATGTTTGAGCTGCTGTACAAACTGCTGTTTTATTTTATTTGAAATTTTGGAACCAAAGAGGATAATCCACTTTAATGTATTTCTGCTATCTGGAAAAAAAGCCATGATTACCTTTGAACATATTTTCTTGGGCATATCTTACATGCAGTTAACCATGCCTTTATATGATTATGACTGTTGTATTTTGTAGTGTGGTATACAAATTATTTCTTTTAAATTTATACAGAATTTTAAGTTTCTGAAATATGCAAATAAAGAGAAAAGAGTGTGCACTATTATATATATTAGTGTAATAAAGTAGTGAAATTAATGTAAAAGAGGAAATCTTATTTTCAAGGTGTGCAGTGTTGTACATAACTGTATATTCTTGGTAATACTTGCACTGAAAGCCATTAATGTATTTAAAATGTCTTTTAAAGTGTCGTTTTTGAATGGTATTTTATATTACCAGCCTGGAGAAACACAATTTTATTAAATGAAAACTACATTAAAGTACTTTTTTGAATAACTAATAAATACCTTGTAAATTCATTAAGCAAAGAAAAGTAGGAACTTTCCTGTATTGTGAAACTAATGAAAGTTTAGTGTGTTTGTATAGAAAACAAATAAGCTATCTGTCTGCTTACAAGACTACAAATATAGACAACAGTGAAGGCATTTAAGGAGTCATCTAAACAACAAACCTGTTTTCATGACCAAACATTCAAATTAGGGGAGGAAGTAAGGCCGTCATACACGGTGCAAATTACTTTCTTGCAACATGGGTTGCAGGAAAGAAATTTACACGATTCCGCTATCAATACAGACAGTGCTGACAGGGGAATCAGCAATTGTCTTCTCCCGGAAGGGGGGGGGGGTTAGGGAATAAGCCTCTAGAGATAATCGTAAGAGAATCCCGCAGGCTGGTTGTACCCAAGTTGATCGATTAATAAACTTGGTACATTCAGCCTGCCCATTAACCTCCCTGGCGGTATGTTTATGTCAGATTTTTACATCTCAAAGCGGTACAATTATTTTGCATAGAAATTTGGCGTTTTATATTGTAGGCCTGTAATTCTTAGCAATAACACACTTAAATCTGTCCACCAAGAGTCTAGTAGATATCCCGGGTATGATGAAGTTTGAAACACAAAACCATAAATTAGAATATAATAAATAAATATAAATAATTATAAAAAATAATATAATAATAATAAAATTAATTTCCCCATGATTCACTATCACTCAATTCTGCAAGTGTTCTAATTTACTATCACTGTTTTCTAGCTGGTCTAAACCCACTTTTGACGTAAAGGGACACTTTTTGGTTGCTATGGACAATCTCATGTTTCCAGGCAGAAAGAACAGTATATATAATATAAAACTGCATGCAGGACATTGGACAAAGCACTGGGGACAAAAGGGATGTGAAATAATTTCATACAGTACTGTAATCTGCAAGATTACAGTGTACTGTATGTGTTATGTTTTTTCACTTTTTTGAATTTGCCGCCGGGCTCCGCTCCCGTGCGTCACAACGCTCGCAGGGAACAGAGCCCAGCACAGAGAGGCTTTGGGCAGAGGACAGAGCCCACGGACACAGCGGGGGGAATCACAGGATCCTGGTGACAAGGTAAGCATAATGCACCAGGATCCTGCAATGCAATCCCGAGTGTGGCTCAGGGTTACCGCTAATGGTGCTGAAATTTAACCCCGAGCCACACTCAGGAAAACCGCCAGGGAGGTGAACGATTACACAGACAGTTTTAATCCCCTAGAAGCATGTGGGTCACATGTGAGCTCCTGTGGAAGGGTAGGAGAAGGGAGAGGATACAGCCCACACACCATAGACAGTAACAGATATTGCAAGAGAAACAATAGCAATCTGTCAAGTTTTCTAACGCTGCCCATAGATGTGGTCATTCCCTCTCAACAGAAGTTGACCTAATAATCAACTTTTGTCGAATGGGACTGTTGGAAAACATTTGTTGATCAGGATGCTGCAGTCAATAGCCAGCAGTTGCTGATCAGTGTATTCTGACCGTGAAGGAGTCCCATTGACAGAATACATGGGCACAGTAGGAAGAATTCCGCCATTCACCTCTCATATGTGTTTTTTAAACAAGGTATCTATGGTTACCCTAATGCCGCGTACACACGAGCGGACTTTACGGCAGACTTTGTATGGCGGACATTTCGACGGACTTTACAACGGACTTTCGAATGAACGGACTTGCCTACACACGATCAACCAAAGTCCGACGGATTCGTACGTGATGACGTACACCGGACTAAAACAAGGAAGTTCATAGCCAGTAGCCAATAGCTGCCCTAGCGTCGTTTTTTTATCCGTCGGACTAGCATACAGACGAGCAGACTTTTCGACCGGACTCGAGCCCATCGGAAAGATTTGAAACATGTTTCATTTCTAGGTCCGTCAAACTTTTGGGGAAAAAAAGTCCGCTGGAGCCCACACACAATCGAATTGTCCAATGGACTCTGGTCTGCCGGACCAAGTATGCCGTAAAGTCTGGTTGTGTGTACGCGGCATTACTGTCTTGATTCCTTTCTTAGATATCTATTGAATATCATTGTTTGAGGCTGCTCATGAACAAGATAATTAGTCTGAAATGGTCAGATGGAGAGCCTAAACTTTATGTCAATGAGTATGTCCAGGATAACACTGTATACTTAGCCAAATGTTTAAAATTTATTGTTGGCTTTGGCCATTTAATGGCACAATAAAAATACCATATTGTTAAATTAAAAACAAGAAAGAAAAGCTGACATTTACGTGAATATTCTATGAAATTATAAAAACATGAAAACACAAAGTATTAAATATGCATATATGTAACAGTAAAAATATTTTTTAAATTCCAGGATAATCAACGTTATAGTCAAGATTCACTTTTCATTCTATTTAATTGCATTTTTTTAATGCTATTGCACATATCAAGTAATAAACAAGTTTTTCTGGTTACTAAATGTATTATCATATATTTAGAATGTATATTATTTTACACAGTTTATTTTTTCTGTTGGGCAAAAACAATTCATTTATTGATTACTTATGAGACTGATCACTAAGCAAAATGATGAAAAGTTGCATAAGCTATTGAAATGTATGAGTCTTTTTTTAAATCAATTCCTATTTTATTGGTGCGTGACATTGTAGACAATTCAACAGGTTCTGCTGATATACTATATGATATTGACAGTGTGAAATAAGCTTTAAGATATCTTTCACCATCAACTGTCTTTAGTACAGTATATTCGTTTGTAAATACCCCTTTGATTGGAATACTCAGGAAATAGTGTCCAAAGTGTTTTTGGATTTCTGTTGTTTATTTTTTTTTGCCTGTACATGCAATGTAGATAGCTGTGTGCACTGCAAAATGCTGTGTCCATTTCAAGGGCCCTGTGCAGAATGGTTGTATTAATAAAAATAGATGTACAAAGCAATAAAACCAATGCAAACCAATAAACAAGTAGATGACCTAATGGTGGAAAAAATATTCTTCATATAGTTCACATTAAGGCCCATGTAAGCTCTTTTAAATCAGCTCAATACATTCCTGGCACTTCAAGACAAAAAGACTCTAAATGTCTTATTTTCATTTCCCTTTATTCTCTTTATTTTCATTTTAAAGCAGCTGTTGCCTGAGTAGAAAAGCCTGTTTCCTGCCAGAAATCTTCTGAATTGGATTCTCTGCAGAGATCCACCATACCCCTGAATGAGTCAGAGCCAGAGCTCTCTAATCATCAGGGAGCATAGCATGAATTTTGCTGATTGCAGAGCTTTAGCTTTGTCTTATTAGTGGTCAAGTTGGAACTTTGCAGAAAGACCACTGCTTCCTCACAAAAAGCCACTCTGCAGTTGCTGGAAGTAGACAAACTTTTCAATAGCTGATTTAGATAGAAAAAGAAAAGAGCTCAGCTGGACTGTAATCATCTCAGTGTTACAGTTATTAAATATGTATAATGTTGTATCATGTTAGACATAAATCAGTAGACATGTGCAATTTGTATCGTTCTGAATTAGTTTTTTAACTAATTTCGACAAACTGGTTAATTCTGAAATATCCAAATTAACGAAAACTCATTTAACGAATTCTTCTGAATATTCATAAATTTGAATATCCAAAAATATCTGAAATAATAACTAACTAATAATAACTTAATTATTACTAACTATTAAATTATAGGTATTAAAATTTCCTTTCACATTTGGCTGTTACTGAACGTAACAAATACAAATCTATTTGAAATTCCGAATCATCTGAAATAACGAATGCCGTATCTAAACGAATGGAACTTAACAAATTAATAATAATAAATAACAATAATACTAATAAAAACATTTTATTATTATTATTATTAATTTGTTCATTACATTCCATTTGTTTAGATGCGGCATTCATTATTTCGGATAATTCGTAACTTCGGATAAATCCGTATTCGTTACATTTACTAACAGCTAAATTTGAAAGGAAATTTCAATACCTATAATTTAATAGTTAGTCATTAGTAATTAGTTATTTTTTCGAGTTTTCGGATTTTCTTTCTTATTTTCGGATTTTCGAATTTACAAATTTATGAATTTTCTAATTGACAAATTTACGAATTGTGAACATAACGAATGACCCGAAAAACAAAACAAAAAGGAACATGTTTTTCGACAGTGCACAAGTCTATAAATCAGTATAGACATTTTGGAGTATTTATTGATTGCCCTCCTGTAAGCTCACATTAGAGATCCGGAGTAGCCAATTGCAACACTAAAGAGACTGACATTCTTGATAGGGGTCTAGTTAATGGGGTTGGTGCAGAAGATGGAGTGGTAAGTCAGGATGATCAGGTTTGAAGCTCGGTTACTGTAGTTAGAAGGGGTGGCAGGGGTTCACAAGCATCCACACAAACACGCCAAGTTGGGTTAAGAGGTGTTAGTGGCAAACTTAGAGTATGTAGCCCTAGACGTCACTGTAACTCCTAACAGCTGAGAGAGAAACCCATCTAGTAGGAATGGCAAAGGTAATGTAGGAAAGCTTAAAAAGTTGGTGATAATAAGTGATTCTATAACTAGGTCACCCGGATTGCTCCAACTGAATGAGCTTGTGTGTCCCCTCTGCTAGTGTTTGCGATTTGGTGGCTTGAGTAGACATATTACCGGGAGGGGCTGAGCATTACCTATCTGTCTTGGCCCATGCTTGGACCAATGACAGAATACATGAAAGATCCTTAATCAGTTTAGAAAACAGACTTCAAGTTGAAGTGAAGGAACACTAGGGTTAAAATCTCTGGAATATTACCTGCCCTATGTGCAATACTGAGAGATAAATGCCAAGCAAAAACTTAGCAAGATAAACACATGACTAAAAATCTGCTATAAAAGGGAAGGATTTTGGTTTCCAGAGCACTTGGTTGACTTTTCATTAGGGTAAAATCTATATTCTAAAGATGGTTTGTACCTCAATAGAAGTAGGTCTGCTTTGCTAGGGGGAAGGTTTATAGGAAGGTTGGATGGGGCATTTAAACTAGAACTAAGAGGGGAGGGTGAATTTGAATATAATAGGGCTGATGAATCAGACAGGTGTCAGACACTAATAAATGGTGGGATGGGAAAAATTAGGGGAAGGCAGGCGGTTGCAATTCACATGTTCCAAACAAACTATTTGTATTACAAAAAAAGATATGGTAAAAATAATTGCAAAATGCATCAATGGCTTATTCACCAATACCAGAAGTTTGCCAAGCAAAATAGGTGGGCTGGAAGCTTTGATGCATAAAGGTATTTATGATTTAATTGATATTGATGAATCTGGGCTGTTATTATTTCTTACTGTGCTCGTTTTCAATAGACAGTTTATAATAAAAAGGTGTCAGTGACTTAGGAAATTGACTGGTGTAATAGTCAAAGTCAGGAAATTCATAAACTTATTGCATGACAATTTTGCCAGGCACTGTGATATGAATCTTGAGGGAGAACTCCATGCCAAATTTTAAATAAAAAACCGTCATGGATTCCCCTCCAAGAGCATACCAGGCCCTTCGGTCTGTTATGGATTCTAAGGGGAACCCCCTACGCTGAAAAAACTGTGTGGGGGTCCCCCAAAATCCATACCAGACCCTTACCTGAACACGCAGCCCAGCCGGTCAGGAAAGGGGGTGGGGACAAGCGAGCGCTCCCCCTCCTGAACCGTACCAGGCTGCATGCCCTCAACATGGGGGATGGGTGCTTTGGGGAAGGGGGGCGTGCTGCGGGCCCCCCACCCCAAAGCACCTTGTCCCCATGTTAATAACAAGGGCCTCTTCCAGACAACACCCGACAAAGTAATTTATTAGGCAGCTCCGGGGGTCTTCTTCCGACTTCGGGGGTCCACTTCTGCACTCTCCAGTCTCTTCTCCACCCCGCCTCTTATGACGGCATAGTCCCATCATGCACCGGGACTATGCCATCATAAGAGGCGGGGTCACCCGGTGACATCACACGGTGACCATGCCCCATGCCTATATAAGTCGGCGCACACCTCGCAGACGGAATTACGGTGGGAGAGAGCGTCATGTCAACATCGGAAGAAGAGAAGAGGGGAGAAGACAACGACGTAGAAGAAGAAGACCGGGCCCCCGCTAGCAAAAGAGCTGGAAGAAGATAGCGGGGGATCCGGCAGAAGATACCGGAGAAGACACGGACAGCGGCAGAAGACCGGGCCCCCGCTAGAAAAAGAGTTGGAAGAAGACAGTGGGGTATCCGGCAGAAGATAGCGGACACTAAGAGAAGAACCGGACACCGGGAAAAGATGCGGAGAAGAGGCCGGAGAGTGCGGAAGAAGACCCCCGAAGTCGGAAGAAGACCCCATGGAGTTGCCTAATAAATTACTTTAAAAACCTGTGTAATGTGTTTTTTTCTTGACACTTTTCTCCCCCAGGTGAATGGGTAGGGGTACCATGTACCCCATACTCATTCACGTAGGGTGGGGGGCCGGGATCTGGGGGCCCCTTTATTAAAGGGGCTCCTGGATTCTGATAAGCCCCACGCCCGCAGACCCCGACAACCAACGGCCAGGGTTGTCAAGAGGGTTGGAAGAGGCCCTTGTCCTCATCAACATGGGGACAATGTGCATTGGGGTGGGGGGGCCCGCTGCGTGCCCCCTTCCCCAAAGTACCCATCCCCCATGTTGAGGGCCTGTGGCCTGGTATGGTTCAGGAGGGGGGGGCGCTCGCTTGTCCTCACCCCCTTTCCTGACCGCCCGGGCTGTGTGCTCAGATAAGGGTCTGGTATGGATTTTGGGGGACCCCCATGCCGTTTTTTCAGCATAGGGGTTTCCCCTTAAAATCCATAACAGACCGAAGGGCCTGGTATGCTCTTGGAGGGGAATCCATGCCGGTTTTTTATTTAAAATTTGGCGTGGAGTTCTCCCTCAAGATTCATATCACAGTGCCTGGCATTGGCGGGGATCCAAGTCGGATCCCCGTGCTGCTTGTCACTCATTGGGAAAGGAAAAAACATTTTTTCCTTTCCCGATGAGTGAGCCAGCTCGGCGCTGCTATCTGCAGCTGACACAGTGCACTGCGATTACCTGCGGTTATGTGCGGATAACTGCGCTAAATCGCTCCTGGATGCAGTCAATTCTATTTTTTCTATCCGCACCAAACCGCATGTAATCAAAACACAGTGTGTGAATGGGGCCATAGGAAAGCATTGTGTGCATTTAGCTGCTGTAGAAAATGCAGCTAAAAGCACAATTCTATCCGTCTGTGTGAAAGGATAAGGCCCCTTTCACACTGGCCCGTTTTTCAAGTGCTAAAAATAGCGCCTGAAAAACACCCTAAAGAAGTGGCTCCATTCACTTCACTTCCTGATTCCCTCACCTAGGATGGCGGCGGCAGCTGCCGAGAACCGAGTGGGTTCTCGGCGTCCCCTGCCGACATCGCTGGACCCTGGAAGAGGTAAGTGGCCATGTATTAAAAGTCAGCAGCTGCAGTATTTGTAATCGGAAGAAGAAGAAGATGGATGAAGAAACCGAAGGAAAATAGAAGATAGAAGATAGAAGATGGAAAGAAAAAGCATTTTAATAAAAGGATTGTCAAAAACGGTCTTTTGTCATTTTTAACATTTTTGACACTTTTTTTGTGAAATTACCATTTCACAAAGGGGGGCGGGATCTGGGAGTCCCCTTGTTAAAGAGGGTTCCAGATTCCGATAAGCCCCCTGCCCGCAGACCCCCACAACCACCTGGCAAGGGATGTGGGGATGAGGCCCTTGTCCTCATCAACATGGGGACAAAGTGGTTTGAGGGGACCCCAAAGCACCCTCCCAATGTTGAGGGCATGTGGCCTTGTACGGTTCAGGAGGGGGGGCGCTCTCTCATCCCCCCTCTTTTCCTGCAGCCTGCCAGGTTGCGTGCTCGGATAAGGGTCTGGTATGGATTTTTGGGGGGACCCCACGCCATTTTAAAAAAAAAATTGGCACGGGGTTCCCCTTAAAATCCATATCAGACCTGAAGGGCCTGGTATGGATTTTGAGGGGCACCCCCACGCCATTTTTTTTTTTTTGCCGTGGGGTTCCACCATTTTTTTTTGGAATTTTGTTTTTTTTCTTAATGCTGTTTTTATCAATGAACTTTTATGTGTTTTGCCAGACCAACATTTCATTATAGCCGCGAAGTGAACCAGCGTAAAAAAAAAAAAGTCTAGAGGTGCGCCTGTTCAACCTATGCAAATGCATTTACGTTGCTTGACATTTACTAAGATTTTGCCGGCGCAGTGAACCAAAGCATTTGAACAAGTGCAAATGCTGTTTGAGCATGCGCAGTGTAGAAATTCACCTCCCGCAGATCTAAATGTATTTGCCGGCACTGCCGGCTTGTTCAGAGAAAGTCACTTTCTCATTCTATTTTGCCCATATTTGTTACTTAAACAGTTAGTACTACACTTCCCCACATCATCCCACATCACCCCCATAATATTGGCACTTCCAGCTTGTTTAAATTTTAAATTAAAGATGCCGTGCGCCATGTCTATAGTGGCGTACCGATCACCTCTTCCCGTGCGCCGGGAAGAGAATAGTAAATGGGGGATTGCGCTGTGTTACCAGCGCAAATGCTTTGTAAATACGAAAATGTAATTTGCGCATCGGCGTGCACCGCAAGTCATGGCTCAAATGCTTCGTGAATCAGCCCCAATGTCCCAATATCTTCTTTTCTTCTGTAAATAAAGAAATATAAAGCAAAAAACAATATAGGCTGTACAAAATTTTCACTTTGCAAGAGAATTTTTGCCTTGTTCCTGTACAAAGCTTCAGCAAGACCTCATGCAGTTCAGTTTTGGGCACCAGTTTACAAAAAGAATGTTGGGAAACCGAAGAGACTGCAGAGAAAGTCAACTAAATTTATAAGGGGTATAGGGAACCCCAGCATGGGGAAATAGTTGAATTAAATGTTTTCTCTCTTGAGAGGAGGTATTGGGGGGGGGGTGATCCTATATTTAAATACATAAATGGTCCATATATTAAACTTGGTGCAATGTTATTTACTTCAAGATCAATGCAAACACCAAGGGGAAACTCTTTGCTTTTGGAGGAAAAGAGGTTTAACCTCCACACACAGTAAAAAAAATCTTCACTGTAAGAACTGTGGAAACATGGAATATACTCCTTCAGGAATTAGTTCATTTAGCAATTAAACTTGATTTAATTGCTAAATGAATAGATACACAGACTATAACTGATTATTAACATTTATGTAAGGCCCCTTTCACACTGGGCGGTTTGCAGGCGGTATTGCGCTAAAAATACCGCCTGCAAAGCGCCCCTAAACAGCCTCCGCTGTTTGTTCAGTGTGAAAGCCCGAGGGCTTTCACACTGAAGCGGTGCGCTGGCAGGACGGTAAAAAAAGTCCTGCCAACCGCTTCTTTGGAGCGGTGAAGGAGCGGTGTATTCACTGCTCCTAAACCGCTCCTGCCCATTGAAATCAATGGGACAGCGCGGCTATACCGCGGTAATACCGCGGCTATAGCCACGCTGTACGAGCGGATTTAACCCTTTTTCGTCCGCCAGCGGGGGTTAAAAACGCACCGCTAGCGGCCGAATACAGCCGCAAAAACGACGGTAAAACAGCGCTAAAAATAGCGCTGTTTTACCGCCGACACCCCCACCGCCCCAGTGTGAAAGGGGCCTTATCAAACTTTTTGTTAACAACACCATGACAACAAGACTGTTGATCCAGGGAATCTCCAGGGCAGGGTGGACAATCTCCAGTCCTCCAACTGCTGTGGAACCACAAGTCCTATAAGGTATTGCAATATTCTGAGAGCTACAAATAAGACTCCCAGAGGCAGATGCACAATGGTACTTGTAGTTCCACAAGAGTTGGGAGGCCAAAGTTTGCCTACCCCTACCTTGGAGAATGAGCACAGAAAAGTTTTCCCCTTTTGTAGCAAATCTGACTATGCTTTATAAGGGGTTTTGCTTTCCTCTGGATCGACTGCGTGTATGAGTATATATATATGGAGGCTTTAATTTTTCTGTTGGTTGAACTCGGTGGGCTTGGTTTCTATTTATCAACCTGAAAAAAATACTTAACTTAAGGTGTAAATAAAGGCAATTTTTTTTGTTTGTTTTGAATAGAGTAGGGATGTATTAGACCCTCTGCCCATTTTTCATTGCAGCCTGTATCCCCGCTGGGGAGATTGACCACTCTACTTGTATTGATGATCATTGTTGCTGAGACAGAACATGAGGGGAAATCCTACAAGTTAGAGATCAAGCAGTAGGGGAAAATCTTCCAATGAGACAAATGTTCTGGTGACAACCATCTAAGAGGAATTTCCCTCACTTTTTTTAATCTCTTTCACTTTCTGTTGTGTCTCCAAGATAGGAAATATTAAATTAAGGGAAATCTCCATAGCAGGAAACAGACAGCAATAATTAATCTAATTGGGGTTTTGTCCTTCCCTACTCTATCCATATAAAAAAAATTTGGACATACAGTATATGCGTAGTTCTCTTTTGGGGGAGGTTATGAGAAATGGCCCTCAACCAAACAGGATATTCTGCTAAATAAAAGGTAAGTAGGTAAATAATAGAACCAGAAGCACCCAGAGGCACTGCCAATACCCTGCCTCACCCGCAGGTATTGTGGTGTGTCATTGGTGAGTCAGCCTATCTACTTTGTGCTTTAGTCCCTCTCTAATAGTTTCTAACCTGACATGCAACCAGACCTCTAAGCTAATGGTTTTGACGTGGCTGCCAGATGCCTAACCTGACTCTAGCCCTAGCTGGTTATCAAGCTCTAAGCTAAAACTAGCTATAAAATCCCAGATCAGAAGGGACAGGGTTAACTAGAATAACAGGGGCTGCATATAAACTATATTGCAATAAACAGGTTCACCTACCAATATACTGGAAGATAACCACTACACCGTAGCACTGACCTAGTTATCTGGCACTGTGCACATGAAATTATAACAAGGACAGGGCAGATACTCTGTCTGTCACACAGATATAGATATATACACAGCAGCTGCAGTTAAACTATTGGATCATAGGAATACTTGCATATTAGTCCCTTCTGGCCTAGGAATTAGCAACATGGACAGGACATGTGGTTGAGACCTTCTCTCTCCCTCCGCTTCCTCTTTCCAGGGTTTCAAAGCCAACAACCCAGGGACAGGAAGGGCATACATAATATATATATACAGACATTTACAAATTCAGACAGTAGAGGTCAGCAAATCCCTAAACATGTACTTTATGTTATTAAAGATGCAAGCTTTCCAAAAACCTTAATGTCTGATAAAGGAATCCAACATATTTTAAAATCTTGCTTCCTAACAAAGGGTATAACTAAACTCCAAACATCATGTTTTTTGAGCTAGTAAAGTTTTCCCATTTCAAGTGCAATCTTACACTTACCATAAATAATGGCTCTAGAATTATAACTAATAATGTCAACATTTTAGCTAAATACTCAGTAAGTGAAGTCCTACATCCTATGAACCATTTGTTTAAAAAATTATCTTTATGTTGTTTCGATTCTTGGAAGTTTGAAATAGACAAAGGTTCAGTGACCTAAAGTAAAAAACCCTAGTTTACCACCCCCCTTTTAAGAGGAAACTATAATAGTTTGTGATCAACAGAGTTGGACGAACAGTTCGGCCCGAACATGACCTGTTCGTCTGTTTGGCGAACATTCAAATTTAGGGGGCGCTCGGCGGGATGTTTGCCTTGCACTGGACCACTGGTCAGGTTCAAGGCTTTGCCAGTTAGGGCACAGAGCACTGGCAGAACCCTGATTGGACCAATTGATGATGACTTTGTCCAATCATGGCTCAGTGCTCATAGTCCCAGCCCACACTATAAAAGGTTCCTTCCCACAGGAAGCTTTTACGGTGTGTTGTTGGAGTTGAGATAGATAGAGCAGGGCTCAGTTTACTACTAGCGAGTTAGTGTGTTCACTTACTGTGACTCTGAGTGTAAAGTGTTAGTGTAGTGTTAGTATAGTGTGAGTATAGTATGAGTATAGTGTGTCACGATAGTGTAGTGTGAGTATATTGTGTCAGTATAGTGTAGTGTGTCAGTATAGTGTGAGTATAGTGTAGTGTGTCAGTATAGTGTGAGCATAGTGTAGTGTTAGTGTAGTGCAGTGTTTAACACAGCATCACATAACATTTAGTGCTGTATAAAGCACTGTATACCTCCCTTTTTTTGAATGCTGCATGTTTTTTCTTTGTCTTTTTTTTGTCCCCTGCCTGCCCCCTTTTTTTAAATTGTCAGCCACAGTTTTTCTCCACTTTTTAAAATTTTTTCTTATAGATTTATAGACAATCAGTCGTCAATTTAAAGTGCACCAAACACCACTTTTCATTCAATAAAGTGCATCCAATCACACATTTCCCAGTTTCTATTAAATTTGGGTAATAAGCCTCCCCATCATGTCTTGGAGGCCAACAAGAAGAGGCAGATGTTCGCATGCCACTATGAGGGGGCCAGCAGCGTTTGTGTTCATAGGCAAGGGTGGACGTGGTCTGTCCTCAGGCAGAGCACATTTGTCTCTGTTTAGTGATGTTGCTCAGCCACAGCATGCAGAGGAGGTGGTGGACTGGCTTGCTAAATCATCCTCATACTTCTCATCCTCTATGACTGAAGCTGACACTATCGTGCAGCTCACCGCAGCTGCCAGAGCAGCTTATTCTGCCTCCTTGTTTGCAGCTACACCTGCTATAGACCCAGCATCATGCATGGAGGAGTCAGCTGAAATATTTGAACATAGCGTCAGCCACTTGCTTCTTGAGGATGCACAGACATTACTTGATTCTGATGTTGGTTCTGAGGTGGAGGAAAGGAGTAACATAAGCCTATAGAGAGGGGAGAACAAATGGCAGTCATGTTCCCCCAGCTTCAGCCCCTTGCCAAGTTGGCTCCAGTGATGATAAGGATGGAGGGATGGAGGGGATGATGATGTCACTGACACAACTTGGGTGCTGGATAGAGCAGAGGAGGAAAGTGAGGGGAGGCACAACCCCTAACGATGCAGGATGTCCTCCAGATCCAGCCATCATGGAAGAGTAGAGAGCAGCCACCCTATTCCATCAGATTGTGGAGCTGTTATTTCACAGTCCACTTCCCACAGGTCAGCTGTGCAGACCTTTTTTAGCACATGTGAAGCCGATCGCACTGTTGCCGCAAGCAGATCAAGCGTGACAAAACACCAGCCATTTGGGTATCACATTCTTGACAAGACATTCAACCTCCCACCACTCAGCCCACAAGAATCACCTGAAAGCCTTACAAAGGGGACACATTCTTCTCCTCCTGGCTCCTCACCTTTCATGTCTACCTTGCTATATCTCATGTCCTCTCAGCAGCCTCCACTGACAGGGATGACGGTATAGCAAACGGTGTCACAGGTTCTTGCAACACATCTGCCAGCAGCACACCACCAGCTGTAGAGTATAGCAGGCAAATTTCTCTGCCCCAGCTGCTGCATCAAATAAAAAAATACTCTCCCTGCCACCCACATGCCTAGCATCCAAATTCAAGCTTGTCCAAATAAAGAAAGATTGCTGGGAAAATCTATTTAAATTTCTTTTTTTTCTTTATAAATGTCAGTTTTGCTGCAGCAGGTTCTTTACATGGTACAGATGCACCACTTTACAGGCACACTAAGGGGACTGCCCAGGCACTATATTTAAAGGCATTTTTCATTTTTATTGTTTCAGCATCATTAAAATCACTGCTCCTTTAAAAACAAACTTTTTTAAAAGTTTTTTTGCATTTGTACTTGTCCTTCAGGGTAATACCTGGGCACCATACCTTTTTTATGGCCAATACCTTCCATATAAATCTTCAAAATGGGGACTTTTGATTTTCAAGTTTGGGTCCCATAGACTTTAATAGGGTTCATGGTTCGGGTCCGAAGTTCTGATGCAAACCAAACAGGGGGATGTTCGGCCCATCTCTAGTGATTAATTGTATTTAAGGTTTGGTTGGTGTTTTAAATCAAATTTCTTTGCTGAAAGATAGGACATAGCTGTCTAAAAACAATAAGGGGCAAGGGAGGGGGATAAGTCACTCCTCTGACTCTTTCACTTGTGTGCATAAAGCTCAGATTAAGTTACAGTGTTCTGTAAGTAATTGGCTTTTTCTGGGAAAGCCAATAAAGATATGAAGCTAGGCAGCTAAACATTTGAAAGAATAATGCCCTGTACACACGATCGGACATTGATCGGACATTCTGACAACAAAATCCATTGGATTTTTTCAGACGGATTTTGGGCCAAACTTGTCTTGCATACACACGGTCGCACAAAGTTGTCAGAAAATCCAATCGTTCTGAACGCGGTGACGTAAAACACATGCGTCGGGGCTATAAACGGAGCAGTAGCCAATAGCTTTCGTCTCTTAATTTATTCTGAGCATGCGTGGCACTTTGTGCGTCGGATTTGTGTACACACAACCGGAATTTAAAAGATCAGATTTTGTTGTCGGAAAATTTTATATTCTGCTCTCAAACTTTTTGTGTCAGAAATTCAAATGGAAAAAGTCCGATGAGCCCACACACGATCGGAATTTCCGATAACACAATCCGATTGCACTTTTTCCATTGGAAAATCCGACCCTGTGTACAGGGCATAAGACTAACACTCTACCTGTTGGCTAGAAATGAGAATGTAAAATACTTGTATACAACATTTTACCTAATTACATATTTGGAAACATGTTTTTTCTTGGCTATAATTAATAAAAACATAACATTTTTGTAAAACCACTGTTCTTTTCTGTTATTACCACTATATGCACCAATAAGATAAGTACATTAATGTAAAAAACTAGTGATGGTGCTTTGGTGCTTTGACATATGGTAGTATGTGGATCTATTACAATTCTAGAAGAAAAAAATTGTATAAGATCCAGATCAGAAGTGGCTAAATAAGAGAAAATCTGCACAGGCTTATAATAAAATGGTTGATATGTACCCTATTGTTAAATTGTAAGAGCAATTTCAGGTACAATATACTTCTATACAACATTTTATCTGATTACATATTTGGAAATATGTTTTTTTTCTTGGCTATAATTAATAAAAATATAAAATATTTGTAAAACCACTGTACTTTCCTGTTATTACTACTATATACAGTAATGCAATAAGTACAGTTATGTAAAAAAACAGTGATAGTGCCTTGGTGCTTTGACGTATGTGGATCTATTACAATTCTAGAAGAAAAAAAATTATAAGATCCATATCAACAGTGGCTAAATAAGGGAAAATCTGCACTGGCTTATAATAAAATGGTTGATATGTACCCTATTGTTAAATTGTAAGAGCAATTTCAGGTACAATATACTGTAGATTTACTCTGCCCCGAATTTGCCATGCATGTGGCCATAATTAATGGATTAAGGAAGGATTAAATTCACTCATCTTCACTCACTGTCATTGATAAGGTATTTCAATTTAGTTAAAGTGTCTTGTAAGATTGTAAAAACTGAAAACCAAACTGATGAGAACAATAAATAAGTGAAAGCACCCTGCTTTTTTCAAATTGTTTAAATTCACATTGCTTTTTTCCAAATGATTCACATTTAGAAATTATTATAAGAAAAAAAATCACTGGTAATTCACATTTACAGAACATTAACAATACAGAAATAGTGTTCATACAATTCCACGTCCGTGGCAATTTGCAAGTGATTTCAAGCACTTTCAATCAGATCTTCATTGCACAAACAATTGACCAAATCAAGGCAACCAATCATTATTCATCAACTATTTTTTTTTAAACTGTGAAACAATGAAAACTGTTGGAGGTACCTTCATCTGTTCATTGGAATTTATGGTCAAAAACGGGTTCAAAGTGGTTGAAATGGAAAATTGCTGTATATATGTCTAGCATAATGGAATAATTGTTTGCTTGTGATTAAAAGTAACAACTAGGGACATTTTTTTGCTTTGTTGACAAGAAGCATACATGATGCTTGTAGGGCACTACATAGATCCACTAACTAGTAATTCAAATGTTGATTTTTATGCCTTCTATTTGCCCCTAAATGCAGAGACTAGGTACAATACATTTAGATAAACAGATCAACAAAGCAAACACGTCATGCTGTGCTGCATCAAAATTATCTTGGCTAGATCAAGTTTCCTAGAGTTTCCTAGAGAAATTATTTTACCGGTGTCAGCTTGTAATGACCATACTCACGGATACATTTTCTATATGTACAGTGCCTTTAAAAAGTATTCATACACCTTGAAATTTTCAACATTTTGTCATGTTACAACCAAAAATGTAAATGTAATTTATTGGGATTTTATGTGATAGACTCATACAAAGTGGCACATAATTGTGAAGTGGAAGGAAAATGATAAATGGTTTTCAAAATGTTTTACAAATAAATATGTGAAAAGTATGGCGTGCATTTGTATTCAGCCCCCCTGAGTCAATACTTTGTAGAACCACCTTTTGCTGCAATTACAGCTGCAAGTCTTTTTGAGGATGTCTCTACCAGCTTTTCACATCTATAGAATGCCATTTCTGCCCGTTCTTCTTTGAAAAATAGCTCAAGCTCTGTCAGATTTGATGGAGAGCATCTGTGAACAGCAATTTACAAGTCTCGCCACAGATTCTCAAATGGATTTATGTCTAGACTTTGACTGGGCCATTCTAACACATGAATATGATTTGATCTAAACCATTCCATTGTAGCTCTGGCTGTATGTTTAGGGTCGTTGTACTGCTGGAAGGTGAACCTCCGCCCCAGTCTCAAGTATTTTGCAGACTCTAACAGGTTTTCTTCTAAGATTGCCCTGTATTTGGCTCCATCCATCTTCCCATCAACTCTGACCAGCTTCCCTGTCCCTGCTGCAGAAAAGCATCCCCACAGCATGATGCTGCTACCACCATGTTTCACGGTGGGATGGTGTGTTCAGGGTGATGTGCGGTGTTAGTTTTCCACCACTCATAGCGTTTTGCTTATAGGCCAAAAAGTTTAATTTTGGTCTCATCTGACCAGAACACCGTCTTCCACATGTTTGCTGTGTCCCCCACATGGCTTCTCCCAAACAGCAAATCTTATGACTTTCTTTTAACACTGGCTTTCTTCTTGCCACTCTTCCATAAAGGCTGGATTTGTGGAGTGCACGACTAATAAATGTGCTGTGCATAGATTCTCCCACTTTAGCTGTGGATCCCTGCAGCTCTTTCAGAGCTGTCATGGGCCTCTTGGCTGCATCTCTGATTAATTCTCTCCTTCATCAGCCTGTCAGTTTAGGTGGACGGCCATGTCTTGGTCAGTTTGAAGTAGTGCCATACTCTTACCATTTTCAGATGATGGCTTGAACAGTGCTCAGTGAGATGTTCAAAGCTTGGAATATTGTTTTATAACCTAACCCTGCTTTAAATTTTTCCACAACTTTATCCCTGTCTGGCCTTCATGATGCTGTGTGTTCACTAAGGTTCTCTAGCAAACCTCTGAGGGCTTCACAGAACAGCTGTATTTATACTGAGATTAAATTGCACACAGGTGGACTCTATTTACTAATAAAGTGACTTCTGAAGGCAATTGGTTCAACTAGACTTAAGTTAGGGGTATTAGAGTAAAGGGGGGCTGAATACAAATGCACGCCACACTTTTCACATATATATTTGTAAAAAAAAATTGAAAACCATTTATTATTTTCCTTCCACTTCACAATTATGTGCCACTTTGTGTTGGTCTATCACATAAAATCCCAAAAAATACATCTACGTTTTTGGTTGTAACATGACAACATGTGGAAAATATCAAGGGGTATGAATACTTTTTCAAGGAACTATAATTATATTATATTATATTATAACATGATATATATTATATAGTATGAATTCCACTCGGTTAATCAAGCCATTACTATAACTTAAATAAAGTAACTAATTACTTGTGTTCAGAAATATTTTTCAGCAATTTCATTTCTCCATGTGTTTTGTCATACAAAGGTCAACATATTACTCAGTTACTGTTTTCATTCTCATGCGTTCATTTAATTGGGGTATTACCTCTAGATGACACTTTGGGGCTGATTTACGAACATGTTGGCGCATTTGCGTACGCAGGAATAGTTATTGCGACATGGCGCATACTTAAACGAATAGAAACCAGCTGGTGACTTGCGCCGGATGCGTGGAATCATTGCGCGCATGGGCGTAGACACTTTCTTAAATACAGAGCAGACATCGGGCACTTGCTCATTGTAATGCTGATCATGTTAATGAGCTTTTCCTTATCACATGGAGAATATTGCTTCCAATTTTATTCCATTCATTAATTTCTTTTTGAAACAACTCAATAATCATTCTAGAGATCTTCCTCCTATCAACAACTGTACGGATATTCCCTGGACTTGGATGAGAAATGTCATAATTGTCAAAATGTAATTGTGTGCATTTTATGGTGATAATCTATAATCATCGGTGAACCTGAAACTTCCATGAAAACATCTTCTTAATACATGTCTGTGTATTATGTATTCTGGACAATTCATTTCCCCATACACTGTGCAATGTGATTGGATAACATATAAATCTACTCATCTATCTGATCAATTCTTTCCTTATACACCGTGCAATCTGATTGGATGCATTTAAATCCACTCATTTGTCTGAACAATTCTTTCCCCATACACTGTGCAATGTTTAAAGGGTTAATACCCAAAAAGAGAAAGCAGCGTGTGTCTGGTGGTGTAGCTGATTGGTAACTCCTATTCAGAATGTGTCAGCACAAAACCAGATGCAGTTCTGTGCGTTTTTTTTTTTTTCTGCACTGAGGCTGGATTCACACCTATGCATTTTTAGTGCTTTTTGCATTTTGCAGATTTGCACTACAGAACATGTTCCATAGGAAACAATGTTAAATGGACTGTACTGAAAATCAGCAAAATGCAAAAAGCACTAAAACTGCATAGGTGTGATTCAGCCTCAGGGCCAGTTCACACCAGATGCAGTTCCATGCAGTTCCGTTTTTTCTGCACCAATACAGTCAGTTCCGGTCAGTTTCTGCACCAGAAACTGACTGCATGGTGTGAACTAGAGCCATTGGAATACATGGAAAACACTGTGCATGCATTTTTAGTGCAGAAAAAAGCGCACGGAATGGCGTCTGGTGTGAACTAGCACTAAAAATGCATGCAGTGTTTTCCATGTATTCCAATGGCTCTAGTTCACACCATGCAGTCAATTTCTAGTCAGTTCCGGTGCAGAAAAAAAGCGCTTGGAACTGCATCTGGTGTGAATTGGCCCACAGAACTTTAGTTCTTAAAGAAACCAAAGGTAGTAATGTTGTAACCCCTTTTTTTGAACAAGCGTGAAAAATATATTGCTCACAAAGAGGGGAGTATTTCCAGCATATTATCTGTGTGATCATGTGTGTGTCTATATATATATATTATAATAAATCTATATAAAAAAAAACACACACACACGGCATACATTAAGGCCCGGTTCACACTTGTGCGATGCCAGACATCGCATGTAATTCGCAGCGTACTGCCGTTCACATTACATGATATCCATTGTACGCTGCTAAAAATATATATAATGTTTGAGGGTTCTAATTAATTTTCAAGCAAAAAAATACAGATTTTAACGTGTAAATAGGCTTGGTCCTTAAAGCCTGGTTCACACATATGCTATCCGATTCATGTCCGATATGCGATATGCAATCTGAACTGGGGGTGTTGTTAACAATGTATTGACACTCCCCAGCGATTTGCATATGGCAGTGTGAACTGACATGCGAGTCGGTGCGATGCGGGAACCCGCAGTGGATTTGCATGTCAGTTCACACTGCCATATTTGAATCGCTGGGGAGTGTCAATACCTTGGTAAGGACACCCTCAGTTCAGCTTGCATATCGCACTGCGAACTGACAGTTTGGACATGAATCGGATCGCATATGTGTGAAAACGCATGCGATCTAATTCTGGTCCGAACAGAAAAAAGGGTCCTGTGCGTGTTTGCACCAAATGCGGTGCAATATCAACCATACTATCTGTATGGCTGATATCGCACCGTACAGACATCGCATGTAATGTGAACAGCAGTGTGCTGCGAATAACATGCAATGTCTGGCATCGCACAAGTGTGAACCGCCCCAAGCCTATTTCTATTTACAAGTTAAAATCTGTATTTTTTAATTAATTAGAACCCTCGAACATACATATATATATATTTTAGCAAAGTACAATGGATATCATTGCAATAATTTTTTCACACTGAGGCATTTTGCAGGCGCTAAAAATAGCGCCTGCAAAGCGCCCTGAAAGAGCGGCTCCATTCACTCCAATATGACAGCTCCGAGGGCTTTCACACTGGAGATACAGCAGCGGCTGTTTCAAGGCACTTTGCAAGCACTATTTTTAGCACCTGCAAAATGACTCAGAGTGAAAGGGGTCTTCATGTACAATCTGTGGCATGTAAACTTCCCCTCAATGTAAACCCAAGATAACAAAAGGTAAATCCACTTTGCACTACAAGTGCAGTTGGTGGAGATCTGAGTGGGCCCATGCAAGGAAAATAAAAAACAGCATCTTTGCTTCTACATGATTGGATGTTAAAATCACCGGTGCTTCCCCTCAGATTTTCAGTGAGTACACTTGTACTGCAGAATGGATTTTCCTTTAATAAACCCCAAAATATCTAAGAATTTGGGGTGTACACAACAAAGTGCTAGAGTGCAAATTGCCTAATGGGGACACTAGTTAGATTGATCTGTGTGTCCCCTAGGAAAGGCATCGGTAGGGTTTTACCCTCACTTCCTGTTTGGCTGTGTGACAGGAAGTGAAGCCAATTTTAAGAAAAATGACACAAAGCCCAACCTAAAAAAACACAAGCAGGGGTTCTAACACTTTTTTTGAGGTTTCCCTCAAATGCCCACAATTAGAATAGGATTGTTTGCAGGTTTTCCTTCATCTTGCACAGGTGCTTTAAATCAGTCAATGGCTTGGTATTGTGGACAGCTATTTTAGCCAAGATAAAATTCCCTAAACATGTCCTGTCGGGGGTACTTGAGAACTGAGGCTGAGAACCACTGCACTAAAATGGAAAATTGAATTCTTAACTCTCTGTAATATCTTGCCTGGTGCCTATCCATGGCAGCATATGCACAATCCATGCATATGCTACCATGAAGGCACCAGGAAAGTAACTTAGACAAAGCACACATTTTTTGGATTTGCCATGCGAATCAGCGTAGTTAAGCTGCAGCTGCAAAATGTGTTGCATGAAAACAAAAAACACAAAACATAAAAATTTGCTACAAATTTTATTGGTCAACAAAACAGGACTTGGAAAAGAGCAAGGAAAGCAAAAAAAAAAAACACACGTATGTTAATTTGAGACACTAGAATATGGTTAACATGAGTTAAAAGGAGTTAAAAGGAGTGCGCCCACAAATGGATATCTATTAAGGATTTAAACATTAGTCAACATCTTGAGAACGTTTTTGCAAAATAATGCAGCACAGACAATTAAATCAAAGTGAACACCCTACAAACGACACACATTGACATCAAATATATTTCAAGGGAAAATATCACCCACCCAAAAAATACAATAAACCAAAGTAAAAAGAAAAACTTGCTTGAAAACACATCTGTTTTGCAAAGACATAAACAAAATACATGTGTTACAAACTCAAAAAAGGACACCCAAATGTACTCTCTTTCCTCCTACTCCTCCTCCTCCTCCTCCCTTAAATTGACCTCACACAGTTCTAAACGTACTTGCAGGCACAGCAAACTTGTTCAGAAAAAGTTACTTTCTCATTCTATTTTGGGCATATTTGTTACTAAATTAATTGCTCAGACAAATGAGTGTATTTAAACGTCATCCAATCAGATTGCACAGTGTATGGGGAAATTAATTGCTCATACAAATGAGTGTATTTAAACGTCATCCAATCAGATTGCACAGTGTATGGGGAAAGAATTGCTCAGACTGATGAGTAGATTTATACGTTATCCAATCAGATTGCACAGTGTACGGGGAAATGAATTGTCCAGAATGCACAGTACACAAACATGTATTGAAAAGATGTTTTCAAACAAACAGTGGCCAAGGCATGGAAATCTCCTACATTGGTACTAGCAGAAACAATTCACAGAATGAATAATACAATGTCCCACGCTAAGATGGTAGCCATCGATCAAAATCAAATTCCAAAATTTGAAAAACTTTGGCATCCTTGGATAAAACAACAGTTCCTGTCAAACTTCAATGACTCTGTCCTGTTGCCATGGTAACAGATTAAATGACTTACAGAGACACCCATTCTAAGGCTTCAAAGAGAACTAAAAAGAATAATAAACTGACGTGCGGGACAACCTTGTGGACCATACCTCTACCTTTCAACCCTTTTTCTTCTTTCTCTTTCCTTTTCTCCACCTTACGATTAAAGCTCATTATCAGAATTTATTTGACCTATATACACTCTACTTGTAAACAATATGTATAGTAGGTATAAATCATTTAAATACCTACAAAAGTAACTAAGGAAATTATATATATCTTTAATTTAGGTTTACGTGAACCCAACGTTTAATATTTGAAATTTCATGATATTTACCTCTATAATCCCTACTGTAAAACAATGAGCTTACTTTATAGATCCTTGTAAACTTACTTTATGTATCTTTATAACATTGTATACTCAATAAACTTCTTTTGACAAGGAAAAGATGTTTTCATGGAAGTTTTGGCTCCACCAATGATTATAGACGATCACCATAAAATGCACAATTACAAGATCTCTAGAATGAATATTGAGTTGTTTCAAAAAGAAGTGAATGAATGGAATAAAACTGGAAGCAATATTCTCCATGTGATAAGGAAAAGTTCATTAACATGATTAGAACTACAATGAGGAAGTGCCCGATGTATAAGCAGTTGTGCACGCTGGAGAACGCAGAATGCGCCTGTGTGCAACACACATATTTAACAAGCTAAACCGTGTGCGCCCTGTCAGGCGAGGATGAAATGGTGTGCTTTGACAATGAGCATGTGCAGCTGAGTAAGATGAAAGAAGGGTGTAAAAAGTCTTGATTAGTTGTAAGACAGATCTACATGTTCTGGACAGAATTTGTGCATTTAAACAATATTATATACAAACTTTTTAGCCTGGTAATGGAAGATGGTAAACTGTAGTAAAGTTATCCACAGTATTCAGACAAAAATGTAGAAGATTACATTGGCTGCGCTTGCTAATGGTAGGCGCAAAGGATTGCGCAAGCACGCAATATCGCTTCTTATGTAAATATGGTTTGGTGCATATAAGTGCACCATCATTTTTGATAAATGTCTTGAGTCCCGTTTTTTGTGCAATTGCTCCAATTTCTCCATTGCACCACAGGCGCAGGTCTTTAGTAAATCACCCCCTGTTCCTCTTTCAGTGTCATATGAACCTGAAGGCAATACATATTTTTCTTTTGCTGACATAAACTGTCTAGCCACATTATTTTAACATCGTCAGTGAAAATGACCTTATGCTTTAACAAATCCATTCTATAAATATTCTTGGACTTCATCCAAATACCCAAATGTTCATAAAATACTTTTGCATGTTGTTCCATTTCTACAATTTGTTTCTAAAATATGAACTCAAATGTTTGAGCTGGATTGCTATTTTATATGTCTTTGCAGACTATTTTGTTGTGTTTATTTTTTTGTTATGAGGTAAGACCATAGGACATAAAATGTACAGCCCCAGGCATGACCCATTTATGTTAGTTGCTATTGTAAGTCACCATTAGGGATGAGCCGAACACCCCCCGGTTCGGTTCGCACCAGAACCCGCGAACGGACCGAAAGTTCGCACGAACGTTAGAACCCCATTGACGTCTATGGGACTCGAACGTTCGAAATCAAAAGTGCTCATTTTAAAGGCTAATTTGCATGGTATTGTCCTAAAAAGGGTTTGGGGACCCGGGTCCTACCCCAGGGGACATGTATCAATGCAAAAAAATTTTTTAAAAACGGCCGTTTTTTCGGGAGCAGTGATTTTAATGATGCTTAAAGTAAAAAAAAAAAAAAGTGAAATATTCCTTTAAATATCGTACCTGGGGGGTGTCTATAGTATGCCTGTAAAGTGACGCGTGTTTCCCATGTTTAGAACAGTCCCTGCACCAAATGTAATTTTTAAAGGAAAAAATCTCATTTAAAACTGCTTGCGGGTTTAATGTCATGTCGGGTCATGGCAATATGGATGAAAATCAGTGAGACAAACGGCATGGGTACCCCCCAGTCCATTACCAGGCCCTTTGGGTCTTGTATGGATATTAAGGGGAACCCCGCACCCAAATTAAAATAAGGAAAGGTGTGGGGCCACCAGGCCCTATATACTCTGAACAGCAGTATACAGGCGGTGCAAACAAGACAGGGACTGTAGGTTTGTTGTTAAGTAGAATCTGTTTGTAATTTTGAACATTTTTAACGTGTTTAGCTCCAGCCAAAAAATCTTTTCTAAGCTTTTTGGAAAACATAGGGAAGGGTTATCACCCCTGTGACATTTGTTTTGTTGTCTTTCCTCCTCTTCAGAAGATTTCACCTCACTTTTTTGTCCCAATGAAAAATGTTTTTTGAAAATTTGGGTTTTTTTGTGGAACAAGGATTGGAAAGCATCAGTGGAAAGGAGAAATTGTTTTCCCATATTAACTCTTACAGGAGAGAATTTCCCTTCCTAGGGGTAGATTTCATCTCACTTCCTGTTGTCTCCTTCCGTTTGCAAGTAGGAGTCGTTTGTAAGTTAGATGTTTGAAAGTAGGGTCCTGCCCTATATACTCAGCAGAAATTTGGGCCTTAGGTGTTGCTGTGGCCACAACACTGTAAGCCCTCACAGGGCCCTGCTGTGAAATATTAGATCAAGAATTGTAATTACATGCCCCTGTTGAACAGGAGCTGAAAAATTAGGCCTTAGGCACTGGTGCTGGTGCCACAACACTGCAACCCCTCACAGACACTCTAGTTGGAACGCAGGAACGAGCCCTGCTGCAAAGTATTGCTTCAAAAATTGTAATTACACACCCCTGTTAGACAGGGGCAGAAAAATTGGGCCTTAGGCACTGGTGCTGGTGCCACAACACTGCAACCCCTCACAGACACTCTAGTTGGAACGCAGGAACGAGCCCTGCTGCAAAGTATTGCATCAAAAATTGTAATTACACGCCCCTGTTAGACAGGGGCAGAAAAATTGGGCCTTAGGCACTGGTGCTGGTGCCACAACACTGCAACCCCTCACAGACACTCTAGTTGGAACGCAGGAACGAGCCCTGCTGCAAAGTATTGCATCAAAAATTGTAATTACACGCCCCTGTTAGACAGGGGCAGAAAAATTGGGCCTTAGGCACTGGTGCTGGTGCCACAACACTGCAACCCCTCACAGACACTCTAGTTGGAATGCAGGAACGAGCCCTGCTGCAAAGTATTACATCAAAAATTGTAATTACACGCCCCTGTTAAACAGGGGCTGAAAAATTGTGCCTTAGGCACTGGTGGTGGCGCCCAGAACCAAAAATGTTCTTACAAGCTATCAGCGTGATGATTGAGGAGGAAGAGGATAATTACTCAGGGATAGTCACTCAGCATCAGCATAGGCAGTCTTTGAAGGGATCTGAGATTTCAAAAAAAATTATTCGGTTACATCAGCATCAGGTGCTTGGTAGCTGGTGGTGATCCAAGACTCATTCATTTTTATGAAGGTCAGCCGATCGACCGAGTCGGTGGACAGACGCACCCTTTGATCGGTTACCACGCCTCCAGCAGCACTGAATGTGCGTTCCGAAAGAACGCTGGATGCAGGACAGGCCAGTAGCTCAATTGCATACTGTGCAAGCTCTGGCCAGTGATCCATCCTCAAGACCCAGTAACCCAGAGGATTTTCAGTGGGAAAGGTGTCCAAGTCTGATCTTGCCCCTAGGTATTCCTGCACCATGTAAAACAGATGCTGGCGATGGTTGCTGGAACCGATCATACCTTGGGGCTGCGGACCAAAAAATTGTCTGAACGCATCGGTCAGACGGCCACCTTCTCCACCGCTCCTTCTTTGACTGACCGAAGCCTCAGCAACACGTTGTCCAGAAACAGGAGTTTGTAACCTCCCAGTCTCTGGGAACGCGTTGCACAGACCTTTCTGCAAGGCCTCCCGAAGATGTTTCATCCTCTGCTCCCTCTGCGATGGCAAGATAAGGTCCGCAACCTTACCCTTGTAACGTGGATCAAGGAGGGTTGCCAGCCAGTATTGGTCCTTCTCCTTGATACCACGAATACGAGGATCCTTACGCAGGCTTTGCAGGATCAGGGAGGCCATGCAGCGTAGGTTTGCTGAGGCATTCGGTCCGGAGTCCTCTGGGTCACTAAGAACGACATGGTCCGCAGCCACCTCCTCCCAGCCACGTACAAGTCCATGTGTTTCTTGGGACTGATCCCTTAAAGACTGCTGCTGATGCTGAGTGCCAGGCTCCACCTCCATACTGACACAATCTTCCTCCTCCTCCTCTTCCTCCTCGTCCTCTTCCTGTGTGATCGGCGGGCACGCAGGAACACTGTCTGGATAAAGGGGGCCTTGAGAGCTAAGGAAGTCCTCCTCTTCCTGCCTCTGTTCTGCCTCAAGTGCCCTGTCCATTATTCCACGCAGCGTGTGCTCCAACAGGTGGACAAGGGGGACAGTGTCACTGATGCATGCACTGTCACTGCTCACCATCCTCATGTCCTCCTCGAATGGTGACAGGACAGTGCATGCATCCCTGATCATGGCCCACTGGCGTGGGGAAAAAAAACCAAGCTCCCCTGACCCTGTCCTGGTGCCATAGTCGCACAGGTACTCATTGATGGCCCTCTGCTGCGTGTGCAGCCGCTGCAGCATGGCCAACGTTGAGTTCCACCTGGTGGGCATGTCACAGATTAGGCGGTTCTTGGGCAGGTTAAACTCCTTTTGGAGGTCCGTCAGCCGAGCACTGGCATTATATGACCGGCGGAAATGCACACAGACTTTCCTGGCCTGCCTCAGGACATCCTGTAAGCCCGGGTACCTGCCCAAGAACCGCTGCACCACCAAGTTAAGGACGTGAGCCAAACAGGGCACATGGGTCATTTGTCCCTGTCGGAGGGCAGAGAGGAGGTTGGTGCCATTGTCGCAAACCACCATTCCTGCCTTAAGTTGGCGTGGCGTCAACCCCCTCTGAACCTGCCCCTGCAGAGCTGACAGAACCTCTGCCCCAGTGTGGCTCCTGTCCCCCAAGCACACCAGCTCAAGCACCGCATGGCATCTTTTGGCCTGCGTACTTGCGTAGCCCCTTGAACGCCTACGGAGCACCGCTGGTTCCGAGGAAGAGGCCATGGAGGAAGAAGAAGAGGAGGGGGTGGAGGAGAGAGGTGTGTCACAATCAGCATTTTGGAGGCGTGGTGGCGGAACAACCTCCAACACTACTGCACCTTGTCCTGCATCCTTCCCAGCTGCCAGCAGAGTTACCCAATGCGCCGTGAAACTTAGGTAACGTCCCTGTCCATGCCTGCTGGACCATGAGTCAGCGGTAATATGCACCTTACCGCTGACCGCCCTGTCCAGCGAGGCATGGACATTGCCTTCCACATGCCGGTAGAGAGCCGGAATCGCCTTCCGTGAGAAAAAGTGGCGTTTGGGTACCTGCCACTGAGGAACCGCACATTCCACAAACTCACGGAAGGGGGCAGAGTCTACCAACTGAAAAGGCAGCAGTTGAAGTGCTAGCAATTTTGCCAAGCTAGCATTCAACCGCTGGGCATGTGGATGGCTGGGAGCAAACTTCTTTCGGCGGTGCAGCAGCTGGGGCAGGGAAATTTGCCTGGTACAATCTGACGTCGGTGTACCAAAAGCAGATTGCCCACAAGTACTTGGCTGTGACACACCTAATTCTACACCTTCATTCCTCTCACTGCAGGTCTCAGAGAGGACTGAAGGTCTAGTGGGGTTGGAAATCTCAGCTGATGAGGAGCAAGGAGAGATCCTCTTTGTTCTTTGGTGTGGGTCTTTTAGATACGCTTGTCAACGAACTGCATGGCAGGTCAACATATGTCTGGTCAAGCATGTGGTACCCAAGCGGGAGATGTTTTGGCCACGCGAGATACGCTTGAGACATATGTTGCAAATAGCAGCGGTGCGATCTGATGCACTCGTCTCAAAAAAGGCCCACACCAAATAACTTTTTGAATAACGCGCAGAGACTGCAGCGCCCTGCACATGTGGAGCTTTGGGGTGTGATGCAGTCAATGTGCTGCCCTTAGGCTGGCCCCTGGAGGGCATCCTGCCTCGTTGGTGATGTGCCGCCGCCTCCTCCTCCTCCTCCTCCTCCTCCTCCTCCTCTCTCCTATCAGGCACCCACGTTGAGTCAGTGACCTCATCATCCCCTCCCTCACTGGAGCAAACCTGGCAGTATGCTGCAGCAGGGGGAGCATGACTGCCAGATTGCTGTCCTTCTTGGGCACCCCCTCTGTCCGTGCTCATGTTACTGCCTTCATCGAGCTCAGTATCGTCATCAGAGCCTTCCAAACGCTGGGCATCCTCCTGGAGCATGTACCCAACACTGTGGTCAAATAGTTCGAGGGAATCCTCATGAGGACATGGTGGAGCTAGGGAAGGAGTCACTGATGACATTGAGCTGAGGGAAGAGGCCGCTGCTTTGCCAGACAAAGCACCCTGGGCATGGGTGAGAGAGGATGAGGAGGATGAGGACGGCTTGGTCATCCACTCGACCAAGTCTTCTGCATGTTGCGGCTCAACACGGCCAGCTGCCGAAAAAAAGGCCAAGCGTGTCCCATGGCCACGTGCTGATGAGGATGCACCGTCTCCACGACCAGCACTAGACACAGAGCCTGCTTGCCCTCTCTTATTGGCTTGTGACTGTCTGCCTCTCCTTCTTGGCCTTCCAGACATACTAATGGCCTGTAGCTGCACTAAGCTGGGATAGAACACCTGTAATTTTCTTCAGGTAGCTTTATATACTGTAACCAGACAAGCCTGCCTGTCAGTAGGAAGATAACAGGAACGGATCTAGCTGAACACTGTGAGCAGGACGCACTGTACTAAATGTAAATAGTCTAGCTGCCAGACCGTGGTACTAATAGGATCAAATAGAACACCTGTAATTTTCTTCAGGTAGCTTTATATACTGTAACCAGACAAGCCTGCCTGTCAGTAGGAAGATAACAGGAACGGATCTAGCTGTACACTGTGAGCAGGACGCACTGTACTAAATGTAAATAGTCTAACTTCCTGACCGTGGTACTAATAGGATCAAATAGAACACCTGTAATTTTCTTCAGGTAGCTTTATATACTGTAACCAGACAAGCCTGCCTGTCAGTAGGAAGATAACAGGAACGGATCTAGCTGAACACTGTGAGCAGGACGCACTGTACTAAATGTAAATAGTCTAGCTGCCTGACCGTGGTACTAATAGGATCAAATAGAACACCTGTAATTTTCTTCAGGTAGCTTTATATACTGTAACCAGACAAGCCTGCCTGTCAGTAGGAATTTAACAGGAACGGATCTAGCTGAACACTGTGAGCAGGACGCACTGCACTAAATGTAAATAGTCTAGAAGATAACAGGAACGGATCTAGCTGAACACTGTGAGCAGGACGCACTGCACTAAATGTAAATAGTCTAGAAGATAACAGGAACGGATCTAGCTGAACACTGTGAGCAGGACGCACTGCACTAAATGTAAATAGTCTAGAAGATAACAGGAACGGATCTAGCTGAACACTGTGAGCAGGACGCACTGCACTAAATGTAAATAGCAGGAACGGATCTAGCTGAACACTGTGAGCAGGACGCACTGCACTAAATGTAAATAGTCTAGAAGATAACAGGAACGGATCTAGCTGAACACTGTGAGCAGGACGCACTGCACTAAATGTAAATAGCAGGAACGGCTCTAGCTGAACACTGTGAGCAGGACGCACTGCACTAAATGTAAATAGCAGGAACGGATCTAGCTGAACACTGTGAGCAGGACGCACTGCACTAAATGTAAATAGTCTAGAAGATAACAGGAACGGATCTAGCTGAACACTGTGAGCAGGACGCACTGCACTAAATGTAAATAGCAGGAACGGATCTAGCTGAACACTGTGAGCAGGACGCACTGCACTAAATGTAAATAGCAGGAACGGATCTAGCTGAACACTGTGAGCAGGACGCACTGCACTAAATGTAAATAGCAGGAACGGATCTAGCTGAACACTGTGAGCAGGACGCACTGCACTAAATGTAAATAACAGGAACGGATCTAGCTGAACACTGTGAGCAGGACGCACTGCACTAAATGTAAATAGCAGGAACGGATCTAGCTGAACACTGTGAGCAGGACGCACTGCACTAAATGTAAATAGTCTAGAAGATAACAGGAACGGATCTAGCTGAACACTGTGAGCAGGACGCACTGCACTAAATGTAAATAGCAGGAAAGGATCTAGCTGAACACTGTGAGCAGGACGCACTGCATTAAATGTAAATAGTCTAGATAGAAGATAACAGGAATGGATCTAGCTAAACTGAATACAGTGTATATATATATATGCAACACCTGGGATGCATATATATACACAATACACTGTAAGTGCAGCTAACTGACTGACTGTTCTGCCTAATCTATTTAACTCAAATCAAATGACACTGTCTCTCTCTCTATCTCTCAGCACACCGGAACACACACTACACAGGGCCGCCGTGCAGGCGGCCTTATATAGTGTGGGGTGTGTACTAAATCCCCTGAGCCATAATTGGCCAAAGCCACCCTGGCTTTGGCCAATTACAGCTCTCTCTACTGACGGCGCTGTGATTGGCCAAGCATGCGGGTCATAGTGCATGCTTGGCCAATCATCAGCCAGCAATGCACTGCGATGCCGCAGTGAATTATGGGCCGTGACGCGCCACACGAATTTAGCGCGAACGGCCCATAACGTTCGCAATTCGGCGAACGATCGAACAGCCGATGTTCGAGTCGAACATGGGTTCGACTCGAACACGAAGCTCATCCCTAGTCACCATCTATTCTTAGAATTGTAAACAAAGGCAAATAACCAGAAATACCATATCTGAAACATCACATCATTTATGGAACTAAGAAATATTCTTAGAGGGTCATTGTGCCCAAAACTAATATTTTAGCAGTGTATACTCTGATATACCAAATCACACACACACATGTCTCATGGGGTTTCTATCAGCAAGATCTTTCAGGATTTACTACTACATTTTCCTCTATGGCAGTGTTTATTAAACTGAGGGTCAGGACCCTAATTGGGTTGCGTGTTTGGAAATGTTCACCAAATGACTTTGTGTCCAAGTGCAAATCAGCAGATATATTTACAGTCAGTCATATGCACACAGTCAGTGTGTGGACTTGGAGTAGAAATGGAGCTGATAGATTGTTTACAGACAGAGATTATTGCTGCTATACTACACAGCGCTACTGCAAAGTGCCTATTGTGGTACTATTTACAATTAGTGTGTTTTGGAGAGACCTGGAGTAGATAGGGAAAGTGCTTGCAGTCATAGGTAGATGCTGCTAAATTACCCAGTGCTGCTGAAAAGTGCTAATTACAGCTCAGTGGTAATATACACAACCATAGATCTGGAGTAGATAGGGAGAGCTGACAGAGGGAGTGATAGCTGCTGCTGAAAAGTGCCATATAAAGTGCAGTGCTGATATACATACAGTTGGTGTGTTGGAGAGACCTGGAGTAGATGGTTGCTACTATACTATACAGTGCTGCTGAAAAGTACTATATACATTGAAGTGTTCCTATACACAGTCAGCGTGTGTTGGAGAGACATTTAGTAGACAGTACAGTAAGAGCTGACAGAGTGTTTTCAGGAAGAAAGAATTGCTGCTATACTATACAATGCTGCTGAATTTGTGTTAAGTTACATTAAATTAAATTGTGGTGGGCTTCATAGTGTGTACCGCCTGGGTTCACTGTGCTGTAATGTGCTACATTATTATTACTTTTTACTTTCAGTTAGGTTAATAAACAAACATAAAAAAGTTGCAGTTTAGTCTTTTAGGCTCTGTTCACATATATGCAAATTGGATGCGTTTTGAACCGCATCCAATTCGCATGACATGTGAATCAAACCAGTTTTCTATGTAGCCGGCTCAGTGTGTATTTTCTGCAAATTTAAAAAGAGTCATGTATGTTTTCTGAGCACTGCGGTGCAGTTTAGATGCAAATTCCAGGCTCATTGTCTTTTATGGGAACACATCTGAATCACACATCTGATCAGTTTTGAACATGAGTTTGATCCAAAAAAAACCCAGTGTGGGGGTTATCACCCAATCTATACCAGGCCCTTGCAGGTCTGGTATGGATTTTGAGGGGAACCCCATGCCAAAATGAAAAAAAAAATGGCCTGGGGTCCCCCCCAAATCCATACCAAACCCTTATCCATGCATGCAACCTGAACTAATATCAGGCCACATGCCCTCAACATGGGGGGTGCTTTAACCACTTTAAGACCGGGCCTCTTTTTTTAGATGTGTTGTTTACAAGTTAAAAAAAAAAAAATTTTCGTAGAAAATTACTTAGAACCCCCAAACATTATACATTTTTTTCTAACATCCTAGAGAATAAAATGGCAGTCGTTGCAATACTTCCTGTCACACCGTATTTGCGCAGCAGTCTTACAAGCGCACTTTTTGTTGAATTAAAAAATAAGACAACAGTAAAGTTAGCCCAATTTTTTTTTATATTGTGAAAGATAATGTTACGCCGAGTAAATTGATACCCAACATGTCACGCTTCAAAATTGTGCCCACTCGTGGAATGGCGACAAACTTTTACCCTTAAAAATCTCCATAGGCGACATTTAAAAAATTCTACCGGTTGCATGTTTTATGTCACAGAAGTGGTCTAGGGCTAGAATTATTGCTCTCGCTCTACCGATCACGGCGATACCTCACATGTGTGGTTTGAACACTGTTTTCATATGCTTGTGCTACTCACCTATGCGTTTGCTTCTGCACGCGAGCTCGGCGGGACAGGGCGCGTTTAAAAAAATGTTTTCCTGACAGGCTCCATGGCAGCATACGTGTGGGTAGGCTCCGCCTCCTTAACTACCCAATAGGAACCCCTCTCCCATAAATCTTTGCTCTAGGCTGCTATCCATGTTCCTTTTTTGTCCTCCTCCGTAGGACCAGGTGTTGGTTCTCCTACCTGAAGATAAACCTCCCTACGATCGATGATGCCGAGTGCCAAAGATTCCTCCGATACGCCCTGACTGTTAAGCAGGGTATGGAGTGTATAGCAGAGTAGCGCTGAAGATTGAATCGGTTCATCTATGTGCGCACGGTCTGTTTGCCTAATGTTTCAGGCGACCATTATCTGCTGCCAAGTCCGGTGTGTGTGTGTATGGATGGCGTTCCTCGGCCCAGGTGATCGTAGGTGGAGGAGTAAGTTTTTACATTTCATTCACATATGGCAGCAGTGTTTATGTGTATCATACCTCTGTGTGTTTTTTTCCTGCTTCCTGGTGTCCTAGATTGGCTCTGACGCTCTCTGCGTTCCAGCAGCCGCTCTCTCTGTGACTTACGGGTACCGGCGTACGTTCTGCGCATGCGCGGACCCGATATGAAGTCGAGGCTTGACGGCGATGACGTCACGGGCGCCACTTTTTAAAGCTGTGGAAAGCTTTCAGAGCCCTGGGAATGATCGTGGGGGATACGGCGACTTCCAGGGGCTACTATCTTGGCGGTTCAAGGTAAGACAATCTCTATTGTCTGGGGGTGGAGGTCTGTTGTCAGTCAGCTGATCCTGTGAATCTGTCTCTGCAGCTTCCTATTGTATTGACACTATGGACTCCTCACTGCCCCCTAGTGGCCAGCCCACTTGTAGCAGGTATGTTTGCAGTTATGCTTTTCTGCCTGTACAAGGATTGAGAATAGGATTTTAGGACACCAGTTGATTTCTTTCTCTATCTTCTCTGTGTTTCTTTCCTCACAGCCCTACTAGGTCTGATCCACACCGTAGTTCCCATAAAGGAAGTGGATCATAAAAATCACACCACCGGCAATCTTCCTCCAGGTCTAGCCATCATAGATCTCCTTCCAGATCTGAACAGTGCAATAAAAATCCTTCTCACCCCCCTTCATCTCACTCTAGAGAGAGTTCAGGAAAATCATGCTGGGGATGTAGGATGCCTGTTCCAACAGACAAATCTCTCTGTGATCACTGCTTCTCTAAAGCTGCAGATGAGAGGGATGGTGCAGACCAGCGTTTGGAATCTATGGTGAGGCGGGTTGTGAAAGAATCTCTACAGGAAAGAGAGGCCCAGCAGCCCCGTGATTCCCCACCAGACCCATTATGCCCTCCAGTGGGTGAAGGTTCTGTGCATGAGACATGGGAATCTTCCCAGCTAAGTCACCCTTCTGCTCCTGTTTCAGACAGCGAATCGGATCCGGAAGATCCTGGCGTGGGGTTTGAGTACGCTTTAGTTCCTTCTTTGGTGAAGGCAGTTAAAGAGGCCCTGAAGTGGGAAGATCCAGTTACTTCCCCCCCAAAACAGAGGAAGTTTTTCAAGCAGCTCAATAAGGAGCGACAGTATTTTCCTTTTCTCTCTGAGCTGGGTGAGGTCATTTCTGAGGAGTGGAGCAAAATGGACATGAAAAGTTCCATGCAGTCAAAGGTCTTGAAACTATATCCTTTTAAGGAAGAGGAAGTAAAGCACCTTGAATCAGCCCCATTAGTGGATGCAGCTTTAATGAGACTAGCAAGATATGTAACGCTTCCCTTGGAGGACACTGTATCTTTTAAAGATCCTTTGGAAAGGCGAATTGATTCGGAGTTAAAGAGGATCTACCTGACATCAGGAATGGCATGTAAGCCAGTACTTGCGATAGCTGCAGTCTCCAAAGCGTTGGAATCTTGGTCTGATAATGTGGATGAGTTCTTAAGAGGTATCTCTACTGAAACAGCTAAGGATTCTCCTATCCAAGAGATCAGGCTGGCATCAGCCTTTCTTGGGGAGGCATCTATTGATGTCATCCGCCTGATGTCCCGGGTTATGTTGGCAGCTGTCTCAGCTCGTCGTGCCCTTTGGCTCCGTCCATGGTTGGCGGATCCAGCTTCCAAGCAAGCTTGGTGCCGAATTCCGTTTGAAGGTTCTTCATCCAGGCAGTCTTCTTTCAAGAAACCCGCAAAAGGGGGTTCCTCTGGCAACCAGGACGCCACAAAGTCCTTTTGAGATTGGGCCCGCTCAGGCATGCCAGGTGGGGGCTCGTCTTCGCCACTTCGGGCATGTCTGGGCGGCCTCAATCCGAGATTACTGGACCATCAAGACGGTCTCCTCCGGTCACAAGTGGGTCTTCAACAATACCCCAAGACTCAGATTTGTTCCCACATCTCTTCCAGGTTCAGAAGAGAAAAAGCAGGTCCTATTAACCTACGTGAACTGTTTATTGGATCAAGGCGCAGCCAGCCGTTCCTGTTCCAGAAAACGAACAAGGCAGAGGCATGTATTCTCCTCTGTTCATGATACAGAAGAAAAACGGTACATGGAGGCCGGTAATAGATTTAACACATCTCAATTCCTTTATCCGAAAAGAAAAGTTCAAAATGGAGTCTTTAATTACGATCCAACAATCAATACATCTGGGAGATTGGATGATTTCAATCGATCTGAAAGATGCATACTTTCACGTGCCAGTGGCAACAGAGTTCCAACAATTCCTCCGCTTTGCGGTAGGCAATCAGCATCTGCAGTTCACATGTCTACCCTTCGGCCTAACAACGTCACCTCGGGTCTTCTCAAAGGTCTTGTTGTCGGTTGTGGCTCTACTTCGTATCAAGGGGGTTCGTCTCCACCACTATTTAGACGACCTACTTCTCCTAGCTCAGAACGAAGATCAACTGTTAGAGCACAGGAGCTTAGTCATCTCCACCCTGCAGGAATTCGGGTGGCTTCTGAATCTAGAGAAGAGCCATTTAGAGCCAACACAATCTCTGGTGTTTCTAGGGGCTCACTTCAACACATTGGAAGGCACCATCTCCCTTCCAGAGGAGAAGATTGGAGTGATTCGAGACAGAATACACGCAGCCCTTGCGTCGTCTCACCTCTCAGCTCTCCAATGCCTGAAAGTAATTGGCACGATGACAGCTACCATTCCTATGGTGAAGTGGGCCCAATGGCATACACGACCCTTCCAAAAAGGGTTCCTTCAACAATGGGATTCTTCCAGCCAAGTCCAGCGCATACACCTTACGTCATCCATGAGGACGTCTCTCCTTTGGTGGCTTCAAGGGAAGAATCTGCGCAATCACCATTCAATCATGCCCATCTCATGGGTCACGTTAACTTCGGATGCCAGCAATCGAGGTTGGGGCGCTCACTGCCTTTCAGAAGTGGCGCAAGGCCAATGGGGTTTCCCTGCTCGAGGGATTGTCTCCAACATTCTGGAGCTGAGGGCCGCCTTTCAGGCACTCCTGTCATTTCGCCATCTAATAGAAGGTTCATCTGTGATGCTAAGGTTGGACAATACAACCGCGGTGGCTTACATAAAGAAGCAAGGTGGAACTCGCAGCTGGTCTCTGCTACAGGAAGTGGAGCCAATAATGAGCTGGGCTCAGAAGTATTTGTCCAACATCTCGGCAGTTTACATTCCGGGGATCCAGAATGTACAGGCGGACTTCCTCTCGAGAGTGCAAATGGACAACAACGAGTGGTCTCTCCACAGAGAGGTGTTCGAGTGGCTTCTGACCCTGGGAGTACTTCCAGAGGTCGATCTATTTGCTTCTCCATGCAATCACAAAATGCCCAGATATTATTCGAGGTTCAGAGACCCTCAGGCTTACGGGATAGATGCTCTCTCAGATCATTGGAAGTTTCAGAAGGCTTATGCCTTCCCTCCGGTACCAGTGATTCTGCAATTCCTCCGGAGGCTCAGAACAGAGAAGGTGGAGATCATTGCAGTGATTCCTTTCTGGCCCAACAGGCCGTGGTTTCCTCTGTTATCGCTCCTGAGTTATCAAGACCCAGTTCCCCTTCCTCTCAGGCCGGATCTGTGACAAAAATATAAGCGTAGGATAGTTTTGCCTTAACTAGATGTGGTGTGATCGTTAGAAGTAGTGTAAATGTAGATGTAGTTTAATTCTGGGTTATTAAAAATATAGTATTCTATGTCAGTCATGCACATATGTTCTTTCATTAGCATTTGAAAAGGACAGAGATAGTTTTTCTAGGATCGTAGTGACACCTAGATGCCAATAAAAGTGCCCATTAGAGTAAACACAGATTGCCACCTTCCTGAGGCTCAAAGAAATCTGCTAGTCATCTTGGCTACACGGATCTGCAGGGGGCATTCACAGGGCTCCGGACAGTCTGTAAGCTTTGATTAATATCAAGAGATCTAAGGAACCATTTTTATCTCTCATAAAAGCTAAAATATTAACGGCAGAGAGATGAAAATAATTCCTTGTGATCGTACACCTGATGGGTTACGTTTACATGTGACTCTGTATGTTTAGCAGGTGTGGAATCCTGGAGAACCACACAAAACCGCTATATGGCGCCTGATTGCGGCAGGCAGGCAGTGATTGGTACTGTTGCGATCAGCATGATGCGCTGGTATCGGAAATCCTATCCATGACCCAGCAATCAGCGCCGTTCTGGGCCAATTGGACTCTGGTCATTTCAGAACACAAAACATTTGTGGGCTGAGACAGGAACACCCCCCCAGGGTTGATTGGCCAAGGGCTAAAGTCCAGCCCGCATCCATATTTCAATAAATTGGGTAGCCTGAGATATGGACATTGTTCTTCCACGAAGCCAGTTCGAAACTGGGGAGTTCCCATATGTTCCAGTATGCTTCTACTAACGGATAGATTTACTTGGTAAAGTTTATTTCTGTTTTTATCCCTTTTTATTTTCATAGTAAATTGCCAGTTGTGTGTCTTTCTGCATTTTTTGTATTTTTTTTGGTAAATCCTTTTTCTTTGTATATCTTATATGCACTGCCCACTTTCGGGATATTAAATGATAAAATTAATAAGTGACTTCTGTGTACTAAGCTAGGACTCATATCTCTGGAGAGGTTGTTGTATTTTAGTGCCTAAGTACTCGGTTTAAGTTACATGCCAATCGGTATGCAATTGCACTGTGTGTTGGCAGATTGCATGCAGATTGTAAGCTAACAGATCTGCCAGACAGAGATCTGTGTGTGTGGTGGCTCAGCAGACCAGTCTGCGGACAAACTGTTGGGTGGTGGCAGGCTATCGTTTATTGTGTATCTGGTGTGTTGGTGTGGGGACAGTGGGAAGAGTGATTAACACCGGGGTTCAAGCTTGCAGGATAGCTGGAGGAATCCTAGAAGTGTGTAGTAATTGCTAGATTGCTCCCCAACCCTTAGAGTGCACCAGATTGTATGTAAGATTCGTATCTGCCTGTGTGTGGTCAGCTAGCTGGATTGGAGTGGAGTCTCCCTCTAGTTATGGCCAAAGGTAGTGTAGGCTGTGAAAGTACCGCAGCCAGTCTTACAGGCGCAGTATAAGTTCCCCCTTATTCCCTTAGTATCTCATATCCCCGGTCACGGAACGCACGTCGCGGTTAGTTAGTCGCCGTTGGGGTGTGAATTCGTGACAGATTGGCGGCAGCGAGCGGAATTTGCTTAGTACATTAGTACATGGTTTATTCATTTAACCTATGTACTAAAGGTTGGAAGCTTGTTAGAAGCAACTGATCTACAGAAGCTCACTCAGTGCATAATTTTTGTTTTGTAGAAGACATACTTGGCTATTTGCTCCCCACCCCCTCTTGTTTTTTCTTTTCTATCTTTTATTTGGGCAAAAAACTTGGAGATGGTAACCCACGAGATGATATGCTGGTACAAGAGGCAATCCGAAGAGACCGCGATTGACCTCTGTGAGCTAAGAGGCATCAGTACAGTCGGCAAGACGAGGACCCAACTTTTATGTGCGTTGATAGAGGATGACCATGAACAGTTCACCATGGCATCTAAACCCAGAGACTGTGCCATTCCAGATGACTGTGTGAGACAGCATGATTCTGTTCTCAAACCCTCTCAGCGGAAGAAATCACTACAGCAGATGAAGCAAAGAGGGAGAGAGCACAAACTGAACAGTACCCAAATCCAGCCTGGAAATGCAACATCACCTCCATCTGCATCAAGAACTACAAGAGCCAGACCTACATCTGTGGAAACCTTGAAGTGTTTTGTCTGTAACCAAGGTGGACATTACTCAAGCCTTTGTCCAAAGAGGAGGAGGCCTAGCCCACCAGCAAGTGTGAAAAGTGCTCCCCCTACTGTGTTGCTTGTTGGGGAAAATGTAGGAGACCGAGCGGATAACCTGCAGCCAGTTACCGCAAGTAACAGCGTTACAGTCGGACTCCGAGGTATGGGATCAGAGGATGTCCTAGCTCTTCCAGGATTGAGGTGCTGTGAGGATGTGATCCCAGGGGAAGCCATATTTGTCACCGGAGGTGGAGGAGCCATCTCTGCCGTGCCTATGGCTTGTGTTTCGTTGAACCTGGACTCTGAAAGCCAAATGAAAGAAGTGGGCAGAACAGATCCCACGTATGTAGGAGGCCATGCGGATAGCCTGCAGCTGGTTACCGCAGGTAACAGTGTTACAGTTGGACTCCAAGCTATGGGATCAGAGGATGTCCTAGCTCTTCCAGGATTGAGGAGCTGTGAGGATGTGATCCCAGGGGAAGCCATGGTTGTCACAGGAGGTGGAGGAGCCATCCCTGCCGTGCCTATGGCTTGTGTTTCGTTGAACCAGGAATCTGAAAGCCAAGTGAAAGAAGTGGGCAGAGCAGATCCCACAAATGTAGGAGGCCGTGTGGATACCCTGCAACTGGTTACCGCAGGTAATAATGTTTCAGTCGGACTCCAAGATACGGGATCCACGGATGTCCTAGCTCTTTCAGGATCGAGGAACCATGAGGATGTGGTCCCAAAGAAAGCCACAGTTATCACAGGGGTTGGAGAAGTCATCACTGTGTTACCAACAGCTTGTGTTGCTTTGCTCAGAGGATCAAAAAGCAAAGTGAGAGAAGTAGGCATAGCAGATGCCAATAACATACTATCGGATACTGACCGGGTGCAGTTGGTGGCTCGCTATGAGCTAAATTCAGCCCCCCTGGAACCTGCATCTCCACCTGAAGCCCCGGATTCACGTAAAGTACTGTTGGGTGACTCAGTGCACGTTGGGAACTCTGGGGAGGGTCAGGGGACTAGTGACTGTGTGCCAGGTCCAGGCCCTAATGGGTTTCTGGAGCCAAGGCCCAGAGAGGAAACTAATGTCACAATGAACTCTGAAATTGATAATGTTTTGTGTGATGTAAAAAGTCATGATCTGTGCTGCACAGACGCTCCCTCTGCTGCAGTGGTGACTCCTGGGGCCCACCGGTCTGCCCCAAACTGGTCATTGCCCACTGCTACAGAGGGATTGTCTGTGAAAGGGCCCAATCCAACTGGGTCGGACCCTTGTGAACTTGGTCAAGCAGGCCTGAGGTCCCCTCACCCTGTTGTCTCCCTGGCGTCTGTGGCAGATCGCTCTGAGTCCCCTGAGGCTGTTAAAATTGACATCAGCCTGGAGGACTACAGAGGTCTGGCTGATGGACTGCCAGTTGGGGATGGCGGGATGAGGGTGTATGGGGAACAGGACTGTGACTCTGTAACCACTTGTAAAGAAAAGGAATGTTTTGAAGTACCAGCTGAAAAGGAAAACTGTGTTTCAGTAGATCCTGGTAAGGACAAGCAAGGTGTGCTTGTAACCTTATGTGAGGCAAAGTCTTCTGTGGCTTGCTCCTCTGCCATCACAGCTACCAGTACTTCCATTGTGGATTCTGGGCTGTGCATCACAGAGGAAGGACCACAGGGTGAGGGGGCAAATCTGATCCAATCTGACTCTACTCCCTTGGCAGTTGCAGCTGACAGCACTGAGTTCTTAGGGGATGATACATTTGTTGCCAGCCCAGAAGAACTCAGGTGTTGTGCCAACAGATGCTCTGCTGAGGATGGAGTAGGAGTATGGGATGTGGGTCAAAGGACAACCTCCGGTGGAATTCAGTCTTCTGTGATCTTCTCCTCTGTCACCACAGTTGCGAGTACTGCTATTGCGGATTCATTGCTGTGTGTCACTGAGGGAATATTACAGGGTGACAGTGCAAATTTGGCCCCATCAGGGCCTACCATCTCAGCAGCTGCAGCTGACAACACCGAGTACTTTCTGGCTGATAAGTCTGATGTTAGCCCAGAGGAACTGAGGTGTTGTGCTGGCAGGCCTTCTGCTGAGGAGGACAGAGTAGGAGAGTATGACACGGGTCAGAGCATGACCCCTGGCAGAATAAAGTCTTTTGTGGCTTTATCCTCTGTACCCATAGCTATGAGTATCATGATTGAGGATTCGTTGCTATGCATAACAGGGGAAGAATCACAGGATTATGGGGGAAAACTGACCCCATCTGAATCTGCTCTCTCAGAGGCTGCAGCTGATGGCACTGAGTTCCTACAGGCTGATATGTTTGGTGTCAGCGTAGAGGAATTCAGGGGTTTTGCTGGCAGGCCTTCTGTTGAGGCAGAACGAGAAAAAGTGTGGGAGACAGGCCAAAGAGTGGAGGCCCTGGTACCCAGGTCATGGAACCAGGCCCAGATCACCCAGGGACAGCCTTATGCCAGGCTCAAACATCTGGTTGTGGTAGCTCATAGAGTACCACCAGATGGCCAGGGCCAATGGCTGAGAATGCTGACAACACACAATGACAAATTTGCCTGTACCCTTTCAGTAGGTAGTCAGTGGCCAGTGGATGAAGTGGATCCGCAAGGCAATCTACTGGCCAATCCTGATCCAGACCCGTTAGGATCAGTCAGAGAGGGGTGCGGTCACCCTCTCCTATCTGCAAAGGGACAGGCTGAAATGTCGGTGGTGCCAAGCTTCAGTTGGGGGAACCTTCACCCCCATCTTAGGGAATCTTCCATGCAGACGCGTTATCTGACCCGTTTAGGCTCAGCTGTGCCTCATCTGGAAGGGGGAGATGTGACAAAAATATAAGCGTAGGATAGTTTTGCCTTAACTAGATGTGGTGTGATCGTTAGAAGTAGTGTAAATGTAGATGTAGTTTAATTCTGGGTTATTAAAAATATAGTATTATATGTCAGTCATGCACATATGTTCTTTCATTAGCATTTGAAAAGGACAGAGATAGTTTTTCTAGGATCGTAGTGACACCTAGATGCCAATAAAAGTGCCCATTAGAGTAAACACAGATTGCCACCTTCCTGAGGCTCAAAGAAATCTGCTAGTCATCTTGGCTACACGGATCTGCAGGGGGCATTCACAGGGCTCCGGACAGTCTGTAAGCTTTGATTAATATCAAGAGATCTAAGGAACCATTTTTATCTCTCATAAAAGCTAAAATATTAACGGCAGAGAGATGAAAATAATTCCTTGTGATCGTACACCTGATGGGTTACGTTTACATGTGACTCTGTATGTTTAGCAGGTGTGGAATCCTGGAGAACCACACAAAACCGCTATATGGCGCCTGATTGCGGCAGGCAGGCAGTGATTGGTACTGTTGCGATCGGCATGATGCGCTGGTATCGGAAATCCTATCCATGACCCAGCAATCAGCGCCGTTCTGGGCCAATTGGACTCTGGTCATTTCAGAACACAAAACATTTGTGGGCTGAGACAGGAACACCCCCCCAGGGTTGATTGGCCAAGGGCTAAAGTCCAGCCCGCATCCATATTTCAATAAATTGGGTAGCCTGAGATATGGACATTGTTCTTCCACGAAGCCAGTTCGAAACTGGGGAGTTCCCATATGTTCCAGTATGCTTCTACTAACGGATAGATTTACTTGGTAAAGTTTATTTCTGTTTTTATCCCTTTTTATTTTCATAGCAAATTGCCAGTTGTGTGTCTTTCTGCATTTTTTGTATTTTTTTTGGTAAATCCTTTTTCTTTGTATATCTTATATGCACTGCCCACTTTCGGGATATTAAATGATAAAATTAATAAGTGACTTCTGTGTACTAAGCTAGGACTCATATCTCTGGAGAGGTTGTTGTATTTTAGTGCCTAAGTACTCGGTTTAAGTTACATGCCAATCGGTATGCAATTGCACTGTGTGTTGGCAGATTGCATGCAGATTGTAAGCTAACAGATCTGCCAGACAGAGATCTGTGTGTGTGGTGGCTCAGCAGACCAGTCTGCGGACAAACTGTTGGGTGGTGGCAGGCTATCGTTTATTGTGTGTCTGGTGTGTTGGTGTGGGGACAGTGGGAAGAGTGATTAACACCGGGGTTCAAGCTTGCAGGATAGCTGGAGGAATCCTAGAAGTGTGTAGTAATTGCTAGATTGCTCCCCAACCCTTAGAGTGCACCAGATTGTATGTAAGATTCGTATCTGCCTGTGTGTGGTCAGCTAGCTGGATTGGAGTGGAGTCTCCCTCTAGTTATGGCCAAAGGTAGTGTAGGCTGTGAAAGTACCGCAGCCAGTCTTACAGGCGCAGTATAAGTTCCCCCTTATTCCCTTAGTTTCTCATATCCCCGGTCACGGAACGCACGTCGCGGTTAGTTAGTAGCCGTGGGCGTGCGAATCCGTGACAGGATCTACTGTCGCAAGGCTCGACGTTACACCCATGCCCATCTTGCCTACACCTCAGGGTGTGGTTCTTGAGAGGGAAAGGCTTGAATCTCTAGGCTGTCCGGAAGAAGCTATTCCAACTCTTCTTAGTGCCCGGAGGGGAAGTACGAACAGAGTATACGAATGGATATGGTCTAAATTCTCTGACTATATGTCTTCCCGGTCAAATCCGTGTAATTCTCCAGCAGTACAGGACATTCTAAGTTTTCTCCAATCAGGGCTGGACCTATCTTTAGCAGTCAGCTCACTAAGAGTGCAAGTTTTAGCCATCTCGGCCTTCACAGGAGTATCTTGGGCTAATCACACATTAGTCCGTCAATTCTTTAAAGGAGCTACCAGGCTTAAACCTCAAAGAAGACCCAGGTTCCCCAAATGGGACCTTCCTATTGTCTTGGATTTTCTCTCCAATCTCGGATCAGATCCTGACAAACCTCTTTCCATGAGAGATCTCACGCTCAAGACCATCTTCTTAGTAGCGGTGACATCGGCTAAAAGAGTGTCAGAGATTAGAAATTTAGGTTCAGAAGAGCCTTTCCTAACCTTCTTTCCAGATAGGGTAGTGTTGATTCCCATGCTTGGGTCAAACCCTAAAGTGACCTCAGTCTTTCATGAAAATCAAGAGATTGTACTTCCTACTTTCATAACAATGGACGATCAGGATGTTCATCCACTTGATGTAGGCAAAACTCTAAAGCAATATCTGGAGGTCACGGCTCCATTCAGACAAACGGAATTCCTTTTCGTTCTTCTCCATGGTAAAAACAAAGGAATGCGAGCTTCGGTCAGATCAATTTCTTCTTGGATTGTGCAGACCATTCAGAGGGCATACAAGGCAAAGGGCTTGGCTCCTCCAGAGGCAGTGACAGCTCATTCGACCAGGAGTATCTCGACCTCGTGGGCAGCTTCCCGGCATGTCGCGCCGGAAATCATTTGTAGAGCGGCTTCCTGGTCTTCTATTAACACATTTGTTTCTCATTATTGTGTTGAGCCTGCGGCTCTGTCATCTATTAATTTTGGTTTACAAGTATTGTCGGTTGACAATGTAAAATAAATTTGGTTTCTTTGCTCAAACATTTTTGCCCGCCCGTGTGTATTTTTGGGCGAGTTATTTCCCACACGTATGCTGCCATGGAGCCTGTCAGGAAAACGGAAAATTTATATCAAATACTTACCGTAATTTTCCTTTCCTGATAGGCTCCATGGCAGCAGGAGTCCCTCCCAAAATGTCTGGCTAGTTACGGAACGTGGATAGCAGCCTAGAGCAAAGATTTATGGGAGAGGGGGTCCTATTGGGTAGTTATGGAGGCGGAGCCTACCCACACGTATGCTGCCATGGAGCCTATCAGGAAAGGAAAATTACGGTAAGTATTTGATATAAATTTTCCGTTTTTTCTTATTTATTTTACCTTTTATTTTTTTATTTTTACACTGTTTAAAAAAAAAAGTGTCACTTTTATTCCTATTACAGGGAATGTAAACATCCCTTGTAATAGAAAAAAAGCATCACAGGACCTCCTAAATATGAGATCTGGGGTCAAAAAGACCTCAGATCTCATATTTACACTAAAATGCAATAAAAAAAAAAATTGTCATTTAAAAAAATGAAAAAAAAAATGGCCCTTTAAGAGCTATGGGCGGAAGTGACGTTTTGATGTCACTTCCGCCCTGCAGTGTCATAGAGACGGGTGGGGGCCATATTCCCCTCACTCGTCTCCATGCACAGCCACAGGAAGGATCCGATCACCGCTGCCGCTGCCGACAGCTCCTGTAAGCGGCCGAGGGCACCAGATCGCGACGGGAGGGGGGCCCTCTCCCGCCGCTGATAAAAGTGATCTCGCGGTGAATCCGCCACAGAGACCACTTTTATCTTGTACCGGACCGCCAGCCGAACGCGGGGATACCGGGGTTATGGCAGCTGCCATAACAACGATATCCGTCCTCAAAGTAGGGACGTACATCGGCGTGCGGTGGTCCGGAAGTGGTTAAGGCACCTTGTCCCCATGTTGATGGGGACAATGGCCTCTTCCCCACAACCCTGGCTGGTGGTTGTGGGGTCTGCGTTTTTTATTTTTTGTGCTATAAACAAAAAAAGAGGGACAATTTTGAAAAAAAAACAATATTTTTTACTTTTTGATATAATAAATATCCAAAAATATAAAAATAAAAAAACTAATTTCTTCATCAGTTTAGGCCAATATGTTTTCTTCTACATATTTTTGGTAAAAAAAATCCCCAATAAGTGTATATTGATTGATTTGCGCAAAAGTTATAGCGTTTAAAAAATAGGGAATAGATTTATGGCATTTTTATGGCATTTTTATTTTTTATTTTTTTTTACTAGTAATGGCGGCGATCTGCAATTTTTTTTTTTAATATCTTTATTTATTCAAACAATTTTCATTTTTAACATACAACACCTACAATAATAAAAACAATCATACTAAGAACACATAAACACCATAGGTAATGATTATTTACTATGCTCTAATCCATCACTGATCGCCTATGCTCGAACATCAAACATCCTAACAGTCGATCCCATCCAATTAATCATACTATGCCATTCATACCTAACCCACAGAACAAAAAAAAAAAAAAAAAAAAAGGGAGGGGCACCTATTCCCATGTCCCTAAGGGTACCTAGCCTCCTATGGATCACATAGTAATTCTGCCGAGGCGCTATATGTTACCCACCCCTTCCAAATATCCGTTGTCCGTTTAATCTGTTTATTGGATCCTTCCTCTCTCACCTTTCTTTCTTCCAGGGTCCGCATCTCCGTCATCTCACACTCCCACTCTACCATAGAGGGTGCATCTGTACATTTCCATTTTCTGGCTATACACGTACGGGCAGCCGTTAGGAAATATTTTAATGGGCCTTTCTTTATACTTCTCATTGATCCGGGGATCATGGATAATACTGCCATTTGTATATCTGGATATATTTCCCTCGCTGTCATGGCCCTAAAAATTTCGAAAATTTAGGGGGCGTGGCTTGGCGCGCGGCTTGGATGGCAGCACATTAGAGGAGCTCCGTCAGACACACAGCCTGTTAGCCTGACACCCTTCACAAGAACCCTCCATGCCAGCCAGGAAGCCACACGGCACCCCGCACACTCGTTCCCGCAAAGGGCTGACGAATTCCACAGCCAGGAATATCGTGGATTTGTTGAGACAAAAGTCGGAGGCTGAGAACGGCAAGGCCGAACCCAAGATGGCGCCGACGCAGCAGGCAGAGCTCCACGAGGAAGACTTCAGCGGTGAGTCAGACGTTAATGAGGACATGAACGGGGGGAAATCAAGACTCCATAAACCCCTAACATACGCAGATATGTCCGGTTTTACTGCCGAAATCAAATCGGCCTTTTCAGCCGCAATAACCGATCTCAAAACCAATCTGGTTGTCCTCACTGAAAAGCTAGCAGCGGCGGAACATGCGGGGAAACAGAGAGATAAGGCCCTGGACAGAATGGATAGGATTGCAGTGTCCCATACCCAACACTTTATAGACGTAAACAGACACCTGGAAGACCTCGACAACAGAGGCAGGAGGAACAATATTAGGGTGAGGGGGATCCCTGAAACAGTGGAGGCAGACCAAATAGCCCCAGCTCTACAGAGGGTCTTTAACAGCCTACTGGAAAGGCAAGAGGAGACTGTGATTGATTTCATTAGGGCACACAGAGCGCTTAGGCCTAGAGGCCCTGACACTGCACCTCCCCGGGACATCATTTGCTGCTTGCAAAGCTTTCAATTAAAGGAGGACATAATGCGCAAAGCGAGGAGGAAGGAGAGGATCATTTTCAATGGAGAAACCATAATGCTATTCCAAGATCTGTCCCAGATTACACTCAAAAACCGCAGGGCCTTGCGCCCACTCCTGGACAAACTCCGTGAAAAGGACCTCAGGTACACCTGGCGCTTCCCCTTTGCCCTCATTGTGGCGACAAATGGGCACCAGCACATCCTACGCACCCCATCGGACCTCCCTGATTTCTGTGCAGGACTTGGCCTTGACCCAGTGGACTTGCCGGATTGGTATGCTGAGTTTGCCCTACCACCACACAACAGAAGCCCATCCAGATCGCCATTTTCCACACCTGAAAAAAGGTCGTCCAAAAAAATGAAATCAAGCAAAGCAGGAAGTTCCAAATTCAACACACCGAATCCAAGAGCCCTTTGGGACTGTGAACACGCAGAGGATTAATGCCAAGCTGTTCAGCCTATGATCCTCCACATCGCTCTGACCAACTGCTTTGACGTCAAAGGGAGTTATTCTTGCCTAATTTAACATACATTTTTTCATTTTTCATTTTGTTAAATTTTTACTGACTTCCATGCTCTCATAGCAGACATAGGCGTGCTTATTGCACAAATCTCGTACCACAATTGTTTGCCATGACGTTTAGGCATTAGTCTGAGTTTCTGCAGTTTTGTGACCTCCACGGCGGGGGGCGCCGGCTTAGTCGTGACACTTTAGAGGTGGCGAGCGGCTGGATCCTCGCGCCGTGAGGGTGCAAATGACAACGGGACCTCTTGGATCCCTTGGGCGGGCCCGGTGAGGCACCCTTATTCTACAGGGTGAATTAATATATATTTTACTTCAGTTAAGAGAAGTATATCTTTCTCTAGTTACAGGCTGTGTGTTCGTTGGAGGTTGGTTATGCCAGATATTCCCTTCACAAGTTTTCTGTTCAAGCTTAAAGGCTTATTCTGTTTGATTTACACACCAGGCAGCCGCCTCCCCCTACCCCCGCAAGTGGTCTGCCACTGCTTTAAGCTTTGCAGACGCACTACAGTTCTCTAGATAGGGCTCTATCTAGAGGTTGAACCTAATCCTTATTATACTCGCTCCTCTTCCCACCTTCACTTCCTGGCTTTCCTGCTTCCTGCTCTTTTTCTTCTTTTCTGTTTCCTTCTCCCCCTTTCCCCTCCATCCCCTTTTTTTTTTTTTTTTTTTTTTTTTTTTTTTTGATTGTCACTTATTCTGGGGGGTGTCACCACCCACGTACTCGACCTTAAGATCGCCTTAACTGACCACCGATATCTCTTTTTCAGACCAGGGTTTTGCACCGCTCCTGAGTCTACACCATGGCTTACTCTCTTCTGGGGCGCAACCCCACAGTAATATCCCACAATGTGCGGGGATTGAATACCCCAGAGAAGAGAACTACATTACTAAGGGAAATTAAAAAAGGTAAGCCACATTTTGTACTACTACAGGAAACCCACTTTAAGACTGGTCATGTACCCAGGCTCACCGACTCGAACTTTACAAAGGCTTTTCACGCCACAAATAACTTAGCTAAAACTAAAGGTGTTTCAATACTGGTCAGTAAAAATGCACCTTTCGACCTGACGGACCAACTGATAGACCCTGAAGGCAGATACATTTTTTTGAAAGGACACTACAGTGGAACGCCCATCACAATAGCAAATGTGTACTTTCCAAACTCAGCCCATTTGCCTTTTTGTAAACAGATGACCCATAAGCTGCAGGAGTTTGCCAAGGGGTGTCTGATATTGGGAGGAGACTTCAACATCCCTTTGAATCCCCTGACAGACACCTCCAATGGCAACACTAACATTAGGTACCAAACCTTGAAAGGTATTAAATCCCTTCTCCATAAGCTGGGACTGGTAGACTCCTGGAGATTCCTTAACCCACAGGGACGTGACTATACGTTTTATTCGGCTCCCCACAAAAAATACACAAGGATAGATTATCTGTTTATAACTCAAAAAGACCTTCCTGGTCTCACTGAGGCCTGCATAGGCACACAATCCTTTTCTGACCACGCTCCAGTAGCAGTAACGTTAGACTTGACAAGAGCCCCAAAAAAGACCCAGATTTGGAGACTTAACTCCTCGATACTTTCGGACCCCACTCACCTACCCAAACTCAAAGAGGCCCTGTCAAATTTTTTCGCCCAGAACAACACTCCAGGGATGGACCCACTAATGATTTGGGAGGCTCACAAATGTACACTAAGAGGGGAACTGATCTCGTTGGGTGCCAGAAGGAAAAAGGAGAGAGAAAGGGAAATCAAAAATCTAATAAGCCGTATCCATAAGCTAGAATCCCTACACAAACAATCTCTTGCAGTGGATACTGCCACAGAATTGCTAGCAGCCAGGAAACAACTTCAGACACTTTTTGATGCTAAAGCCAAACGTTTTTTATTTTTTAGGAAAAAAATATACTATGAGGGGGGCAACAAACCGGGCAAAACATTGGCAAGGGCGTTACGAGTACACACCCAAAACAATAACATCACAGGCATAAGACAGAAAAAAAATGGGACACTAGATGTCACCACAGAGGAGATTGCTAAACATTTTCACACATTTTATTCAAAGCTCTACAATTTACCGCCACAACACAAGCAACCGGGTATGGACGGTAATAGATCACAAGTAATAGAAGACTATCTTAGCAAGAGTGGTCTTCCGTCTCTTGACACCACGGAAGCTAACACCCTTGAAGACACAATAACCACGGCTGAAATTAGAATGGCCATTAAGAATTTGAAACTAGGCAAGAGTCCTGGCCCAGATGGGTACACGGCCATTTACTACAAAACTTTTACAGACCTCTTGACAGACCCTCTAACGGCGGCCTTGAATGCCCTGTCCGAACCCAGAGCCACCACCCCAGACTTACTTTCAGCCTACATAACAGTAATACCGAAGACAGGTAAGGACCCCTCCGATTGTGCCAGCTACCGCCCTATTTCCTTACTGAATCTAGACGTAAAAATTTTTGCGAGGATACTGGCTGACAGGCTGAGACCCTTTCTCCAAAAAATAATTGGCCCGGAACAGGTGGGTTTCATGCCCGAACGTGAAGCCAAAGACAATGTCACCAAAGCCCTCCTACTGATTCACCAAATGGGGTCCAGCGGGTCTGGGGGCCTTCTCCTATCCACGGATGCGGAGAAGGCCTTCGACCGCGTGGCTTGGGACTACATGCTATCCACTTGTAAACATATTGGATTGGGTGATAGGATGTTGGCCCGGATCTCCGCACTCTATCATAACCCTTCGGCTAGATTGAAAATAAACGGCACCCTTTCGGACCGGGTACATATAGCGAATGGAACAAGACAGGGCTGTCCCCTTTCACCACTCTTATTCATTTTAACACTAGAGCCATTTATTAGACAGGTCAATGCAAATAATTCAATCGAGGGATTTCAGGTGGGGGGGCGGGAGTTCAAGGTTGCCGCCTACGCCGATGATTTGTTATTTTTCATATCTAGACCCCACACCACCCTCCCTAATCTTATGAAAACCTTTGAACATTATAGCTACGTCTCTAATCTAAAGATAAACTATTCCAAATCTGAAGCCATGAACATTTCCCTCCCCAACCACTCACTCTCTTCAGTGGTAGAAAACTCACCCTTTAAATGGGACCACAAAAAACTGAAATATTTGGGGGTGTTTTTAACACCTCAACTATCGACAATTTACGAACAAAATTTTCCCCCCCTCTTAAAATCTATTGAAACGGACTTACACAAATGGCACGCTGGAACCTTCTCTTGGTTTGGAAGGGCAGCTATCATTAAAATGACGGTCCTCCCCAGACTCCTTTATCTGATGCGCACTTTACCGATTAAAATACCGTCCAACATGTTCAAGATACTGAGAACCATGTTTTTGAAATTCATATGGGCACAAAAAAATCCGAGAATCAAACTTGAAACTCTGCAGAAAGCGAAGACATTGGGAGGGTTGGGAGTACCCAACTTACAGGGCTACTACAAAGCATCTCACGTAACAAGGGTCATTGACTGGCACTGTCACAGAGATTCCAAGGACTGGGTGAGACTGGAAATGGCCCTTCAGGCCCTCCCTCTCACCTTTGTGCCTTGGCGACCATGGCTCTCATACTCTGACGACCTAAAGCAACATCCCTTAACGGGTACCACTCTGAAAGTGATTCATGAGATACCCGCCGACACAGGAGTCACATCCGCATTAGGCCCACTTACCCCACTGAGGGATAACCCAGATTTCATCCCAGGGGTAGGCAACCCCCACCTCAGATCCTCTCTTAGTGACGGACCTCTTTTAGCAAGAGATTGTTACCACCAAGCCAAAATGAAAGACTTTCAGACACTTAAACGAGATGACAATGTGACTGACTTACCCTTTTGGACCTACCTCCAAGTTAGAAGTTATGTAAGCACTAATAACAAGGGGGGAGACTTCACCAGACCTTTGACGGACTTCGAGTCGGTGTGCCTTAGGGGAGAGCCAATACGTGGGGCCACTTCAATTATTTACGCGTGGCTACAGAACACGAAAACACCCATGGATGACAGACTCAGAGAGCGGTGGTCGGAAGCCTTACAGGTAAACATAACCCCGAATCAGTGGAGGAACGCTTGCATCTTAGCACATAAGTGCTCTATCAGCACCAAGGTACAAGAGACAGCTTTCAAACTCTTAACTCAGTGGTACCTAACTCCAACAAAATTAAATAAGATGTTTCCCCAGGCTTCAGATCGTTGCTGGAGGTGTATGGGAGATAGTGGAACTTTATTACACATTTGGTGGCATTGCCCCCTGATTACCCATTTTTGGGACAGTGTACGTGAATACATCAAAAAAATCACTGGGACTACCCTACCTTTAGACGCAGCCTGTTGCCTGCTGCATATTTCGAGCTGGCCTCTGAAAAGATACAAGCGTTCGCTCACAAAACATTTATTGAATGCGGCCAAGTCCCTCATCCCAATTTATTGGAAATCAACTCGTGTACCAACAACAAAGGAATGGCTAAACAGGGTCACAGAATTTTATGAAATGGAAGACACTTTGGCGCAAGCAAACGAACAAGTTGAAAAATTTCTTGACACTTGGCGCCCATGGAACGAGTTTAAATACTCCCAAGCATTCTCTGTCATTGCTGGTGCTCAGACTGAGGAGATAAGCTAACTTAGTTATAGATATGGCCTAACAGTGGATCTGTACTGGATTACACACCTGGTCGACATGGGTGGTCGAGGTCAACTAGGCTCATTCAGGATCATTCACCTTTTCCTTTTTTTTTTTTTTTTTTTTTTTTTTTTTTCTCTTTGTATACTATGATTCTTGAATATACACAAATCTCACTTTCATACCCCACATAGAGTTTTGGTTTCCGTTCACCTTCCTTTTACTTATTACTTTATCTTTCCCCCTATTTTCATCTCTCTGCACTATTCAGAGGGTCAATAGTAATATCGAATATAATATTATTATAGGCCTAGGCAAAAGGGGTTGTGACATTGATCAGGCTTACTCCAGAACTGATAAGGTTTATGTAAACGACACAACCGATATTACACTGTTTAATTTTTTTTTTTTTTTTTGATTGTTCTGAATCAACATTGCATAAACAAATGTGAACTGAGGCCTTTTTACTGAAATTTCTGCCTGAGCAGAAACACTTTTATTTGTTTTTGTACTCTCTGATCTGTATTGTATACTTATTATTTCTGTAATAAACTTCTTTAATGGAAAAAAAAAAAAAAATTTCGAAAATTTTCTGCCAGAATGGAAGGATTTTAGAGCAATAGTACCAAATATGGGACATTGTACCACGACTTTCCTGACACCTCCAGCATACTTCTTTATTCGTAGGGCTTATCCTATAGAGGTCTACGGGGCACTTATACCATCTAGCTAAAATCTTATAGTTTCTTTCTTGATGTTTAGTTGAAACAGAGAGTTTGTGCGTGACTGCTAAGGCTTTTTCCCATTCCTTCCTGGGGATCTCCATCCCCAGTTCCTCTTCCCACTTCTTAATATATGGTAACTCCAACTCCTGGCCGTCCTCAATTAAGATTTTATATACTTTCGATAGCACGTGCGAGGGTCTTTCAGCTTGAATAAAGATTTCTTCTAGCGCCGTTAGAGGTCTGGTTATTTCTGCTTCTTTGAACAGGGATATAACATACTTTTGAAATAATCCATATTTCAACCAATCTTTTCTATGTTCCTCCCCCATGGACTCTAGAGGAAGAACCTTATTTCCCACCAGTGTTTCTATTACCTTTGTATCCTCATGACTGTACCATTTAAGGAATGATTTTACCCCGATTGAAAGCGGGAATTCTGGGTTGTCGAAGAGAGGGGTCATGGGTCCTCTAAAGGTGGAGACACGCCCCATTTTAATCAGAATGTCCCACGCTTTCATTGTTAAAGTCACTAAGAAGGGTGTATAGCCATACGGTGAGCTATATATCCTTTTGATCCATGGCAGAGATTTCAGTTTCAACCCTGTAATCTCTTCCTCCAGTCCCACCCACTGTTTTTTGTTCCTATTATGGAACCAGTCCACTAGCCTAGTGACCATTACCGCCTTAAGATATACTGCTATGTCAGGGAGGGATAGGCCCCCATTTGCTTTGGTCTTATTTAGCACTTTTCTACTAATTCTGGGGGTCTTGCCTGCCCATACAAATTGTCCAATAATCCTGGAAACCTTTTTCAAAAAACCCAATGTCTTATAGAACCTAGGGGTAAATCCGTCCGGTCCTGGGCTTTTCCCGGGTACTAATGAGTCAATTACTCTTTGTATTTCTTCCATAGAGAAATCACAATCAAGCTGGCTTGACTCTGAGGATGTTAAAGTCGGGATTGCGGTTTCCTTAATGTACTGTTGTATTTTTTGCTGGGACATCTCAGGGTTGCCATACATCTTCCCATTAGGAGAATTATACAGCTCTGTAAAAAATATTTGAAATTCTTTTAGAATCCCTTTTGGATCATATCTCATGTCTCCATCCGCTGACTTTATTTTGGCAATGGGTAGTGTAGTGCTTCTGTTTTTTAGGGCCCTTGCCAGTAGTTTACCTGGCTTGTTGCCCTGCTGATAAAATAGGGCTCGATTTTTATCTCTAACATACAGCGTCTTTTCATTCAATAATATTTGCAGTTCTGCCTTTAATTCTGTTACTATCAATAGTGTTTCCCTCGTTAGGCTTTGTTTATGTTGTGTTTCTGCCGTCTCTATTTCTTTAAATAATTGAGTAATTCTACAGCTTTTCTGTTTTTTCAATCTAGACCCATGTTTTATAAATAAGCCTCGTAGCACACATTTCAATGCTTCCCATTGTGTAGGCCGTGATGTAATATCTCCAATATGGTCAGCAGCAAAGTCCGTTATTGCTTTTCTTATTTCTTCTACACACATCTCGTTATACAGTAAATTATCGTTAAGACGCCAGTTACCCCTACTGTTCTCCCCCGTATGTAAGCCTACTTTTAAAAACACGGGTGCGTGATCGGACCATATTGAGTTGCCTATTTCTGCCGCGAGAATGGCGTTTATCCCTCTCTGATTTATTAGGAAAAAATCTATACGGTGGTATGATCCATGCACCTTAGAGTAAAATGTGAAGTTCTTCTCAGTTGGGTGCAGTAACCGCCAGATATCCACCAATTGACATTTAGCCAATAAATCCTTAAATTTCCTCTTATCTTTACTACATTGTACTATCGTTGGTGCTGTGGTGTCAATCCCTCCATCCATAACGAAGTTGAAATCACCCCCGACTATTATTATACCTTCTGCTTTATCCAACAGCTGATTAATCAGTTGTAAGCCTACTTTGATCTGGTTTTGATTAGGTAGATATATGTTTATCAATGTGTATTTTTGGCCATATATATTAAGCTTAAGTAGTATTGCTCTACCATCCCTATTGCGCCATTCCTCTAGCACTTGAATTGGAATTGTTCTATGGATTGCGATAGATACCCCTCTCGATTTAGAATACCCATAGGAATCATGGAACCAAGTGGTGTAATATTTATTTCGTAGGTTAGGAATATGATCCGACCGGAAATGCGTCTCCTGAAAGAAGATAATCCCCACCTTTTGTTTGTGAAGAGAATATAGCACCTGTGATCTTTTTGATGTCGAGTTGAGACCCCTAATATTATAGGAACATATATTCATTACTAATCAAGGCTTACGGGAACTGGACCCACAAGGGGAAAGAAAAAAAAAAAAAAGAAAATTCAAAAATTAACCCCCCAAGAACTATCCTACCCACCCCCACCCACCACACACACACCAATTCGTACCTAATTGACTTATAAACAGTCTATCTTACTTTAACGTAAGTTCCCTATACTAGGGGGAGCGGAGCGTACCCTCGAATTACCGCCCACCAGTCGGTGGCTACACGCTGAATTTTTTGTGTATTATAAACCTTTTTAATCCCTTATATTTCCCCTTGTCTGGTTGGTTCCGATGGTTACGGGAGAGAACAAACTTTCATAGAGGATAATAAACTTCACCGATATCATATCTATGTCAGTCTATATCATGTTTAAGCATATACATACTATCTTAATGGCCTAAATAAGCCATACCTAAATAAAGGGGGGGAGAGAGAGAAAAAGAAAGAAGATAGAAAAAAAAAAAAAGGAGGGGAGGGGGGGGGAAAACCTCCACCTCCCCCTATACCCTATCGTCTAACGCGTAATATTTAGTACAGTGCTTATCCCTATACAAAAACAAACCATTACATCTTACTTTTGACCAATGTTGGTGCTCAAAATTATCACCAAAACCTATGCGTTTCTATATACAAATCGAGACAAACAAAAAATAATAAAAAAAAAAAAAAAAAAAAAGAAAAAAAAAAAGGGGAGGGGGGGATCCCCCTACTTACCCCCTCTCACATGCGTACATCATTCAGTGCAAAAACTAACATTATGCATAATGTTATCACAACAAAAATACCCTCATCATCAGTGCTACTATTAAATATTAAAACCATCATCTGTGAAAAACCTATAATCATGAATCTGACATATCCTCTTGTATTGATATACCAAAAAAACAAAAAAAAAACAAAAAAAAACCCCCAAACCCCCAACCCTCACACATACCCGTCATCTTTAATACAGTGGTAAAGCAAATGCATAAACTAATAATAAAATATTCAATATGGACCACGAGTGGCCAGAACAAATATGGTGAAGATCTTTGTGCTCATGTATATTTGTATAAAAAAAAAAAAGGGGGGGGGTGGGGGGGTCACCCCTCACCTCCCCCCTATCATATACATACACCATTAAGTGTAAGACTAACAGTGTGCAAAGTGTATCAAAAAAAAAAAAAAAAAAAAACGCCATCCCTACCCCCCCATCGCCCAAACACCCTACCCTCACACATACCTATCATCTTTAATACAGTGGTGAAGAAAATGCATGAGCTAATAATAAAATATTCAATATGGACCACAAGTGGCCAAAACAAATGTGGTGAAAATCTTTGTGCGTATATATATTCGTATGAAAAAAAAAAAAAAACCCCAACCCCCCCCCCACACCCAAACCCCCTACCCTCACACATACCCATCATCTTTGATACAGTGATTAAGCAAATGCATTGACTATAAAAAAAAAAAAAAAAAAAAAAATAAAAAAAAAAAAATAAAAAAAAAAAGAAAAAACACCTTTGCTTCCCTTTTTTCCCCTTTCCCTTCATCTCTATTCAATTCGGACCAGAGGTGGCCACAACAAATATGGTGAAAATCTTTGTACTCCTGTATATATACGGAAAAAAAAAAAAAAAAAAATTTTTTGCTCCCCCCAACAAATAATATTAGGGACTCAACCTCCCCCTACCACCCTCCTCAACCAAAAACAGAGAGAAAAAAAAGAAGAGAAAAAAAAAAAAACCCTCCCCCTGGATTTATCTATACATTTTTATATATGGGATAGGCCAGTCCGGTAATTCTATCTCTGGCAAACTGAGGGCTGACACAAACTGCGGCAAGTCCTCTAGATCTCTAAATACAGCAATATGTCCTTCTTTCTGTGCTTGTAGTTGGAATGGGAATTTCCATCTATACTGGAGATTACTCTTCTTTAGTTGTTCCACTAGGGGTTTTAACGCTCTTCTACGGTCTAAAGTAAATTTGGACAGGTCCTGAAAGAATTGTATTGGGGCCCCTTCAAATAGAATAACATTCTTTAAACGTGCAGCATGCATAATCCTGTCTTTTATATGCGCATAATGCATCTTGCAAATGACATCCCGTGTCTTGTTAGGATCCAATCTTCTTATTCCTGCTGTTCTATGGGCCCGATCGATTATCAGTTCCTTTACTTCTATCCCCGGAATTAACTCTTGGAAGATCTTTTGTAGGGTATTTATTAGCTCTTTAGCCCCCACTTCCTCTTTTAATCCTCTTATTCTAATATTAGATCTCCTACTTCTATTTTCTTGCTCGTCGATGCTGTTAATTAGGTGATGAATTTGCCTTTCTTGTTTATGTATATTTGCTTTTAGTTTCATTGATTCCTGCTCGACATTCGAAAGTTTAGTGTCTAACGTGGCTGTTTTTTCTTGTGTGTTTTTAATAGACACCTTAAGCTCAAGCACCTCCTTTTTATATAAGTTCTCCAATCTAAACACATATTGGTCCATATCTTCCCTAGTTGGCAGGGATTGGATATATTTTCTCATGTCCCAATTCTCTTTTCCCACTTCTTTTGGATCACTACCCGAGCCTGTGGTATCCATTAGTGAGCTACTTCTGGGGTGCTGGGGTTGAATTTCCCCTGAAGATCTGGATCCCCCCGAGATTTCTGCTATGTCTGAGATATCCTGTGGTGTTTGTAAGGCTTGTATTGCGCGGGGAGATTGTAGCTGTAATTGTTGAAATATCTCCTTGATATCTGCCGTTTGTGTAGTTTGTGACCCAGTGGGGTTTTTACTTTTATTTTCTTCCTTATCTTTCTTATTCTTCTGGGGTTGCGGTGTTTTATTTCCCTTTTTAGGCGCCATAGCGATGTATCTTTTACTGATTTTTACACACCCCCTCCCTTTGCGTTACACCTTCCAACCACCTACACTATCAGGACTTATATGTGGTCCAAGGGTTAAAAAACCCCCCTTTTCTGCTCTTTAATATATGTTATAAGGGAGTGATATCAGATGTTGCCACTATCTTGGATTACTTGTCCTTCTCGTATCTCTTTCTCGTCACTTCTCCTCCAGGTCAGCTTACGATTTATAGTGTAATTTAATTATATGTATTGCTTATCTTCCTTTGGCCATTAGTTTGAGCACAACTCTCACAAGCCACACAGACAAGTCCATATAATCAGCTAGCATATGATTACAGGCAGAATCCAACCAGAATTGTCAGTCTTTTGAACTATGAGGGTTACCACAAACTTCCTATATATCAGCTGTAGGTATCATGTATAGTATATCCACACAGTTACGATTCTGGCTCATTTATTCATCTTACCAGTTCCCCGTACTGATAATCTTGTCTGATACTATTCTCCTTGTCTTACTTGGCAAGATGTTGAGATCTCCTACTCCTCCTGGATCACTGCCGGCTCGAGCCCTGGAACCTTCCCGCGTTGCGCGCTCCCGCCAACGAGCCGTCACTGCCGGATCTGCCGTCTGCGTGTGCAGACCCGTCAGTCACCCGTATGGCTATGCGCCTTCCCGCAGTCCGGTCTCCGGTCCCTTACTCGGCACTCCACAGGTAGGGCTTTAATCCGCGATCCTCCCTTTTTTTGTTTTAATATGATATCTGTATTTAATGGGACAGACTGCAGCTATGTGTCAGCTCCCCGCCGTCCGCCAGCTCACAGCGTCTCCGGTCTCAGCAGCATGTTAGCGTGTCTACCCGTCTGGTTTACTCAGCGGCCATCTTGGGTAGCAGCTCCTCCCCGGTTCCTCATGTTACACCGCGATCTGCAATTTTTAGCAGGACTGCAACATTGCGGTGGGCAGATCGGACACTTTTGACACTTTTTTGGGACCACTAACATTTATACAGCGATCAGTGCTATAAAAATACACTGATTACTGTATAAATGTCACTGGCAGGGAAGGGGTTAACACTAGGGGCGATCAAGGGGTAAAGTGTGTTCCCTAGGTTTGTTCTAACTGTGAGGGGATGGGACGGACTAGAGGAGGAGCCAGATCGCTTTTCCTACTTAGTAGGAACACACAATCTTTCTCTCCTCCTCTGTCAGAACTGGGATTTGTGTGTTTACACACAAAAATCCCCATTCTGGCTCTCGTGTATTTTTGACTAAAATCCCATTTAGTCGTATTTTAGCCATCTCATTTTTTTAGTTTTAGTCGTATTGTAGCCAACTAAAATAGTATTAATTTAGTCAACGAAAATGTTTTAGTCGACGAAATTAACACTGATATCTACCTTGTTAGGAGCAAGGTTTCTGTTCACAGCTACCATGAGTTCCTATAAAATTTACTCAGTCATTACTATTCCTGATGCATGTCTTTTAAAATACAATGAATGATTCATCTACAGTGAACCTTCACCATGGGCATCAGCAAGTGCATACAATGACATTTGGACTCTTTCAGAATTAAGCAGGGGTAATATTCTGACCTGAGACGGGAAAGGAGATCTATTAGAAAGACTCTTTATTAGTGATAACTGTTATTTAGGGATGTGGTTTGAATTCGCTACCACCACTAAATGACAAATTCCTATTGTGCAGACTGCAAGCATCAGTGGTTACTAGGATGCCAACGGCCTCAGAGCATCATTGGTTGCTAGTACAGTACACTTGTGGATGCCCATGTACAAGCAATCAAGGAAGTTGTGTGTGACAGCTGTCTGCATGGCGGCCTTACAGTCATTTGTTGTTATGGTGTGAAATCCCCTTTATTTAGATTTAGTTGCCAGGCTGGGAACTTTGTGGCAGAGTCCAGCCGTGTGTTTTGTTTACGAGGGGCATCATTCACCATGACTTATGTGAATCTACATTGAGTAATAGATGCAGGAATTGGGACTTTAAGTGAGGCACATAGAGGAACCGGACGTAGAAGTAAATGTATTTATTAAACAATCATTTACATAACACAGCAGGTCAAAAAATAAGTATTGCAGTAAAAAATTGTATTAATAAAAGAACCATAAACAATTACATAACATCTGCTACAAAAAGATAAATAGGACACTGAATGGTATGGGATATCATATGCCAATAGTGCTCCATATGCAGGATAACACAAGGTAAATTTAATCATGGGTCAAGTCATGTGAGTATGCATCTTTTGGTAGCTTGACTCGTTTCGGGGTTAAATATCACCTCATCAGGAGAAGATGCAAGGGACAATTCTGTAGAGAAAAATATATATACAAAATGAATCTATATTAACCCCAGTAGATGGGGGAGTATAGAGGAAGGAGAAAAGGGGGACAATAGGAGGGAAAAATATATCCATCCCCCTACTTACTATACATCAAAATACAAAATGCCAGAGCAGAATATTGGGTGGCCGGGAAACATCTTGAATGTCTGTAAAGGGAGCTAAGATGGTAAGGGCCCCTACGATGGAACAAGCCCACAAATCCCCACCGGGATAAGGAAGTCCATGCTGTCATAACAGGTCGTGCTTAGTGATAACTCCAAGGTGTCTGTGAAAAAAGAGTAACTAAGGTAAGATAAATGGTGAGTGACCATATTAGGACAATCCATAATGAGTAACCTATTGGGAGCTGGAGTGGTGAAAGGAACGTGGGTGTAGGAAAGCCATATGGTGAGCAGCACAGTTAAGTGCACAATGATGGTGCAAAGAGAAAAATCGATGATTGGTAGGAAAATTGGTGGAATTATCAATTTCCCTCTTTGCCATCAACAGATCTGTGGGGTCTGGGGCTTTCCCTGTGTCTGTTTAGTCCGGGAGCTGTGATGCGCTCTTGGCGTCCCTCCTCTCCCCCTCATTGTCATTGACACGTGGGGGTTAGGGCAGGCTGGCCAATTGTGCATCAGCGCCGTGCATCATGCCAGACGTGTGATGCTTTTCCCATGCTCTGCATCAGTGGTGTGTTCTTTCCATCTAGTGGCTCGTTCGAGAGGAGCCTTCCCACGCCAATGTGGGCGGTGGCGCCGCTCTGGCGGAAGTACTCCTCTCATTAAATCATGCCTAGCATGACGCTAGTGGGTGGACCCCCAGGCAGGCTTATTGCCTACAAATACCCCTGCTTGGATCAATTAGTTCAGCTGTCTGCCAGTTGCTGTTTATGGGTCACAATAGTTTTCTATTCCTTCCTACAAGAATCATACCAGGTACTTGCCTTGTAATTAGTGGTGTTTGCAGGCACTTTTTTTGTCTTTCTTGTTTCACACTACCACTCCCCTCCCAGTCCTATTGTTCTGGGTAGACATGCACATCCTTTTTTATCTTCACCATCACTGTGAACTTAGCTGTGCTGCTCACCATATGACTCTCCTACACCCACGTTCCTTTCACCACTCCAGCTCCCAATAGGTTGTCACTACTCATTATGGATTGTCCTAATATGGTCACTCACCATTTATCTTACCTTAGTTACTCATTTTTCACAGACACCATGGAGTTATCACTAAGCATGACCTGTTATGACAGCATGGACTTCATTATCCCAGTGGGGACTTGCGGGCTTGCTATGTCATGGGGGCCCTTACCACCTTAGCTCCCAGTACAGACATTCAAGATATTTCCCGGCCGCCCAGTATTCTGCTCTGGCATTTTGTATTTTGCTGTAAGTAGGGGGATGGATATATTTCCCCCCCCCCCCTACTGTCCCCTTTTGCTCCTTCCTCCATACTCCCCAACTACTGGTGTTAATATAGATTCATTTTGTATATATATTTTTCTCTACAGAATTGTCCCTTGCATCTGCTCCTGATGAGGTGGTATTTAACCCTGAAACACGTAGAGCTACCAAAGATGCATACTCACATGAGTGAGTATTGAAATTTATGAAATGATAAAACTTACCTTGTGCAATTATGGTTTATGTTATCCTGCTTATGGAGCAATATTGGCATATGATATCCCACACCATTCAGTGTCCTATTTATCTTTTGGTACCAGATGTTTTGTAATTGTTTATGGTTCTTTTACCAATACAATTTTTTACTGCAATACATTTTTTTTGACCTACTGTGTTATGTAAATGATTGTTTAATAAATACATTTACGTCTACATCCGGTTCCTCTATGTGCCTCACTTAAAGTCCCGATTCCCCTGTCTATTGCCCAAATTCAGGGATAGAGGCGCCTCTCTCCCTGAGGTGTTTCATTTAAAGTCCCAACCTTCTTCTGTTTGTGAATCTACATTGCTGGACAACATGACTGATGATAGATAGACAACATGGGACTTTAAAAAAAAAAAAAGGATTTTGTCAAATGTTCTGTATTTTATTTATTTCTCTTTATTTATTCCTTTATTTATTCTTTATTTGTAACAAACATAAATAATCAGCTAGGAAATATAATGTAGTGGATGTCTCGGTGATCAGTTTCTGTATAGCCTGCCCCTGTGTTTTTGCTCCTCTTAAATGGAGAAAAAAAATACATCATATAATTTTCTCCTTGCCAGAGGAGAAAAATGTAATCAGTGAGTGTAAAAAATAAATTAATCAAAATAAAGATAAAATGGCTGGATCAGGGTTGGATCTAGGTCAGTATCAGGGTTAGAGTTAGGGTCAAGGTCAGGGGCAAAGGTCAGGGTCAGTGTATTTTAAGTAGGTTTAAAAAATATATATATATTTTTAATTTACTATCAGTGTCAGTGTGTTTTAGGTAAGAGAAAAAAAGCAAAATGTGCTTTTAGACCCGAAGGAACTGGTATGCATTGGGGGGGCCACGCTGTTTTTTTTTTTTTTTTAGAATTATTAATTGCCGGCATGTTTTCTTTACACTCAGCTGTCAGTGAATTGAACATTTGCACATTTGTTTCCACGTGTGTTATTTTGTAGCATTTTTTCAGTGTTATTTAACTCTTAGTGAATTGACCCCTTTGTCATCTGTTCTGGGATCCAGTAAATGCTGTCTGCCTCGAAAACCAAGTTGCTACAAAAAATTAATTGGGATTGGAGGAGTTTGTAGCATTGTATACACTCCTGTTTCCATAACAACACTAATAATTACAATAATAATTATTAGTCACCACCCATATATTTACAACAACCCCATCTCACACTACAATACAAAAATCTGCACCTCATAATATTATTAAAAAATATGAACACCAGAAATCTCACTTCATAAATTGCATGAGAAAAAAAGGAATATATATATATATATATATATATATATATATATATATATATATATATATACAGTATCTCACAAAAGTGAGTACACCCCTCACATTTTTGTAAATATTTTATTATAACTTTTCATGTGGCAACACTGAAGAAATGACACTTTGCTACAATGTAAAGTAGTGAGTGTACAGTTTGTATAACAGTGTAAATTTGCTGTCCCCTCAAAATAACTCAACACACAGCCATTAATGTCTAAACCGCTGGCAACAAAAGTGAGTACACCCCTAAGTGAAAATGTCCAAATTGGGCCCAAAATGTAAATATTTTTGTGGCCACCATTATTTTCCAGCACTTAACCACAGCGGGAGTCAATGGCTGCGCTGCTATCAATCTATCCAATCAAGAGCCGAGACAATGGGCGGAGAGGAAGAGCGCATCTCCGTGGAGGGAACAAACGGGCTCAGGTGAGGGTTTACAATTCACCATGTTTACCCTTTTAACCCTCTTGGGCATGGAGTTCACCAGAGCTTCACAGGTTGCCACTGGAGCCACGACGACATCATGGAGCTGGTGGATGTTAGAGACCTTGCGCTCCTCCACCTTCTGTTTAAGGATGCCCCACAGATGCTCAATAGGGTTTAGGTCTGGAGAGATGCTTAGCCAGTCCATCACCATTACCCTCAGCTTCTTTAGCAATGCAGTGGTCACCTTGGTGGTGTGTTTGGGGTCGTCGTCATGTTGGAATACTGCCCTGCGGCCTAGTCTCTGAAGGGAGGGGATCATGCTCTGCTTCAGTATGTTACAGTACATGTTGGTATTCATGGTTCCCTCAATGAACTGTAGCTCCCCAGTCCCGATAGCACTCATGCAGCCCTAGACCATGACACTCCCACCACCATGCTTGACTGTAGGCAAGACACACTTGTCTTTCTACTCCTCACCTGCTTGCCACCACACACGCTTGACACCATCTGAACCAAATAAGTTTATCTTGGTCTCATCAGACCACAGAATATGGTTCCAATAATCCATGACCTTAGTCTGCTTGTCTTCAGCAAAATGTTTGCGAGCTTTCTTGTGCATCATCTTTATAAGAGGCTTCCTTCTGGGACAACAGCCATGTGCGGCGTATGGTCTGAGCAATGACAGGTCAGCCCCCACCCCTTTAATCTTTCATCAATGCTGGCAGCACTCATACATCTATTTCCCAAAGACAACCTCTGGATATGACGCTGAGCACATGCACTAACTTCTTTGGTTGACCATGGCGAGGCCTGTTCTGAGTGGAACCTGTCTTGTTAAACCACTGTATGGTCTTGGCCACCTTGCTGCAGTTCAGTTTCAGGGTCTTGGCAATCTTCTTATAGCCTAGGCCATCTTTATGTAGAGCAACAATTCTTTTTTTTCCTGAGAGAGTTCTTTGCCATGAGGTGCCGTGTTGAGCTTCCAGTGACCATGAGAGAGTGAGAGCGATAACACCAAATTTAACACACCTGTTTCCCATTCACACCTGAGACCTTGTAACACTAATGAGTCACATGACTCGACTCCAGGGAGGAAAAATGGCTAATTGGGCCCAATTTGGACATTTTCACTTAGGGGTGTACTCACTTTTGTTGCCAGCGGTTTAGACATTAATGGCTGTGTGTTGAGCTATTTTGTGGGGACAGCAAATTTACACTGTTATACAAGTTGTACACTCACTACTTTACATTGTAGCAAAGTATAATTTCTTCAGTGTTGTCACATGAAAAGATATAATAAAATATTTACAAAAATGTGAGGGGTGTACTCACTTTTGTGAGATACTGTATATATAGATATCTATATATATAGATATATATAGATATCTATATATATGTATATAATAATGCTACCACTTCTAAACTACTCAACCTAACCTCCTCTTTTAACCTAACACAATGGACACAAACCACCACTCACTCCAATGGCAACACTCTCGACCTTGTATTCTCCCATCTCTGCACTCCCTGCAATCTCTCTAACACACCCTTTCCTCTCTCTGATCACAACCTTATCCGTTTCACACTCTCCTTGTCTCCTACATCCCATGCTACCAACCCACAAACCACTACCCGCAGGAACCTTTGCAACCTCAACCCTTCCCTTCTTCACTCTGCTACTGATGGCCTTTATGACAAAATCGCACCCCTGTCCTGCCCAGACCTAACCACTTCCATCTACAACACCACGTTGTCATACTCCCTAGACGTACTTGCTCCTCTTTCTACACGCAGAACCAGGCCCCATCTGCCACAACCCTGGCAAACAGACGACACCAGAAGTCTCAAGAGACACAGCCGTGCTCTTGAGCGAGCATGGCTTAAATCTAAATCCCTGCCAGACTTTACCCTATACAAATCTGCCCTTCTCAAATACAACTCCTGCCTCCACACTGCTAAACAAACCTATTACAACACTCTCATCAAAACCCTCTCATCCAAACCTTGTCAACTCTTTTCTATCCTTAATTCCTTACTTCACCCCCCACTGCCCCAACCCACCAACTTGCTTACCGCTCAACAGATTTCTAACTACTTCAATAGCAAAATCGACACAATTCGCAAGGAGAAATCCAGCATTCAAATTCCTCCCCTTCCCAACATATCAGGTCCAACACCACACTCAATACTCTCCTCCTTTTGCCCAGTTACAAGAGATGAAGATGATAAACTCCTCCTCATGGCCCACCTCACTACCTGTCCGCTGGACCCTGTCCCCTCTCAATTACTGCGACCACCTTCCCACTCTATCCTCAACTCCCTAACCCACATCTTCAAACTCTCCCTCTCCTCCGGCACCTTTCCTTTCCCGCTCAAACATGCACTGGTTACCCCCATACTCAAAAAACCCTCACTAGACCCCACCAGTTTGAATAACTTAAGACCCATATCCCTGCTCCCGTTTGCCTCCAAGCTCATCGAACGCCTTGTTCATGACCAAATGAGTCGATACCTCACGGATAACAACCTTCTCGACCCCCTACAGTCTGGTTTCCGCCCACAACATTCTACTGAAACTGCCCTACTAAAACTCACCAATGACCTAATAACTGCTAAAACCAATGGCCACTACTCAATACTCATACTTTTAGACCTCTCTGCTGCCTTTGACACAGTTGACCAGCTGCTCCTCCTCAGCAAATTACACTCCCTTGGCCTCTGTGATTCTGCATTATCCTGGTTCTCCTCCTATCTCAGCGCAATTTCAGTGTCACTTACAACTCCATCTCCTCCGCTCCCTTTCCTCTTTCTGTTGGGGTATCCCAAGGCTCCGTCCTTGGGCCTTTCCTATCCTCACTCTATACCTCTTCCCTGGGCCAGTTGATAACCTCCCATGGCTTCCAATACCACCTCTATGCCGATGACACACAGATCTATCTCTCCACTCCTCAACTCACCCCCTCGATCTCCTCACAGATCTCAAACTTACTGAATGACATATCGTTATGGATGTCACACTCCTTCCTCAAACTTAATCTTTCTAAAACTGAGCTTGTTATATTTCTTCCTTCACGGTCCCCCCCGTGACTTCACCATTAATATCAACAACACAACCATTGGTCCCTCCACACATGCCAGGGTCCTGGGTGTAATCCTTGACTCTGACCTCTCCTTTAGCCCCCATATCCAATCACTGGCTAAATCCTGCCGCCTTAACCTCCGCAATATCTCCCCTTCCTGACTAATGACACCACAAAGCAACTTATTCACTCCTTGATTATTTCCCGCCTTGACTACTGCAACTCTCTCCTTAATGGCCTACCCTTAAGCAGGCTATCCCCCTTCAGTCTATTATGAATGCTGCTAGACTAATACACCGTGACTGCCGCCCCTCTCTGCCAGTCTCTTCACTGGCTTCCCCTACCCCACCGTGTAAAATTCAAAATGCTAACCATAACATACAAGGCCATTCACAACGTCGCCCCCATCTACATCACCAACCTCATCTGCAGATATCGCCCAAATCATCCCCTCCGCTCCTCCCAGGACATCCTGCTCTCTAGCTCCCTTGTTACCTCCTCCCATGCTCGCCTTCAGGACTTCTCCAGAGCCTCTCCCATCCTCTGGAACTCCCTGCTCCAGTATGTCCGATTAGCCCCATACCCTGTCCACCTTTAGGAGATCCCTGAAAACTCATTTATTCAGGAAAGCCTATCCCACACCCACATAACAACTGTCCCCGAGTCACCCCCATCAAATCATTCTCTGCAGCTATTACCTTTTGTACCACCACCCCCTCCCTTTAGAATGTAAGCTCTACGAGCAGGGCCCTCCTGTACCTTTTGTATTGAAATGTACTGTAATTGTGTTGTCCCCCTATACACTGTAAAGCTCTGCGTAAACTGTTGGCACTATATAAATTGCGTATAATAATAATAATATACCATAACTAGATTTGCAAGATAACAAAGTAAGCCCCATTTACTATATATAAAACGAAATCATGGCACAGGTAGAATTATCTAACCGCTGTTATATAGCACATGTACAGATAAGACCTACACCCCTAAGGGACTGGTGATCAAATATGAAATGGGATCCTATCTAAGCAGAAAAGAGTTCTCCACGCAGATTTTAGCACAAGTCTGACTGCTTCCTCAGAAGCTGCAGTATGCTATATGGGGCAGTTGTATACATTAAATACCCCTATAAAGGAATTGGTGTCCAAGTATATTGCATTTGCTCACAAAGCAGAACCTGACTCACTGGAGGAAACTATACATGCATGACAGCATGTGTAACATTGTGACGGCATAGAAACACAATAAGGAGACAGGGACAAAGTATCGTTGTCACTCTTTAGGAAGTACTACCAGGTAATACTGTACTTTAAGTTTGACTTTTGATATACTACATTACCATGTTAAAACGTTTAAGAGATTTTATTGTTTTGGTTCTTATTGGGTTTAGCCCTTTCGCTGCCATTGATGTATGTCATACTCTGACAGCAGCAGGGGATTGACACAGAGGGAAGGGAGACCAGTGAACATCTGTTAGCTAGCTAGGATGAACACAGGAGCAATGTGCAATACATTATTTCCCAGTTCCGCTGTCACTCCCCAGCCACTTTTGCTGAGGAAGAAGCTAATGGAGCACAATCTGCTCTTCATTTGCTTCAGTGGAAGACCCCGAAGTCCTGAAGTCTCAATAAAGGGAACCTGTAATGACAAATGCTATCACATAGGATAATTCTGCCCCCCTTTGCGTTAAAATCTAAGTTAAGTGAAAAAAATAGAAAAATGTAAAAAAAATAAAATTAAAAGTTACACCAAAGCATCTAAAAATCCACTCTTCAAAAAAATTGGGCTTTCTCCCCATCCTTGCTTAAATGCACATACAAACATAAACAAATGTGGCAGGTGCATCTATGTACAACAATGTTGATTGCACTACACATGTTACACATAACAGCACGCGGTGGAATTAGAGAAATAATTCTACGGCCATCATTATTAGTTATCTTTAAATTGATGACTTGTAAAAGCTTTTAAGACTCCTTTCACACTGAGCCACCCCGGCGTCAGCCGTAAAGCATCGCTATTTTTAGCACCGCTTTACCAGCGTTTTAGCGGTGCTATTCGGGCCACTAGCGTGGCGGTTTTAACCCCCCTGCTAGCGGCCGAAAAGGGGTTAAATCCGCCTGCAAAACACCGCCACAGCAGCGCTTTGCTGGCGGTATAGCAGCGCTGCCCCATTGCTTTCAATGGGGAGGAGCGGTGTATTCACCGCTTCTCCACCGCTGCAAAGAAGCTGCTGGAAGGACTTTTTGTGACGCCCTGCCAGCACAGCACCCCAGTGTGAAAGCACTCGTGCTTTCACACTGGGTTTGCAGATGAGGCTTTTTTTCTACCGGAAGTGACGTATGCGCTCCACGAGCGAAGGAACCAGGAAACATACCGCTGCTGTACACAGCGGAGGTCCTTTTCGTTTAGCTGACGTTTGGAGCTACATACAGGCACAGTGATCTTTTTGCTTTATGATTATTGTAATTTGGTATGCATATATGGTTAAGGGGGATTTTTTGGAATAAAGGTTTTATGTTTTAAACAATATCACACTATGTGAACATTCCATTTCTCCCCTATGGCTCAATCCGAGCGCTAAATAGCATGACTGACACCTAGTGGACGTTTGGGTTGGAGCGGTGGAGAAGCTTCTTATGAACCAGGTCTCATTATAACTGTATTTCTGGTGAGTGCATCCCCATAGGGGAAGTTATCCCTCATGCGGTGTTATTACATGGTGGAAGTACCCTACATGGAACACAGTGAAAGTGACATCCAATCTTCTCCACTGCCCATATCATTCCATGCATGAACTGTATATATTAAACCTGTTCCGTTTTGAACAGTAATGCCGCGTACACACGAGCGGACTTTACGGCGGACTTTGCCCGGCGGACTGGATTTCGTCGGACAATTCGATGTGTGTGGGCTCCAGCGGACTTTGTTTTCTCAAAAGTTGGACGGAATTAGATTTGAAACTTGTTTTAAATTTATCCGACGGACTCTTCTCTCTAGCGGACAAACCGATCGTCTGTGTGCTAGTCCGACGAACTCAAACTGACGCATGCTCTGAAGCAATTACAAGACGGAAGCGCTCGGTCTGGTAAAACTAGCCTTCGTCTTGAAGCTAGCACATTCCTCTTCTGTCGTCTTTTAATACAGCCTTTTTTTAGAATCGATAATGCGAGAGGAATGAAGTTGTTTTTCTGCTTTATATTCACACAGAGTTCTCACAAACTTCTTTCTTCATCATTTATCCTCCTGCCATGACTAATATAATATTTTGTAACAGCCAGATCTCCATAACTTTAAAATTTTAAAATAGATTTTTTTTTTTCTTTTACTTGCACAGGATTGGGTACTCTTTGCAAAGTCAAGCTTTAAAATAATTTCTGATGCTCTGGAGCAATTGCACTTGCAGAGGGCAACTGCCCTCTGCAAAGTGCACAGACTATTTGCTTTTCTCAAATCAACCCCATAGTCTTTTCGACCTGTACCTGCCTACTCCCAAACAAAATGGCGTTTTTTAATCAAAAGACATAGGCAAGAATGTAAGGTAAACCAAAATGTATTTATTTTATTCCCACAAAAATTAGGAAGGCAACACTGGACACACTTTTAGAATCTGGGAAGCCTTTTGTCCCCCAGGACACACATCAAGTTTGAGGACAAGAAAATAGGTATCTTGCGACTATAGGGAGCACAGGGAGCACAGTCAGACCAGACAGAAACCAGGCAATCACTTTCGACTCTTCTGTGGAGCCTTCCCTCCACGCTTCTCTGCAGCCTTCCCTCCACGCTTCTCTGCAGCCTTCCCTCCACGCTTCTCTGCAGCCTTCCCTCCACGCTTCTCTGCAGCCTTCCTCGGAGGTTGTGCCTCTGGTGGTGTACTTGGGGCAGGAGGAGGAGGAGGAGGAGGAGGAGGATTGGCTTCATCTGCTAGATAGGTTGTAGTAGTAAGCTCCCCTCTCAAGCCCTTCTGGTAAGCCTGGAAAATTAGACCCTCACAGAGGAGGCGTTGGCCCTTTTCCAACTCCAGTAATCTGCTGGCTATATAGGTGCCATACGCCTCCTCTGCATTGGGAGGTTTGCTCAGGATCCGGCTTGCTTCCCGTATGAGGTCTAGGGATTCCTGCTCTGTTGGTGTCATTCTACTGGGCCTTTTGTGGAGAATGCGGAGGGGAGGCACCTGACACTCTGTGCGGCTTCTACTTGGCCCAGCCACAGCCTCCTCCTCTCTCCCACTGGGCAAGGCCTCCTCCTCTCTCCCACTGGGCAAGGCCTCCTCCTGGCTGAGGTCATCCTGTGTAAAAAAAGGGACATAGTTGTAATTTTCTGTTATGCAATCACACACAATTTTTAGCTCCTTAACTTTCAAATATAATTACACAAAATAGTAAAGGCTATCTATTTGACCACACCATTATTTCAGATGATCAACAAGATCTGAGGTTACGTATATATTTGGCCACTACTGTCTAGTGATGTATCTACATATTACTCTTTGTGCAGAAGTGATTTTTTAGGAAGCACTTTCAAAATTAACACCTTAACATCATTAATAACATTTACACAATCCCCAAATCTAAAAAAAAAGTATACCTGGCTGAAGCTGGATGCATCCACTTCATCAATGGTGAAAAGGCCCAGTTCATCCTGGGACTCCTCAGCTGGGGTGGAGGTGGATGGAAGGCTGGAGGGAAGAGTGGATGGAAGGCTGGAGGGAAGAGTGGAGGGAAGGCTGGAGGGAAGGGTGGGGGGAAGGGTGGAAAGTGATTGCCTGGCTTCGGTCTGCTCATCCAGGAATCGCAGTTTGTGGTAATACCACAACTTGGGTACATGTACTTGGTCAGCTGCTGCCCCGGATCTGAGCGACTCCTGGATTTTTCTGTGTTCCCGCTTATACATGTTACGCAAGATACCTATTTTCCTGTCCACAAACTTGAGGTCTGCCTGGGGGAGTCGAGTCTTCACAAACTCTAAAAGTGTGCCCAGTGTTGCCTTCCTAACATCCCGATTATAATATAGGGGGTGTTTGACCTCCCACAGGTTTTTCTTGTCCTCATAGAGCTCAATAAAATGGCACAAAAATTCTTCCTCTTTAAAGGGATTCATTTTTTCTGGAAGACAAGACACAAGATCAAAACTTAAATGTCAGGCCCAAATCTCAGGATTAGTTTGTGTTGTAATCTAGGGGACACACACACACACACACACACTCTTTAATCTTACCTTCGTTTGTGACGGTCGCTACTTCCGCACGGACATACATAGGCCATCGTAATAGCTTGATATACACTGCGCATGTGTCATGCTCCGCCTGCGTCGCCCGCCCCTGACGTTCGTAAGTACGATTTGGCCCCGCCCCTTCACTCTTCGTTGCGCAGTGGGAGTAGATAGCAAAAGATGGCGGAGCGATTAAGTGAAAGTAGCGCGGAGGAAAGCCCGGAGCCCCAAACATCCACATCCCGGAGGAGATATAAGGCCACCAACATGTCTTTTGAAGAGATGGTGGAGATGGTGTCCATATTGAGAAGGGAGGACTACGATGGCAAAAAAGGACCGTACACACGACCCAATCTGAGAAAGGACAAAATAATGTCCTCAATTGTCACCGCTCTTGAAGGGAAATTTGGGACAAAACGTTCGAAAGAACAATTGCGGAAGCGGTGGTCTGACATAAAAAGTCGGGAGCCAGACCAATATTGGCGAATAAAGAAGGTGCTTAAAAAAAGTAAGTACTTGTGTTTTACTATTGAGATACAGAACTTGCATGCTGATCCTTATTTTTGGCGGTTTTTCTGCATCGTTCGTAAATACCGTTCTTTGGAATAGATATGATACTTTATAAAGTGACGTTATTTTTTCGCCAAATACGATGGGACAGTGTTGGACATACATTTATGGCTTGATAATTTGTCGAATTCCCCCAATGAGTTGATGTGGTGTAGATGTGTTTGAAAATATAATGCTTCCTCAAAAATGATTCAGTGTAATGTAGGGACAGGACACAGCAGCTGTTTCCACATCTGTACTCACGAGCACTATAGTTAGTGGGAATGATTTAGCAGTCCCACTATTGTTCTTCGATTTTATTTATTTTTAAATTTACTTTTAATTTTATTCCGTACGTTTTTTGGCTCTGCGTAACTTCTGCATACTTTCAGCTATTAAAACCATTCAACTATTAAAATGTTCGTCTCTTTTAGCTGATGTGTGGTCTTTTTCAACTTTTTTACTACCATTTATACGTTTTTAAATATTAAGGTTTTTTTCACTTGTTTAAACATTGAATTCAATGGGAGCATGCTTGAAATCCTTAAATTCTTCTTCCGCTCCCAAAAGTTTCAGCTCCTTCATACTTTCACCTAGAGACACCAAACAAACTTTACAATGTTCAATAAATATTCAGCTATCTGGCTATATCCTTTCAGTTTGATATTTTTGTAATTTTTGGATAAAAAGCTTTTTGTTTAGAGGTCATTTCGTGAAATTTTAGACATTAATCAGAGTGTACTGTGTGTGTTTTGTTGCCATGGTTACCAAAGCTTCTGTTATACACAGGGGGGAGGTGGCTGGAGCATCTCAGCTCTGATTACAGAGCCTGGGGGAGGGGACAGACACACCATGTACTGATTTATAATAGAGGAATATGATGGGGGCAGTTTTGATGGCGGTCATTTTAGCAATTTAGCTATTCAGCATTCCCACGCATTTTGCGCAGGAAATGCATTTTCTAGTGTACTATGTGACCATCACTAAATTTTTGAGGGGTAATACACATAGGAGATCATTGAGGTGTCAGCATCTGTGAAACTTGCCCGAAAATAAGCATTCTTTATAATTGTTGTTCATAGGTAAGGTTCATCCTGTCAACAACATTTATTATGATGCAAAATTGGCAAAAAATCTTAACCAACGTTTTACTTTATTTATTAAAACCAAAAAGATCAGTGTGTTTTAACTATACCTTTTTTTCTAATCTCATAGGGGAGAAAAGACTCAGACAACAGTCCAAGGATCTCAGGACCCCCCCAAGTCACCAGCCTGAGGCCGAACCTACCCCAAGCCCCAGCCCAAGACCACGCCCACCCGACGACCTTGAGGAAGGAGAGGTGGAGGAAGTGTGCGAGGTTTCAAGCCCACCAAGTGAGTGACTGACACCCCAGCTTGAGTTACTGTATTTTGGCGTGCATATTGTAAACCTTGTTTTTATTCACTCGTTTTAGGTGAGTTTCTGGTTGTGGAAGGCCAAGCGGCCGAGCACTTCACCACAGACAGTGCGCAAAGATTAATTGGCCAGATTATGCTGTGGAATGGCCACATAGATCAAATGCGTGAACAAATTCACAGCATGAAACTTCCCCTGGACTCCATGAAACAGGAAATGAAGAACATGATTGATGTTTTGGGCCGAATATAATCACATTTGGCCTAAAAACATCAATCATGTTCTTCATTTCCTTGGGAAGTTTTTTTGTTATTAAAAATTTTTTTACTAGTTTGGGGGTATAACCAAATTTACTATGTGTGATGCACACGGTGTGTCATCATGTGCTATCTTCCATCATGGGTTAGCAATGTACTTGTTTTGTGTTTTCAAACCCTTCATCCTGAAAAATCTTTGGTGGTGAGAGGAACCAAAAATGGGATTGCACACACAAAACACGTACATTGCTCTCCCATGATAGGAGATAGCACATGTTGACTTGACCCTTTAGTAAAGCTCAATTTTGAGCATCTTATAAATGACAAATTTCTGCAAGGGTGACATTACATGCACCGTTCTAGAAATATTGAACTTTGTAAGTTCATTTATTGTAAGTTTTGTTTCTAAAAACACTGTTGTGTATGTAAATCTTGTTAGATAAAGTTCTATATATTTGTGAAAAAATGGCTTGAATAATTTAGTCAAAGATAATTTTTTTACACAACGTAAAATATTTTTGAAAAAAAAAAAAAGAACAAAAAAAATAAAAAATATGGTAAAAAATGCACCTTTCAATGTGCACCAAGTAAAATTTTTTACCCTATACAATGTGTGTGGCTGTTTCTTGAAGTCAAAATTTTGGGTTTGTTTTTGTGGGCCTGATTAACTAAAGCTAAATGCACTTGACACTACTACAAGTGCACTAGGAGACAGACATAACTTAAAGGTAAACAACAATAAAAACAAGATATTTAGATAAACCAATTTTCTTTTTTCTTTTTTAAACAAACTTACAGCTGTTGCTGAATAGCAATGGCCCCCCGACCATTAAAATAATTCACATAACGGTCACGCACTTGACGTGCGGTTTGGGGGGCCAAGCCAATACGGCCAATTTCTAGGCCTGTGAAAGTGCTAGCCTCTTCCAGTCTGGCCTCAGGCCCAACAGAGGATAGATATGTAGCTGAATGTCTCCTTAAAAAGTTATGTAAAATGCAGCAAGCAAGGATGACGTGGTTGATTTTATAGTCCGCCAAATTAATAGCCGTAAGGAAGATACGGAACCGGCTGGCCAGAATACCAAAGGCATTCTCCACAACCCTTCTTGCTCTGGCCAGCCGATAATTAAATACCCTCCTCTCAGGGGTGAGTGTCCTTTGGGGGAAAGGCCTCATCAAGTTCTCACAGAGAGCAAATGCTTCATCAGCAATAAAAACTGAGGGGAGTCCATCCACATTATCGTCATCAGGTGGCAATTCCAGGCCACCGGTCTGGAGACGATGGCACAGCTCGGTCTGTGCAAAGACTCCTCCGTCAGACATCCGGCCGTTCTTCCCCACATCCACAAACATAAAGTCCAAATGTGCCGAGACCACCGCCATCAAAACTACACTATGGAACCCCTTGTAGTTAAAGAAATAAGACCCCGAATGCGGTGGTGGCACAATCCGGACGTGCTTCCCGTCAATCGCCCCTACACAGTTGGGAAAGTCCCAACGGTCAGCGAACTGGGAGGCCACAGTCTGCCATTCCTGTGGACTTGAAGGAAACTGTGGAGTGCAAAAAAAAATAAGATAAGGACTTTAATCAAAAAATTGTATATCAGATTACACCAAAACATTAGTAAACAACAGCAGTCAAATATTATGAATATGTGTGTTTGTAATTGAAATGTGGAAAAACATAAGGCACACTTATAAGATTACTCACCCCCTATGATGGCCCATTGATACATTTGAATGTGGGGGGAGGGGTTCTAATTAGGTTAACAAACACACCTGACTGGCTCAAACATTTGTGGGGTGGGGGAGGGGTTCTAATTAGGTTAACAAACACACCTGACTGGCTCAAACATTTGTGGGGTGGGGGAGGGGTTCTAATTAGGTTAACAAACACACCTGACTGGCTCAAACATTTGTGGGGTGGGGGAGGGGTTCTAATTAGGTTAACAAACACACCTGACTGGCTCAAACATTTGTGGGGTGGGGGAGGGGTTCTAATTAGGTTAACAAACACACCTGACTGGCTCAAACATTTGTGGGGTGGGGGAGGGGCAAACAAGACAATGGAGCAGACAATATACATTGTTCAATGGACTATAGGCTAGAGAAAAAAATGGACCCAGCATTGCATGGTGGGGAGGTTAATGAAAGAAATTATGCATGTAGGGCAATAAATGATTAAAATAGGCATGCACGAAGATAAAGGGGACATTCACAGCAGATTGAAAGCATGGCAATTAGGTAAAGAGGACAGTTCTACAATACATCTAAAAACAGTTAATACATATCATGTAATGTTAAAGGATAAAACTTACCTTCATATATTCCTTCTGCAGGACCTGAATAATAGCAGAACAGGTCTCTGGGATTATGATCCCCAGAGCCTGGGGGGAGATGCCTGTCGAGAACTTTAAGTCCTGAAGACTTCTCCCTGTCGCCAAGTAACGTAATGTGGCAACTAGCCTCTGCTCCGCACTGATGGCTTGCCTCATGCAGGTATCCTGCCTGCTGATATAGGGGGTCAGCATAGCCAGCAGACGCTCAAAGACGGGGTCCGTCATCCTGAGAAAATTCCTGAAATCCTCAGGATTATTCTCACGGAGCTCACGGAGCAAAGGCATATGAGAGAACTGGTCACGCTGGCGCAACCAATTCTTGGTCCATGAACTCCTCCTCACCCTGTTCATGGACTGGACTCGGGTCAAAGTATTAACCCCAACACCAAGTCCCCACACAGCACGAACTCGAGAACGAGAACGTCCACTCGACATGGCTTCAAAACGGTCGGCTGCTCAAACAAACAAACTTATAACAAACGCACTGAAGAACAGCAAGGCCTATGAAGAACGACCTGAAAATCAGGAACGAGCGGACCAGAACGGCCTGCAAGGCAGGTTACGAACTGACCAACACGCACTGAAAAGCAGATACAAACCTCACAAGCACAAACTGAACCGCAGAAAACGAACGAAATAAGCTGAAGTGTGAAAAGCGCGAATCGTCTCTAACCAAACTTCTACTAACACGAGATAAACACGAGATTAGCAGAAGGAGCCCAAAGGGTGCCGGAGTGGGGCTTGGACTTCCTTTTTCTAGTCCCGTCGTACGTGCTATACGTCACCGCGTTCAAAACCAGCGGACTTTTGCAATGAGCGTGTGTGGCCAAGTCCGTCCGTTTTTAATTCCGGCTCAAGGAGCCAACAAAGTCCGACGAAAAGTCCGCCGGGCAAAGTCCGCCGTAAAGTCCGCTCGTGTGTACGCGGCATTAGAGTGCTGCTGCAATATTGAAAGAGACTTTTAGTTTTTTGTATATTGCCTTGGTTTTTTACACTAAAATTTCCTACAAAGACCATCAATAGAACAGTAGGATAGCATAGATAGATGGATATCTTGCGAGCTACCACTAGAGATGACCAACGTAACTACCATCAAGCGTAGTGTTAAATAATGTAAATAAAAATTTAATTGCAGATAGAGAACCAATACACAGCAACTTAGCATTAATCACACTCCCATAATCTGTGTAAAAAGTAAATTAAAAAAAAAAAAACAGCACTATGTGACATTAACCTCACTAATGTAAATATAAATAACAAAAATCATTGCCGTGAACAATTACATAAAGAGTGCAAGTTATGAGAAAAATCAATAATATATGGATAAGTGAATATTATGTTGCATAATGCTTCAGATAAAATAAAAAAAAAAATCTTTGTTTCAAGCAAGTTCACAGTGAAAATAATTAATAATGAAATAATATCTCAATAATTTGAATTAACATCAAAATATCAAAAATTCTTATTTTCAGCAGGTCTACAGTGAAAATGGTTAATATTGAAAAATAATGTCCCATGAGGTGACTCTGTGGTGATGACCCAGGTAATAAGAACAGTGACTTCACACACGTGTTCCCCCCCGTGTGTCTGCACTCACCTCAAGGTGTGTGACCGCACAATCAAGTTTGGTCTACAGGTGCTTTACAGGCACTATTTTTAGCCCAAAAGCACCTGAAAAAACACCTCAGTGTGAAAGGGGTCATAAGCATAAATTTATTGTAGGTAAAAAACATCAGGGCCCCTCCTGGCCCCTCCCTCTAGGGGGAGGGGCCATGTTGGTGGAGGAGACAGTTACATGCTCTCTGTTTTCTATAGTTTGGTGCGCTGGAAGCACCTGTAAAGTGTGAGTGTTTTTTTTACCTACAATAAATGTATACTTAAACGATAATGCACTATCTAGCCTCTTTCCTACTGTCAGGGCTGGGCTCAGCCCTTCCTTTTCTGAGCTGGCCGCTCAGCTGTTGGCTAGTTGCTATCTCCTATCTCTCCACAGTTACTCAGCTGTTGATGATATCCTGCTCGTCAGTCCTGCCTACTTAAGCCATCCAGCCCAGAGGATCTCTGCCTTTGCCTTAGTCAACATCACAAAGATGCTCTCCTGCATTCCTGTTAAAAGACTTGCTTGGCTGGCATCCCTTCTGGCTCCAGATCCTGCCTGCTGTTTTACTACGCTCATCTCCCTGACATTTGGCTTGTCTGACTATCCGTTCCGGTTCCTGAACTCCTTTTTACTTTTATTATTAAACAAGTGTGATTTAACTGTACTTCTGTATCGGTCTGATTTCATGGTTTCTCACAGTAGGCGAAGGCCATGAATTCAAAAGATACAGTCAATCCACTCATCCAGATTGGATGAGCAAGATCACTGTATGGATCAGTTTGCCATGGCATTACAAATGCTCCTGAGTTGCACAGCTCACCTGGATTCTCCCACTGTGGCTGCTCCAGTCCAACCTATGTCGCAGGCTGTCCCTGCTGCTGCGCCAGTCTCTGTGCAGGCACCCACCTCGAGTATTACCTCTAAAAGAGTTATGTCTGGTTTCACTCCGCTTTCCCAGCGATTTGGGGCCGATTCAGTCCAATGCAAAGGGATTCCCAACCAGGTTGACATATACTTTGAGATGCTGCCCCAGGCATTTCTCACGGACAGAAGCAAAGTAGGTTTCATGATATCTTTGCTTTCTAAGAGAGCCTTGGCATGGGCAAACCCTCTATGGGAGTTGCAAAAACCTGTTGTCTTCAGTTACCCTGAGTTTGTGGTCTCCTTTAAAAGGGTATTTGACGTTCCCGCATGCTCTGCTTCTGCTGCCAAGTGCCTCATGTCCATCAAAAAGAGTATGAGAACTGTTGCCGACTACGCCATTGAATTCCGTACTCTGGTAGCAGAGGTTGCTTGGAACAATGAGGCCCTCATGGCTGCTTTTTCTCATGATTTCTCGGATTCCATCAAGAATGAGATAGCAGCCAGAGATATACCCACTGAGCTGGAGAAGTTGATCCCGTTTGCCATCCTCATTGACTCCAGACTCAGAGAAAGACTCTCTTTTAAGGAGCGCTTGCAGAAGCCTCCTGTACGTTTGCCTCCGAGCTTTGCTGTCCCACCCGGTGCCTCTCTCACCTCCCATGCCTCCTGGTACCGAGTCGGACAGTGAAGATGAACCCATGCACTTGGGCTTCACGCATCTCTCTGCAGATGAGAGAACCTTTAGGAGGAGGGAGAGATTGTGCCTTTATTGTGGCCAGGCAGGTCACTTTTTGAAGTCTTGTCCTACACGGACGACAGACCTTAGGTGGCATTGTTTCATTCCCAGTTATCCAGAAGGATAAGCCCCTGGTTTCGGTCACCCTTTCTTAGGCCAAGTTGTCCGTCCGTCTAGATATAGGCTCTAATTGACTCTGGGGCTGCAGGCCTGTTCATTGGTGGTGCCCTTGTATCGAAGCACTCGATTCCACTGCAGTTGCATGACACTCCACTTGCCATTGAGGCTCTTGATGGGAGACCCCTACAACCTGCCCATGGGACTCACGAGACAGTTCCGTTGTCCATGGCCGTAGGGGCTCTTCACCATGAGATAATCCAATTCCAAGTTATATCCTCACCAAATTTTCCTCTGGTTATTGGTTATCCTGGGTCACAGAGGCACAACCCCTCTTTTGATGGGCTCCGTGCTGAGGTTCTCTCCTGGTCACCACAATGCAGTAAGACATGCTTCCAGAAGGTAGCCAAGGCCCTGTGCACCTCTTCACTCTCCTCCCTGCCGGAGGAGTACCGCAATTTTAGCGATGTCTTCGACAAAGGTCAAGCCAGTAGTTTGCCTCCACACCGGCCATATGATTACGCAGTTGACCTTCAACCTGGTGCCATACCCCCTCTTGGCCGGGTTTACCCTTTGTCGGTCTTGGATGATAAGGCCATGGAGGAGTATGTTGCAGATGCACTTTCTTGAGGTTTCATCAGCTGGTGCTGGTTTCTTCTTTGTGAAGAAGAAGAGTGGTGAACTGAGACCTTGTATTGATTATAGGGGTCTCAATCATTTCACGATTAAGAATGCCTATCCAATTCCATTGATTACAAAGTTATTTGACTGCCTCAAGGGAGCAATGGTTTTCACAAAGCTTGATTTGAGATGGGCATACAATCTGGTGAGAATTACGGAGGGTGACGAGTGGAAAACTGTGTTTAATACCAGAACAGGCCATTATGAGTACCTCGTAATGCCTTTTGGCCTTTGTAACGCCCCGGCAGTTTTCCAGGAATTTATTAACGATGTCCTCCGAGATTTATTGCAGTTATGTGTGGTGGTTTATCTCAATGATATCCCCATATTTTCCAAGTCCCTGGAGAGCCACCACACAGATGGCTGTCGTGTGCTTCAGAAACTAAGAGAGAACAATCTCTATTGTAGAATGAAGAAGTGCGAGTTCCATCGTGAACAGGTTAAATTCCTGGGTTATGTCATTTCCACTGCTGGTTTTTCGCTGGACCCAGAGAAACTTTCAGCAGTCCTACAGTGGCCCTGAACCATGGGTAGGGATGAGCTTCGTGTTCGAGTCGAACCCATGTTCGACTCGAACATCGGCTGTTCGATCGTTCGCCGAATTGCGAACGATATGGGCCGTTCGCGCCAAATTCGTGTGGCGCGTCACGGCCCATAATTCACTGCGGCATTGCAGTGCATTGCTTGCTGATGATTGGCCAAGCATGCACTATGACCCGCATGCTTGGCCAATCACAGCGCCGCCTTAACAGAGAGACATAATTGGCCAAAGCCAAGGAGGCTTTGGCCAATTATGGCTCAGGAGATTTAGTACACGCCCCACACTATATAAGGCCGCCTGCACGGCGGCCCTGTGCAGTGTGTTCCGGTGTGCTTAGAGAGAGAGAGAGACAGTGTCATTTCATTTGAGTTAGCTAGATTAGGCAGGACAGTCAGTCAGTTAGCTGCACTTAAAGTGTATTGTGTATATATATGCATCCCAGGTGTTGCATATATATATATATATATATATATATATACACACTGTATTCAGTTTAGCTAGATCCGTTCCTGTTATCTTCTAGACTATTTACATTTAGTGCAGTGCGTCCTGCTCACAGTGTTCAGCTAGATCCGTTCCTGTTATATTCCTACTGACAGGCAGGCTTGTCTTGTTACAGTATTTTGAAGAAAATTACTGGTGTTCTTTTGATCCTATTAGTACCACAGTCAGGCAGCTAGACTATTTACATTTAGTGCAGTGCGTCCTGCTCACAGTGTTCAGCTAGATCCGTTCCTGTTATATTCCTACTGACAGGCAGGCTTGTCTTGTTACAGTATTTTGAAGAAAATTACTGGTGTTCTTTTGATCCTATTAGTACCACAGTCAGGCAGCTAGACTATTTACATTTAGTGCAGTGCGTCCTGCCCACAGTGTTCTGCTAAACCTACAAGTAAGTGGGGTGCGTCCTGCTCACAGTGTTCAGCTAAACCAACAAGTTAGTGGGGTGCGTCCACCTCACAGTGTTCAGCTAAACCTACAAGCTAGTGGGGTGCGTCCTGCTCACAGTGTTCAGCTAGATCCGTTTCTGTTATCTTCTTACTAACAGGCAGGCTTGTCTTGTTACAGTAAATACAGCTACCTGAAGAAAATTGCTGGTGTTCTTTTGATCCTATTAGTACCACAGTCAGGCAGCTAGACTATTTACAGTTAGTGCAGTGCGTCCTGCTCACAGTGTTCTGCTAAACCTACAAGTTAGTGGGGTGCGTCCTGCTCACAGTGTTCAGCTAAACCTACAAGTTAGTGGGGTGCGTCCACCTCACAGTGTTCAGCTAAACCTACAAGCTAGTGGGGTGCGTCCTGCTCACAGTGTTCAGCTAGATCCGTTTCTGTTATCTTCTTACTGACAGGCAGGCTTGTCTTGTTACAGTAAATACAGCTACCTAAAGAAAATTGCTGGTGTTCTTTTGATCCTATTAGTACCACAGTCAGGCAGCTAGACTATTTACAGTTAGTGCAGTGCGTCCTGCTCACAGTGTTCTGCTAAACCTACAAGTTAGTGGGGTGCGTCCTGCTCACAGTGTTCAGCTAAACCTACAAGTTAGTGGGGTGCGTCCACCTCACAGTGTTCAGCTAAACCTACAAGCTAGTGGGGTGCGTCCTGCTCACAGTGTTCAGCTAGATCCGTTTCTGTTATCTTATTACTGACAGGCAGGCTTGTCTTGTAACAGTAAATACAGCTACCTGAAGAAAATTGCTGGTGTTCTTTTGATCCTATTAGTACCACAGTCAGGCAGCTAGACTATTTACAGTTAGTGCAGTGCGTCCTGCTCACAGTGTTCTGCTAAACCTACAAGTTAGTGGGGTGCGTCCTGCTCACAGTGTTCAGCTAAACCTACAAGTTAGTGGGGTGCGTCCACCTCACAGTGTTCAGCTAAACCTACAAGCTAGTGGGGTGCGTCCTGCTCACAGTGTTCAGCTAGATCCGTTCCTGTTATCTTCTTACTGACAGGCAGGCTTGTCTTGTTACAGTATTTTAAAGAAAATTGCTGGTGCGTCCACCTCACAGTGTTCAGCTAAAGCTACCTGTAGAAGGTTGGTGGTGTTCTCATACTACAGGCAGGCAGTTGATTTTGCTAGCTGCAGTATCAGTACATATATATATATATATATATATATATATATATATATATATATATATATATATATATATATATATATATATATATCCCAGCTTAGTGCAGCTACAGGCCATTAGTATGTCTGGAAGGCCAAGAAGGAGAGGCAGACAGTCACAAGCCAATAAGAGAGGGCAAGCAGGCTCTGTGTCTAGTGCTGGTCGTGGAGACGGTGCATCCTCATCAGCACGTGGCCATGGGACACGCTTGGCCTTTTTTCGGCAGCTGGCCATGTTGAGCCGCAACATGCGGAAGACTTGGTCGAGTGGATGACCAAGCCGTCCTCATCCTCCTCATCCTCTCTCACCTATGCCCAGGGTACTTTGTCTGGCAAAGCAGCGGCCTCTTCCCTTGGCTCAATGTCATCAGTGACTCCTTCCCTAGCCCCACCATGTCCTCCTGAGGAGTCCCTCGAACTGTTTGACCACAGTGTTGGGTACATGCTCCAGGAGGATGCCCAGCGTTTGGAAGGCTCTGATGATGATACTGAGCTCGATGAAGGCAGTAACACGAGCACGGACAGAGGGGGTGCCCAAGAAGGACAGCAATCTGGCAGTCATGCTCCCCCTGCTGCAGCATACTGCCAGGTTTGCTCCAGTGATGAGGAGGGAGGGGATGATGAGGTCACTGACTCAACGTGGGTGCCTGATAGGAGAGAGGAGGAGGAGGAGGAGGAGGAGGAGGAGGAGGAGGCGGCACATCACCAACGAGGCAGGATGCCCTCCAGGGGCCAGCCTAAGGGCAGCACATTGACTGCATCACACCCCAAAGCTCCACATGTGCAGGGCGCTGCAGTCTCTGCGCGTTATTCAAAAAGTTCTTTGGTGTGGGCCTTTTTTGAGACGAGTGCATCAGATCGCACCGCTGCTATTTGCAACATATGTCTCAAGCGTATCTCGCGTGGCCAAAACATCTCCCGCTTGGGTACCACATGCTTGACCAGACATATGTTGACCTGCCATGCAGTTCGTTGGCAAGCGTATCTAAAAGACCCACACCAAAGAACAAAGAGGACCTCTGCTTGCTCCTCATCAGCTGAGATTTCCAACCCCACTAGACCTTCAGTCCTCTCTGAGACCTGCACTGAGAGGAATGAAGGTGTAGAATTAGGTGTGTCACAGCCACGTACTTGTGGGCAATCTGATTTTGGTACACCGACGTCAGATTGTACCAGGCAAATTTCCCTGCCCCAGCTGCTGCACCGCCGAAAGAAGTTTGCTCCCAGCCATCCACATGCCCAACGGTTGAATGCTAGCTTGGCAAAATTGCTAGCACTTCAACTGCTGCCTTTTCAGTTGGTAGACTCTGCCCCCTTCCGTGAGTTTGTGGAATGTGCGGTTCCTCAGTGGCAGGTACCCAAACGCCACTTTTTCTCACGGAAGGCAATTCCGGCTCTCTACCAGCATGTGGAAGGCAATGTCCATGCCTCGCTGGACAGGGCGGTCAGCGGTAAGGTGCATATTGCCGCTGACTCATGGTCCAGCAGGCATGGACAGGGACGTTACCTAAGTTTCACGGCGCATTGGGTGACTCTGCTGGCAGCTGGGAAGGATGCAGGACAAGGTGCAGTAGTGTTGGAGGTTGTTCCGCCACCACGCCTCCAAAATGCTAATGATTGTGACACACCTCTCTCCTCCACCCCCTCCTCTTCTTCTTCCTCCATGGCCTCTTCCTCGGAACCAGCGGTGCTCCGTAGTCGTTCAAGGGGCTACGCAAGTACGCAGGCCAAAAGATGCCATGCGGTGCTTGAGCTGGTGTGCTTGGGGGACAGGAGCCACACTGGGGCAGAGGTTCTGTCAGCTCTGCAGGGGCAGGTTCAGAGGTGGTTGACGCCACGCCAACTTAAGGCAGGAATGGTGGTTTGCGACAATGGCACCAACCTCCTCTCTGCCCTCCGACAGGGACAAATGACCCATGTGCCCTGTTTGGCTCACGTCTTTAACTTGGTGGTGCAGCGGTTCTTGGGCAGGTACCCGGGCTTACAGGATGTCCTGAGGCAGGCCAGGAAAGTCTGTGTGCATTTCCGCCGGTCATATAATGCCAGTGCTCGGCTGACGGACCTCCAAAAGGAGTTTAACCTGCCCAAGAACCGCCTAATCTGTGACATGCCCACCAGGTGGAACTCAACGTTGGCCATGCTGCAGCGGCTGCACACGCAGCAGAGGGCCATCAATGAGTACCTGTGCGACTATGGCACCAGGACAGGGTCAGGGGAGCTTGGTTTTTTTTCCCCACGCCAGTGGGCCATGATCAGGGATGCATGCACTGTCCTGTCACCATTTGAGGAGGCCACGAGGATGGTGAGCAGTGACAGTGCATGCATCAGTGACACTGTCCCCCTTGTCCACCTGTTGGAGCACACGCTGCGTGGAATAATGGACAGGGCACTTGAGGCAGAACAGAGGCAGGAAGAGGAGGACTTCCTTAGCTCTCAAGGCCCCCTTTATCCAGACAGTGTTCCTGCGTGCCCGCCGATCACACAGGAAGAGGACGAGGAGGAAGAGGAGGAGGAGGAGGAGGAAGATTGTGTCAGTATGGAGGTGGAGCCTGGCACTCAGCATCAGCAGCAGTCTTTAAGGGATCAGTCCCAAGAAACACATGGACTTGTACGTGGCTGGGAGGAGGTGGCTGCGGACCATGTCGTCCTTAGTGACCCAGAGGACTCCGGACCGAATGCCTCAGCAAACCTACGCTGCATGGCCTCCCTGATCCTGCAAAGCCTGCGTAAGGATCCTCGTATTCATGGTATCAAGAAGAAGGACCAATACTGGCTGGCAACCCTCCTTGATCCACGTTACAAGGGTAAGGTTGCGGACCTTATCTTGCCATCGCAGAGGGAGCAGAGGATGAAACATCTTCGGGAGGCCTTGCAGAAAGGTCTGTGCAACGCGTTCCCAGAGACTGGGAGGTTACAAACTCCTGTTTCTGGACAACGTGTTGCTGAGGCTTCGGTCAGTCAAAGAAGGAGCGGTGGAGAAGGTGGCCGTCTGACCGATGCGTTCAGACAATTTTTTGGTCCGCAGCCCCAAGGTATGATCGGTTCCAGCAACCATCGCCATCGTCTGTTTTACATGGTGCAGGAATACCTAGGGGCAAGATCAGACTTGGACACCTTTCCCACCGAAAATCCTCTGGGTTACTGGGTCTTGAGGATGGATCACTGGCCAGAGCTTGCACAGTATGCAATTGAGCTACTGGCCTGTCCTGCATCCAGCGTTCTTTCGGAACGCACATTCAGTGCTGCTGGAGGCGTGGTAACCGATCACAGGGTGCGTCTGTCCACTGACTCGGTCGATCGACTGACCTTCATAAAAATGAATGAGTCTTGGAACACCACCAGCTACCAAGCACCTGATGCTGATGTAACCGAATAATTTTTTTTGAAATCTCAGATCCCTTCAAAGACTGCCTATGCTGATGCTGAGTGACTATCCCTGAGTAATTATCCTCTTCCTCCTCAATCATCACGCTGATAGCTTGTAAGAACATTTTTGGTTCTGGGTGCCACCACCAGTGCCTAAGGCCCAATTTTTCAGCCCCTGTTTAACAGGGGCGTGTAATTACGATTTTTGATGTAATACTTTGCAGCAGGGCTCGTTCCTGCATTCCAACTAGAGTGTCTGTGAGGGGTTGCAGTGTTGTGGCACCAGCACCAGTGCCTAAGGCCCAATTTTTCAGCCCTTGTTTAACAGGGGCGTGTAATTACAATTTTTGATGCAATACTTTGCAGCAGGGCTCGTTCCTGCATTCCAACTAGAGTGTCTGTGAGGGGTTGCAGTGTTGTGGCACCAGCACCAGTGCCTAAGGCCTAATTTTTCAGCTCCTGTTCAACAGGGGCATGCAATTACAATTCTTGATCTAATATTTCACAGCAGAGCCCTGTGAGGGCTTACAGTGTTGTGGCCACAGCAACACCTAAGGCCCAAATTTCTGCTGAGTATATAGGGCAGGACCCTACTTTCAAACAACTAACTTACAAACGACTCCTACTTGCAAACGGAAGGAGACAACAGGAAGTGAAATCTACCCCTAGGAAGGGAAATTCTCTCCTGTAAGAGTTAATATGGGAAAAACATTTCTCCTTTCCACTGATGCTTTCCAATCCATTGGGACAAAAAGTGAGGTGAAATCTTCTGAAGAGGAAGAAAGACAGCAAAACAAACGTCACAGGGGTGATAACCCTTCCATATGTTTTCCAAAAAGCTTAAAAAAAGATTTTTTGGCTGGAGCTAAACACGTTAAAAATGTACCCGTTCAAAATTACAAAGAGATTCTACTTAACAACAAACCTACAGCCTGTATACTGCTGTTCAGAGTATATAGGGCCTGGTGGCCCCACACCTTTCCTTATTTTAATTTGGGTGCGGGGTTCCCCTTAATATCCATACAAGACCCAAAGGGCCTGGTAATGGACTGGGGGGTACCCATGCCGTTTGTCTCACTGATTTTCATCCATATTGCCAGGACCCGACATTACATTAAACCCGCAAGCAGTTTTAAATGAGATTTTTTCCTTTAAAAATGACATTTGGTGCAGGGACTGTTCTAAACACGGGAAACACGCGTCACTTTACAGGCATACTATAGACACCCCTCAGGTACGATATTTAAAGGAATATTTCACTTTTATTTTTTTACTTTAAGCATCATTAAAATCACTGCTCCCGAAAAAACGGCCGTTTTTAAAAGTTTTTTTTGCATTGATACATGTCCCCTGGGGTAGGACCCGGGTCCCCAAACCCTTTTTAGGACAATACCATGCAAATTAGCCTTTAAAATGAGCACTTTTGATTTCGAACGTTCGAGTCCCATAGACGTCAATGGGGTTCTAACGTTCGTGCGAACTTTCGGTCCGTTCGCAGGTTCTGGTGCGAACCGAACCGGGGGGTGTTCGGCTCATCCCTAACCATGGGTTTACGTCCTCTGCAGCGTTTCCTGGGCTTTGCCAACTATTATCGGAAGTTTAGAGGGAGGTGGTTGGGTAGTCCTCAGTGTAATACAGCACCTCATCCCAATACTGAAAAGATGTATATGGGGGGGGGGGGGATTGCAAGGATTATAGCGGTGCCAAAAAATACACAAATTAACTTAGATAAAAAACATGAACATTTTATTAGGAAAATTCATAAAAAAGACAAAGAGGTGTGCAATTATAGTTTCAGACAGTTAAAAACATTTGTAGCGGCATATTACGGGAATCAGCCAAAAGGATGTGGCGGCCAGTTCCGTAGACATATATAATGAAAGTCCTACATGTTTCGCCGGATACGGCTTCTTCAGGGACAGGTGTTTATGTCTGAAAGCGCTACTATACAATCTATGAGACAAAATGTTTGACAATCAATACCAATTATAACATAGTTAATCACAAATTACATCCAGTATCTATAAACCAAAAAAGTGAAAATAAGCAAACAATTTATTATATTTGCGGGCTGTCATGCATGAACCCTCACGCATATGCCTGAAATGTACCAACGGAGCACTACACCCCACTGAGAGAGGAAGCAGACATCCCCTCCCCCCGCCCCCCGCCAGGCTGGAAAACCCGCAAGATGGAAAAGGAAAGCTACCTGTACGTCACCAGGGATGGACACAGGGAACCTCCGAAGCAGCCACCCGAGCTCGGGGTACAATGAGAGGCTGCAGGGGGCAAAGAGGAGGACCTGGCAAGATTTATATTCTATAGAGAAAGGGAGACGAGTGTGATGATTATAATGAGTCCCCAAATATGGGACATAAAAATGTATAGACCCATAGTAAAGTTGAAAGGTATTTGAATACTTACAATTTTTGTATTAGAGAAATTATATATAGGACATGGGAACACACTGAATTTGTGACGTGGCAATTACTTCTTATCACAAGTAGGGTCCAAATATAGAATACCTATGAGTAACAAACATAAAAACGAAAGAGGGAAGAGAAAATTGGATGTTCAAGTGCATAAGCATATATGTGCCCAGCAGCAGTGTGTTAGAAAGATATGAGTATTGGGGGCTAATACAGGACAAGGTATGCAGCACTTACCAAAAAGAGTAACGCAATAATAAATCGGATGATAGACCTGGAGTTACATCCGTCTGTATTGCTGCATTTGGAGTACTAGATGGATAAACAGACATGTAAGATAACAAGCCAGTAGATGTCTTGATAGACATCCATCTGTGTATGAAATGTAAGACATACCAGGTAAAGATGTTAAAGGTAAATCCATGTCCTAGAAGTCCCTGGGCGCTGGTACGGCCTGGGAAGCCGGCGCTCTTATGCCCCCCAACACACGTGCGGCGTCTGACGTCACCGCACGTGTGAGCGGACAGAGGGACCACTGCGCATGCGCAACTCGCTACTGTCTACGGGCCTACAAGGTCCAGAAGGCAGTGCAGGAGTGTCAAAGGTGACGTATAAGCTTACGTCACTGACACTAGCGCTGTACTGAAGGGCCGGTGACGGCCGTTCAGTACACTGGAGGTGGAAGAATCAACCGATCCCAGGATGCCGTGGCTCGGGGCGGGCAATTGCAATTAGCAATGCCCTTGGGTGTCCATACAGCCCGAGTACCCATAAGGGCTTAGGCAGCAGCGCCGGAGGGACCGGGCGCCATCCAACTGGCTCCCCACGGCAGCCAGATGCAGGAATCACAATTGCCAACCCGGCAAGAAATTGAGAGAGGGGGGGGCGCCCCCCAGGGGCGTGCAAGAACATCTGAGGACATCCCAGGGATAATGGGAGCGGGTGGAAACAAGCTGGAGACCTGTGGGTAGTGGCCCGCACACCATGGGCACAGAATGAAGGGGGAAAGAGGCCAGGTCAGCAGCGTGTATCCTAAAAAGACAGGCATGACAGCTAGCAAATTGCAAAAATATATACATAAATACAACATGATGTATAAAGCAATTACTGTGAAATTATAATTCAAAAAAGGGTTATGAATATGCAACAAAAAGAAAAATACAAATGATATAACTGAAATATTAGTAAAGGGTATACATTTTACATCAGTATCAAATAACAATAAATGAAGCTATATCCTAATCGACCAGGGTCGGCCCTCAATGTGGAGAATGTTGGTGAAGGGAGGAACGCCTTACACGAATATGTATAAAGATAGCCACATAAGCGATCATATTACAAAAATGACTTAAAACTGATATATTCATTGAGTCCTGGGTGTCGCGTGGCATCCAGGATATGTATCCATTTGGTTTCTAGTTGTAATAGTTTTTGGTCAATGTCACCACCTCTAGCATGTATAGGAACATGTTCAAGGGCTGTAAAACATACAACATGAGAATCAAAATTGTGGTGGTCCGCTATATGACGATTAATCGAGGTGGATGTCTTATGTTTATACAGAGGTTTAATGTGGTCGCGAATACGTACATTAAATGCACGTTTGGTTTTTCCAACATAGTAACTGCCACAAATACATGTAGCCAGATATACTATGCCTATAGATTGACAGGTGACCTTGTGTTTGATTTTATGAAGTTGGCCATTTGGTAGCAGAGATTCACGTGCGTCATAGATGTAATCACACATATCGCAATTTCCGCAGGGAAATGTGCCAAAGGTTGTCAATGTGAGATCAGATTTAGGTGCATGGTGACTAGTTATGATTTTATCTCTGAGTGATGGAGAGCGTCGATAGGTAATTTGGGGCTCGGATTTAATATATTTTTTGATGGTGTTGTCGGCAGTGAGCAAAGGCCAGAACTTCCTGAGGATATCCCTGACCTCACTGTAATGCTGTGAGAATTCAGTTATCACGCGGACGGGTTGAGGATCGTCCTTGTTTTTATTCGAGTAAATTAGTTTGTTCCTATCGAGTTTCTTAACTTTGTTGAAAGCTTGTTTCAACAACCTATGGCTGTATCCTCTTCTTTTCAGTCTCTCATACAAATCTTGAGAGGCTGCGAAGAAATCTTTGTCGTGCGAGCAATTACGTTTGATGCGAAGATACTGGCTATATGGGATACTATTAAGAAGTGGTTTTGGATGAGCGCTTTTGGCATGAAGGATAGTATTTCCAGATGTATCCTTGCGGTATAGGGCTGAAGAAAGATTGCCTTCCGAATCCAGCTGGATCTCCAGATCTAGGAAGGCAATCCTCTTCTGGCTACATTCCATCGTAAATTTTAGGTTGTATGAATTGATTCTAAGGGTATCAACAAATTTAAGGAGATGTTCGTGAGTGCCAGACCAGAAAAAAATCACATCGTCGATATACCTGTGCCACGATACAACGTGGCACAGGAAATCAGCGAGATCAGTATTGCCAAACAGTTCCCTTTCCCACCCCCCCAGGTACAAGTTGGCGTAGGATGGTGCACACTTGGTGCCCATAGCTACACCTTGTACCTGGAGGAAGTGGGAAGAGCCGAACATGAAATGATTTTTTGTCAAAATAAAGTTCAAAAGGTCAATGACAAAATGGCCATAGGCCTCAAATTTGGGTCCTCTTTCTTGTAAAAAGTTTGAAATTACTCTAATACCGTTGTTATGAGGTATGGCGTTGTAAAGACTCTCCACATCTAACGCCACCATCCAAACATCGGATGGGAGGTGTAGATCTGCCAAAGTACGGAGTAGGTGTATAGTATCCTTGACATAGGAGGGAAGGGCCACAACATGTGGACTCAGATACTTATCCACTAAAGCACTAGCGTTCTCAGTGAGACTTAAACACCCTGACACAATGGGACGGCCAGGGGGACATTTGAGAGATTTGTGAAGTTTTGGCAGGGCGTAGAAAGTGGGTATTCTGGGGTCTTTTACGTTTAGGAATTTCCAAGTGTTAGCATCAATGGTCCCTTTTTGGAAGGCCGAAAAAATAAGTTCATAGTATTCAGTAGCAAAATTGTCTATAAGTGATCGTGAAATGGGTCGATACCACTCTTTATTGTCCAGGATGTTGCGGCACATGGATTCATATGCCGCAACATCCATAACAACCACATTGCCACCCTTATCAGCTGGTTTTATAACCAGCCCTGGGTGGTTTTGTAGCGATTTGATGGCTTGTTTTTGGGCAATGGATAAATTAGAGGGATATATCGTAGAAAAGTCATGTTGTTTGATAGCGCTTGTAATTTGTTCCACGAACGCCCAAATGTTAGGGTTCGTTGAAAGATTAGGGAAGGATCTAGATTTAGGTTTGAACGAGGATGGAGGGGGGAAGGAGACACCGGAAGCGACAATGCCTTCACTGTCCCAGTGTGACTGGCATTCGTCTTCGGTTCCGCCCTCCTCCAGGAGAGTAAGTAAATCCTCAATGGCTTGAATTTCGGCCAAGGTGGGGGCAATATTTTCAAATGATGGCTCTATAGTTGGAGCTTTTAAAGGTTTATCAAAAATGACTTTATACATTAATTTTCTTGCAAAAAGGTGAACGTCCTTGATGAATTGGAATTTGTTAAACTCAGCAGAGGGGCAAAAGGTAAGGCCTAATTGAAGTACCTTAGTTTGTTGTTTAGTTAAAGGGAATGATGACAAGTTAACAACATCTAAGTTGTGAGTACATTGTGGTTGGGGGTTTTTTGATGCTAAGGTTGGGGACTCTGTGCCGGATCCCTTTAACTAAACAACAAACTAAGGTACTTCAATTAGGCCTTACCTTTTGCCCCTCTGCTGAGTTTAACAAATTCCAATTCATCAAGGACGTTCACCTTTTTGCAAGAAAATTAATGTATAAAGTCATTTTTGATAAACCTTTAAAAGCTCCAACTATAGAGCCATCATTTGAAAATATTGCCCCCACCTTGGCCGAAATTCAAGCCATTGAGGATTTACTTACTCTCCTGGAGGAGGGCGGAACCGAAGACGAATGCCAGTCACACTGGGACAGTGAAGGCATTGTCGCTTCCGGTGTCTCCTTCCCCCCTCCATCCTCGTTCAAACCTAAATCTAGATCCTTCCCTAATCTTTCAACGAACCCTAACATTTGGGCGTTCGTGGAACAAATTACAAGCGCTATCAAACAACATGACTTTTCTACGATATATCCCTCTAATTTATCCATTGCCCAAAAACAAGCCATCAAATCGCTACAAAACCACCCAGGGCTGGTTATAAAACCAGCTGATAAGGGTGGCAATGTGGTTGTTATGGATGTTGCGGCATATGAATCCATGTGCCGCAACATCCTGGACAATAAAGAGTGGTATCGACCCATTTCACGATCACTTATAGACAATTTTGCTACTGAATACTATGAACTTATTTTTTCGGCCTTCCAAAAAGGGACCATTGATGCTAACACTTGGAAATTCCTAAACGTAAAAGACCCCAGAATACCCACTTTCTACGCCCTGCCAAAACTTCACAAATCTCTCAAATGTCCCCCTGGCCGTCCCATTGTGTCAGGGTGTTTAAGTCTCACTGAGAACGCTAGTGCTTTAGTGGATAAGTATCTGAGTCCACATGTTGTGGCCCTTCCCTCCTATGTCAAGGATACTATACACCTACTCCGTACTTTGGCAGATCTACACCTCCCATTCGATGTTTGGATGGTGGCGTTAGATGTGGAGAGTCTTTACAACGCCATACCTCATAACAACGGTATTAGAGTAATTTCAAACTTTTTACAAGAAAGAGGACCCAAATTTGAGGCCTATGGCCATTTTGTCATTGACCTTTTGAACTTTATTTTGACAAAAAATCATTTCATGTTCGGCTCTTCCCACTTCCTCCAGGTACAAGGTGTAGCTATGGGCACCAAGTGTGCACCATCCTACGCCAACTTGTACCTGGGGGGGTGGGAAAGGGAACTGTTTGGCAATACTGATCTCGCTGATTTCCTGTGCCACGTTGTATCGTGGCACAGGTATATCGACAATGTGATTTTTTTCTGGTCTGGCACTCACGAACATCTCCTTAAATTTATTGATACCCTTAGAATCAATTCATACAACCTAAAATTTACGATGGAATGTAGCCAGAAGAGGATTGCCTTCCTAGATCTGGAGATCCAGCTGGATTCGGAAGGCAATCTTTCTTCAGCCCTATACCGCAAGGATACATCTGGAAATACTATCCTTCATGCCAAAAGCGCTCATCCAAAACCACTTCTTAATAGTATCCCATATAGCCAGTATCTTCGCATCAAACGTAATTGCTCGCACGACAAAGATTTCTTCGCAGCCTCTCAAGATTTGTATGAGAGACTGAAAAGAAGAGGATACAGCCATAGGTTGTTGAAACAAGCTTTCAACAAAGTTAAGAAACTCGATAGGAACAAACTAATTTACTCGAATAAAAACAAGGACGATCCTCAACCCGTCCGCGTGATAACTGAATTCTCAAAGCATTACAGTGAGGTCAGGGATATCCTCAGGAAGTTCTGGCCTTTGCTCACTGCCGACAACACCATCAAAAAATATATTAAATCCGAGCCCCAAATTACCTATCGACGCTCTCCATCACTCAGAGATAAAATCATAACTAGTCACCATGCACCTAAATCTGATCTCACATTGACAACCTTTGGCACATTTCCCTGCGGAAATTGCGATATGTGTGATTACATTTATGACGCACGTGAATCTCTGCTACCAAATGGCCAACTTCATAAAATCAAACACAAGGTCACCTGTCAATCTATAGGCATAGTATATCTGGCTACATGTATTTGTGGCAGTTACTATGTTGGAAAAACCAAACGTGCATTTAATGTACGTATTCGCGACCACATTAAACCTCTGTATAAACATAAGACATCCACCTCGATTAATCGTCATATAGCGGACCACCACAATTTTGATTCTCATGTTGTATGTTTTACAGCCCTTGAACATGTTCCTATACATGCTAGAGGTGGTGACATTGACCAAAAACTATTACAACTAGAAACCAAATGGATACATATCCTGGATGCCACGCGACACCCAGGACTCAATGAATATATCAGTTTTAAGTCATTTTTGTAATATGATCGCTTATGTGGCTATCTTTATACATATTCGTGTAAGGCGTTCCTCCCTTCACCAACATTCTCCACATTGAGGGCCGACCCTGGTCGATTAGGATATAGCTTCATTTATTGTTATTTGATACTGATGTAAAATGTATACCCTTTACTAATATTTCAGTTATATCATTTGTATTTTTCTTTTTGTTGCATATTCATAACCCTTTTTTGAATTATAATTTCACAGTAATTGCTTTATACATCATGTTGTATTTATGTATATATTTTTGCAATTTGCTAGCTGTCATGCCTGTCTTTTTAGGATACACGCTGCTGACCTGGCCTCTTTCCCCCTTCATTCTGTGCCCATGGTGTGCGGGCCACTACCCACAGGTCTCCAGCTTGTTTCCACCCGCTCCCATTATCCCTGGGATGTCCTCGGATGTTCTTGCACGCCCCTGGGGGGCGCCCCCCCCTCTCTCAATTTCTTGCCGGGTTGGCAATTGTGATTCCTGCATCTGGCTGCCGTGGGGAGCCAGTTGGATGGCGCCCGGTCCCTCCGGCGCTGCTGCCTAAGCCCTTATGGGTACTCGGGCTGTATGGACACCCAAGGGCATTGCTAATTGCAATTGCCCGCCCCGAGCCACGGCATCCTGGGATCGGTTGATTCTTCCACCTCCAGTGTACTGAACGGCCGTCACCGGCCCTTCAGTACAGCGCTAGTGTCAGTGACGTAAGCTTATACGTCACCTTTGACACTCCTGCACTGCCTTCTGGACCTTGTAGGCCCGTAGACAGTAGCGAGTTGCGCATGCGCAGTGGTCCCTCTGTCCGCTCACACGTGCGGTGACGTCAGACGCCGCACGTGTGTTGGGGGGCATAAGAGCGCCGGCTTCCCAGGCCGTACCAGCGCCCAGGGACTTCTAGGACATGGATTTACCTTTAACATCTTTACCTGGTATGTCTTACATTTCATACACAGATGGATGTCTATCAAGACATCTACTGGCTTGTTATCTTACATGTCTGTTTATCCATCTAGTACTCCAAATGCAGCAATACAGACGGATGTAACTCCAGGTCTATCATCCGATTTATTATTGCGTTACTCTTTTTGGTAAGTGCTGCATACCTTGTCCTGTATTAGCCCCCAATACTCATATCTTTCTAACACACTGCTGCTGGGCACATATATGCTTATGCACTTGAACATCCAATTTTCTCTTCCCTCTTTCGTTTTTATGTTTGTTACTCATAGGTATTCTATATTTGGACCCTACTTGTGATAAGAAGTAATTGCCACGTCACAAATTCAGTGTGTTCCCATGTCCTATATATAATTTCTCTAATACAAAAATTGTAAGTATTCAAATACCTTTCAACTTTACTATGGGTCTATACATTTTTATGTCCCATATTTGGGGACTCATTATAATCATCACACTCGTCTCCCTTTCTCTATAGAATATAAATCTTGCCAGGTCCTCCTCTTTGCCCCCTGCAGCCTCTCATTGTACCCCGAGCTCGGGTGGCTGCTTCGGAGGTTCCCTGTGTCCATCCCTGGTGACGTACAGGTAGCTTTCCTTTTCCATCTTGCGGGTTTTCCAGCCTGGCGGGGGGCGGGGGGAGGGGATGTCTGCTTCCTCTCTCAGTGGGGTGTAGTGCTCCGTTGGTACATTTCAGGCATATGCGTGAGGGTTCATGCATGACAGCCCGCAAATATAATAAATTGTTTGCTTATTTTCACTTTTTTGGTTTATAGATACTGGATGTAATTTGTGATTAACTATGTTATAATTGGTATTGATTGTCAAACATTTTGTCTCATAGATTGTATAGTAGCGCTTTCAGACATAAACACCTGTCCCTGAAGAAGCCGTATCCGGCGAAACATGTAGGACTTTCATTATATATGTCTACGGAACTGGCCGCCACATCCTTTTGGCTGATTCCCGTAATATGCCGCTACAAATGTTTTTAACTGTCTGAAACTATAATTGCACACCTCTTTGTCTTTTTTATGAATTTTCCTAATAAAATGTTCATGTTTTTTATCTAAGTTAATTTGTGTATTTTTTGGCACCGCTATAATCCTTGCAATCCCCCCCCCCCCCATATACATATTATCGGAAGTTTATTCGTAACTTCTCATCTCTGGTCAAGCACCTGATTGATATGACCAGAAAGGACGGTAACCCATAGAGTTGGTCTCCAGAGTTCGTTAAGGCCTTTGAGAGTCTCAAGGCTGCCTTTGTTTCTGCTCCTCTGTTGGCACATCCTGATCCTACGTTACCTTTTATCCTTGAGGTTGATGCTTCTGAGACTGGTGTTGTTGCCCTTCTGTCTCAACGTCCTACCTCTGAGCGCACCTTGCATCCTTGTGGCTGCTTTTCCAAGAAATTTTCACCTGCGGAGTGCAATTACGAGATTGGTGACAGAGAGCTGTTGGCGATCATTTTAGCCCTGAAAGAATGGAGACATCTCCTCGAAAGTACCACTGTGCCGCTTCTCATTCTTACTGACCATAAGAATCTCACATTCTTGTCTGAGGCTGAACTCCTTTCTTCCAGAAGGGCGTGGTGGGCTCTTTTCTTGTCAAGTTTCAATTACATTGTCTCATTCTTACCCGGTACTAAGAATGTAAGGGCTGACGCTTTGTCACAACAATTTTTCTCCACTTCCAAGATGGAATCGGTTCTGTTTCCTGTGATTTCTCCTGATCGTATTCTGGCTATGATTCGCACCAGTCTCACTTCTCCTTTGGGTGACAAAATTCTTGCCACTCAGTCCATGCTCCTCCTGAGAAACCTTGTGATCGCTGCTTTGTCTCAGAGAGTCTCCGTACTGCTGTGCTCCAGACTTACCATTCTTCCAAGGCTGCTGGAAACCCTGGGAAGAATTAAAACTTTTTTGCCATTTCCCAACAATTCTGGTGGCCTAGTCTACGTGCTGATGTAACCGCCTTCGTAGCTACCTGTTCCATGTGTGCTCAGAGTAAGACTCCACGACACCTTCCAGTGGGCCTCCTACAACCCATACCCAATGGAGAGAGTCCCTGGACCCACCTGTCTATGGATTTCATTGTGGAGTTACCAGGACAACACAGTTATCCTTATGGTGGTTGACCGGTTCTCAAGGATGTGTCATTGTATTCCACTAAAAAAATTGCCCACTTCTAAGGAACTGGCTTCCATTTTTGCTCTGGAGATCTTTTGCTTACATGGGCTAACCAAGGTGATTGTCTCGGACAGGGGTAGTCAGTTTGTGTCCCGGTTCTGGCGAGCCTTTTGTGCACAGTTGGGAGTTCAGTTTGCTTTCTCCTCTGCATATCACCCGCAGTCTAATGGGGCCTCAGAACGAGCCAATCAGTTCTTGGAGCAATTCCTATGTTGCTATATTTCTGACCATCATAACAACTAGTCAGACCTATTACCGTGGGCAGAGTTTGCTCACAACAGTGCCTTAAATTCTGCTTCCCGATTGTCCCCGTTTATGGCAAATTGTGGCTTCCAACATTCCATTTTGCCTGACTCGTTTGTTCCGAAGAGCTTTCCTGCATTAGGGGAGCATCTCCGTGGTCTTCATTCCACTTGGGCACAAGTCCAGGAGGCTTTGCAACATGCTAATGATAGGTACAGACTCCATGCTGACCACAGACGCCTGCCTTCGCCCTCCTACCAGGTTGGGGACAGGGTCTGGCTGTCATCTCATAACCTCTGACTTCATGTTCCCTCACTGAAGTATGCATCTCGGTTTATTGAGCTTTTCCGTATTCTTCGCAAGATTAACCCAGTGGCTTACACATTAGACCTTTCTTCTAATATGCATATTTCGAAAGTATTTAATGTCTCCTTATTAAAACCTTTGGTCTGCAACCACTTTACCACCTCAGTACCATGTCCTCAACCTGTACAGGTTGAGAACCATGAGGAGTATGAAGTACCGTCCATTGTTGACTCCCGTAGGTTCCGTCGGTGCAAGAACGGTCCGGAGGAACGCTCTTGGGTCTCATCCTCAGATGTACATGCCCCTGTCCTCCGCAATGATTTTCATAGACATTTTCCCCTCAAGCCTGGTGGTCCTCCGAGGGGGAGGGGTCGTTAAGGGGGGGTACTGTCAAGGTTGGGCTCAGCCCTTCCTTCTCTGAGTTGGCCGCTCAGCTATCAGCTAATTGCCAGCTACTATCTCTCCACAGTTACAAAGCTGCTGATGATATCCTGCTCGTCAGTCCTGCCTACTTAAGCCGTCCAGCCCAGAGGACCTCTGCCTTTGCCTTAGTCAACATCACAGAGACGATCTCCTGCATTCCTGTTAAAAGACTTGTTTGGCTGACATCCCTTCTGGCTCCAGATCCTGCTTGCTGTTTTACTACGCTCATCTCCAGCTCCATGACGTTTGGCTTGTCTGACTATCCGTTCCGATTCCTGAACTCTGACTATGTTTTGACTACCTTTGTTCTATTTACTTTTATCATTAAACAAGTGTGATTTAACTGTACTTCTGTCTCAGTCTGATTTCATGATTTCTGACACTTACTTTAAATTGAGGAAGACATCTCTGGATTATACTTGGGGGATCCTGCAAAGCATGTTATACTTAGACCCCAGAGGTGGTTCAGCTGCTTTTGTAGACCAAACTTGATTGTGTGGTCACACACCTTGATGTGAGCAGAGACACACAGGGGGAAACACATGTGTGAAGTCACTGTTCTTATTACCTGGATCATCACCACAGAGTCACCTTATGGGACATTATTTTTCAATATTAACCATTTTCACTGTGGACTTGCTGAAAATAAGAATTTTTGATATTTTGATGTTAATTCGAAGAACATTAGGATAGCATTAAAAGTATACCTTCTGGATCCTGTGGTGTACAACTTGCTGTGTTTTGCTTACTGCATCATATTCAGGCAGGTGCTTGTAGATGATGGATGTGAGAAACATCTTTTGCCGCGTACACACTATCGGGATTTTGGTCGGAAAAAGATATGATGGCTTTTCCGACGGGATTTCGCTCCAGCTTGCCTTGCATACACACGTTCACACAAAAGTTCGCTGAACTTTCGACCGTCAAGAACGTGGTGACGTACAACACTACGACAAGCCGAGAAAATGAAGTTTAATGCTTCTGAGCATGCATTAAATTGTTTCGGAGCATCCGTAGGAATTTTGCGCGTCGGAATTACTACAGACGATCGCATTTTTGGGTAGGAACTTTTTCCAACCGAAAAATTGAGAACATGCTATCAACCTTTTGCTGGCTGGAATTCAGCCAGCAAAAGTCCGATGGAGCATACACACGGTCGCATTTTCCGACCAAAAGCTCTTATCAGTCTTTTGCTGGCCAAATTTCCGATCGTGTGTACGTGGCATTAGTAGTATTAACAATTTTAACATAAAAAATTTTGTGTGAGAAAATGAGTGTTAAAACATCTCAAATAGGGTAACCAGGTTACAAAAAGGCAATTAGTTGCAAAAAATTTGAAGAATTGAGCAAGTAGGCTTTTCCCCCAAATTATTTTCAATTATATTCCTTAAGTGTACCCTAATGCCCCGTACACACGGTCGGATTTTCCGATGGAAAATGTTCGATGGGAGCTTGTTGTCAGAAATTCTGATCGCGTGTAGGCTCCATCGGACATTTTCCATCGGAATTTCTGTCACACAATATTTGAGATCTGGATCTCAAATTTTCCGACAACAAAATCCGTTGTCATAAATTCTGATCGGGTGTACACAATTCCGACGCACAAAGTTCCACACATGCTTGGAATCAAGCAGAAGCGCCGCACTGGCTATTGAACTTAATTTTTCTCGGCTCGTCATACGTGTTGTATGTCACTGCGTTCTTGACGTTCGGAATTTCCGACAACATTTGTGTGACTGTGTGTATGCAAGACAAGTTTGAGCCAACATCCGTCTGAAAAAATCCATGGATTTTGTTGTCGGAATGTCTGATCGTGTGTACGCGGCATTAGAGTGTATACCCTAAAAATGAATTAATTTTATTTGTTTCCTTTTGAACTGTTAACTATGTAATTGAATGTTTTCTCATATCTCTGATAAATGCAAAAAAAATAAAAAAATGTAAGAACTGGTAAATTGCAACATAATTCATTTAGTTATTGGATTTACATACACATACACTGTAAGATTTTTTTTTCAACATACAACATAAAGGTACACATTGCACAAAGTATCTATATAGATCCTTTCATTAACACAGACCACAATAATCCCCCCACCCCCCCAAGAAAACACACTGGATCCTTGATCATAACCTATTCAAAAAGGAAGAGAGGAAAAAAAAAATTCCCACTCCCGTTTACTCATAACCAAAACTCAATTTGTGCAGCACATTATTCAAAATATAATTAAGAAGGAAGCTTTGCAGCGCCCTATTACATGCGTCTAACAACAACAACAAAAAAAAGAAAGAGAAAAAATAATAATAATTATATATATCATTTCAAATTACTGTTGTTGTGGTCTATTATATTTAGTGCTTTTATTCAATATAGCCATCCCCGATTGCTTCATATAAATTTTGTACCTCTCCTTTCATTTCAATATTTAAATCCACCCTTCTTTATGTGCTTTCATTACGTGTTACCTATCCCGTGCATAATTTATTATTATAAATTATTCTCTTCCTTTAACAACTTAAGTACCAAGCCTCTTTCTGAAATTTGTTGTTTACAAGGTAAAAACTGTTTTTTTTTGCTAGAAAATTACTTAGAAACCCCAAACATTATACATTTTTTTCTAACACCCTAGAGAATAAAATGATGGTCGTTGCAATACTTTCTGTCACACCATATTTGCGCAACGGTCTTACAAACTTTTTTTGGAAAAAATACACTTTTTTGATTTAAAAATAAGACAAAAGTAAAGTTAGCCCAGTTTTTTTTATATGTGAAAGATAATCTTACGCCAAGTAAACCCAACATGTCATGCTTCAAAATTGCGCCCGCTCGTGGAATGGCGACAAACTTTTACCCTTAAAAATCTCCATTGGCAACGTTTAAAAAATTCTACTGGTTGCATGTTTTGAGTTACAAGGGAGGTCTAGGGCTAGAATTATTGCTCTCACTCTAACAATTGTGGTGATACCTCACATGTGTGGTTTGAACACCATTTTCATATCAGGGCTCTACTCACGTATGCTTTCGCTTCTGCACGTGAGCTAGGCGGGACGTGTTTAATTTTATTTTTTAATTTATTTTACCTTTTATTTTTTATTTTTACACTGTTCTTTTAAAAAAAAAATTGTGTCACTTTTTTTCATATTACAAGGAATGTGAACATCCCTTGTAATAAAAAAAAGCATGACAGGACCTCTTAAATATGAGATCTGGGGTCAAAAAGACCTCAAATCTCATATTTACACTAAAATGCAATAATAAAATAAAATGTAATTTCACAAAATTAATAAAAAAGGTCCTTTAAGAGCTATGGGCGGAAGTGCTGTTTTGAAATCGCTTCCGACTTGCAAAGGTATGGAGATGGATGAGGGCCATCTTCCCCTCACTTGTCTCCATAACCAGCAAGGAAGAGGATCCGATCACTTCTGCCGCTGCCAGCGGCTCTGGTAAGCGGCGGAGGGCACTGGAGTGTGCGGGAGGGGGGCCCCTCTCCCGCCGCCGATAAAAATGATCTTGCGGTGAATCCGCCGCAGAGACCACTATTATCGTAAACCAGACCGCCTGCTGAAATAGAGGATACCAGGGTTATGGCAGATAGCTGCTGCCATAACAACGATATTCCTCTTCAAATTTAGGATGTATATCGGCGTGCGGCGGTCCGGAAGTGGTTAATGACATCAATCATCTCTCCACTGCATTTCCCATGGGAAAAAAAAAAAAAAGAAAAACCCACCCCTTCCCAATTTCCCTTCACCAGACACATTCAAAAAAAAAAATTTCACAGACTATCCGATCCATAACACAGCACCAGGGCCGCTGATAGGGGGGGACCTCCAGCCCTGGTGTAGGGGGCCCGATAACATAGGGGGGTCCACACAGGGAGGGGGATTAGTGACAGACGACAATTGTGTTTCTTTTTCTCCAGTAGATGAAAGCTGCTCTCCTCCCCTTTCCCTGCTGCCAGCTTTTATCTGCTAAGAAAGAGACAGTCGTCCTTCACTAATCCCCCTGCCTGTGTGGGCCCCCTCCTCTCCTCTCAGCACTGGTTTTTAAGGTTATTTCAGCTCCTGAGTTTATCTCTCTAACTTAGGCTCCATGCACACTGATTTAAAATTCACTGCTTTTACAGGAGTTTTGTGTTCTGTCTGTAGAAGCATCTCAATGTTATCCTATGTATCCATGCACATTAGGACGTTTACAGGCGTATTTTGAGCTCAGCGTTTAGAGGCAGGAAAAAAAAAAAACCTTCTGGTTTGCATCCCTGATTGGGGATTACTGGCAGAAAAAAAATGTAAAACTCTCCTAAACTTGTCTAAACTTTGTACAAAAAATGCTCTATATGGGTATTTTTTTCTGCTAGGTGAATTGGAGTTTTTTTTAAGCCCAGTGTGTATAGAGCCTAACTTTGTTTCTCTCCCTCTGATCCCGCAGCCTGTATATTTTTTTCATCTCGCCTTCATTTTTATTTATTAACTCAGTTTTATCTTTTAGATTTGGCAGGAATTCTATGAGTTATGTTGTATTTGTGTCTGCTAATAGTTTTATTTTAGCGAAATATAGCTTTAATATTTTCTTGGGGGGTGCCCTGTCAGGTATTCTGTACAGGGCCCCACGATTTCTATCAGCAGCCCTGCACAGCACTACCCCCCCATAGGATTTAATCCGCCCCTATTTCTGAGGAGTAGTACAGCCATCCTGTCCATGTGTCTTTAAATGTATTCTGTTGGTCCTTAACCATATGTATCCATCTCTCTGCTTCCATTATTATCTCCACCTCCCTCTTCCAATCCATTATAGTGGGACATCTGGACTGTTTCCAGAATCTGGGTATCAATATTTTAGCTGCATTTAGCAAATGTGGAGTAAAACTTCTCTTATAGAACCTAGCAGATGATGGCATCCCATGAAAGAGAAAATGTAATGGGGAAGGCTCTATAGGTCTAAGTGTCATTTTCCTAATCCAAGGGGCTATCACCTCCCAAAATACTTTAATCTTTGGGCAATGCCACCATAAATGAAGAAAGGAACCAATTTGGTTGCATCCCCTCCAGCAATTAACATCCGCCGATGTATATATCTGAGCCAGTCAAACTGGTGTACAATACCATCTTGTCAAGAACTTATAAGACATCTCCTGTATATGAGAACTTATTGAAGTATGGTGTGTTGCCCCCATCGACCTTTTAATTTGTTCGAATGTGAAGTTATAACCCAGCTCCCTTTCCCATTCTCTGATAAAATAGGGAGTTGTCAAATTTTGAGCACTCAGAACCAGCTTATACTTTCGAGACAACATATGACCCGGTTCTGATAAATGAACACACCATTTCTCAAAAGTTGTAAGTGGGTTCACTGGCCTAATCTGATGCTTCCACTTATTAAACAAATACGTCATTTGTTGAAATTTTCCATACAGCCATTAGTATTTCCCCCAATATCACAACCAACTCTGCCAGTGGTAACAATTTACCCTGTGGGGCCACTCTAGCACAGTTACCTTTCCCATCCATTCCCCAACGTCTGACCTCTCTTTCTCTTCCCCTGGGGGGGAACCAGGGGAGTCCTTCCAATAGTGTAATGGGGGATATTGGGGGGGCAAACTTTCCCATACTATTCATTCTGTCCCAGATGGATAATGTTGTTTTCGTCAATGGTGATACATATTCCGATAACCCCCTATAAGAAACCGGAATCCAGGGAGCTCCGGTTACTTTCCTACCCATTAATGTCTTCCCCAAGGGCACCCAAAGTTTACCAACAGAGTCATGGCACCAATTCATAATACGTACCAGGGCCATGGCTCTGTAATAAGTCGCTATGTCCGGGAGTCCAACCCCACCCTCCCGTTTTGGTCTCCTCAAAATCTAATATGCCAACCTGGGATGTTTATCTCCGTACACAAAGTTCATAAAAGCCCTTCGTATTTGTTTGAAGAACATCTCTGGAAGTGTTATGGACATGGTATGCAAGACATAAATAAGTCTAGGGATTACACTCATTTTAAGCGCATTTACCCTGCCGAACCACGTCAGTGTGTGACTTCTCCACTTCTGCAAATCTTTTAATATAGATACTACCAAGGGACCATAATTTAGACCATATAGGCGCTTTGCATCTAAAGAAATCGAAATCCCCAAGTAGGATATGGAATCAAAGCGCCAAAAAAAAAGGAAAGGATTGTTGCAGAGTGGTCATCATCCTCAAAGGAACATGCCTTGGCATCAACACTGACTTCTCAATATTTATTTTAAAATTAGATATAAGGCCAAACCTGTCTATTTCCAACATTAGTTCCGTCAAAGACTCTTGAGGAAAAGAAAAGTACAACAGTAGGTCATCTGCATAAGCTGAGATCTTATGTTCCATTAATTCAATACAAATCCCCTTAATCCTCCTATTTCCCCTAGTCATTAAAAGAAAGGGCTCCAGCACCATAGCAAATAACAATGGGGAAAATGGGCATCCCTGCCTAGTCCCATTGTGTATCTCAAAATAATCTGATAATCTAACATTGACTTTAACCCTTGCTATAGGATCTGTATACAGTGCCGTCACCCACCCCATCATCCGTTCTCTCAGACCCATTTCCCTCAGAACTCCAACCATAAACTCCCACCCCACCCTATCGAATGCTTTTTCAGCATCCATTGAGATTATTACACTAGGGGTCTGGTTTGGTCCATTATGCATCCAATGCAGTACATGCAGGGCCCGAATAGTATTGTCTCTGGCCTCTCGGCCCTTAATAAACCCTGTTTGATCTGGGTGAATCAATTTAACTATATGGTCTTGTAACCTTAGGGACATAATTTTAGCCAGGAGATGTGTGAGTTTAAGAGGGAGATGGGTCTATAGCTGGCACAGCACTGAGGATCCTTCCCTAACTTCGGGAGAACCATCACATAAGCCAACAGTGCCTCTGGAGGCAATGGGTTAGAGACCGAGACAGAATTAAGGTATCTGCAAAGAGAAGCCAACAGGATTCGGGAAAAATTTTTATAATACATATTTGTGAAACCGTCTGGTTCTGGGCTTTTACCCAATGGCAAAGCCGCAATCACTCTGCCCAACTCTTCAATCGAGATTGCTTTTTCCATTTCCTCCAGGGCCGCAGATGGAATGGCCTGCAACTCTGAGGCTTCAAGATATTCCTGAATTCTGTCCGCACGCCCAACCCTCCATCGCCCCCACAGGAACTGAATCTATATTATATAGAGACCTATAAAAACAGTGAAACTCAGCTACTATTGCTTGGGTGTCCACTATCTGCTTATCGCCTGTCTTTATAGTGTGAACATGGTGTAAATCCTGTTGTTTCTTAAATTGTCTTGTCAATAATCTCCCACCCTTATTCCCCTGTTCGTAAAAACGGTGGGCAAAATACCTGTGTTTATTTTTAACTTTCCGATCGAGGAGCTGTTTTAAGTCTATCCGCAGTTTCTCCAGTCTCTGCACGTCCCCAGGTTTTAAATGGGCCTTATGTTTAATTTCAAGTTTATGGATTTTCTCTAACAGCTCAACCATTTCTTTCTGTCTCTCTTTTCTAATATGCAAACCCATTGAAATCAACTCCTCTCTAATGACCACTTTATGAGCTTCCCATACCGCTTGGTCAAACACCTCCTCTGATGTATTGGTCTCAAAGTATAATGCCAATGTGTGGGACAGGGATTCCACATTCTGTTTATCATCTAGGATAGATTCGTTCAATCGCCATGTTCTTTCCAGGCTCCCGATTGATGCCGGACATATAGTTAAGCTTATTGGAGCATGATCTGACATGTTGATTGACTCAATAGTTGATGAATTTACATAATTCAGATTTAGTATTCAGATTCAGATTCATTATTGATCGATCAACAACATATCGACCTTGAATATACATTATGTGTTTTGGAATAATAACTGAAATCCCTGTCCTGCTCATGCAGCACCCTCCAACTGTCTACCAAATGCAGAGAGTGAAGGCGCTGTTTAGCCACTCCAGCCCGAAAGATTTGGCTGCTCAATGACCAGGCAATTTTTTGCGATACGGCACTGCATTGCTTTAACTGACAATTGCGCTATCATGCGACTCACAAAGAGTCACAACACAACACGTACACAAACAAAATTGGCATCCTTTTTTTCCCACAAATAGAGCTTTCTTTTGGTGGTATTTGATCACCTCTGCGGTTTTTATTTTTTGCGATATAAACAAAAGAAATGCGATAATTTAGAAAAAAACACAATATCTTTTACTTTTTGCTATAATAAATATCCCAAATTAAAAATAAAAGAAATAATTTTTTTTTACCTCAGTTTAGGCCGATATGTATTCTTCTACATATTTCTGATAAAAAAAATCACAAGAAGCATATATTGATCGGTTTGTACAAAAGTTGTAGCGTCTACAAAATAGGGGATAGATTTATGTCATTTTTATTATTATAAATTTTTTTTACTAGTTATGGCGGTGATCAGCAATTTTTATCGAGACTACGATATTGCACCGGACACATTGGACACTTTTGACACATTTTTGGGACCAGTGACAATTATACAGCGATCGGTGCTATAAAAATGCACTGATTATTGTATAAATGTCACTGGCAGGGAAGGGGTTAACACTAGAGGGCGACCAAGGGGTTAAATGTGTTCCCTAGTGTGTGTGTTGTAACTGTGGGGGGGTGGGACAGACTAGGAGGAGAGAGAGATTGGTGTTCATACTTAGTATGAACACACGATCCGTCTCCTCTCCCCTGAGAGAACCAGGATCTGCACACACTGATCCCTGTTCTCACTCTGTCACGAGCGATCGCGGGTGCCCAGTGGTCATAGTGCCTGCTGGGCACTTGCATCAGCTCCGGTGGTGAGCCGCGGTAGCCCCCTAGTGGTCAAAAGGTGAAGCGACATAAAGTAACGTTGTTTCGCCCAAGGGAGCCATCCTGCCGCAGTACAACTGCGGCGGCTGGTGGGGAAGGGGTTAACATGCCTTAAAGCCTTATGAGACACCAAGGTTTTCCCCAAAGAAGTCTCTAGACTAGGGTCCAAGGTAATGTTAAAATCCCCTCCCATAAACAATAAACCTTCCCGAAACTTCCCCAGAATATCCAAAATTTTAGATAGAAATTTTACGGTATGGTTGTTGGGGGCATATATAGTAGCGAAAGTATAACACTGACCCTGGATGTTGCCCTTAACAAAAAGAAAAAGGCCTTCAGGGTCTACTCGTATTTATATAGGTACTAAGGGGCATTGTTTGTGGATAGCTATTGTAGCTCCTCTGGCCCTAGGGATGGGTGAAGGAGCATGGAACCATTGATTATATGGAAAAAGAGGCATATGAGGGGTTGACCCTGCCATGATGTGTGTCTCCTGCAGAACGACTATCTGCTTTCATGCCAGAGATGGCCCCTCTTACCAGTCAAGCAAAGCCCTCTCACATTATATGCTACAATCTTCATTCTACCTAAAGGGGAGAGAAAAAAAGACACACAAAACCATCCAAAACCCACAACCTACTATGCCACTGCCTGTGGCACATCCCCCTAAAGGGAGGATGAATCCAGGCAGAGGTGCATCACCTGTGCCCGGAGTCCCCCCCCCCTTCCGCCTCTTGGCAGAAAACAAAGTCCCTTGTCTCAGAACTGACCTATTGGGGGAAATATGGTTAAAAGCATGAACAGGATATCTCGTGAACCCCGGGCTTCCATTTATCTTCCTATACCATTCTTATTTAGCGGTACTTCAGCGCATTGCCTCCAATATCCAATTTGGGAGAGAGAAGGGAAGAAAAGAAAGGAAGAGAGGACAGAGAGAAAGATAGCAAACCTCTAAGGCCACATTCTCTCCAGCATGTGTCTGAAAGAGATGAGTATATCTTAGCAAGTTTGAACGGCACCCTATACCATCTGGTTAGGACTTTGTAGCTGTTCTCTTCCATTTTTGTGTCTACTGTGCTGGAGTGTGGGAGGCTATACAGATGGTCCAGCTGAGGCTTAGTAAAAACGTGCTGAAGGTCCCTCTCCCAATCGCTAATGAATCCCGGCTTTCCCTCATTGTGCCTGGATTGCAGTAAGTCATATACAGTAATACCGATATTGAGTGAGGGATAGCGGAGGTTGACATACATAGGTGCTCAAAGGGTGATGCCTGAGTGGGAGAACAAACTCCATGGGGTAGACTCCTAACAAAATGCTGGAGCTGTCTATAACGCCACTCGTCCATTGGGAAGGTGCCATATTGTTCCCTTAGGGTCCCTAACGGCAGCAAGCCTTGGATAAATCTACCACATCTGGACTCTCCATCAGCCGCCCACGCCCGAAAGAAGGACAGATGCTCCCCTGGATTAAACCAGGGGAAGCCACCCAGTGGTGCCAGAGGGGAAGTCGGCAGAGCAATCCTTCCCCTCTTATTCAAAGCGTCCCAAATTGTCAGTGCATGGGAGGCCATGGGAGAAACCAGCATTGAAAGACCTCTGCACTCCCGTGGAACCCAGGGGGCATGCGACAGGTTCCGGCCCACTAAAAATTTATCGAGTGGCACCCAAAGTTTCAGGGTAACACCATGATACCAGTCTAGAATGCTCTGCAAAGCTATGGCTTCATAATATCTGCGGACCATAGGGACCCCCCAAACTCCCTCCCACCTTAGGGCATTGTATTGTGCGAAGGGCCAGCCTAGGGCATTTCCCACTCCAAATATATTGTATAAACAGGCTGAGAAGAAAGTCCTAGGCAGGGTAATAGGCACCATCTGCAGGAAAAACAGGACACGGGGCAGCACATTCATTTTGAGGACACTGACTCGGCCCATCCAAGAAAAAGCAGATCAGTGCCATCTTTTTAAGGTCTGCTCTGATAGTGGAGAGCAATGGCCCATAATTACACGCGTAAAGCTGGGAGCAGCTGGCAGGCAAGTATATCCCCAAATACTTCAAGGAGGTCTGACACCATGTACGTAGAGCCAAGAAAATATTCAGGGATAGAATCTCTGACTTGTTATAATTTATCTTGAAATTGGACAAAAGGTTGAATTCTATTAGTTCTGCCAGGATGTTAGGCAGCGATATCAAAGGCTCAGAGACATAGAATAGTACATTATCCGTATAAGCGGACAGCCTTATGTTCGGTCGGCCCTACAGTGAAGCCTTTGATGTCTTTATTAAGGCGGATCTTATTAAGCAGTGGCTCAAGGGTTAATGCAAAAATAAGAGGGGACAAAGGGCATCCCTGGCGCATCCCATTGCCAATCGGGAATGTATCTGACAGTAGTCCATTTACTTTTACCCTCGCGGTCTGGGAACTATAAAGGGAGGATATCCAGGCTAACATATTAGGGCCCAGGCCAAGCCTGACCAACACTGCTCTCATATATGTCCAGTCCACCCTGTCAAATGCCTTTTCGGCATCGGTGGAAAGCAAAAGACAGGGGTGAGTCGTATCCTGAGACTCCACCCAATGGATCAGTTGGAGTGCTCTGTTTGAGTTGTCCCTTGCCTCCCTTCCCATTATGAAGCCCGTTTGGTCAGGGTCTACAACTGTTGGGAGGAGTGGCTTAAGTCTATTGCCCAAGATTTTCGCCAAAATCTTCACATCGGTGTTCTAAAGTGATATAGGCCTATAGTTCCCGGGTATGGTGTGGTCTTTCCCATCCTTCGGGAGGACTGTAATATGTGCCATCAACGCCTCATTAGGCATTGCCGAACCGGAGGCCAGCGACGTAAAGTAAGCACACATGGGCTTAGACAGCACCTCAGAATATATTTTGTAATAGACATTTGTGTAGCCATCTGGGCCCGGACTCTTCCCATTAGGAAGGTCTTTGACCACCGCTTCAATTTCCGATATAGAGATAGGTGCGTCCAGCTGTTTGCCAACAGATGCTGCAAGCTGTGGGGAATAGGCCTCTGCGAGGTACTGTAGGATGCGGTCGGTCCGTTGGGGCTCCGCAGATCCCGGTAAAATACCTGGGAGTTGATACAGTTGGGCATAATAATCCCTAAAAGTGTTAGCAATTTTCGAGGAGTGAATGACAGATGTTCCCGTCGTGAGGTGAGTTTATGAACATCAATCATGCCAATCATGTTGTTCTATTATGGAAGCGTGAGCCAATGGTCGCTCCCATATGTTTACAATTGCAATATTAATTTATCCTACACATTAATTGGATTTTACTTGTTTACCTTGCTTATAATCAATTATTATAGAGACGTGTTTTTTATCTATTTGTTTTTTAAAGTATGTACAATATGAACTAACCATGTCATTAACTGTATATATGCTATACCTTATGTACAATTTAAAACCTGTCTCGTTATGAATAAGGATTTTTTAATAATATTATGAATCATGTTATTATTATTTCTACTTTTTGTTACAATCCATATATTAATAAATAAACTATGGAGCGCCAATTGAGGTTATGTGATACTTCCATGCAACATGTCTTGGTTCCGTCGTTTTTTGGACACTTGCCACATTCATGGTTTTTAAGTTGTTATCTCCTGGAGTGCGTGTTTCATTTAAAGTCCCATTTAAAGTCCCGCTTTTCCGTTTTCTTTTTTCATTCCGAGTTTATGAACATGTCCCGAAATGCGTTGGTGTTTGAGGGCTCTAGCCAGTAACCTCCCACATTTGTTACCAAATTCATAGAATTTGTGTGCCACATGGCGCTTTCGAGCCCTGATTTTAGCGTCCAGCAATACAGCCAGCTCCTGTCTAAGGGATTGTAGTTCTAACGCCATTGCGAGAGTAACGTGCCGTTTGTGGACTAGTTCCAGCGCGCTTATTTTGGCCAGTAAGGTCAGCAGTTCCCCCTTCCGAGCCTTTTTCAATCACGCACCTTGGGATATCAGCTCCCCACGGACTACCGCTTTATGTCCCTCCCACACCAAACCCATGCCTACCTCGCCTGGTTTATTCTCTGCAAAATACAGGGAAATGGTATCCGATACCTGTTTTTGAGCCACCGCATCATCCAGGATGCCTTCATTCAAGCGCCAGCTTCATGTCCGTTCCTCTGTAGACAGGAGATGCAGGGAAATGGAGACCAGCGCATGATCTGAAATTGTGATGGAGTCAATAGAGGCGCCAGCCAGGAAATCAAGGGAGTACTGATCCATCATCATGAAGTCTATCCGAGTATACACACTGTGTGTGGCTGAGAAATAGCTATAGTCTCTATCTGTTGGGTGTAATAGTCTCCAACAATTAACCAAATGGTGCGCCTGCAAGGATTTCCGAAAATGTTTCAGAAAGGCAAACAAATGGGTTGAGCGGCCCGAGGACGTGTCTAGTATTGGGTCTGGGCTGATATTGAAATCACCTCCCAGAATGAGCTGACCCTCCCTGAAGGATGACAGAGACTCCAGGACAGAATCAAGGAAAGTAAGTTGTTTACAATTTGGGGCATACACAGCTGCAAACGTGAACCTACGGTTGTAAATGGTGCCTTTGACAAACACAAACTGGCCATCAGGGTCAATTAATTGGTCCGTTAGGACAAAGGGACAATGTTTGTGGACCGCTATGGCCACCCCCCCGATTTAGGGTGAGGGGAGTTGCTGAGGTACCAGGAGTTGAACAAATGTGTGGGAAGGCGGGGGACCGAGTCAGTACCAAAATGCGTTTCCTGCAAAAAAATGATATGTGCCCCCATGCGTTTCATCTCAAGCCAAAAATTACTGCGTTTTGATGGAGATCCCAGACCACGCACGTTGTAGGATATGACTTTTAAAGCTGCCATAATGGAGGGTCACAGGGTGGGGCCACCGGGTTGCCAGCAAGGGGGATGAGGGACCCACAGCACGTCCAGACTGGCAGAAGGAAGCAGACAAAGTATGTCATACATGAGCAAGAGCCTAAAAAACAAATCACAGTTATTGCAGATGCAAACACCCTAAAACAGAGGAAAAAAAGGTTAAACTGTAGAACAGTAATACAACAAGAGCCCAAAGGGCATAACGAGGCACAACCTTGCCGCTGGTCGGGAGTCCCCCCCAAATTGGGGAGACGGTGAGGACCAGCGAGCAGCGCCATGTCCCAAGAAGGGAACAAAACTCCAAAGAGTCGACCTATTGGGGGGAAAGTGATACAGCACAGGGAGTGGATCCGCATGGGGACCCGCTATCAGTGTAAGGGGCATACTCTGCACCCTAGTCTTAGGTAGAAAAGTGGAATGGCAACTGGGGGAAATCAAGTATCGTTCAGGAACTTCTCAGTGCCAATTTTAGATACCACCCCCGTTCAATCTCCCCCCTGTGGGGAGCGAGGGGGCGATGCTTGGTTAGATGGGCCTCTCCGTGATCCACGTCTGCGTCTGCGACAGGTTGCCTGCCACGGTTCAGGGCGAACTGGGAGAGGTATCTCTGGTGAAGCCTTCCAATCCAGAATGTTCACCTGAGGCAGTTGAAGAGATTCCAGAAAATGGGGCAGATCAGCCTTGCTCCGCAGGGTAAACTGCTTACCATCCTTAGTAGCAGATAAACTAAACGGAAAGCCCCATCTGTAAGGCAATTGCGCATGCTGTAGAGCCGCCAACATGTTGGATTCCACGGACTTGGGTCATGATGCACTCCTTAAGAGAGTATTTGTGCAATTTACAAATAATGTCCCTGTGTTTGTCAGGATCTTCAGAGGGAGGTCGCAGAGCTATGTGAGCCCTGTCTATCTCAATGTGCTCAGGCGCCTGGCAGCCTAGTATTTGTTTAAAGACCCCCTGCAGGGTGGGTATAATGTCTCTCGGGCCCGTGGCCTCAGGCAGACCCCTGATGCGTATGTTGACCCTGCAGCTCCTATTTTCAAAATCGTCCATCTGATCCAACAGGGCCTCCAGCCTGCGGTCATGCATTTTGCTGTGGTACGAAAGAGCTTGAAGGGTGGGGGTATTCTCTTCCCACTGGGTTTCCAAGGACTCCACTCCACCCCCCAGGTGCGCTGTATCTGCTTGCAAGGCCTCAATATTCTGCCTCATGGACTTCTCCACCCTGTGGACAAACCCCTCCAGATCAGCCTTAGTGGGGAGGGAAAGGATGTGTGCACGGATGTCTCTATCTCCCCAGGCATTGCCTCCGATAGTGGGCTTTTCTGAGCTATCCGTTCCAGAGAGAGAGGAAGTGGGAGGCAGGGACGGCATAGGTATATGTGGGGAACTGATAGAGGAGGCAGCTCCAGCAGTGTGTCCACCGGGCGCCATCTTGGCTGTACCTGTCGTTCCTCTGCGGGTCCCAGAAAAGAAGTTGTCCAAGGATTCCGACCGGCTTCGAGGGGTCCGCTGCGGCTGCGGGGATGTCTTGCGCTTCAGGGGCATTGTTTATATGCCTGTCCCCCGGTAATGCTGCCGTTCAGGCTGTATAGAGAGCGGGTCTCACGGAGCTCCAGAGAAGCACGTTTTCACTCGTGCATGCCGTAGCCATGCCCCCCTTCCTATTAACCCTTTTAACTTTACACCTCTATTCAGGCATGTCCTTCGAAGACCAAATTATAATCCTGTCTGTCCATATCAATCTTCTGTTAACCTAGAACTGTTGCCATCGTCCTGGTCATTGTAGTGATGGTTTACAATTATTCAGTCTCTAATCTGGAAAATCCACCATGGGGAGCTCCAGCACCTCTGTGAAGTGTTGCAAATCATCTTTAGTTTTAAGTATTGCTGCTTTCCTATTCAGTGTTGCTATAATCCTGAAGGGATATCCCCAGCGATATTTAAAATCAACTAATTGTAGGACTTCCAACAAGGGTTTAATCATTCTTCGTTGCATAAGAGTTCTTTATGATAAATCTGGAAATAGGGCTATTTGTGCACCTTCAAAGTCAACCATGCATTTATTGCGGACAGCTTTAATAATAGCTTCTGAATATCTATGCATTTTGCAAATAACATCTCTTGGTCTTTCTGCATTTTGGGGGGTAGAGGTAAGGGCACAATGGACTCTATCTACTTCAATCGTATCCAGTGGGGATGGCCCCAGAATTAGCTGAAACAAACTGGTCACCTTTGGAAGCAATTCAAAATGTTGTTTTATTTCAGGCAGGCCCCTTATACGTATATTTTTGCCTACAATCTCTATTTTCTTGATTATCCATCTGATCCAACAGAGAGTTCAGCACTTCTTCATGGTATTTTGTCATATCTTGGATATCAGCCACTCCTTGTCTAATATCATCTTGGCCCATCTCCATTTCCTCCACTCTATGTCCCAGTGCCCCTATATCCTCCCTTAGCCCCTCTACAGCCTGCTTGCAGGACGCTTTAACAGCAGTTATAAGTAATTGAATGTAATTCTTTGTAGGAAGTGCTCTTAAATGTTCTCTTAAGTCCCAATCCAATATTAACTCTGATTGAGATGCACTTGGTTCATTATTAAGGTCACAATACAAAGGGTCAACATACTGCACCTCCGGATTCATCCCAAGTCCTGATTTTTGCAGATTCAGTGCTGGGCTTTGCAGTATCAAGATTTTAATTTTCCAAGGATTCAGCCATCCCTCTTTGGATTCCCTCCACCTTCTGAAGATTTGGGTCACCTCCAGTACATTCACTCTCTGGGCCCACAATTTCATCAGCGTGAGCCATGGGGTCTCTCCTTTCTCTTGGGAGGTACCTTTCCATGTTTATGCAGCTCTGCCTTGGGCTTAAGGATGCACAGCCGCCGCCGGGTACTGTAATTCCCCTTCCTAAGCCCGTCGCTCCTCGGCCCTGTGCAGGGGGATCATGTCTGGCCTTCCCTGTTTCTCCCTACAGATCAGGGGAGCCGAATTTCCTTCCCTCCTGGGCCGGGGTTCTCTTACTTGCACTCCCTAAGTCCGTGCTCTGCGCCATAAGGTAGGCTCTGAGCCCATTCGCCTGGCTCTTTCCCCCACCGCTGAGCAGGAGTACAGCTGTGCCGCGGCATGGAGACATGCCATAGCTGGTCAGGAGCCTACCGAACAACTGCTGCCTGTCTTCCTGGAGCCCGGGGATCACAGAGCAGCACACTCAGTCAGCGTGTCTGTTCATGCCACGCCTCCCCCGCATAGCTACACTTTAAGAATGAATTCAATTAGCAAAATGTTCTTTATCCTGTTTGAGCAAACCCTTCTACTAAACTTAAATAAATAAAAAAATTGAGCTGGGCTAAGGTCCATCTACTTACCCTTGCCTAGCCAGCAGAAGAAGTAAAATTGTCAGTTAATAACTGCTAGTAAGCTTGCTCAGGCACCTGAGCATATCTTTGCTCATGATTCTGCACACATCATGGATAATATGTATGTTCAGGTGCATGCTTGTCTGCCATCCTTAACCCACTGTCAACCTACAGTTCCTCTTTAACTGCTGCTTTTTCTCCCTGTGGCCCCACTGACTGCACCACCCGACACTCCAAGGGCCAGGACAAGGGGTGGGCAGAAGGTGCAGCTGTCCCAGGTGCAGTCATTTATTGTTGGGATGGGGCACTCTGTCCTGAGCTCTTTCTGCTACAAGGCTGACAGAGTAGTGTCAGTGGCATCACGATCCCTGTCAGCCCAGCACTGGGAGCCTCGAGAAAAGGAGGAGAGAGGCGGGAGTAGGTGCAAGCTGTGTTCTCTCTCCCCCTCCTTCTTAATGCCAGTGCAGCACACCTATGTATTAACAAGCCAGCAGTGGTGTTCACAGACATACAGCTGCACTGGCAGGAGGGGGAGAGGGGGGTAACTTGCACAGCCAAGTACTGAAAGTGGCCAGAGGAGGAGAAAGCCAGGAGTTAGGGAAAGAGTCGGCATGGATGGAGTTCTCTCTCCACCTCCAACTCCTCCTCCCTGTCAGTTTAACACTCCTATATTCCTATACACATAGCTGCCAGCCTCTTAATATAGGGGTTAAGTTGGATCTGGATATTGCAGGCTTTGTTTACCTGCCCCCCCCATCCTCATCTTCCCCTCCCACATTTCTTCTGCTATCTTACACCTCCCAACCCTTCTTCCCATCGCATTGACAGCAGAAATCTCAGGCAGAAGGCTGCAAGCAAACCCTGTGATGTGCTGATCTGACAATGCAATTGTACTAATAACTCAGCACTGTTCCAAGTGCTGCCCCAATCTCACAGTGACTTCTGGGGATCAAGGATATGAATGGTTTTAAATACCTTCAGACCCATAAACAAAGCCATTCATATGCATGTAGAAACCTGATGTGACAATAGTAAATGACCACTGTACTCACTTCAGAGATCATTCAGAACTATGACTGGACTTGCTAACAAATACAAATCCACTAATAAATGGGAAAAAAGCAATTGTAAAAACAGAAACATTAAAAAAAAAACTTTTATGACCTTTAGGGTACATTTACACCAGCAGCTGTGTTTAAACGCAGCGAGCTGGTGTGTGGTAGGATGACAGTAGTCAATGCCTATGCACCAATTGCAGCACATCACACCATTTACTTAAAAAAAAATAAAAAAATAAGAAACACGGTGACAGTCTCTGTAGATCTGAAATGATCTGAAGCTCTGAAATGAGGGGAAGCACTGCTGATTTTATCATCCAATCATGTACAAGCAAAAATGCTGTTTTTCATTTTCCTTGCCTGTCCCCCACAGATCTACAGCGACTGCAATTCCAAGTGCACTTGCAGTGCACTTGTAGTGCAAAGTGGATTTACCTTTAGTAAATCAACCCCATTACTTCTTATTTTATTATTTAAAAGAAAAGTCCAAATAGCAACTTTTATAATTCAAAGAGACATTAACACAAGCATGTGCCCAGTATTACCACTGCAAAAGTCGTTCCCACCATTTATCTAATCTAAAATAATACCTTATAAATAGCTAGTTGATCTGACATAAACAACCCATTTCTTCTCCCTAACCTGTGCAACTACATACTCCACTGTCACTGTTATGTACGCTCTGCCTTTTATTTTGGCTCTGGTACAAGGAGACCAGCAGAGGCAAAGAACACCGGAGGAATGTCCCACAACATTACTGTACATTTCCAGCTCCATGCAAAACCTGACTGACAGATCTGAAGCTGCACAGTGTTTTTGACAGTTGAGTGACTGCTGGACATTGGATCCCCTAAGCTCACACATCATGAACAGGAAAGGAGGGGGCATAGTTTGGCATCTTCACCCTTGGCCCTGGATGACTTGTCCCAGCACTGCCAGCCTGCACGCTATGCTGGGTCTTCTGGTCAGCAGTACCAATCTAAAGGCCTGCAAACTAGGTCTTGCAACACTGTGTATCTCCTGTCCCTTAGCCATTTGCCACCCCACTTTCAGGGAGCTTGGGCTGGAGATACAAGAGACATTGCCCTCATCATTAAGGTCTTCTTTAATGTACGTGACACATGGGGTTGATTTACTAAAACCAGAGAGTGCAAAATCTGATGCAGCACTGCATGGCAGCCAATCAGCTTATAACTTCAGCTTGTTCAATTAAGCTTATGGTTTTTTTTTTAATTCTTTTTATTTAAATGCTTATAGTAAAGTTACAAACGTATAAACATTCAACATTCAGCACTACAAACCCTCAGGAACAGTGAACAATGCAGCTCCCTTACAATAATATGTGACTGGGTTCATCCAAAGAAATGAACATAAAGCACATATTCAAGCACATAATGTTTCTAATCTTAACACCCCAAGAATATCAATAGTGATTATACCAGGTGTTCACCAAGGCCCAACCTACAACATGTACTTTTAACCTATAATTAATCAATCTGAAACCATAGAACTGTTATTAATCCAACCACCCCACACCTTTTCAAATTTAGACGGTACCAACTCTACTGAGATATGTAGCTTTGTACAATGGTAAGGTATTATTCACTAATACCTTCCAGGCAAAAGGGTAGGGGGTCAACAGTTTCTTCCATGGCAGAATTATTATTTTACATGCATAGAACAGGAGCAGGGTAAGTAGCGCAATAATTACCTTTTTGGGTGCCACTTCAATTAAGCTTTGACAAAAATACTTGAAAGCTGATTGGTTTCTATGCAGAGCTGCACCAGATTTTGCACTCTCCAGTTTTAGTAAATCAACCTCATAGTATAATAATAGCAAAAGCTTATAATCTTTATCAACTAGGGGAGGGGAAGGGAGGCATGAGAAATGTGTGCCTATTTTGATGATCGCTTGCGTAATAGCACTGCAGGAATCAGTTTCCCCTCTAACTTCTCCTCAAGGACTAACAAGAAGTCTGTCCTTGAAGATAATGGCGACAAGTCTAGCACATGCTAGAGAAAATATATGTACACATACTGGCAATATATAGAAATTCAATAAAAATGTACAATTCTAAACCTCAGCTCTTTATTCTAAAAAGTATGAAACTCAATATTGATCGATTAGTACTTATGGAATTATCATTGTATGTGGAATTATTGACGGTAAGACCTATGGTATTCACCAAATGTGAGCTGATGTGTGGGCTAAACTTTCGAAATGTATTTAAGTTAAGTGGACAGTAAAAATATGTATGCGCATTTTTGCATGTCAGAATTCTTAAACACATTTACCTGATGGAAACCTGCACTGGGCTTAGCTTTCATTATTTGCCAAGCATTAGAAGTTAGCTTAAGTCTGTATTGAAAAATATTGTTGATCTGCTTCAGCAGTGTTTATTGTCACTTGCCTGTTTACTAAAAAGGAAAAAAAATGTATGTGCTGAAATTTAAAATGCATGTTCAAATACAATTTCTCCAGCACAGATATTGCTTTGTAGCCATACCTCAGCTGCCCTAGCAGCGGAATACATAAGCCCATTGAGAAAGCTTTAACAGTGCATTCAATATATTCTGTCAAAGGCAGATAGCTGCACTTTCCTCAATCCCCAAAGGCTGTGTTTCCAAATGTATGACTTGCTATAAAAACACTTTGGAGTAGTCCCCCGCCCCCCCCAAGAATATAGTGGAAAATGGCAAAGCGCATAGAACAAAACAACATTTTGTCATAAATAATGATCTGCACAATACCTATTTATTTTACCAAACACAGGTTTAATTGGATTTATCTAAAACTAAAAGCACTATTCACAATACTCCTATTGCCTCATATTTGAAAGGACCATACACTCACAATATGGGGCTCCTACACACACACACACACACACACACACACGCACACACACGCACACACACGCACACACACACACACACACACACACACGCAAATTCTATGTGTAACAATGCCCTATCCGTGTCAATGCCACTGCATAGTTTTCTAGGAAAGCCAAGGCCAATTCACTGATCTTTATGGGTTATTTTAATTTAATTTGTTCTTTTGTTTAATTGTGGTTTTCTAATAAAAATGTTCAGTTCACATACATAATTCTCACAAAGGCGTGCAATTATTGTTTCTGCATCATAAACAGTTATTTAACTATTGTATGCCTTTTTTCTTTTAAATTGGTACTGATTATTTTATCACAGTTTTTAATTTACTACTCCCCTCTCAAAATACCTTGAAGAACTTATTGACATTTAGCAGCTGCCTGGGGTGCTGCCATTTGCAGGGAAAGTCGGGCAGAAGAGGAACCTTGGCATGGGTCATCGTGTTTGCATCAGGGCATCATTTATCATGACTGAGTATGTATCTTCACTGCAAATGACAGCTCCCTAGCTGGTTGTTGAATGTCAACAAACTGGCCAGCTGACATCAATGATCAAATATGTTCATGACCATATTTAGTCAATACATCACCCGGGATGCCCGTCAGCATGTTTGCAATTTCAAACAAGCCAGGAAAATGGCATTTATTTGTGGTAGTAATATTGCCACTAAATGAATGCCTTCCAAGTACAGCTGCCAGAGATTCAGGTAGACAGGCAAACTGGTCAAATCTGGCAATTTACTTCATTCATTTAAGTCAGAGTAGAACTCAAGGTTGAATTGAACCTGAATTTCATCCCTATACTTAACAAGAGGGGGAGTAGGTCTTGATGCAACCACCTACAGTGACATGGCAGCCAAGTGGTTTAATTTGTGAATTGCAATTGGTTTCTACAGAAGAAACAGATAATCTAACACATACACATCACTACAACCTAAATGAAGGCAATCTGGTAGAAACATATGATTCAAACCTACAACCTAAGGAACCAGAAAAAAAAAATGATTTTGCAAACATCAATAGGGTGGTACCAAAAACACAATGATTTAAAAAATCTGGTTAAGCGCCAGTGCCATGTCAACGTCTCTATATGTAAAAATGCACTATTGTTTATCTAAGTGTTATCTGTGTTGCTTGCACTGGTCTTTAATAACACTGGTTAGTTAATGTGTATAACATTATTTTGAGGTAGTAAAAAGTAGCCCCAGCGCTAATTACAGTCTCTCTGGTTTAGAGTAATATCAACAATGAGAGGGTTAACCTCATTCCTAGCATCCAGAATACTCCTGGGGATGTTACTCTGTTAGCATTCTAGCAACATGTAATGTTACATGTTGTACCCATATCACTCCCGAATCACTCATTTACAGCGCTCTGTGAATGAAAAACTACAAGGTCCGGCAGCCTTTGAGGCTGTCAGCTTGTAGTTTTCCATGAACTACCACAGCGCTGTGAGTGCCATAGTAGTTCATTCAGTCTTCCTGTCAGCATGTTTCAGCTTCCTCGTATGAGATACGAGGAAGTAGATACACTGACAGGTCTGCAGGAGATCTGCATGGCATCAGCCATCTATTGATTGCTGGTGCAAATCTTTACAGACTCCTGCAACAAAATTGCATTTATTATTTTTTTTCTAAAAAGGTCAACTTATTCTTTAAGCTGCACTAAAGGAGTGATATAGAGAAAAGCAATTGCCAAGGGGTAAATATGAGGCATGTTTGTATGGATAGAGCCAAGGCCCACAAGTGGAAACTCTTATTTACATAATTCTAGCTGTTATCATAGAAAATGGATTAAGAATACAGTATCTCAAAGAGCCAATTCTGCCAAATGAGGAAAACCTGCTCTAAAATAGAAAATTAGAGATTAGAGTGATACAGTACATTAACCACTTGCTTACTGGGCACCTAAACCCCCCTCCTGCCCAGATCAATTTTCAGCTTTTAGCACTGTCACTCTTTGAATGACAATTGCGCGGTCATACAACACTGTACCCAAATGAAATTTTTATCATTTTTCCCCACAAATAGAGCTGTCTTTTGATGGTATTTGATCACCTCTGGGTTTTATATTTTTTGTTAAAAAAAAAAAAAAGAATCTTTTTAAAAAATACAAAACCGTTTTATATTTTGTTAATAAATTTTGCAAACAGGTAATTTTTCTCCTTCATTGATGTACGCTGATGAGGCTGCACTGATGGGCACTGATAGGCTACACTGATGGGCATCGGTAGGCTGCACTGATGGGCACTGATAAGGTGGCACTGATGGACACTAATGGGTGGCACTGTTGGGCACTAATGAGGTTGCACTGGTGGGCACTGATAGGTGGCATTGGTGAGCACTGAGAGGTGGCACTGATGGGTGGCACTGATGGGCAGCATGGCAGGGCATTGATAGGTGGCATTAAAGGGCACTAATAGATGGGACTGATAGGTGGCACTGATAGCTGGCAGTGATGGGCACTGGTAGATGACACTGATAGGCAGCACTGCTAGGTGGCACTGATGAGGCACTGACTGTCACCACTGGTGGGCATTGATAGGTGGCACTCATGGGCATTGATAGGTGGCCCTGATTGTTGGCACTGTTATGGACTGGTGGGCACTTATTTGTAGCACTGTGGGCACTGGCAGGTGGCACTGGCAGGCAGTACTGGTTGGCACAGATGAGACGGCTTCGCCGCTTCCTCTTTGGGACCGATGTCTCAAGCACAGAAGCTGGTGATCACCTTTTTTTTCTCCTCACGCTCTCAGCCTGAGGAGAAAAAAAAGATTGCAGATCTTCTGTTTACATCACATGATCAGCTGTCATTGGCTGTCAGCCGATCACGTGGTAAGGGGCCAGGATCGAGTCCTTACTCCGATCTGTGATCACCAGTCATTGACTCGGTGATCAGGGGGTGTGCGGGGAGCGTGCAAAGGGGAGGAAGTCTATTGACGGCCTCCTGGCAAAGTAGGTCCGCGTTGTAGCCGTCATTCAGCTATAGCTCGGATCTGAAGGAGTTAAAAAAAAAAATAATAATTTAGACAAGGGCTACAGGGAACAACAAATAGAGAACTCCTTGCAAAATTACCTGTCAGATACCAGACCCCAAAATAATCCCACTACAGAGATGGTTTCCAAAGTCAACTTCATTACACGTTATAACACTCAACACTGGCATTGAAAACATCTTGCAACGTGATCCCATACTAGGTCCCACTTTACTACCTAAACCTAGATATATCTTCAAATGTGCCCGCACCTGGCAATGAGTATAGCACCCAGCAAGATAAGATTCCTCCAAAAAACTGCAGCTTCCATGTTCCCGTTCAACTTAAAAGGCATCTTCCAGTGTTGACAGCTAAGATGTAAAACGTAGGCCTATATCACTCCTGATTATTTTTCTTGCATTCTTTAAGGTTCTTTGCTGTAAACCCAAGGAAGAAATTAAAACTCTGTAGTGTATTATTGTGCTTTACTGAACAGAAAAGCTGCACATACAACTGCAGGATACACCATTCATAGCATGCAAAGTATAACAAAATATGCCTACAACATACACAAGCTGACTATCTTTCTAGCAAATAAGCATGTACAATGTATATGATAGGCATAAACTAAACAGTTATTTAAGATGGCTCTTTCTTTATGATGGAGTCATTTTCTAGGATCCAGCATCTTCCAGACTGCTTCCTGCTTCTCTGAAGTTCTCAGATCAACTCTGTCCTCCTCTGTTTCCAGAAAAGACGTGTTGCTTTAATGTCTTCCAGAACCACTCTATCTTTTTCTGAGCAAATGGCCTGTTCAAAGTCAGTTTCCTCTCCCCCATTGCCTGCTATATCATATCTTGTAGCCCAACTTCCTGTGCTGAGCTCATAAACTAGTCCAGCGGGTTCTTTTGCATATCAATAGAGGGACCCTTTTTTTCCAAACACAACACATGTAACTAAAATGTTACTCCATATTAGTGTTTAGGGATGAGCTTTGTGTTCGAGTCGAACCCATGTTCGACTCGACCATCGTATGTTTGCCTGTTCGACAAATTCCGAACGATATGGGCCGTTCACGCCAAATTCAAGGTGCACGTCACAGCCCATAATTCACTGCGGCATCGCAGTGCATTGCTGGCAGATGACTGGCCAAGCATGCACTATGACCCGCATGCTTGGCTAATCACAGCGCCGTCTGTACAGAGAGCCGTAATTGGCCAAAGCCAGGGTGGCTTTGGCCAATTATGACTCAGGGGGTTTAGTGCACGCCCCACACTATATAAGGCAGCCTGCACGGCGGTCCTGTGTAGTGAGTTCCGGCGTTGAGAGAGAGATAGATAGACAGAGAGACAGTCTCATTTGATTTAAGTTAGATAGAGTAGGCAGGCGAGTCAGATAGCTGCACTTACAGTGTATTGTGTATATATATATATATACATCCTAGGTGTTGTATAAATATATATATATATATATATATATATATATATATAATCATATTCAGGCTAGCTAGATCCGTTCCTGTTATTCTCTTCCTACTGACAGGCAGGCAAGTGTTTTTACAGTATTTACAGCTACCTGAAGAAATTTGCTGGTGTTCTTCTGATCCTATTAGTCCTATTAGCACAGTATTTACAGATAGTGTAGTGCGTCCTCTGCACAGTGTGCACCTAAAGCTACCTGAAGAAAATTAGTGGTGTTCTTCTGATCCTATTAGTACCGCAGGCAGCTGTAGTATTTACAAGTTAGTGTAGTGCGTCCTCTGCACAGTGTGCACCTAAAGCTACCTGAAGAAAATTGGTGGTGTTCTTCTGATCCTATTAGTACAGTACTGCAGGCAGCTGCAGTATTTACAAGTTAGTTTAGTGCGTCCTCTTCACAGTGTGCACCTAAAGTTACCTGAAGAAAATTGATGGTGTTCTTCTGATCCTATTAGTATCGCAGGCAGCTGTAGTATTTACAAGTTAGTATAGTGCTTCCTCTGCACAGTGTGCACCTAAAGCTACCTGAATAAAATTGGTGGTGCTCTTCTGATCCTATTAATACCACAGGCAGGCAGCTACAGTATTTACAGTTAGTGTAGTGCGACCTCTGCACAGTGTGCACCTAAAGCTACCTGGAGACAATTGCTGTTGTTCTGCTCCGATTAATATCACAGGCAGGCAGCTACAGTATTTACAGTTAGTGTACTATGTCCTCTGCACAGTGTGCACCTAAAGCTACCCGAATAAATTTAGTGATGTTTAGGGATGAGCCGAACACACCCCGGTTCGGTTCGCACCAGAACCTGCGAACGGACCGAAAATTTGCGCAAATTTTAGAACTCCATTGAAGTCTATGGGACTCGAACGTTCAAAATCAAAAGTGCTAATTTTAAAGGCTAATTTGCATGGTATTGTCCTAAAAGGGGTTTGGGGACCGGGGTCCTGCCCCAGGGCAGACATGTATCAATGCAAAAAAAGTTTTAAAAACGGCCGTTTTTTCGGGAGCAGTGATTTTAATGATGCTTAAAGTGAAAAAAAAAAAGTGAAATATTCCTTTAACCACTTGACCACTGGGCACTTAAACCCCCTTCCTAACCAGACCAATTTTCAGCTTTTGGTGCTCTCACATTTTGAATGACAATTACTCAGTCATGCAACACTGTATCTATATGAAATTTTTGTCCTTTTTTTTCACACAAATGGAGCTTTCTTTTGGTGGTATTTAATCACCGCTGGGTTCTTTATTTTTTGCGCCGTAGAAAAGAAAAAAGACCGAAAAATCTGTAAAAAAATACATTTTTCTTCATTTCTGTTATAATATTTTGCAAATTAGTAATTTTTCTTCATATATTTTGGCCAAAATTTATACCGCTACATATCTTTGGTAAAATTAACCCAAATCGGTGGATATTATTTGGTCTTTGTGAAAGTTATAGAGTCCAAAAGCTATGGTGCGAATATCTGAAAATTGATCACACCTGAAGTACTGACGGCCTATCTAATTTCTTGAGAGCCTAACATTCCAGAAAAGTACAAATACCCCCCAAATGACCCCTTTTTGGAAAGAAGACATTCCAAGGTATTTAGAAAGATGCATGGTGAGTTTTTTGAAGTTGTCATTTTTTCCCACAATTCTTTGCAAAATCAAGGTTTTTTTTTACTTTTTTTTTTTCCCACAAAATTGTCATATTAGCAGGTTATTTCTCACACACCGCATATGCATAGCACAAATTACACCCCAAAACACATTTTGCTATTACTCCCGAGTACGGCGATACCACATGTGTGAGACTTTTACACAGCGTGGCCACATACAGAGGCCCAACATGCAGGGGAGCACCTTCAGGCGTTCTGAAGCACCCAGTCCAATTCTGACATTTCTCTCCTACATGTAAAAATCATCATTTATTAGCTAGAAAATTACATAGAACCCCAAAACATTATATATATGTTTTTTTAGCAAAGACCCTAGAGAATACAATGGCGGTCATTGCAACTTTTTATCTCGCACGGTATTTGCGCAGCAATTTTTTAAACGCGTTTTTTTTGGAAAAAAAACTGTTTTGTGCTTTACAAAAACCAAAACAGTAAAGTTAGCCTAATGTTTTTGCATAATGTGAAAGATGAAGTTACGCCGAGTAAATAGATACCCAACATGTCACCTTTCAAAATTGCACGCGCTTGTGGAATGGTGCCAAACTTTGCTACTCAAAAATCCACATAGGCGACGCTTTAAAATTTTTTACTGGTTACATGTTTTGAGTTACAGAGGAGGTCTAGGGCCAAAATTATTGCTCTCGCTCTACCAATCACAGCGATACCTCACATGTGTGGTTTGAACACCGTTTTCATATGTGGGCGGGACTGACGTATGCGTTCGCTTCTGCATGCGAGCACACAGGGACAGGGGCGCTTTAAAAAAAATTTTTTTTTTTTTATTGTTCATTTTACTTTATTTATTTTAGTTTGATGCTTTTTTCCAAAAAAAAAAAAATTTTGACCACTTTTATTCCTATTACAAGGAATATAAACATCCTTGTAATAGGAATATGGCATGACAGGTCCTCTTTACAGTGAGATATGGGGTCAATAAGACCCCACATCTCACCTCTAGGCTGGGAAGCCTGAAATAAAAAAAAAAAAAAAACGATCCTGGCTTCGATCGTAGCGGTGAGTCGGTAGAAGCGTGGGGGGGGGGACATCCCCTCTCGCCTCCCGTAAGAATGATCAAGCAGTGGAACAGCCGCTATGATCATTCCTATGGTGTAGGGAATCGCCGGCTGAAAAAGCTGATATCTGAATGATGCCTGTAGCTGCACCCATCATTCAGATATCCCCGCACAAAGTCAAGGACATTGTATGACGGCCGGCGGGCGGGAAGTGGTTAAAACGCTTTTTTTTTTTTAACACAAAGTTGTCCATTTATACAATATTTCTACAACATAACATGTACATACCAAAAATGACACCCCAAAATAGATTCTCCTACTCCTCCTGAGTAGGGATGAGCCGAACACCCCCCGGTTCGGTTCGCACCAGAACCTGCGAACGGACCGAAAGTTCGCACGAACGTTAGAACCCCATTGACGTCTATGGGACTCGAACGTTCGAAATCAAAAGTGCTCATTTTAAAGGCTAATTTGCATGGTATTGTCCTAAAAAGGGTTTGGGGACCCGGGTCCTACCCCAGGGGACATGTATCAATGCAAAAAAAACTTTTAAAAACGGCCGTTTTTTCGGGAGCAGTGATTTTAATGATGCTTAAAGTAAAAAAAAAAAAAGTGAAATATTCCTTTAAATATCGTACCTGAGGGGTGTCTATAGTATGCCTGTAAAGTGACGCGTGTTTCCCGTGTTTAGAACAGTCCCTGCACCAAATGTCATTTTTAAAGGAAAAAATCTCATTTAAAACTGCTTGCGGGTTTAATGTAATGTCGGGTCCTGGCAATATGGATGAAAATCAGTGAGACAAACGGCATGGGTACCCCCCAGTCCATTACCAGGCCCTTTGGGTCTTGTATGGATATTAAGGGGAACCCCGCACCCAAATTAAAATAAGGAAAGGTGTGGGGCCACCAGGCCCTATATACTCTGAACAGCAGTATACAGGCTGTAGGTTTGTTGTTAAGTAGAATCTCTTTGTAATTTTGAACGGGTACATTTTTAACGTGTTTAGCTCCAGCCAAAAAATCTTTTTTAAGCTTTTTGGAAAACATAGGGAAGGGTTATCACCCCTGTGACATTTGTTTTGCTGTCTTTCCTCCTCTTCAGAAGATTTCACCTCACTTTTTGTCCCAATGGATTGGAAAGCATCAGTGGAAAGGAGAAATGTTTTTCCCATATTAACTCTTACAGGAGAGAATTTCCCTTCTTAGGGGTAGATTTCACTTCCTGTTGTCTCCTTCCGTTTGCAAGTAGGAGTCGTTTGTAAGTTAGTTGTTTGAAAGTAGGGTCCTGCCCTATATACTCAGCAGAAATTTGGGCCTTAGGTGTTGCTGTGGCCACAACACTGTAAGCCCTCACAGGGCTCTGCTGTGAAATATTAGATCAAGAATTGTAATTACATGCCCCTGTTGAACAGGAGCTGAAAAATTAGGCCTTAGGCACTGGTGCTGGTGCCACAACACTGCAACCCCTCACAGACACTCTAGTTGGAATGCAGGAACGAGCCCTGCTGCAAAGTATTGCATCAAAAATTGTAATTACACGCCCCTGTTAAACAAGGGCTGAAAAATTGGGCCTTAGGCACTGGTGCTGGTGCCACAACACTGCAACCCCTCACAGACACTCTAGTTGGAATGCAGGAACGAGCCCTGCTGCAAAGTATTACATCAAAAATCGTAATTACACGCCCCTGTTAAACAGGGGCTGAAAAATTGTGCCTTAGGCACTGGTGGTGGCACCCAGAACCAAAAATGTTCTTACAAGCTATCAGCGTGATGATTGAGGAGGAAGAGGATAATTACTCAGGGATAGTCACTCAGCATCAGCATAGGCAGTCTTTGAAGGGATCTGAGATTTCAAAAAAAATTATTCGGTTACATCAGCATCAGGTGCTTGGTAGCTGGTGGTGATCCAAGACTCATTCATTTTTATGAAGGTCAGTCGATCGACCGAGTCAGTGGACAGACGCACCCTGTGATCGGTTACCACGCCTCCAGCAGCACTGAATGTGCGTTCCGAAAGAACGCTGGATGCAGGACAGGCCAGTAGCTCAATTGCATACTGTGCAAGCTCTGGCCAGTGATCCATCCTCAAGACCCAGTAACCCAGAGGATTTTTGGTGGGAAAGGTGTCCAAGTCTGATCTTGCCCCTAGGTATTCCTGCACCATGTAAAACAGACGCTGGCGATGGTTGCTGGAACCGATCATACCTTGGGGCTGCGGACCAAAAAATTGTCTGAACGCATCGGTCAGACGGCCACCTTCTCCACCGCTCCTTCTTTGACTGACCGAAGCCTCAGCAACACGTTGTCCAGAAACAGGAGTTTGTAACCTCCCAGTCTCTGGGAACGCGTTGCACAGACCTTTCTGCAAGGCCTCCCGAAGATGTTTCATCCTCTGCTCCCTCTGCGATGGCAAGATAAGGTCCGCAACCTTACCCTTGTAACGTGGATCAAGGAGGGTTGCCAGCCAGTATTGGTCCTTCTCCTTGATACCACGAATACGAGGATCCTTACGCAGGCTTTGCAGGATCAGGGAGGCCATGCAGAGTAGGTTTGCTGAGGCATTCGGTCCGGAGTCCTCTGGGTCACTAAGGACGACATGGTCCGCAGCCACCTCCTCCCAGCCACATACAAGTCCATGTGTTTCTTGGGACTGATCCCTTAAAGACTGCTGCTGATGCTGAGTGCCAGGCTCCACCTCCATACTGACACAATCTTCCTCCTCCTCCTCTTCCTCCTCGTACTCTTCCTGTGTGATTGGCGGGCACGCAGGAACACTGTCTGGATAAAGGGGGCCTTGAGAGCTAAGGAAGTCCTCCTCTTCCTGCCTCTGTTCTGCCTCAAGTGCCCTGTCCATTATTCCACGCAGCGTGTGCTCCAACAGGTGGACAAGGGGGACAGTGTCACTGATGCATGCACTGTCACTGCTCACCATCCTCGTGGCCTCCTCAAATGGTGACAGGACAGTGCATGCATCCCTGATCATGGCCCACTGGCGTGGGGAAAAAAAACCAAGCTCCCCTGACCCTGTCCTGGTGCCATAGTCGCACAGGTACTCATTGATGGCCCTCTGCTGCGTGTGCAGCCGCTGCAGCATGGCCAACGTTGAGTTCCACCTGGTGGGCATGTCACAGATTAGGCGGTTCTTGGGCAGGTTAAACTCCTTTTGGAGGTCCGTCAGCCGAGCACTGGCATTATATGACCGGCGGAAATGCACACAGACTTTCCTGGCCTGCCTCAGGACATCCTGTAAGCCCGGGTACCTGCCCAAGAACCGCTGCACCACCAAGTTAAGGACGTGAGCCAAACAGGGCACATGGGTCATTTGTCCCTGTCGGAGGGCAGAGAGGAGGTTGGTGCCATTGTCGCAAACCACCATTCCTGCCTTAAGTTGGTGTGGCGTCAACCACCTCTGAACCTGCCCCTGCAGAGCTGACAGAACCTCTGCCCCAGTGTGGCTCCTGTCCCCCAAGCACACCAGCTTAAGCACCGCATGGCATCTTTTGGCCTGCGTACTTGCGTAGCCCCTTGAACGACTACGGAGCACCGCTGGTTCCGAGGAAGAGGCCATGGAGGAAGAAGAAGAGGAGGGGGTGGAGGAGAGAGGTGTGTCACAATCATTAGCATTTTGGAGGCGTGGTGGCGGAACAACCTCCAACACTACTGCACCTTGTCCTGCATCCTTCCCAGCTGCCAGCAGAGTCACCCAATGCGCCGTGAAACTTAGGTAACGTCCCTGTCCATGCCTGCTGGACCATGAGTCAGCGGCAATATGCACCTTACCGCTGACCGCCCTGTCCAGCGAGGCATGGACATTGCCTTCCACATGCTGGTAGAGAGCCGGAATTGCCTTCCGTGAGAAAAAGTGGCGTTTGGGTACCTGCCACTGAGGAACCGCACATTCCACAAACTCACGGAAGGGGGCAGAGTCTACCAACTGAAAAGGCAGCAGTTGAAGTGCTAGCAATTTTGCCAAGCTAGCATTCAACCGTTGGGCATGTGGATGGCTGGGAGCAAACTTCTTTCGGCGGTGCAGCAGCTGGGGCAGGGAAATTTGCCTGGTACAATCTGACGTCGGTGTACCAAAATCAGATTGCCCACAAGTACGTGGCTGTGACACACCTAATTCTACACCTTCATTCCTCTCAGTGCAGGTCTCAGAGAGGACTGAAGGTCTAGTGGGGTTGGAAATCTCAGCTGATGAGGAGCAAGCAGAGGTCCTCTTTGTTCTTTGGTGTGGGTCTTTTAGATACGCTTGCCAACGAACTGCATGGCAGGTCAACATATGTCTGGTCAAGCATGTGGTACCCAAGCGGGAGATGTTTTGGCCACGCGAGATACGCTTGAGACATATGTTGCAAATAGCAGCGGTGCGATCTGATGCACTCGTCTCAAAAAAGGCCCACACCAAAGAACTTTTTGAATAACGCGCAGAGACTGCAGCGCCCTGCACATGTGGAGCTTTGGGGTGTGATGCAGTCAATGTGCTGCCCTTAGGCTGGCCCCTGGAGGGCATCCTGCCTCGTTGGTGATGTGCTGCCGCCTCCTCCTCCTCCTCCTCCTCCTCCTCCTCTCTCCTATCAGGCACCCACGTTGAGTCAGTGACCTCATCATCCCCTCCCTCCTCATCACTGGAGCAAACCTGGCAGTATGCTGCAGCAGGGGGAGCATGACTGCCAGATTGCTGTCCTTCTTGGGCACCCCCTCTGTCCGCGCTCATGTTACTGCCTTCATCGAGCTCAGTATCGTCATCAGAGCCTTCCAAACGCTGGGCATCCTCCTGGAGCATGTACCCAACACTGTGGTCAAACAGTTCGAGGGAATCCTCATGAGGACATGGTGGAGCTAGGGAAGGAGTCACTGATGACATTGAGCTGAGGGAAGAGGCCGCTGCTTTGCCAGACAAAGCACCCTGGGCATGGGTGAGAGAGGATGAGGAGGATGAGGACGGCTTGGTCATCCACTCGACCAAGTCTTCCGCATGTTGCGGCTCAACATGGCCAGCTGCCGAAAAAAAGGCCAAGCGTGTCCCATGGCCACGTGCTGATGAGGATGCACCGTCTCCACGACCAGCACTAGACACAGAGCCTGCTTGCCCTCTCTTATTGGCTTGTGACTGTCTGCCTCTCCTTCTTGGCCTTTCAGACATACTAATGGCCTGTAGCTGCACTAAGCTGGGATATATATATATATATATATATATATATATATATATATATATATATATATGTACTGATACTGCAGCTAGCAAAATCAACTGCCTGCCTGTAGTATGAGAACACCACCAACCTTCTACAGGTAGCTTTAGCTGAACACTGTGAGGTGGACGCACCCCACTAACTTGTAGGTTTAGCTGAACACTGTGAGCAGGGCGCACCCCACTAACTTGTAGGTTTAGCAGAACACTGTGAGCAGGACGCACTGCACTAACTGTAAATAGTCTAGCTGCCTGACTGTGGTACTAATAGGATCAAAAGAACACCAGCAATTTTCTTTAAAATACTGTAACAAGACAAGCCTGCCTGTCAGTAAGAAGATAACAGGAACGGATCTAGCTGAACACTGTGAGCAGGACGCACCCCACTAGCTTGTAGGTTTAGCTGAACGCTGTGAGGTGGACGCACCCCACTAACTTGTAGGTTTAGCTGAACACTGTGAGCAGGACGCACCCCACTAACTTGTAGGTTTAGCAGAACACTGTGAGCAGGACGCACTGCACTAACTGTAAATAGTCTAGCTGCCTGACTGTGGTACTAATAGGATCAAAAGAACACCAGCAATTTTCTTCAGGTAGCTGTATTTACTGTAACAAGACAAGCCTGCCTGTCAGTAAGAAGATAACAGGAACGGATCTAGCTGAACACTGTGAGCAGGACGCACCCCACTAGCTTGTAGGTTTAGCTGAACACTGTGAGGTGGACGCACCCCACTAACTTGTAGGTTTAGCTGAACACTGTGAGCAGGACGCACCCCACTAACTTGTAGGTTTAGCAGAACACTGTGAGCAGGATGCACTGCACTAACTGTAAATAGTCTAGCTGCCTGACTGTGGTACTAATAGGATCAAAAGAACACCAGCAATTTTCTTCAGGTAGCTGTATTTACTGTAACGAGACAAGCCTGCCTGTCAGTAAGAAGATAACAGGAACGGATCTAGCTGAACACTGTGAGCAGGACGCACCCCACTAGCTTGTAGGTTTAGCTGAACACTGTGAGGTGGACGCACCCCACTAACTTGTAGGTTTAGCTGAACACTGTGAGCAGGACGCACCCCACTAACTTGTAGGTTTAGCAGAACACTGTGAGCAGGACACACTGCACTAACTGTAAATAGTCTAGCTGCCTGACTGTGGTACTAATAGGATCAAAAGAACACCAGCAATTTTCTTCAGGTAGCTGTATTTACTGTAACAAGACAAGCCTGCCTGTCAGTAAGAAGATAACAGAAACGGATCTAGCTGAACACTGTGAGCAGGACGTACCCCACTAGCTTGTAGGTTTAGCTGAACACTGTGAGGTGGACGCACCCCACTAACTTGTAGGTTTAGCTGAACACTGTGAGCAGGACGCACCCCACTAACTTGTAGGTTTAGCAGAACACTGTGAGCAGGACGCACTGCACTAACTGTAAATAGAGAGCAGAGTATTGTGGGGGCATTGCAGAGTATTGCACAGCATTGCAGAGTATTGTGGGGGCATTGCAGAGTATTGCACAGCATTGCAGAGTATTGTGGGGGTATTGCAGAGTATTGCACAGCATTGCAGAGTATTGTGGGGGTATTGCAGAGTATTGCACAGCATTGCAGAGTATTGTGGGGGTATTGCAGAGTATTGCACAGCATTGCAGAGTATTGTGGGGGTATTGCAGAGTATTGCACAGCATTGCAGAGTATTGTGGGGGTATTGCAGAGTATTGCACAGCATTGCAGAGTATTGTGGGGGTGTTGCAGAGTATTGCACAGCATTGCAGAGTATTGTGGGGGTATTGCAGAGTAGTGAGGGATGGCTGAGCATGGATGGCTGGATGTCTCTGTGCAGCGCTGTGGGCACTACACATCCAGCCCACAGCGCTGCAGACATCCATCCATCCCCCTCCCCGCTCACTGTGTACCAATCGGTACACAGGAGGGGAGGAGAGGAACCGGCGTCATCAGATGACGCCGGTCTGTTTACATGTGATCGCGCCGTCATTTGACGGCGCGATCACATGGTAAATGGCCGCGATCAGCGGCCATTTACCGGGATCCGTGATGCGCCGGGTCCTCTGGACCCGGCGGTCACGGATGTGTTCGGGTGCGCGCCCCAGGGGGCGCGCGAGAGGGGAATTCCGGGAGGACGTCATATGACGTCCTCCCAGAGTTATCCAACCGCCCTGCAGCCGTCATTCGGCTATGGGCTGGTTGGTAAGTGGTTAAATATCGTACCTGGGGGGTGTCTATAGTATGCCTGTAAAGTGGCGCATGTTTCCCGTGCTTAGAACAGTCCCTGCACAAAATGACATTTTTAAAGAAATAAAAGTCATTTAAAACTGCTTACGGCTCTAATGTAATGTCCGGTCCTGGTAATATGGATGAAAATCAGTGAGACAAATGGCATGGGTAACCCCCCCCCAGTTCATTACCAGGCCCTTTGGGTCTTGTATGGATATTAAGGGGAACCCCGCACCCAAATTAAAAAAAGGAAAGGCGTGGGGCCCCAGGCCCTCTGAACAGCAGTATACAGGTGGTGCTAACAAGACAGGGACTGTAGGTTTGTTGTTAAGTAGAATCTGTTTGTAATTTTGAACTGCTAAATTTTTAAAGTGTAGCTCCAGCCAAAAAATCTATTTTTAAGCTGCTTGGAAACATAAGGAAGGGTTATCACCCCTGTGACATTTGTTTTGCTGTCTGTGCACCTCTCCAGAAGATTTTACCTCACTTTCTGTCCCAATGACAAATGTTTTTTGACAATTTGGGAGTTTTAGTGAAACAAGGATTGGTGATAAAGCATCAGTGGAAAGGAGACACGTTTTTCCCATATTAACTCTTACAGGAGAGAATTTCCCTTCCTAGGGGTTAGATTTCATCTCACTTCTTGTTGTCTCCTTCCGTTTGCAAGTAGGAATCGTTTGTAGGTTGGATGTTTGAAAGTAGGGACCTGCCCTATATACTCTGTAGAAATTGGGGCCTTAGGTGTTGATGTTGCCACAACACTGTAAGCCCTCACAGTTACTCTTGGTGGGCACAGGAATGGGCTCTGCTGTGAAATATTAGATCAAGAATTGTAATTACTTTCCCCTGTTGAACAGGGTCAGAAAAATTGGGCCTTTGGTGGTGGTGGTGCTGGTGCCTCAACACTGTAAGTCCTCACAGTTACTCTTGGTGGGTGTAGAAACGGGCCCTGCTGTGAAATATTAAATCAAGAATTGTAATTACATGTCCCTGTTGAACAGGGGCAGAAAAATTGGGCCTTAGGCACTGGTGCCACAACACTGCAACCCCCCACAGATACTCTAGTTGGAGTGCAGGAACGGGCCCTGCTGCAAAGTATTGCATCAAAAATTGTAATTACACGCCCCTGTTAAACAGGTGCTGAAAAATTGGGCCTTAGGCACTCATGCTGGTGCCACAACACTGCAACCCCTCACAAATACTCTAGTTGAGTGCAGCAACGAACCCTCCTTGCAAAATATTGCATCAAAAATTGTAATTACACGCCCCTGTTAAACAGGAGCTGAAAAATTGTTCCTTAGCCACTGGTGGCAGCACCCAGAACCAAAAATATTCTTACAAGCTATCAGCATGATCATTCAGGAGGAAAAGGATAGTCACTCAGCATAACAGGATAGTCACTCAGCATCAGCATAGGCAGTCTTGAAGGAATCTGACATTTAAAAAAAAATAATTAGGTTATATCAGCATCAGGTGATTGGTAGCTGGTGGTGATCCAAGACTGATTCATTTTTATGAAGGTCAGTTGATCGACCGAGTCGATGGACAGGCGCACCCGGTGATCCGTTACAAAACCTCCAGCAGCACTGAATGTGCGTTCCGAAAGAACGCCTGATGCAGGACAGGCCAGTAGCTCAATTGTATACTGTGCAAGCTCTGGCCAGTGATCCATCCTCAAGACCCAGTAAACCAGAGGATTTTCGTTGGGAAAGGTGTCCAAGTCAGATCTTGCCCCTAGGTATTCCTGCACCATGTAAAACAGACGCTGGCGATGGTTGCTGGAACTGATCATACCTTGGGGCTGCAGACTAAAAAACTGTCTGAACACTTTGGTCAGACGGCCACCTTCTCCACTGCTCCTTCTTTGACTGACCGAAGCCTCAGCAACAAGTTGTCCAGGAACAGGAGTTTGTAACCTCCCAGTCTCTGGGAACGCGTTGCACAGACCTTTCTGCAAGGGCTCCCGAATATGTTTCATCCTCTGCTCTCTCTGCGATGGCAAGATAAGGTCCGCAACCTTACCCTTGTAACATGGATCAAGGAGGGTTGCCAGCCAGTATTGATCCCTCTCCTTGATACCACGAATACGAGGATCCTTCCGCAGGCTTTGCAGGATCAGGGAGGCCATGCAGCGTAGGTTTGCTGAGGCATTCGGTCTGGAGTACTCTGGGTCACTAAGGACGACATCATCCGCAGCCACCTCCTCCCAGCCACGTACAAGTCCATGGGTTTCTTGGGACTGTAAATGATCCCTTAAAGACTGCTGCTGATGCTGAGTGCTAGGCTCCACCTCCATGCTGACACAATCCTCCTCTTCCTCCTCCTTCTCCTCCTCCTGTGTGATCGGCGGGCACGCAGGAACACTGTCTGGATAAAGGGGGCCTTGAGAGCTAAGGAAGTCCTCCTTTTCCTGCCTCTGCTCTGCCTCAAGTGCCCTGTCCATTATTCCACGCAGCGTGTGCTCCAACAGGTGGACAAGGGGGACAGTGTCACTGATGCATGCACTGTCACTGCTCACCATCCTCGTGGCCTCCTCAAATGGTGACAGGACAGTGCATGCATCCCTGATCATGGCCCACTGGTGTGGGGAAAAAAAAACAAGCTCTCCTGACCCTGTCCTGGTGCCATAGTCACACAGGTACTCATTGATGGCCCTCTGCTGCATGTGCAGCCGCTGCAGCATGGCCAACGTTGAGTTCCACCTGGTGGGCATGTCACAGATTTGGGCAGGTTAAATTCCTTTTGGAGGTCAGCCAGCCGAGCACTGGCATTATATGACCGGCGGAAATGCACACAGACATTCCTGGCCTGCCTCAGGACATCCTGTGAGCCCGGGTACTTGCCCAAGAACCGCTGCACCACCAAGTTAAGGATGTGAGCCAAACAGGGCACATGGGTCATTTGTCCCTGTCGGAGGGCGGAGAGGAGGTTGGTGCCATTGTCGCAAACCACCATTCCTGCCTTAAGTTGGCATGGCATCACCCACCTCTGAACCTGCCCCTGCATAGCTGACAGAACTTCTGCCCCAGTGTGGCTCCTGTCCCCCATGCACACCAGCTCAAGCACCGCATGGCATCTTTTGGCCTGCGTACTTGTGTAGCCCCTTGAACGCCTACGGAGCACCACTGGTTCCAAGGACAAAGCACAGGAAGAGGCCATGGAGGAAGAAGAAGAGGAGGGGGTGGAGGAGAGAGGTGTGTCAGAATCACCAGTAGTAGCATTTTGGAGGTGTGGTGGCGGAACAACCTCCAACACTACTGCACCTTGTCCTGCATCCTTCCCAGCTACCAGCAGAGTCACCCAATGCACTGTGAAACTTAGAGACAGCGGTAATATGCACCTTACCATTGACTGCCCTGTCCAGCGAGGCATGGACATTGCCTTCCACATGCCGGTAGAGAGCCGGAATCACCTTCCATAAGAAAAAGTGGCGTTTGGGTACCTGCCACTGAGGAACCGCACATTCCACAAACTCACGGAAAGGGGCAGAGTCTACCAACTGAAAAGGTAACAGTTGAAGTGCTAGCAATTTTGCCAAGCTAGCATTCAACCGCTGGGCATGTGGATGGCTGGGAGCGAACTTCTTTCAGCGGTGCAGCAGCTGGGGCAGGGAAATTTGCCTGGTACAATCTGACGTCGGTGTACCGATAGCAGATTGCCCACAAGTACTTGGCTGTGACACACCTAATTCTACACCTTCATTCCTCTCAGTGCAGGTCTCAGAGAGGACTGAAGGTATAGTGGGGTTGGAGATCTCAGCTGATGAGGAGCAAGGAGAGGTCCTCTTTGTTCTTTGGTGTGGGTATTTTATGTACGCTTGCCAACAAACTGCATGGCAGGTCAACATATGTCTGCTCAAGCATGTGGTGTCCAAGTGGGAGATGTTTTGGCCACGCGAGATACGCTTGAGATATATGTTGCAAATAGCAGCAGTGCGATCTGATGCATTCGTCTCAAAAAAGGCCCGCACCAAAGAACTTTTGGAATAACGCGCAGAGACAGCAGCGCCCTGCACATGCGGAGCTTTGCTGTGTGATGCAGTCAGTGTGCTGCCCTTAAGCTGGCCCCTGGAGGGCATCCTGCCTCATTGGTGATGTGCCTCCTCCTCCTCCTCTCTCCTATCTGGCACCCATGTGGAGTCAGTGACCTCATCATCCCCTCCCTCCTCATCACTGGAGCAAACCTGGCAGTATGCTGCAGCAGGGGCAACATGACTGCCAGATTGCTGTCCTTCTTGGGCACCCCCTCTTTCTTGGATCACGTTACTGCCTTCCTCTTGCTGAGTACCATCATCAGAGCCTTCAAAATGCTGGGCATCCTCCTGGAGCAAGTACCCAACACTGTGTTCAAACAGTTTGGGGGACACCTCAGGAGGACATGTTGGGGCTAGGGAAGGAGTGACTGATTCCACTGAGCCGACGGAAGAGGCCGGGTTGGCAGCTGCTTTGCCAGACAAAGTACCCTGAGCATGGGTGAAAGAGGATGAGGAGGGTGAGGACGGCTTGGTCATCCACTTGACTAAGTCTTCCACATGTTGCGGCTCAACACAGCCAGCTACCGAAAAAAAGGCCAAGGGTGTCCCACGGCCATGTGTTGAGGATGCACCGTGTCCACGACCAGCACTGTTGCCTCTAGACACAGAGCCTGCTTGCCCTCTTTTATTGGCTTGTGACTGTCTGCCTCTCCTTGTTGGCCCTCCAGACATACTAATGGCCTGCAGTGAGATGTAGCTGCACCAAGCTGGGATATATATATATATATATATATATATATATATATATATATATATATATATATACTGATACTGCAGCTAGCAAAATCAACTGCCTGCCTGTAGTATTATTAGTATGAGAACACCACCAATCTTCTACAGGTAGCTTTAGCTGAACACTGTGCAGAGGTCGCACTACACTAACTTGTAGCTTTAGCTGAACACTGTGCAGAGGTCTCACTACACTACCTCATAGCTTTAGCTGAACAATGTGCAGAGGATGCACTACACTAACGTTTAAATAATGTAGCTGCCTGCGGTAGTGATAGGATCAGGAAAACACCACCAACCTTCTACAGGTAGCTTTAGCTGAACACTGTGCAGAGGACGCACTATACTAACATTTAAATAATGTAGCTGCCTGCGGTAGTGATAGGATCAGGAAAACACCACCAACCTTCTACAGGTAGCTTTAGCTGAACACTGTGCAGAAGTCGCATTACACTAACGTGTAAATAATGTAGCTGCCTGCGGTAGTGATAGGATCAGGATAACACCACCATTCTTCTACAGGTAGCTTTAGCTGAACACTCTGCAGAGGTCGCACATTATACTAACTTGTATCTTTAGCTGAACACTGTGCAGAGGTCGCACTACACTAACTTGTAGCTTTAGCTGAACACTGTTCAGAGGTCGCACTACACTAACTTGTAGCTTTAGCTGAACACTGTGCAGAGGTCGCACTACACTAACTTGTAAATAATGTAGCTGCCTGCGGTAGTGATAGGATCAGAAAAACACCACCAATATTCTACAGGTAGCTTTAGCTGAACACTGTGCAGAGGACTCACTACACTAACTGTAAATACTGTAGCTACCTGACTGTGGTACTAATAGGATCAGAAGAACACCAGCAATTTTCTTCGGGTAGCTGTAAATACTGTAACAACACCTGCCTGCCTGTCAGTAGGAAGAGAATAACAAGAACAGATCTAGCTAAACTGAATACAGTGTATATATATATATATATATATATATATATAACACCTGGGATGCATATATATATATACACAATACACTGCAAGTGCAGCTAACTGACTGACTGTCCTGCCTAATCTATCTAACTTAAATCAAATGACACTGTCTCTCAACGCCGGAACACACTACACAGGGCCGCCGTGCAGGCAGCCTTATATAGTGTGGGGCATGTACTAAACCCCCTGAGCCATAATTGGCCAAAGCCACCCTGGCTTTGGCCAATTACAGCTCTCTGTACAGATTGGCCAAGCATGCGGGTTATAGTGCATGCTTGGCCAATCATCAGCCAGCAATGCACTGCGATGCCGCAGTGAATTATGAGCCGTGACGCGCCAATCTAATTTGGTGCGAACGGCCCATATCGTTCGCAATTCGGCGAACAACCGAAAAGATGATGTTCGAGTCGAACATGGTTTCGACTCGAACACGAAGCTCATCCCTAGTGGTGTTCTGATTCTATATTAATACCACAGGCAGGCAGCTACAGTATTTATAGTTAGTCCTCTGCACAGTGTGCACCTAAAGCTACCTGAAGACAATTGCTGTTGCTCTGCTCCTATTAATACCACAGACAGGCAGCTACAGTATTTACATTAAGTGTACGGTGTCCTCTGCACAGTGTGCACCTAAAGCTACCTGAATAAAATTGGTGTGGTGTTCTTGTGATCCTATTAGTACAGTACCGCAGGCAGCTACATTATTTACAAGTTAGTGTAGTGTGTCCTCTGCACAGTGTGCATCTAAAGCTACCTGAAGACAATTGCTGTGGTTCTGCTCCTATTAATACCACAGACAGGACGCTACAGTATTTACAGTTAGTGTACTGTGTCCTCTGCACAGTGTGCACCTAAAGCTACCTGAATGAAATTGGTGGTGTTCTTCTGATCCTATTAATAACACAGGCAGGCAGCCACAGTATTTACAGTTAGTGTAGTACGTCCTCTGCACATTGTGCACCCAAAGCTACCTAGAGACAATTGCTGTTGTTCTGCTCTTATTAATACCACAGACAGGCAGCTACAGTATTTACAGTTAGTGTACTGTGTCCTCTGCACAGTGTGCACCAAAAGCTAACTGAAGAAAATTGGTGGTGTTCTTCTGATCCTATTAATACCACAGGTAGGCAGCTACAGTATTTACAGTTAGTGTAGTGCGTCCTCTGCACAGTGTGCATCTAAAGCTACCTGGAGAAAATTGCTGCTGTTCTGCTCCTATTAATACCACAGAAAGGCAGCTACAGTATTTACAGTTAGTGTACTGTGTCCTCTGCACAGTGTGCACCTAAAGCTACCTGAATTAAATTGGCGATGTTCTTCTGATCCTATTAATACCACAGGCAGGCAGCTACAGTATTTACAGTTAGTGTACTGCATCCTCTGCACAGTGTGCACCTAAAGCTAACTGAATAAAATTGGTGGTGTTCTTCTGATCCTATATTAATACCACAGGCAGGCAGCTGCTACAGTATTTACAAGTTAGTGTAGTGCATCCTCTGCACAGTGTGCACCTAAAGATACCTGGAGACAATTGCTGTTGTTCTGCTCCTATTAATACCACAGGCAGGCAGCTACAGTATTTACAGTTAGTGTGCTGCGTCCTCTTCACAGTGTGCACCTAAAGCTACCTGAATAAAATTGGTGGTGTTCTTCTGATCCTATATTAATGTAGCACTAACTCTCAGTGGAGCTGCTGGATTAAAGCGGGCTTGTTACCTTCACTCTCGATACCTCTGTTTCACCGGCACTGGGTCTAGGGTTCCGTTGAGTTTACCTCTGGACGATATAAGCACCAAACACTTGGGTAGATTTTCCAATGCTTTAATGAACAAATAAAGGAAGTAGCAGGAAAGAGGCAGAAGGAAAGCTGCAGGGAAGCTCAAATACCTTTCCTTACTATACTTCAGAACATTCTTAGTAGTCGAACACTTGTAGTTGAATGCGCTCCCCTTGTGGGATTCAGTCTTTGCCTGCCTGGATAGACCTCTCTCACTTGTCTAGCAGCCAGTACGTAGCATGAACAAAAGTCTCTGCCACAGACTTGTTTGATATAAAACCCTTACGATCCTCTGCCACAGGATGTATTGGTTTGCAATGAATGTCAGACACAGTACTTGAACCTTTAAGCCAACCCGGCAGTACTATGCAGTAAGACTACTTCAGGATACGTCCTCCAACCGAGTCACCAGGCCCCTCTCCAGACCAGCACTCTGCATGATCCTTCCATGACGGGTCCTCCCCTGGGATCTTCTTGGTTGTCCAGCTTCTTCACTCAGGATAGACAGCTCAGGACCGTTCCTCTGCTGCTGTGGTAAGCCCCAGACAGACCTCTGGGCCCACCCACATGCTGCAGCGACGTGGGCCTCCGGACTGGAGGACCACAAGGTGGTACTCTTAACACATACCTGTCAGCCAGGAGAGCCAGCAGGTGGCTGAAAATGAACCCCTAAACATGGCATCTGTCCCATAAATACCCTCTCCCAGAATGCAACTCGGAGGACCACATCCACCGAGAGCACTCATACGCTTCAACACGTTGCTTTTCCAACACCAGCCGATGGTGACAACGACACCCACCGGCACAGTGTGGAACCACATGCAACTCAGCCAAGCTGGAACAGAGGCAAATCCAACTTCCTATAATAAGTGACCCACTATATTTACCTATCAGTGGTAGATAAAAATCTACCAGCGCTACATTAATAATACAGGCAGGCCGCTACAGTATTAACATATTAGTGTAGTGCGTCCTCTGCACAGTGTGAACCTAAAGCTACCTGGAGACAATTGGTGGTGTTCTTCTGATCCTATATTAATACCACAGGCAGGCAGCTACAGTATTTACAAGTTAGTGTAGTGCGTCCTCTGCACAGTGTGCACCTAAAGCTACCTGGAGACATTTGCTGTTGTTCTGCTCCTATTAATACCAAAGGCAGGCAGCTACAGTATTTACAGTTAGTGTACTGTGTCCTCTGCACAGTGTGCACCTAAAGCTACCTGAATAAAATTGGTGGTGTTCTAAACCTATATTAATACCACTGGCAGGCAGCAACAGTATGTATAGTTAGTGTACTGTGTCCTCTGCACAGTGTGCACCTAAAGCTACCTGAAGACAATTGCTGTTGTTCTGCTCCTATTAATACCACAGACATGTAGCTACAGTATTGACAGTTAGTGTACTGTGTCCTCTGCACAGTGTGCACCTAAAGCTACTTGAATAAAATTGGTGGTGTTCTTCTGATCCTATATAAATACCACAGGCAGACAGCTACATTATTTACAGTTAGTGTACTGCGTCCTCTTCACAGTGTGCACCTAAAGCTACCTGAATAAAATTGGTGGTGTTCTGATCCTATATTAATACCACAGGCAGGCAGCTACATATTTACAAGTTAGTGTAGTGCGTTCTCTACACAGTGTGCATCTAAAGCTACCTGGAGGCAATTGCTGTTGTTCTGATCCTATTAATACCACAAACAGGCAGCTAAAGTATTGACAGTTGGTGTACTGTGTCCTCTGCACAGTGTGCACCTAAAACTACCTGAATAAAATTGGTGGTGTTCTTCTGATCCCATATTAATTCCACAGGCAGGCAACTACATTATTTACAAGTTAGTGTAGTGTGTCCTCTGCACAGTGTGCATCTAAAGTTGCCTGAAGACAATTGCTGTTGTTCTGCTCTTATTAATACCACAAACAGGCAGCTACAGTATTTACAGTTAGTGTACTGTGTCCTCTGCACAGTGTGCACCTAAAGCTACCTGAAGAAAATGTGTGGTGTTCTTCTGATCCTATTAATACCACAGGCAGACAGCTACAGTATTAACAGTTACTGTAGTGCGTCCTCTGCACGGTGTGCACCTAAATCTACCTGAATAAAATTGGTGGTGTTCTTCTGATCCTATATTAATACCACAGGCAGGCAGCTACAGTATTTACAAGTTAGTGTAGTGCGTCCTCTGCTCAGTGTGCATTTAAAGCTACCTGGAGACAATTGCTGTTGTTCTGCTCCTATTAATACCACAAACAGGCAGCTACAGTATTTACAGTTGGTGTACTGTGTCCTCTGCACAGTGTGCACCTAAAACTACCTGAATAAAATTGGTGGTGTTCTTCTGATCCCATATTAATTCCACAGGCAGGCAACTACATTATTTACAAGTTAGTGTACTGTGTCCTCTGCACAGTGTGCACCTAAAGCTACCTGAAGACAATTGCTGTTGTTCTGCTCCTATTAATACCACAGACAGGCAGCTACAGTATTTACAGTTAGTGTACTGTGTCCTCTGCACAGTGTGCACCTAAAGCTACCTGAAGAAAATTTGTGGTGTTCTTCTGATCCTATTAATACCACAGGCAGGCAGCTACAGTATTAACAGTTACTGTAGTGCGTCCTCTGCACGGTGTGCACCTAAATCTACCTGAATAAAATTGGTGGTGTTCTTCTGATCCTATATTAATACCACAGGCAGGCAGCTACAGTATTTACAAGTTAGTGTAGTGCGTCCTCTGCACACTGTGCATCTAAAGCTACCTGGAGACAATTGCTGTTGTTCTGCTCCTATTAATGCCACAGACAGGCAGCTACAGTATTTACAGCTAGTGTACTGTGTCCTCTGCACAGTGTGCACCTAAAGCTACCTGAATAAAATTGGTGGTGTTCTTCTAATCCTATCAATACCACAGGCAGGCAGCTACAGTATTCATAGTTAGTGTACTGCGTCCTCTGCACAGTGTGCACCTAAAGCTACCTGAATAAAATTGGTGGCGTTCTTCTGATCTTTTATTAATACAACAGGCAGGCAGCTACAGTATTTACAAGTTAGTGTAGTGCCTCCTGTGCACAGTGTGCACCTAAAGCTACCTGGAGACAATTGCTGTTGTTCTGCTCCTATTAATACCACAAACAGGCAGCTACAGTATTTACAGTTGGTGTACTGTGTCCCCTGCACAGTGTGCACCTAAAACTACCTGAATAAAATTGGTGGTGTTCTTCTGATCCTATATTAATTCCACAGGCAGGCAGCTACATTATTTACAAGTTAATGTAGTGCGTCCTCTGCACAGTGTGCATCTAAAGCTACCTGAAGACAATTGCTGTTGTTCTGCTCCTATTAATACCACAGTCAGGCAGCGACAGTATTTACAGTTAGTGTACTGTGTCCTCTGCACAGTGTGCACCTAAAGCTACCTGAAGAAAATGTGTGGTGTTCTTCTGATCCTATTAATACCACAGACAGGCAGCTACAGTATTTACAGTTAGTGTAGTGCGTCCTCTGCACGGCGTGTACCTAAATCTACCTGAATAAAATTGGTGTTGTTCTTCTGATCGTATATTAATACCACAGGCAGGCAGCTACAGTATTTACAAGTTAGTGTAGTGCGTCCTCTGCACAGTGTGTATCTAAAGCTACCTGGAGACAATTGCTGTTGTTCTGCTCTTATTAATACCACAGACAGGCAGCTACAGTATTTACAGTTAATGTACTGTGTCCTCTGCACAGTGTGCACCTAAAGCTACCTGAAGATAATTGGTGGTGTTCTTCTGATCCTATATTAATACCACAGACAGGCATCTACATTATTTACAAGTTAGTGTACTGTGTCCTCTGCACAGTGTGCACCTAAAGCTACCTGAAGACAATTGCTGTTGTTCTGCTCCTATTAATAGCACAGACAGGCAGCTACAGTATTTACAGCTAGCGTACTGTTTCCTCTGCACAGTGTGCACCTAAAGCTACCTGAATAAATTTGGTTGTGTTCTTCTAACCCTATTAATACCACAGACAGGCAGCTACAGTATTTACAGTTAGTGTACTGCGTCCTCTGCACAGTGTGCACCTAAAGCTACCTGATTAAAATTGGTGGTTTTCTTCTGATCCTATATTAATACCACAGGCAGGCAGCTACAGTATTTACAAGTTAGTGTAGTGTGTCCTCTGCACAGTGTGCATTTAAAGCTACCTGAAGACAATTGCTGTTGTTCTGCTCTTATTAATACCACAGACAGGCAGCTACAGTATTTACAGTTAGTGTACTGTGTCCTCTGCACAGTGTGCACCTAAAGCTTCCTGAAGACAATTGCTGTTGTTCTGCTCCTATTAATACCACAGCAGACAGCTACAGTATTTACAGTTAGTGTACTGCATCCTCTGCACAGTGTGCACCTAAAGCTACCTAAAGACAATTGCTGTTGTTCTGCTCCTATTAATACCACAGTCAGGCAGCTACAGTATTTACAGTTAGTGTACTGTGTCCTCTGCACAGTGTGCACCTAAAACTACCTGAAGACAATTGCTGGTGTTATCATACTAATAATACTACAGGCAGGCAGTTGATTCTGCTAGCTGCAGTATCTGTATATATATATATATACATCCCAGCTTTGTGTAGCTACATCTCACTGCAGGCCATTAGTATGTCTGGAAGGCCAACAAGGAGAGGCAGACAGTCACAAGCCAATAAAAGAGGGCAAGCAGGCTCTGTGTCTAGAGGCAACAGTGCTGGTCATGAACACGGTGCATCCTCATCAGCACGTGGCCATGGGACACACTTGTCCTTTTTTTCGGCAGCTGGCCATGTTGAGCCGCAACATGCGGAAGACTTGATAGAGTGGATGACTAAGCCGTCCTCATCTTCCTCATCCTCTCTCACCCAGGCTCTGGGTACTTTGTCTGGCAAAGCAGCTGCCAATGCGGCCTCTTTCCTCGGCTCAATGGCATCAGTCACTCCTTCCCTAGCCCCACCATGTCCTCCTGAGGAGTCCCCCGAACTGTTTGACCACAGTGATGGGGACATGCTCCAGGAGGATGCCCAGCATTTTTAAGGCTCCGATGATGGTTCCCAACTAGAGGAAGGCAGTAACATGAGCCCAGAGAGAGGGGGTGCCCAAGAAGGACAGCAATCTGGCAGCCATGTTCCGCCAGCTGCAGCATACTGCCAGTTTTGCTCCAGTGATGAGGAGGGAGGGGATGATGAGGTCACTGACTCCATGGGGTGCCTGATAGGAGAGAGGAGGAGGATTAGGAGGCACATCACCAACCAGGCAGGATGCCCTCCAGGGGCCAGCTTAAGGGCAGCACACCAACTGCATCACCCCGCAGAGCTCCGCATGTGCAGGGCGCTGCTGTCTCTGCGCGTTATTCTAAAAGTTCTTTGGTGTGGGCCTTTTTGAGATGAGTGCATCAGATCCCACCACTGCTATTTGCAACATATGTCTCAAGCGTATCTCGCGTGGCCAAAACATCACCCGCTTGGGCACCACATGCTTGACCAGACATATGTTGACCTGCCATGCAGTTCGTTGGCAAGCGTACCTAAAAGACCCACACCAAAGAACAAAGAGGACCTCTCCTTGCTCCTCATCAGCTGGGATCTCTAACCCCACTATACCTTCAGTCCTCTCTGAGACCTGCACTGAGAGGAATGAAGGTGTAGAATTAGGTGTGTCACAAGCAAGTACTTGGGGGCAATCTGCTATCGGTATACCAATGTCAGATTGTACCAGGTAAATTTCACTGCCCCAGCTGCTGCACAGCCAAAAGAAGTTTGCTCCCAGCCATCCACATGCCCAGCGGTTGAATGCTAGCTTGGCTAAATTGCTAGGACTTCAACTGCTGTCTTTTCAGTATGTATACTCTGCCCCCTTCCGTGAGTTTGTGGAATGTGCGGTTGCTCAGTGGCAGGTTCCCAAACGCCACTTTTCTCACGAAAGGTGATTCCGGCTCTCTACCGGCATGTGGAAGGCAATGTCTTGGCCTCGCCGGAAAGGGTGGTCAGCGGTAAGGTGCATATTACCGCTGACTCATGGTCCAGCAGGCATGGACAGGGACGTTACCTATCTTTCACCGCACACTGGGTGACTCTTCTGGCAGCTGGGAAGGATGCAGGACAGGGTGCAGTAGTGTTGGAGGTTGTTCCACCACCACGCCTCCAAAATACTACTAGTGGTGATTCTGCCACACCTCTCTCCTCCACCCCCTCCTCTTCTTCTTCCTCCATGGCCTCTTCCTGTGCTGATTTGTCTTTGGAACCAGCGGTGCTCCGTAGGCGTTCAAGGGACTACGCAAGCACGTAGTCCCAAAAGATGCCATGCGGTGCTTGAGCTGGTGTGCTTGGGGGGACAGTAGCCACACTGGGGCAGAGATTCTGTCAGGGGCAGGTTCAGAGGTGGTTGATGCCACGCCAGCTTAAGGCAGGTATGGTGGTTTGCGACAACTGACCCATGTGCCCTGTTTGGCTCACGTCCTTACTTGGTGGTGCAGCGGTTCTTGGGCAGGTACCCGGGCTTACAAGCTGTCCTGAGGCAGACCAGGAAAGTCTGTGTGCATTTCTGCAGGTCATATAATGCCAGTGCTCGGCTGCCTGACCTCCAAAAGGAATTTAACCTGCCCAAGAACCGCCTAATCTGTGACATGCCCACCAGGTGGAACTCAACGTTGGCCATGCTGCAGCGGCTGCACATGCAGCAGAGGGCCATCAATGAGTACCTGTACGACTATGGCACCAGGACAGGGGAGCTTGTTTTTTTTTCCCCATGCCAGTGGGCCATGATCAGGGATGCATGCACTGTCCTGTCACCATTTGAGGAGGCCACGAGGATGGTGAGCAGTGACAGTGCATGCATCAGTGACACTGTCCCCCTTAAAGCAGTCTTTAAGGGATCATTTACAGTCCCAAGAAACCCATGGACTTGTACGTGGCTGGGAGGAGGTGACTGTGGATCATATTGTCCTTAGTGAACAAGAGGACTCCGGATCGAATGCCTCAGCAAACCTACGCTGCATGGCCTCCCTGATCCTGCAAAGCCTGTGTAAGGATCCTTGTATTCATGGTATGAAGGAGAGGGATCAATACTGGCCTCCTTGATCCACGTTACAAGGGTTAGGTTGCGGACCTTATCTTGCCATCGCAGAGGGAGCAGAGGATGAAATATCTTCGGGAGGCCTTGCAGAAAGGTCTGTGCAACGCGTTCCCAGAGACTGGGAGGTTACAAACTCCTGTTCCTGGACAACGTTTTGCTGAGGCTTCGGTCAGTCAAAGAAGGAGCAGTGGAGAAGGTGGCTGATGCATTCAGACAATTATTTAGTCCGCAGCCCCAAGGTATGATCGGTTCCAGCAACCATCGCCAGCGTCTGTTTTACATGGTTCAGGAATCCCTAGGGGTAAGATCTGACTTGGACACCTTTCCCACCGAAAAATCCTCTGGGTTACTGGGTCTTGAGGATGGATCACTGGCCAGAGCTTGCACAGTATGCAATTGAGCTACTGGCCTGTCCTGCAATCAGCGTTCTTTCGGAACGCACATTCAGTGCTGCTGGAGGCTTTGTAACTGATCACAGTGTGCGCCTGTCCACCGACTCGGTCGATCAACTGACCTTCATAAAAATGAATCAGTCTTGGATCACCACCAGCTACCAAGCACCTGATGCTGATGTAACCGAATAATTTTTTTTGAAGATCGCTTCAAGACTGCCTATGCGGATGCTGAGTGACTATCCTCTTCCTCCTCAATGATCATGCTGATAGCTTGTAAGAATATTTTTGGTTCTGGGCGCCGCCACCAGTGGCTAAGGCCAAATTTTTCAGCCCCTGTTTAACAGGGGCATGTAATTATAATTTTTGATGCAATATTTTGCAATGAGGGTTCATTCCTGCGCTCAACTAGAGTATTTGTGAGGGGTTGCAGTGTTGTGGCACCAGCATCAGTGCCTAAGGCCCAATTTTTCAGCTCCCGTTTAACAGGGGCTTATAATTACAATTTTTGATGCAATACTTTGCAGCAGGGCTCGTTTCTGCGCTCCAACTAGAGTATCTGTGAGGGGCTGCAGTGTTGTGGCAGCAGCACCAGTGCCTAATGCCCAATTTTTCAGCCCCTGTTTAATAGGGGCATGTAATTGCAATTTTTGATGCAATACTTTGCAGTAGGGCTTCTTCCTGCACTCCAACTAGAGTATCTGTGAGGGGTTGCAGTGTTGTGGCACCAGCACCGATGCCTAAGGCCCAATTTTTCAGCTACCGTTTAACAGGGGCGTGTAATTACAATTTTTGATGCAATACTTTGCAGCAGGGCTCGTTCCTGCGCTCCAACTAGAGTATTTGTGAGGGGCTGCAGTTGCACAGTGTGCACCTAAAGCTACCTGAATAAAATTAGTGGTGGTTAGGGATGAGCCGAACACCCCCCGGTTCGGTTCGCACCAGATTCTGCGAACGGACCGAAAATTTGCGCGAACTTTAGAACCCCATTGAAGTCTATGGGACTCGAACATTCGTAATCAAAAGTGCTAATTTTAAAGGCTAGTTTCCATGGTATTGTCCTAAAAAGGGTTTGGGGACCTGGGTCCTGCCCCAAGGGACATGTATCAATACAAAAAAAAGTTTTAAAAACGTCCGTTTTTTCGGGAGCAGTGATTTTAATGATGCTTAAAGTAAAAAAAAGTGAAATATTCCTTTAAATATTGTACCTGGGGGTGTCTATAGTATGCCTGTAAAGTGGCACATGTTTCCCGTGCTTAGAACAGTCCCTGCACAAAATGACATTTTTAAAGAAATAAAAGTCATTTAAAACTGCTTACGGCTCTAATGTAATGTCCGGTCCTGGTAATATGGATGAAAATCAATGAGACAAATGGCATGGGTAACCTCCCCAGTCCATTACCAGGCCCTTTGGGTCTTGTATGGATATTAAGGGGAACCCCACACCCAAATTAAAAAAAGGAAAGGTGTGGGGCCCCAGGCCCTCTGAACAGCAGTATACAGGCGGTGCAAACAAGACAGGGACTATAGGTTTGTTGTTAAGTAGAATCTGTTTGTAATTTTGAACTGCTACATTTTTAAAGTGTAGCTCCAGCCAAAAAATCTATTTTTAAGCTGCTTGGAAAACATAAGGAAGGGTTATCACCCCTGTGACATTTGTTTTGCTGTCTGTGCACCTCTCCAGAAGATTTTACTTCACTTTCTGTCCCAATGACAAATGTTTTTTGACAATTTGGGGGTTTTAGTGAAACAAGGATTGGTGATAAAGCATCAGTGGAAAGGAGACACGTTTTTCCCATATTAACTCTTACAGGAGAGAATTTTCCTTCCTAGGGGTTAGATTTCATCTCACTTCTTGTTGTCTCCTTCCGTTTGCAAGTAGGAATCGTTTGTAAGTTGGATGTTTGAAAGTAGGGACCTGCCCTATATACTCTGCAGAAATTGGGGCCTTAGGTGTTGGTGTTGCCACAACACTGTAAGCCCTCACAGTTACTCTTGGTGGGCACAGGAACGGGCTCTGCTGTGAAATATTAGATCAAGAATTGTAATTACATTCCACTGTTGAACAGGGTCAGAAAAATTGGGCCTTTGGTGGTGGTGGTGCTGGTGCCTCAACACTGTAAGTCCTCACAGTTACTCTTGGTGGGTGCAGAAATGGGCCCTGCTGTGAAATATTAAATCAAGAATTGTAATTACATGTCCCTGTTGAACAGGGGCAGAAAAATTGGGCCTTAGGCACTGGTGCCACAACACTGCAACCCCCCACAGATACTCTAGTTGGAGTGCAGGAACGGGCCCTGCTGCAAAGTATTGCATCAAAAATTGTAATTACATGCCCCTGTTAAACAGGGGCTGAAAAATTGGGCCTTGGGCACTGGTGCTGGTGCCACAACACTGCAACCCCTCACAGATACTCCAGTTGGAGCACAGGAACAAGCCCTGCTGCAAAGTATTGCATCAAAAATTGTAATTACACGCCCCTGTTAAACAGGGGCTGAAAAATTGGGCCTTAGGCACTGGTGCTGGTGCCACAACACTGCAACCCCTCACAGATACTCCAGTTTTCTTTGACTGACCGAAGCCTCAGCAACACGTTGTCCAGGAACAGGAGTTTGTAACCTCCCAGTCTCCGGGAACGCCTTGCACAGACCTTTCTGCAAGGGCTCCTGAAGATGTTTCATCCTCTGCTCCCTCTGCGATGGCAAGATAAGGTCTGCAACCTTACCCTTGTAACATGGATCAAGAAGGGTTGCCAGCCAGTATTGATCCCTCTCCTTGATACCACAAATAAGAGGATCCTTCCGCAGGCTTTGCTTGATCAGGGAGGTCATGCAGCGTAGGTTTGCTGAGGCATTCGGTCCGGAGTCCTCTGGGTCACTAAGGACGACATGATCCGCAGCCACCTCCTCCCAGCCACGTACAAGTCCATGGGTTTCTTGGGACTGTAAATGATCCCTTAAAGACTGCTTCTGATGCTGAGTGCCAGGCTCTACCTCCATGCTGACACAATCCTCCTCTTCTTCCTCCTCCTCCTCCTCTTCCTGTGTGATCGGCGGGCATGCAGGAACACTGTCTGGATAAAGGGGGCCTTGAGAGCTAAGGAAGTCCTCCTCTTCCTGCCTCTGTTCTGCCTCAAGTTCCCTGTCCATTATTCCATGCAGCGTGTGCTCCAACAGTTCGACAAGGGGGACAGTGTCACTGATGCATGCACTGTCACTGCTCACCATCCTCGTGGCCTCCTCAAATGGTGACAGGACAGTGCATGCATCCCTGATCATGGCCCACTGGCGTGGGGAAAAAAAACAAGTTCTCCTGACCCTGTCCTGGTGCCATAGTTGCACAGGTACTCATTGATGGCCCTCTGCTGCATGTGCAGCTGCTGCAGCATGGCCAACGTTGAGTTCCACCTGGTGGGCATGTCACAAATTAGGCGGTTCTTGGGCAGGTTAAATTCCTTTTGAAGGTCAGCCAGCCGAGCACTGGTATTATATGACCTGCGGAAATGCACACAGACTTTCCTGGCCTGCCTCAGAACATCCTGTAAGCCTGGGTACCTGCTCAAGAACCGCTGCACCACCAAGTTAAGGACGTGAACCAAACAGGGCACATGGGTCATTTGTCCCTGACGGAGGGCAGAGAGGAGGTTGGTGCCATTGTCGCAAACCACCATTCCTGCCTTAAGTTGGCGTGGCGTCAACCACCTCTGAACCTGCCCCTGCAGAGCTGACAGAACCTCTGCCACAGTGTGGCTCCTGTCCTCCAAGCACACCAGCTCAAGCACCGCATGACATCTTTTGGCCTGCGTACTTGTGCAACCCCTTGAACGCCTACAGACCACCGCTGGTTCCAAGGACAAAGCACAGGAAGAGGCCATGGAGGAAGAAGAAAAGGAGGGGGTGGAGGAGAGAGGTGTGTCAGAATCACCAGTAGTAGCATTTTGGAAGCGTGGTGGCGAAACAACCTCCAACACTACTGCACCTTGTCCTGCATCCTTCCCAGCTGCCAGCAGAGTCACCCAATGCGCCGTGAAACTTAGGTAACTTCCCTGTCCATGCCTGCTGGACCATGAGACAGCGGTAATATGCACCTTACCACTGACTGCCCTGTCCAGCGAGGCATGGACATTGCCTTCCACATGCCGATAGAGAGCTGGAATCGCCATCCATGAGAAAAAGTGGCGTTTGGGTACCTGCCACTGAGTAACCGCACATTCCACAAACTCACGGAAAGGGGCAGAGTCTACCAACTGAAAAGGTAGCAGTTGAAGTGCTAGCAATTTTGTCAAGCTAGCATTCAACCACTGGGCATGTGGATGGCTGGGAGCGAACTTCTTTCGGCGGTGCAGCAGCTGAGGCAGGGAAATTTGCCTGGTACAATCTCATGTCGGTGTACCGATAGCAGATTGCCCACAAGTCCTTGGCTGTGACACACCTAATTCTACACTTCATTCCTCTCAGTGCAGGTCTCAGAGAGGACTGAAGTGTATAGTGGGGTTGGAGATCTCAGCTGATGAGGAGCAAGGAGAGGTCCTCTTTGTTCTTTGGTGTGGGCCTATAGGTACGCTTGCCAATGAACTGCATGGCAGGTCAACATATGTCTGGTCAAGCATGTGGTGTCCAAGCGGGAGATGTTTTGGCCACGCGAGATACCCTTGAGATATATGTTGCAAATAGCAGCAGTGTGATCTGAGGCATTCGTCTCAAAAAAGGCCCACACCAAAGAACTTTTGGAATAACGCGCAGAGACAGCAGCAACCTGCACATGCGGAGCTTTGATGACTGATGACTGATGCAGTCAGTGTGCTGCCCTTAAGCTGGCCCCTGGAGGGCATCCTGCCTGGTTGGTGATGTGCCTCCTCCTCCTCCTCTCTCCTATCAGGCACCCACGTGGAGTCAGTGACCTCATCATCCCCTCCCTCGTCATCATTGGAGCAAACCTGGCAGTATGCTGCAGCAGGGGCAACATGACTGCCAGATTGCTGTCCTTCTTGGGCACCCCCTCTGTCTGGGATCACGTTACTGCCTTCCTCTAGCTGAGTACCATCATCAGAGCCTTCAAAACCCTAAGCATCCTCCTGGAGCATGTAACCAACACTGTGTTCAAATAGTTCGGGGGACTCCTCAGGAGGACATGTTGGGGCTAGGGAAGGAGTGACTGTTTCCACTGAGCCGAGGGAAGAGGCCAGGTGGGCAGCTGCTTTGCCAGACAAAGTACCCAGAGCATGGGTGAGAGAGGATGAGGAGGATGAGGACGGCTTGGTCATCCACTCGACTAAGTCTTCCGCATGTTGCGGCTCAACACGGCCAGCTGCCGAAAAAAAGGCCAAGCATGTCCCGCGGCCACGTGTTGATGAGGATGCACAGTGTCCACGACCAGCACTGTTGCCTCTAGACACAGAGCCTGCTTGCCCTCTTTTATTGGCTTGTGACTGTCTGCCTCTCCTTGTTGGCCTTCCAGACATACTAATGGCCTGCAGTGAGATGTAGCTGCACTAAGCTGGGATATATATATATATATATATATATATATATATATATATATATATATATATATATATATATACTGATACTGCAGCTAGCAAAATCAACTGCCTGCCTGTAGTATTATTAGTATGAGAACACCACCAATCTTCTACAGGTAGCTTTAGTTGAACACTGTGCAGAGGTCGCACTACACTAACTTGTAGCTTTAGCTGAACACTGTGCAGAGGTCGCACTACACTAAATCATAGCTTTAGCTGAGCACTGTGCAGAGGACGCACTACGCTAATGTTTAAATAATGTAGCTGCCTGCGGCAGTGATAGGATCAGGAAAACACCAGCAACCTTCTACAGGTAGCTTTAGCTGAACACTGTGCAGAGGACGCACTACACTAACGTTTTAATAATGTAGCTGCCTGTGGTAGTGATAGGATCAGGAAAACACCACCAATCTTCTACAGGTAGCTTTAGCTGAACACTGTGCAGAGGACGCACTACATTAATTCGTAGCTTTAGCTGAACACTGTGCAGAGGTTGCAATACACTAACTTGTAGCTTTAGCTGAACACTGTGCAGAGGTCACACTACACTAACTTGTAGCAATGCACTGCGATGCCGTAGTGAATTATGAGCCGTGACACACCAATCAAATTTGGCACGAACGGCCCATGTCGTTCACAATTCGACGAACGACCGAACAGATGTTGTTCGAGTCGAACATGGTTTTGACTCGAACACGAAGCTCATCCCTAGTGGTGTTCTGATCCTATATTAATACCACAGGCAGGCAGCTACAGTATTTATAGTTAGTGTACTGTGTCCTCTGCACAGTGTGCACCTGAAGCTACCTGAAGTCAATTGCTGTTGCTCTGCTCCTATTAATACCACAGACAGGCAGCTACAGTATTTACAGTTAGTGTAGTACGTCCTCTGCACAGTGTGCACCCAAAGCTACCTGGAGACAATTGCTGTTGTTCTGCTCCTATTAATACCACAGGCAGGCAGCTACAGTATTTATAGTTAGTGTACTGTGTCCTCTGCACAGTGTGCATCTAAAGCTACCTGAATAAAATCGGTGGTGTTCTAAACCTATATTAATACCACAGGCAGGCAGCTACAGTATTTATAGTTAGTGTACTGTGTCCTGTGCACAGTGTGCACCTAAAGCTACCAGAATAAAATTGGTGGTGTTCTTCTGATCCTATTAATACCACAGGCAGGCAGCTACAGTATTTAAAGTTAGTGTACTGCATCCTCTGCACAGTGTGCACCTAAAGCTACCTGATTAAAATTGGTGGTGTTCTTCTGATCCTATTAGTACAGTACCACGGGCAGCTGCAGTATTTACAAATTAGTGTAGTGCGTCCTCTGTACAGTGTGCCCCTAAAGCTACCTAAAGAAAATTGGTGGTGTTCTTCTGATCCTATTAGTATCGCAGGTAGCTGTAGTATTTACAAGTTAGTGTATTGTGTCCTCTGCACAGTGTGCACCTAAAGCTACCTGAAGAAAATTGGTGGTGTTCTTCTGATCCTATTAATACCACAGGCAGGCAGATACAGTATCTACAGTTAGTGTAGTGTGTCCTCTGCACAGTGTGCACCTAAAGCTATCTGAATAAAATTGGTGGGTTTCTGATCCAATATTAATACCACAGGCAGGCAGCTGCAGTAGTTACAAATTAGTGTAGTGCATCCTCTGCATAGTGTGCACCTAAAGCTACCTGAAGACAATTGCTGTTGTTCTGCTCCTTTTAATACCACAGGCAGGCAGCTACAGTATTTCCAGTTGGTGTACCGTGTCCTCTGCACAGTGTGCACCTAAAACTACCTGAATAAAATTGGTGGTGTTCTTCTGATCCTATATTAATACCATAGGCAGGCAGCTACATTATTTACAAGTTAGTGTAGTGTGTCCTCTGCACAGTGTGCATCTAAAGCTACCTGAAGACAATTGCTGTTGTTCTGCTCCTATTAATACCACAGAAAGAGAGGGTGAAGAAGGGAAGCGCCACCTGAGTGCAGTATTATTGAATACTTTTAATGACACAAAGTTTAAAAACACTTACAAAAGACATAATTAAAAAGGGCTCATCTGTAGATGGATGATCCTGGTGGGTTCCTGGTGGGGATGATCCTGGTGAGTTCCTCGAGCTCCAGTCTGGGTGATGTGTCAGCGGTGTAAGGCTGTAAGAGAAGCTGTTCAGCAGATGGTTCATCCTGTGGCCATCAGGGGGAGGCTGGGGCCGGCGTGGAGCGCACAGAAGGTGTGCGTGACGTCACGGGCTGTTCAGCGGCTTCCGGCTTCTGGGTACACTCCAAGGGGAGGGCTCACATGGAGGGAGGATACTAGCTGTGAGGGAGTCTGTGGATAGGCTACGCGCTCGGAGCAGCTGCTCCTTCAATAGGCCTGAGGGGCAGTGTGTAGATGCTGTGCTATTTATATGCCGGCGCTGTGGGACAACAAGGCTCAGCGCCGGCTGATAGCACAGCGCTGTGATGGAATAATACAGTGCGGTGGGCTGAAGGGGGGGAGGAGAGGGAGGGGATGTGAAACGTAGTTTGTGAAAGACCGTACTGAGGTGGGGGAGGGGAAGGAACACAAATAGAATGACACATGGGAGGAGGGCGCATGATGGCTGAGAGAATGTTGATGCATATCAAGTATAATACATATAAATAAATTAGGTCAACAATCAATTATGAAAAAGTCAGTAAAAAAATTAATGAAAATCAAATAAAAAGTCAATATAAAAAATCAATATAAAATCTAAATAAGAAAAAAGGAAGGGGGGAGGGGGAAGGGGAAGGGAATCATGTGTATGGAGGGAATTGTCATTATATGGAGCTGATATGTGTTACAAGCATGCATGCACACACATATGCATGCATGTACACGTACACACATCTTTATTATATAAAATACAAAAAGGAATTACCCTATACTTAAAGGATCTCATATATACATTTGTGTAAAAACAAAAATAAAAACAAAAATATATATAATATAATATATTTAAGTAGTATGCATGTGCCTGCGCACGGTGTGATATGTGAATATATAGGAATGTACAAAGTTTAGAGAGGGATAAACTGGGGCATGGTAAGTTGGCGGGGCGGGGGGTTGTAGGGGGGCGGGAAGCTGGAAGGGGGGGTTGTGGGGGGGAAGAAAAGAAGGGGGGGGAGGAGGGGAGGAGGGGAGGTAAATGGGGGAAGGACGTAGGGGAGGCTGGATGGAGGGAAGGGGAAATGGAAGGGGGACGTGGGGGAGGCTGGATGGCAAAGTGGCTCATAGCAGTGTGTGAACCTTGATTTCTTCGTTAAGCCCACCGGGTGTAAGGGTGCCCAAGGAATAGATCCAGTAGGTTTCTTGTTGGCACAGGCGTTTGAAGTGTTCAGCTGTAGGGAATGTAGCAGGGATGGACTCAATGACCCACACGCTTAGGCCTACAGTGGACCGGCCGTGGTGTGTAAGAAAATGTTTGGGGACGCTATGGTGGTCACGACCCTTTTCGATGAAGCGCCTGTGTTCCCCAAATCATGCTCTGAGTGCCCTTATGGTGCGACCAACATAGAATTGTCCACAGGGACAGGTCAGGCAGTATACAACAAAGTCCATAGAGCAGTTGTAAAACTCCTTGAGGGTATAGCTTTTGCCTTTGACGTTGAAAGTTTTCTGACCATGTTGTACGAATGGACAGGTGAGACAGAGGGGTTTTTTGCATTGGTACATCCCTCTGAGGGGTATAAGGACAGGTTGCAAGGGGATGGATTGGGATGACTTGATTTTACTAGGTGCGATTAGACTCTTAATATTCCTAGACCTCCTATATGTTACTTTGGGTTTTGTCCCTACTGTAGCTTTTAAATGGGGGTCTTCCAGAAGAATGGACCAGTGTGACTCTAGTATTTTTTCCATTCTTTTATGTTTGTCGTGGAACTGTGTGATGAAACGGGTTGGTTGTTTGGCAACGGGAGAGGAGTTATGACGGTCGTTCTGTGACTTGCGGTAATTGTTGAAGGCTGCCTCTATGAGAGGAGCAGGATATCCTTTTTCTTGAAATTTTTTTGATAGGAGTAGACCATGGGCTTCGTAGTCTGAGTCTTTAGTGCAGTTTCTCCGGAGACGGCAAAACTGGCTCTGGGGAATATTGTTCACCCATCTGGGATGGTGGCAGCTAGTATAATGTATGAAGGAATTGCCCGCAGTAGGTTTGATGAAATTTTTGGCATAAATGGTTTCATTGTCATGGCAGAGTTCAAGGTCTAAAAATGCCAGAGTATCAGGATCAGCCACGTGGGTGAATGATAGGCCTAAGATGTTGGTATTACAATGCTGGACAAAGGTGAGTATGCCATCGAGTGTACCATCCCAGATGATAACTATGTCATCAATATATCGACCATAGTATATTATGTTTGCGGCAAAGGGGTGGTCTGCTGCGAGGTACATATGTTCCCAGTATCCCATGGTGAGATTGGCGTAGCTGGGGGCAAAATTGGCCCCCATAGCTGTACCATTGATCTGAAGGTAATGTGTACCCTCTGACTCAAAATAGTTGTGTTTGAGGCAGAAGGTTAGGGCTTCTAATATGAAATTAGCTTGCCGGGGGTTAATGAGGGGATCGTTGGCCAAAAAATGCCCGACAGCCCTGACTCCTATATCATGAGGTATCGATGTGTAAAGTGATGACACATCGAGTGAAAGCCACCAGTAGTTCTTATGCCATGTATAGGGTTTGAGCATCTCGAGTAAATGGGGTCCATCCCGTATATAGGAAGGGAGGTTCTGTGCTAGGGGTTGGAGGAATTGGTCAATATATATGGAGAAGCCACTAGTGACACTCTCCATGGCAGCTACTATGGGACGGCCTGGGGGACAGGTGAGATCTTTATGAATTTTCGGTAGATGGTAGAAGTACGGAACTTTGTGGAAGTTTTTCTTTAGAAACGAAGCTTCAGATTTAGAAATTATTTGGTCAGTAAGGGCTTTATTAATGAGTGTAGCTGCTTCTAATGAAAACTGGGATGTGGGATCACTGGGAAGCCTAGCATAGGTGTTAATATCAGAAAGTAGTCTGTGTGATTCGAGTAAATAATCTTCTTTGTCCTGGATGACTATACTACCCCCTTTGTCCGCAGGTTTGATGACAATGGATTCGTTGTGTGTCAGCTGTTCCAGGGCTTTGCGTTCTAATGGGGAGAGGTTGGATTTGATGTAGGTATGTTTGGAGGTGCGATTGCACATATTAGTGAGGTCTGTATAGCCTACCTGGTAGAAAGTTTGTAAGTACGGACCCTTGTTGGATGTTAGGTCAAAGATGGATTTGGGGCGTAGTGAGGTATGTTGGATTGGGGGTGAGGTAGAACCATGTTGGGTGAGCCATTCAAGGTCAGCGTTGTAATTTTCGGCATATAACTCCTCAAGTAGGGCAAGGGCGGGTCTGTCTGATTCATCAGGTGAATCAAGGTTTGTGAGACATGAAACAGAGTTGACGATATCAGACGTGGAGGTTTGTTTAGACGATTGGATATTGAAATATCTCTGGACTGTAAGGTCTCTGATGTATTTGTTGAGGTCTTTAAATAGTGTAAAACTGTTGGGCTGCATGGTAGGGGCAAAGGTGAGCCCCTTTCTGAGGAGGGATAGGTCATATGCGGTTAAAGAAGTATGTGATAGATTATAGATTTTTACAGTTTCCGCATCTTTACTGACTTTTTTTCTCCTTCGTCCCCCCCTCTGTCCTCTTCTACGTGTTTTCTTTTTGTGAGGAGCGGCGGGGGGGTAAGCGCTAAAAAATCATTTTCTAGACTGGTGGCTATTTTTAGCGGGGGTTTGGAACTCTGTAATTGCGTGAGAGGGAGATTCTCTATCTAGGCTAATGACTGTGATTCACTGGTGGTATCAGGGTGATCATGGGTAATCCTATGTGAATCATCAGAAAGTATACTTATTGGGTCAGAGATAGGCGCTGAGTCGCGTCGGGAAACATCTGTGGGGTCTAGACCTTGGGTAGAGGCAGGTTGTTGTGTCTGGTGGTTATGATTGGTAGACGGTATCTGTGCCTGGGTGGGGCCTGTGCGAGCTTTATAGGGTCTGTTCTTGAGGCGTTTGGGTTTGGGGGTGAGTGGTTTAGGTCCAATGGGAAGTAGTGGGGTATACTGGGACATCGGCCCGGGTTTGGGCGGATGTGGAGATGGATGTGGCACCAGGGGTTTTGGTGCTTGATGGGATCTGAAGAGGCTTCCCTGTGGCGGGATAGACATGAGTGGGCGGGGACCGGGACCTGGATTAAGGCTGGGGTATTTCTTCCTTTTCCAGGTAAATATTTGGTTGTTGTTATAGTCAAACAGGTCCCTTCTAAATTTGCCAAGTTTATTGGCAATGGTGTAATCCTCATTTCTAATTGTGTTCCTTTTTAGCATACTGAACCAGGTGTGTGGTAGATGAGTGATGGTATCACAAATGGTTTGGCAAAGAGTGATAATTTTGTCTTTCAGGGCTGTGTATTTTCTTTCTCTTTGTTGGATGATGACACTCATCCATTTGGTTGTGCAGAACTCGGATATGTGTGCCCATTCTGTATGTAGATCTGGGTCAAGGAAGGCACACTCTTTAAGGACCCTAAGCCCTCTAGAGTAAATTTTGTGTGAAATATATAATTGTAGAAAAAACTTATCCCACCACTGTTGGTTGGCAGTGGAGATTAAGTCCTCAAGTTTTTTTAAAAAGGGTGCATAGTTTGGGGGTGGGGGTCTTGGAGTCTGCAATGGGGCTATCTTTTTTAAAAAAATGGGTGGGAAAAAGGGCAAAGAACTCCTCCAAGACAATATGTTTGTTGTCTTCAATGGCAGTAAGGAGATCCATAGAAGCAATGATAGTACATTAATTAATCAAATAAAAGGAGGTTTTTCTGTAACACGGTATAGCTGCTCAGTTAAAGCAAGTAATAACAACAGATAAAAATAATAATAACTTCAAGCGCATATACAGTATATAATATTCAGGATTAATCAGATTGGCCAGGCATATAGTCCATGGCTAAAAAGTTAGCAGCCCAGGGGTTAATGAGGGTCTGGCAGTTAGAAGCATATGAGATTATATGATTAAAAAGGGTTTGGCAGTCCAGGGGTTAAAAAAGATGTAGCAGTTCAAATGTGTGAAGTAGGTTGATGGAGCAATGGATCTAGAAGGCGGCTGCTATCTACTACCTACTTCAACCTACTTCACACATTTGAACTGCTACATCTTTTTTAACCCCTGGACTGCCAAACCCTTTTTAATCATATAATCTCATATGCTTCTAACTGCCAGACCCTCATTAACCCCTGGGCTGCTAACTTTTTAGCCATGGACTATATGCCTGGCCAATCTGATTAATCCTGAATATTGTATACTGTATATGCGCTTGAAGTTATTATTATTTTTATCTGTTGTTATCACTTGCTTTAACTGAGCAGCTATACTGTGTTACAGAAAAACCTCCTTTTATTTGATTAATTAATGTACTATCATTGCTTCTATGGATCTCCTTACTGCCATTGAAGACAACAAACATATTGTCTTGGAGGAGTTCTTTGCCCTTTTTCCCACCCATTTTTTTAAAAAAGATAGCCCCATTGCAGACTCCAAGACCCCCACCCCCAAACTATGCACCCTTTTTAAAAAACTTGAGGACTTAATCTCCACTGCCAACCAACAGTGGTGGGATAAGTTTTTTCTACAATTATATATTTCACACAAAATTTCCCCTAGAGGGCTTAGGGTCCTTAAAGAGTGTGCCTTCCTCGACCCAGATCTACATACAGAATGGGCACACATATCCGAGTTCTGCACAACCAAATGGATGAGTGTCATCATCCAACAAAGAGAAAGAAAATACACAGCCCTGAAAGACAAAATTATCACTCTTTGCCAAACCATTTGTGATACCATCACTCATCTACCACACACCTGGTTCAGTATGCTAAAAAGGAACACAATTAGAAATGAGGATTACACCATTGCCAATAAACTTGGCAAATTTAGAAGGGACCTGTTTGACTATAACAACAACCAAATATTTACCTGGAAAAGGAAGAAATACCCCAGCCTTAATCTAGGTCCCGGTCCCCGCCCACTCATGTCTATCCCGCCACAGGGAAGCCTCTTCAGATCCCATCAAGCACCAAAACCCCTGGTGCCACATCCATCTCCACATCCGCCCAAACCCGGGCCGATGTCCTAGTATACCCCACTATTTCCCATTGGACCTAAACCACTCACCCCCAAACCCAAACGCCTCAAGAACAGACCCTATAAAGCTCGCACAGGCCCCACCCAGGCACAGATACCATCTACCAATCATAACCACCAGACACAACAACCTGCCTCTACCCAAGGTCTAGACCCCACAGATGTTTCCCGACGCGACTCAGCGCCTATCTCTGACCCAATAAGTATACTTTCTGATGATTCACATAGGATTACCCATGATCACCCTGATACCACCAGTGAATCACAGTCATTAGCCTGGATAGAGAATCTCCCTCTCACACAATTACAGAGTTCCAAAGTCCCGCTAAAAATAGCCACCAGTCTAGAAAATGATTTTTTAGCACTTACCCCCCCGCCGCTCCTCACAAAAAGAAAACACGTAGAAGAGGACAGAGGGGGGGACGAAGGAGAAAAAAAGTCAGTAAAGATGCGGAAACTGTAAAAATCTATAATCTATCACATACTTCTTTAACCGCATATGACCTATCCCTCCTCAGAAAGGGGCTCACCTTTGCCCCTACCATGCAGCCCAACAGTTTTACACTATTTAAAGACCTCAACAAATACATCAGAGACCTTACAGTCCAGAGATATTTCAATATCCAATCGTCTAAACAAACCTCCACGTCTGATATCGTCAACTCTGCTTCATGTCTCACAAACCTTGATTCACCTGACGAATCAGACAGACCCGCCCTTGCCCTACTTGAGGAGTTATATGCCGAAAATTACAACGCTGACCTTGAATGGCTCACCCAACATGGTTCTACCTCACCCCCAATCCAACATACCTCACTACGCCCCAAATCCATCTTTGACCCAACATCCAACAAGGGTCCATACTTACAAACTTTCTACCAGGTAGTCTATACAGACCTCACTAATATGTGCAATCGCACCTCCAAACATACCTACATCAAATCCAACCTCTCCCCATTAGAACGCAAAGCCCTGGAACAGCTGACACACAACAAATCCATTGTCATCAAACCTGCGGACAAAGGGGGTAGTATAGTCATCCAGGACAAAGAAGATTATTTACTTGAATCACGCAGACTACTTTCTGATATTAACACCTATGCTAGGCTTCCCAGTGATCCCACATCCCAGTTTTCATTAGAAGCAGCTACACTCATTAATAAAGCCCTTACTGACCAAATCATTTCCAAATCTGAAGCTTCGTTTCTAAAGAAAAACTTCCACAAAGTTCCGTACTTCTACCATCTACCGAAAATTCATAAAGATCTCACCTGTCCCCCAGGCCGTCCCATAGTAGCTGCCATGGAGAGTGTCACTAGTGGCTTCTCCATATATATTGACCAATTCCTCCAACCCCTAGCACAGAACCTCCCTTCCTATATACGGGATGGACCCCATTTACTCGAGATGCTCAAACCCTATACATGGCATAAGAACTACTGGTGGCTTTCACTCGATGTGTCATCACTTTACACATCGATACCCCATGATATAGGAGTCAGGGCTGTCGGGCATTTTTTGGCCAATGATCCCCTCATTAACCCCCGGCAAGCTAATTTCATATTAGAAGCCCTAACCTTCTGCCTCAAACACAACTATTTTGAGTCAGAGGGTACACATTACCTTCAGATCAATGGTACAGCTATGGGGGCCAATTTTGCCCCCAGCTACGCCAATCTCACCATGGGATACTGGGAACATATGTACCTCGCAGCAGACCACCCCTTTGCCGCAAACATAATATACTATGGTCGATATATTGATGACATAGTTATCATCTGGGATGGTACACTCGATGGCATACTCACCTTTGTCCAGCATTGTAATACCAACATCTTAGGCCTATCATTCACCCACGTGGCTGATCCTGATACTCTGGCATTCTTAGACCTTGAACTCTGCCATGACAATGAAACCATTTATGCCAAAAATTTCATCAAACCTACTGCGGGCAATTCCTTCATACATTATACTAGCTGCCACCATCCCAGATGGGTGAACGATATTCCTCGGAGCCAGTTTTGCCGTCTCCGGAGAAACTGCACTAGAGACTCAGACTACGAAGCCCATGGTCTACTCCTATCAAAAAAATTTCAAGAAAAAGGATATCCTGCTCCTCTCATAGAGGCAGCCTTCAACAATTACCGCAAGCCACAGAACGACCGTCATAACTCCTCTCCCGTTGCCAAACAACCAACCCGTTTCATCACACAGTTCCACGACAAACATAAAAGAATGGAAAAAATACTAGAGTCACACTGGTCCATTCTTCTGGAAGACCCCCATTTAAAAGCTACAGTTGGGACAAAACCCAAAGTAACATATAGGAGGTCTAGGAATATTAGGAGTCTAATCGCACCTAGTAAAATCAAGTCATCCCAATCCATCCCCCTGCAACCTGTCCTTATACCCCTCAGAGGGATGTACCAATGCAAAAAACCCCTCTGTCTCACCTGTCCATTCGTACAACATGGTCAGAAAACTTTCAACGTCAAAGGCAAAAGCTATACCCTCAAGGAGTTTTACAACTGCTCTACGGACTTTGTTGTATACTGCCTGACCTGTCCCTGTGGACAATTCTATGTTGGTCGCACCATAAGGGCACTCAGAGCACGATTTGGGGAACACAGGCGCTTCATCGAAAAGGGTCGTGACCACCATAGCGTCCCCAAACATTTTCTTACACACCGCGGCCGGTCCACTGTAGGCCTAAGCGTGTGGGTCATTGAGTCCATCCCTGCTACATTCCCTACAGCTGAACGCTTCAAATGCCTGTGCCAACAAGAAACCTACTGGATCTATTCCTTGGGCACCCTTACACCCGGTGGGCTTAACGAAGAAATCGAGGTTCACACACTGCTATGAGCCACTTTGCCATCCAGCCTCCCCCACGTCCCCCTTCCATTTCCCCTTCCCTCCATCCAGCCTCCCGTATGTCCTTCCCCCATTTCCCTCCCCTCCCCCCCTCCCCCCCTTCTTTTCTTCCCCCCCCACAACCCCCCCCTTCCAGCTTCCCGCCCCCCTGCAACCCCCCACCCCACCAACTTACCCATGCCCCAGTTTATCCCTCTCTAAACTTTGTACATTCCTATATATTCACATATCACACCGTGCGCAGGCACATGCATACTACTTAAATATATTATATTATATATATTTTTGTTTTTATTTTTGTTTTAACACAAATGTATAAATGAGATCCTTTAAGTATAGGGTAATTCCTTTTTGTATTTTATATAATAAAGATGTGTGTACGTGTACATGCATGCATATGTGTGTGCATGCATGCTTGTAACACATATCAGCTCCATATAATGACAATTCCCTCCATACACATGATTCCCTTCCCCTTCCCCCTCCCCCCCCTTCCTTTTTTCTTATTTAGATTTTATATTGATTTTTTATATTGACTTTTTATTTGATTTTCATTAATTTTTTTACTGACTTTTTCATAATTGATTGTTGACCTAATTTATTTATATGTATTATACTTGATATGCATCAACATTCTCTCAGCCATCTTGCGCCCTCCTCCCATGTGTCATTCTATTTGTGTTCCTTCCCCTCCCCCACCTCAGTACGGTCTTTCACAAACTACGTTTCACATCCCCTCCCTCTCCTCCCCCCCTTCAGCCCACCGCACTGTATTATTCCATCACAGCGCTGTGCTATCAGCCGGCGCTGAGCCTTGTTGTCCCACAGCGCCGGCATATAAATAGCACAGCACCTACACACTGCCCCCTCAGGCCTATTGAAGGAGCAGCTGCTCCGAGCGCGTAGCCTATCCACAGACTCCCTCACAGCTAGTATCCTCCCTCCATGTGAGCCCTCCCCTTGGAGTGTACCCGGAAGCCGGAAGCCGCTGAAAAGCCCGTGACATCACGCACACCTTCTGTGCGCTCCACGCCGGCCCCAGCCTCCCCCTGATGGCCACAGGACGAACCATCTGCTGAACAGCTTCTCTTACAGCCTTACACCGCTGACACATCACCCAGACTGGAGCTCGAGGAACTCACCAGGATCATCCCCACCAGGAACCCACCAGGATCATCCATCTACAGATGAGCCCTTTTTAATTATGTCTTTTGTAAGTGTTTTTAAACTTTGTGTCATTAAAAGTATTCAATAATACTAAAATAAAATAAAAAATAAATTTCGCGCAATATTAAGTGAAAAATAAAAAATAAAAATATTAAGAATATAGTGTATATAAATATATTGTGGAACACTGTTGTCTGTTAGGTGGTAGTGTTAAAATCTCTCTTATATACTATAATGATCGCTACTTTTACTCAAAAAAGTGAGGCTTAAATAGCAATGAATACTGAAATACTCCTCATACCACCCTATAACTAGCATGCATAAATAAATAATGACATAATGCATAAAAATTCGTGCATAAAAATATTTCCAGTATGTAAATCGTATATGGTCTTCTAAAATCCACAATCAAAAAACTGTGCAATAAAACATATGTGCAACCTTAAAAGATATACATTCCAAGTTATGTGAAAAGTCCGTTTTGTTGCTACAATTGTTTGCAGATATTCTAGTGCCAAAGTGATTAAAAATAAAAATAGGTGAATGTTTATATATAAAAAACAACTGTGAATAGTTCTTCTGATATTGAAAAGTATAATGTAGTAAAAATATATCTTTCTGCTGCTGGTGTCCCTCAGTATGGTCTCACAGAACTCTCACCTTGCATTAGTAGTAATCAGGCATTCAGTAATATGTCTTTAAGGTGTGGGAGTGGTCTCTGGTAGCCTTCTCTTTCTATGTTATTTTCTCTCCTCCAACGTTCCCTCTCTGCAGCTCCACTCTAGTGAACTCAGTATGGGGGAGATAAAATAGGGAGGGGGGAGAAGAAAGAGGCTCCACTAGTGCATTAAACTTTTAAAATCAAAGGGGGAATATTTATTTGGTGTTACTCTTACATTTCTCATATTAAAAACAGGCAAAGTGAATGTAAAAAACGATCTGGCGATCCGGTTCTATCATATATAAGCATACATAGAACAGCCAATCCGGTTCCCCAGATGAAGACACGTGACGGTGTCGTAACGCGTAGGGATTGGCTGGAGCAATACACTGAATCTGAAGCACAAGTGAGAGGGCGCTGAGAACGCCAGATCGTTTTTTACATTCACTTTGCCTGTTTTTAATATGAGAAATGTAAGAGTAACACCAAATAAATATTCCCCCTTTGATTTTAAAAGTTTAATGCACTAGTGGAGCCTCTTTCTTCTCCCCCCTCCCTATTTTATCTCCCCCATACTGAGTTCACTAGAGTGGAGCTGCAGAGAGGGAACGTTGGAGGAGAGAAAATAGCATAGAAAGAGAAGGCTACCAGAGACCACTCCCACACCTTAAAGACATATTACTGAATGCCTGATTACTACTAATGCAAGGTGAGAGTTCTGTGAGACCATACTGAGAGACACCAGCAGCAGAAAGATATATTTTTACTACATTATACTTTTCAATATCAGAAGAACTATTCACAGTTGTTTTTTATATATAAACATTCACCTATTTTTATTTTTAATCACTTTGGCACTAGAATATCTGCAAACAATTGTAGCAACAAAACTGACTTTTCACATAACTTGGAATGTATATCTTTTAAGGTTGCACATATGTTTTATTGCACAGTTTTTTGATTGTGGATTTTAGAAGACCATATACGATTTACATACGGGAAATATTTTTATGCACGAATTTTTATGCATTATGTCATTATTTATTTATGCATGCTAGTTATAGGGTGGTATGAGGAGTATTTCAGTATTCATTGCTATTTAAGCCTCACTTTTTTGAGTAAAAGTAGTGATCATTATAGTATATAAGAGAGATTTTAACATTACCACCTAACAGACAACAGTGTTCCACAATATATTTATATACACTATATTCTTAATATTTTTATTTTTTATTTTTCACTTAATATTGCGCAAAATTTATTTTTTATTTTATTTTAGTCATTAAGTGTTTGGTGTGAACACCCTTATTTTGCGGCAATATTAGTATTTATTTTGCACAGCACTATTTATTTTATTATTTTTTTATTTGACCACTTCACCATTTAATATCCACCAGCGCGAAGGACAATTTTATATTCAATAATACTGCACTCAGGTGGCGCTTCCCTTCTTCACCCTCTCTTGCATGTCACAGAGCCAGCTCTCTGGGGATAGCAGCCGCCTTCTAGATCCATTGCTCCATCAACCTACTTCACACATTTGAACTGCTACATCTTTTTTAACCCCTGGACTGCCAAACCCTTTTTAATCATATAATCTCATATGCTTCTAACTGCCAGACCCTCATTAACCCCTGGGCTGCTAACTTTTTAGCCATGGACTATATGCCTGGCCAATCTGATTAATCCTGAATATTGTATACTGTATATGCGCTTGAAGTTATTATTATTTTTATCTGTTGTTAATACCACAGAAAGGCAGCTACAGTATTTACAGTTAGTATACAGTGTCCTCTGCACAGTGTGCACCTAAAACTACCTGAAGAAAATTGGTGGTGTTCTTCTGATCCGATTAATACCACAGGCAGGCAGCTACAGTATTTACAGTTAGTGTAGTGCGTCCTCTGCACAGTGTGCATGTAAAGCTACCTGAAGACAATTGCTGTTGTTCTGCTTCTATTAATACCACAGACAGGCAGCTACAGTATTTTCAGTTGGTGTACTGTGTCCTCTGCACAGTGTGCACCTAAAGCTACCTGAATAAAATGGGTGGTGTTATTCTGATCCTATATTAATACCACAGGCTGGGAGCTACATTATTTACAAGTTAGTGTAGTGTGTCCTCTGCACAGTGTGCATCTAAATCTACCTGAAGGCAATTGCTGTTGTTCTGCTCCTATTAATACCCCAGACAGGCAGCTACAGTATTTACAGTTAGTGTACTGTGTCCTCTGCACAGTGTGCACCTAAAGCTACCTGAAGAAAATTGGTGGTGTTCTTCTGATCCTATTAATACCACAGGCAGGCAGCTACAGTATTTACAGTTAGTGTAGTGCATCCTCTGCATGGTGTGCACCTAAATCTACCTGAATAAAATTGGTGGTGTTCTTCTGATCCTATATTAATACCACAGGCAGGCAGCTACAGTATTTAGAAGTTAGTGTAGTGCTTCTTCTGCACAGTGTGCATCTAAAGCTACCTGGAGAAAATTGCTGTTCTTCTGCTCCTATTAATATCACAGGCAGGCAGCTACAGTATTTACAGTTAGTGTACTGCGTCCTCTGCACGGTGTGCACCTAAAGCTACCTGAAGACATTTGCTGTTGTTCTGCTTCTATTAATACAACAGGCAGGCAGCTACAGTATTTACATTTAGTGTACTGTGTCCTCTGCACAGTGTGCACGTAAAGCTACCTGAATAAAATTGGTGGTGTTCTTCTGATCCTATTAATACCACAGGCAGGCAGCTACAGTATTTACAGTTAGTGTACTGTCTCCTCTGCACAGTGTGCACCTAAAGCTACCTGAATAAAATTGGTGGTGTTCTTCTGATTCTATTAGTACCGCAGGCAGCTGTAGTATTTACAACTTAGTGTAGTGCATCCTCTGCACAGTGTGCACCTAAAGCTACTTGTAGAAAATTGGTGGTGTTCTTCTGATGCTATTAGTACAATACCGCAGGCAGCTGCAGTATTTTCAAGTTGGTGTAGTGCGTCCTCTGCACAGTGTTCACCTAAAGCTACCTGAATAAAATTGGTGGTGTTCAGTGCGCATGCGCGAGAGCTCCGTGATGGACGATTAAGCCCGGAGCTCCGCACCACCCGGACCGACGAGCGGCACAACCCCAGCTACAGCAGGCGGAGGACCCACACAAGCACTCCCCCCGCTCACTGAACAGCGGGGGCCAGGGCTGGACTGGGACAAAAATTTGGCCCTGGACTTCATCCAGACTGGCCCACTTTGACAGGTCTCTCCCATGCCGGCTTGCCACCCAAGCCCCCCCCCCCACTAGCCATTAGCCGTTCTACATTGATTCTCTTATAGGCAGTACCAGTGGGGAAGCTGGACATTATTTCACCTGGGGCAAAGAATCAGTTTGGCGCCCCCCCCCCCAATGGGACAAGATTAGGCAGGAAAGTGAGGCCGCCCTCCTTCCAGATCATATGATGAGCTTCTCAGTGTTGACTCCTGAGCATCATGTCTGTATTCAGGCGCGCTGCATAACTAGCCAGGGAGAGGAGGTGAGCACTGCGGGGGGTGGGGGGGACAGAGGACCGGAGGGAGGCAGCGGTCCACTGTCACTGAAATCGGCCCACTGAGCCATCGGCCCACCGGGAAACTCCCTGTAGTCCCAATGGCCAGTACATGCCTGGCGGGGGCACACGGTGAGATGTCCGGCGCGCAAGCTCGCCGCGATTTGGGCCCGCAATTCGCAGCGGTGGCGGCAGATGGGTGCACCAACATGGCCGCCGACGGAGACTCAGCTAGGCCTCACCCAGCCACACAACACAAGGGGACTGAGCAACGTCCCATACTCACCCCCCCGACCCTGACCTAAGCAGCACAGGGAGGCCCCAGCACGCTCCAGACAGCGCATCAGGGCCTGCAGCAGCACCAAGCCTCACAGGGGGCTCACAGAGAAGCACACAGCGGTGAGCAGAGGGAAGATGGCGCATCTTCCTCAGGCATCCCCCTTCATTTCCCCTCATTGGCAGGCACCCCACCTGGATACTCATTCAAGGACATTTCTGCTATCCAAGAAGATCTCTTTTCAAAATTTTCAGCTCTTCTAGAAAAGGGCCTGGCCAATACAGCCTCCCAGATCACTTCTGCAATTAAATTGGACCTCTCTAACCTGGGTTCTAGGATTGAGGCTATGGAAGACAAAATTGACCACACGGTCACCAGAACCAACCAGAATGCCGCACACCTCCAGTCAGTTCAAGAACAGCTGGACACGGCCCTTTTAAGAATCGATTAACTCGAGAACAGGTCCAGGAGGTATAATTTCCGAATAAGAGGCCTCCCTGAGTCATTCACGGATATCCCCCTCACGGTACAGGACTTTATCTCAGAGCTCATTCCCAACATCCTGCCTCATAGGCTAGAGCTGGATAGGGCTCACAGAGCCCTGGGACCCCCGAGGAAGGACGGGTCCCCACGGGACATAATAGTTAAACCGCACTTCTACGCAGTCAAAGAGGAGCTAATGAGACAATCTCGTTTGAAGCCTAAGCTCCAACATCAAGGTCACCAAATTCAGGTCTTTGCAGACCTAGCTCAGTCCACCATACAAAGACGACGTACACTCAAACCCCTCCTTTCAGTTTTGATGGAACGAGACATCAAATACCGATGGACATTCCCATTCGCTGTGAAGTTTTCCTTACAAGGCAAGACCTACGCTTTCACCAATCTCCAGGAAGGTGAGAAACTTTTCATCTCCCTCAAACTGATATCCCAGGAAGCCCCCATGGAACTCTCATCATCCTCTTCGGGCTCATCCAAACGCCCCCCTCCAGGCAGCCCAGTCTCCCCTCTCTGGATTAAGGGCCCTTCCAAGAGGAGCAAGGACGGCAGACCCCCATAATGGGGCTTGAAGACCCTCATCTTACACACCTAGACCTCCCACGGTATTTTCTGTTCGGGACTGCCCTCCTCCATTGATTGAGCTCAAGCTCTCCCACCTAATCCCACGGCCCCATTTGGGCCTCGGACACAGGTCACTTTATTTCCACCAATATCTGGATACCGCCTGCTGATGAGACTCTCCGATGTGGATCGCCTACGGTGAACTGCCCCCGAGTTCCTTGTGTTTTTGCAGAAGCGGGAGAGAGATCTCTTTTCACTCCGAACTGATACTTAAAGCAGACTTAAAGCACTAAATCTTTGCTTTTTCATAGCACTCAGTAACCATTTTTCTTTTCTGATCCAGATGCAAGATTGTAGGTAGCTTAGAGCTGGTGGATATTCACTTTCTTTTTTACACCATTATTGGTGTTGTCAGCCCCCCCTGTTTCAGTTTTATAGTCCTCTAGAATGTTAATATTGTTTTAAGATTGCAGTATAATACCGCATTGCATAAGATGAAGTTATTTAACTACGTTGTGCCAAAAAGGGGAAGACAGAGAGGAAAAAGAAAGAAAAATTGTTTTTTTTATGTGTTTTTGTTTTTTTTTTCTTACTTTTTCTTTCTCGTATGTCTAAGATATTTAAAAGTAAGGGTCCAGGGTGGTACCCTTGCGCCTCCTCTCTCTCCGAGGGAAATCAATGTTCTCCCGCGGAGTGAGACTTCCCTCGCCCACTATGGACGGGAGAAGATTTCAAATGGAGACTAAGCGGTCAGACACACCGCTACCCTCCACGGGTCCTGTTAGAGGACCCTTGTCATTATTGTTGTTTTTCTCATCTTCTTGTCTCTCTCTCTTCCCTTCATTCTCTCTCATTATTTTTCTCTCTCCTAGCTGGCCTTCTGGGGATCCCCCGGAACCTACCGCACACAGATATGGGATGGACCCGCAATCCTCCACTTTTTCTATGAATACACTCCAATACGAGGTAGGCGGCTGCTGGGCCGGTGATCACTTCCCCCTCTGTTCCTATGGCTGATTCGATGTCTAAGGGACTAGATCTCAGGGTGGCTTCTCATAATGTTCAAGGGCTCAATTCTCCAACGAAAAGGAGTGTAGCTTTTGATCATTACAAAGCCCTCAAACTAGATGTAGTGCTCTTACAGGAGACGCACTTCCCGATTCGGTACAGTCCCAAGTTCCTACACTCTCACTACCCATCCTTTTATCTGGCAAACGTACCAACAAAACTAAAGGTGTTGCAGTGCTTTTCTCTAAAAACAGTAAATTCAACCTTAACTCTGATCTTAGAGACCCTGAGGGCAGGTTTATTCTTGTAAAGGGTAATCTGGAGGGAGTACTATACTCCATAATCTCCTATTATGCCCCTAACAAGGGCCAAGCAACCTTCTTCCAGAACCTATTTGCAACTCTCAACCCCCTCCTGGAGGGAAAAATCATCTGGGGAGGGGACTCAAATGTAGCGTTTGACCAGGGTCTAGACAAAAACAACCCGCTCAAAGGAAGACTAACACGCCCCACAAAATTAAGCACCAGAATAGCTAAAATGATTCACTCCCAAGGGTTGGTAGATATTTGGTGGGAGCTGAATCCCACGGGCAGGGACTTCACACACTTCTCCTCCCCCACACCAAACCTACGCAAGGATAGACCACATCCTTACCCAGACTAACCTCATCCCTCTTTCCTCTAAAGCTAAAATTTTAGATATAACCTGGTCGGACCATTCACTGGTCCTCCTGACGTTGAAAAATGTTCTGTCGCGTAACGGGGGCTCTTACTGGAGACTGAACGAGTCTCTCCTGGGGGATCCGGTTAACGCCAAGTTAGTAGCAGACGCTATCAAGGAATACTTTAGGGTGAACGATGTGGGAAACATCTCTCCTGAAATTCTATGGGCTGCCCACAAGGCCTCGGTCCGCGGTGAGCTCATCAGACTAGCCACTAAAGTCAAAAAAGAGAGGCTGATAGACATACACAGGCTAGAGCATAAATTTATCACCCTAAAAATCGAACACAAAAAAACCCCGTCAAAAGATCTTAACGATAAACTAGACGTGATAAGATTGGAACTCAACTTAGCTTTAACGGCCAAAGCCGAAAAACACATTAGATGGAGCGGAGCAAAATTTTACTGCCACAAGGACAGAGTCGGGACAATGCTAGCCACAAAACTCTCCCCCAAGTTCCACTCTCACACTTTTCCCAAATTGCGCATAGCGGGCCAACCCCCTACGGCCAATCCATCTAAAATTATGACAGCCTTCCACGAATTTTACTCTGAATTATACAAGACCACACAAAAACCGAGTAACACCTTGATAACTTCCTTTCTCTCAAATATTAAACTGCCCTCTCTCTCTAAGGACCACAGGGACCTTATGGAGGAGCCCTTCACCTCAGACGAGATAAGGGAAGTTATCAAAAACCTTAAGACAGGCTCGGCCCTGGGGCCGGATGGTTTGTCAGTCCCTTACTACAAAAAGTTTAGGGATATACTGGCCCCCCATATGGCAAAATTTTTCAATTCTAAGAAAACAGGCTCCCCAATGGACCCCCACTTGAACACAGCTTTCATAACAGTTATTCCCAAACCCAATAAGAACCACAAAGAGGTAGAGAACTATAGGCCCATTTCCCTAATCAATAATGATCTTAAGATACTCACTAAAATCCTAGCCAATCGTCTCGCCTCCTTTATCAAGCAGTACGTCCATAAAGATCAGGTTGGTTTTATCCCGGGGAGGCAGGGCCCAGATCAAATCAGGAGAGCGGTGGACATTGTCTCCATTCTCCAATCTAATTGGGAGGGGGGCCCCAAACAGGCAGGAATGCTGTTGTCTTTAGATTTGCATAAGGCCTTCGACTCGATCGAATGGCCTTACCTTTTTTCTCTTCTCGAGAGCTGGGGATTCGGGGCAGGCTTCTTAGGGACTTTGCGATCCCTATACTCCAACCCGGCAGCAATAATTCGACTACAGGGCCAATACTCCAAACCCCTTCAAATAGGGAGAGGGACGAGACAGGGCTGCCCTCTATCCCCTCTGATTTTCGCTATGGCCATAGAAACACTTGCGATAGCGATTAGATCAGACCCGAATATTCACGGCGTATCCTGTGGGGAACAAGTCCACAAGTGTGGGCTCTTCGACGATGATATGCTCCTTTTCATAACGTCTCCTGTCACATCATTCCCGAATTTATGCAAACTACTAAAAGACTTCTCTTGTACCTCAGGCCTTAAGGTCAACTACTCTAAATCATCGGCTTTAAACATTTCCCTGCAGACAGAAACAGTATCCGCCCTTCAAAGCGCCTTTGACTTTAAATGGAATGACCACTGGATAGACTATTTAGGAATTAAACTTTCAGCTAAAACGGAACAATTGTACCCCTTAAACTTCCCGCCAATGTACCGTAAATTAGCGGCTGATCTGGGAACTTGGTCCAGGGGAGAAATGTCTTGGTTGGGCAGAGTTCATGCAGTAAAGATGACACTCTTGCCCAGACTGCTATACCTTTTTAGGGCCATTCCGATAAATATCAACAAAGAACACTTATCCAATCTCCAAAAAAAGATCACCAAATTCATCTGGAGGGGGAGAGGACATAGATTCCAACAAAAAACCCTATTCCTTCCAAGAGCTCAGGGTGGCATGGGGGCTCCTCAGCTCTTCTGGTACTTTCAAGCTGCAAGGCTAGCCCAAATCTCTACGGTTTACTCTACAGCAGAGAAGCCAGATTGGATCCAGATAGAGAGACGGGCAGCCCCCACGTACACCCTAGACTTTCTCCTCTGGACTCCCCCCAAACAGAGACCCCCAATACTCTCCCCATCTCTATCTCAATCATTTCACTTATGGGATAACCTGAGGAAAAATTCGGCCCTGATCTCAAGATGCCTGCCTCTGGCGCACATCTTCAATAATCCTGACTTTCCCCCTGGGTTGGATATCAGGGCATTTCGTTGGTGGCTGGACAAGGGACCGTACCGAATCGGACACTTCTTTATGAATGAGGGTCCAATTTCCTTGAAGCAAGGTGTCAGGCTTCTAGAAATTCCGAACTCTGAGCGTTTTAGATTCCACCAAATAAGACATTTTCTTTGTCAACTTTGGAGAGGAGGAACTCCCTCACACAACGCCTTTACGCCATATGAATTATGGTGTGGCCGCTCATGGGAACAGAGGGGAGGGATTTCCGTCATATACCAGTCACTAGCCCTTCACCCCCAAAAGTCTCCTTACATGCTTGACTGGGAAAGGGAACTTGCCTTTGAATGGGAAGCCTCCAAATGGAGAAGCTCTTTTGACAGAGCCTTTAAAGGTATTAAAAACATTTCCTTAATTGAAGGAAGTGTTAAGGTTTTGACAAGATGGTACCTTACCCCCACCAAGCTCTCCAGAATGTTCCCAACAGCTGACCCCAAGTGTTTTCGGGGTGTCAGCTCTTGGGCTCAATGGCTCATGTCTGGTGGGAATGCCCTAGACTCAGGCCCTTTTGGGATAAGATATTCTCCCTGATACGGAAAACAACACAGATTCAAATCCCGAAATCCCCGACCATAGCTCTTCTCAATGATAACTTGCCCAAGGCTCCTAAGAGTTCACGTAAACTGATACACTTCATCCTCCTAGGTGCAAAACTCACCATTGCCAAGGCGTGGAAACAGCCCAAAGTCTCGGTGAAAGCTGCAGTTCATAAAATCTCATGGATTATGGCCCAGGAGAAATTAGCCAGCAGCTTAGATGACAAAAAAACGCAATTTGAAGCCATTTGGGAGCCTTGGGCACAGTTCGTCGGCATCTCTCTGATACCCGGAGTCCTTCCCCAAAACTAAAGGTGGACAACGTGTGGAGTCAGCTAACTTTCCTATCTCACTTTCCCCCTTTCTCTTCTTCTTTTCTACTCTTCTGGTTTTAGTTCTCATCGATTGTGTTCATCTGCTGGGGGAGAATAGGACAGTTCCTCCTGTAACTGATGTAATGGAATTTCTGATCAGAGATCCTTATTATTGGGACAAGTAACTGTCTTTCGTTTCACGGTTCACACTGATAGATTATAGTCTCCAGTAATTAATATGAAACGTTTTTTTTTTTGTGGTCCCTAGGGCCTTAGGACAATCGCTGGTAGGGAGAGGGTGGGAGCGCCTACTGTGCACAGCTTGATCCCTTTAGGGGTGCCGGTGGGATCTCCTAGAACCTCTCTTAGCAACGGTCAATCTTCTTAGAGGTCACTTATTATAGTTGTCCCTGCAACAAAGTTTCAGGCATTGATCCTACATGCAATAATTTGACACTACCACTGTGCCTTTTCACTCTTAGCTATCGAGCCCTAGCAGGGGTATGTTATCAATCAATTGATGTTATACGATATGCTGATATAAATCCTGTATTTTATTTTATTTTATCTTCTTGTTTTTGTAAAAAACCAATAAAAGATTTTGAAAGTAAAATTGGTGGTGTTCTGACCCTATATTAATACCACAGGCAGGCAGCTACAGTATTTATAGTTAGTGTACTGTGTCCTCTGCACAGTGTGCCCCTAAAGCTACCTGAAGAAAATTGGTGGTGTTCTTCTGATCCTAATAGTATCGCAGGCAGCTAGTATTTACAGTTAGTGTAGTGCGTCCTCTGCACGGTGTGCACCTAAATCTACATGAAGAAAATTGGTGGTGTTCTTCTGAACCTTATTAATACCACAGGCAGGCAGCTACAGTATTTACAGTTAGTGTAGTACATCCTCTGCACAGTGTGCACCTAAAGCTACCTGGAGACAATTGCTGTTGTTCTGCTCCTATTAATACCACAGGCAGGCAGCTACAGTATTTACAGTTAGTTTACTGTGTCCTCTGCACAGTGTGCATCTAAAGCTACCTGAATAAAATTGGTGGTGTTCTAAACCTATATTAATACCACAGGCAAGCAGCAACAGTATGTATAGTTAGTGTACTGTGTCCTCTGCACAGTGTGCACCTAAAGCTACCTGAAGGAAATTGCTGTTGTTCTGCTCCTATTAATACCACAGACATGCAGCTACAGTATTTACAGTTAGTTTACTGTATCCTCTGCACAGTGTGCACCTAAGGCTACCTGAATAAAATTGGTGGTGTTCTTCTGATCCTATATTAATACCACAGGCAGGCAGCTACAGTATTTACAAGTTAGTGTAGTGAGTCCTCTGCACAGTGTGCACCTAAAGCTACCTGGAGACAATTGCTGTTGTTCTGCTCCTATTAATACCACAAAAAGGCAGCTACAGTATTTACAGTTGGTGTACTGTGTCCCCTGCACAGTGTGCACCTAAAACTACCTGAATAAAATTGGTGGTGTTCTTCTGATCCTATCTTAATTCCACAGGCAGGCAGCTACATTATTTACAAGTTAGTGTAGTGCGTCCTCTGCAAGGTGTGCATCTAAAGCTACCTGAAGACAATTGCTGTTGTTCTGCTCCTATTAATACCACAGACAGGCAGCTACAAAATTTATAGTTAGTGTACTGTGTCCTCTGCACAGTGTGCACCTAAAGCTACCTGAAGAAAATTGGTGGTGTTTTTCTGATCATATTAAAACCACAGGCAGGCAGCTACAGTATTTACAAGTTAGTGTAGTGCGTCCTCTGCACAGTGTGTACCTAAAGCTTCCTGAAGATAATTGCTGTTGTTCTGCTCCTATTAATACCACAGCAGACAGCTACAGTATTTACAGTTAGTGTACTGCGTCCTCTGCACAATGTGCACCTAAAGCTACCTGAAGACAATTGCTGTTGTTCTGCTCCTATTAATACCACAGTCAGGCAGCTACAGTATTTACAGTTAGTGTACTGTGTCCTCTGCACAGTGTGCACCTAAAGCTATCTGAATAAAATTGGTGGGTTTCTGATCCAATATTAATACCACAGGCAGGCAGCTGTGACCTCATCATCCCCTCCCTCCTCATCACTGGAGCAAGCCTGGCAGTATGCTGCAGCAGGGGCAACATGACTGCCAGATTGCTGTCCTTCTTGGGCACCCCCTCTGTCTGGGATCACGTTACTGCCTTCCTCTAGCTGAGTACCATCATCAGAGCCTTCAAAACCCTAGGCATCCTCCTGGAGCATGTAACCAACACTGTGTTCAAATAGTTCGGGGGACTCCTCAGGAGGACATGTTGGGGCTAGGGAAGGAGTGACTGATTCCATTGAGCCGAGGGAAGAGGCCGGGTGGGCAGCTGCTTTGCCAGACAAAGTACCCAGAGCATGGGTAAGAGAGGATGAGGAGGATGAGGACGGCTTGGTCATCCACTCGACTAAGTCTTCCGCATGTTGCGGCTCAACACGGCCAGCTGCCGAAAAAAAGGCCAAGCGTGTCCCACGGCCACGTGTTGATGAGGATGTACCGTGTCTACGACCAGCACTGTTGCCTCTAGACATAGAGCCTGCTTGCCCTCTTTTATTGGCTTGTGACTGTCTGCCTCTCCTTGTTGGCCTTCCAGACATACTAATGGCCTGCAGTGAGATGTAGCTGCACTAAGCTGGGATATATATATATATATATATATATATATATATATATATATATATATATATATATATACCATTACTGCAGCTAGCAAAATCAACTGCCTGCCTGTAGTATTATTAGTATGAGAACACCACCAATCTTCTACAGGTAGCTTTAGTTGAACACTGTGCAGAGGTCGCACTACACTAACTTGTAGCTTTAGCTGAACACTGTGCAGAGGTCGCACTACACTTACTCATAGCTTTAGCTGAGCACTGTGCAGAGGATGCACTACGCTAACGTTTAAATAATGTAGCTGCCTGCAGTAGTGACAGGATCAGGAAAACACCAGCAACCTTCTACAGGTAGCTTTAGCTGAACACTGTGCAGAGGACGCACTACACTAACGTTCAAATAATGTAGCTGCCTGCGGTAGTGATAGGATCAGGAAAACACCACCAATCTTCTACAGGTAGCTTTAGCTGAACACTGTGCAGAGGACGCACTACGATAACTCGTAGCTTTAGCTGAACACTGTGCAGAGGTCGCAATACACTAACTTTTAGCTTTAGCTGAACACTGTGCAGAGGTTGCACTACACTAACTTGTAGCAATGCACTGCGATGCCGTACTGAATTATGAGCCGTGACACGCCAATCAAATTTGGCACGAACGGCCCATATCGTTCACAATTCAGCGAATGACCGAACAGATGTTGTTCGAGTCGAACATGGTTTTGACTCGAACACGAAGCTCATCCCTAGTGGTGTTCTGATCCTATATTAATACCACAGGCAGGCAGCTACAGTATTTATAGTTAGTGTACTGTGTCCTCTGCACAGTGTGCACCTAAAGCTACCTGAAGTCAATTGCTGTTGCTCTGCTCCTATTAATACCACAGACAGGCAGCTACAGTATTTACAGTCAGTGTACTGTGTCCTCTGCACAGTGTACACATAAAGCTACCTGAATAAAATTGGTGGTGTTCTTCTGATCCTATTAATAACACAGGCAGGCAGCTACAGTATTTACAGTTAGTGTAGTACGTCCTCTGCACAGTGTGCACCCAAAGCTACCTGGAGACAATTGCTGTTGTTCTGCCCCTATTAATACCACAGGCAGGCAGCTACAGTATTTACAGTTAGTGTACTGTGTCCTCTGCACAGTGTGCACCTAAAGCTACCTGAATAAAATCGGTGGTGTTCTAAACCTATATTAATACCACAGGCAGGCAGCTACAGTATTTATAGTTAGTGTGTTGTGTCCTCTGCACAGTGTGCACCTAAAACTACTTGAAGACAGTTGCTGTTGTCCTGCTCCTATTAATACCACAGACAGGCAGCTACAGTATTTACAGTTAGTGTACTGTGTCCTGTGCACAGTGTGCATTTAAAGCTACCAGAATAAAATTGGTGGTGTTCTTCTGATCCTATTAATACCACAGGCAGGCAGCTACAGTATTTAAAGTAAGTGTACTGCATCCTCTGCACAGTGTGCACCTAAAGCTACCTGATTAAAATTGGTGGTGTTCTTCTGATCCTATTAGTACAGTACCACGGGCAGCTGCAGTATTTACAAATTAGTGTAGTGCGTCCTCTGTACAGTGTGCCCCTAAAGCTACCTAAAGAAAATTGGTGGTGTTCTTCTGATCCTATTAGTATCGCAGGTAGCTGTAGTATTTACAAGTTAGTGTAGTGTGTCCTCTGCACAGTGTGCACCTAAAGCTACCTGAAGAAAATTGGTGGTGTTCTTCTGATTCTATTAATACCACAGGCAGGCAGATACAGTATTTACAGTTAGTGTAGTGTGTCCTCTGCACAGTGTGCACCTAAAGCAATCTGAATAAAATTGGTGGGTTTCTGATCCAAAATTAATATCACAGGCAGGCAGCTGCAGTAGTTACAAATTAGTGTAGTGCATCCTCTGCATAGTGTGCATCTAAAGCTACCTGAAGACAATTGCTGTTGTTCTGTTCCTTTTAATACCACAGGCAGGCAGCTACAGTATTTCCAGTTGGTGTACCGTGTCCTCTGCACAGTGTGCACCTAAAACTACCTGAATAAAATTGGTGGTGTTCTTCTGATCCTATATTAATGCCATAGGCAATTAGCTACATTATTTACAAATTAGTGTAGTGTGTCCTCTGCACAGTGTGCATCTAAAGCTACCTGAAGACAATTGCTGTTGTTCTGCTCCTATTAATACCACAGACAGGCAGCTACAGTATCTACAGTTAGTATACTGTGTCCTCTGCACAGTGTGCACCTAAAACTACCTGAAGAAAATTGGTGGTGTTCCTCTGATCCGATTAATACTACAGGCAGGCAGCTACAGTATTTACAGTTAGTGTAGTGCGTCCTCTGCACAGTGTGCATGTAAAGCTACCTGAATACAATTGCTGTTGTTCTGCCCCTATTAATACCACAGACAGGCAGCTACAGTATTTTCAGTTGGTGTACTGTGTCCTCTGCACAGTGTGCACCTAAAGCTACCTGAATAAAATGGGTGGTGTTATTCTGATCCTATATTAATACCACAGGCAGGCAGTTACATTATTTACAAGTTAGTGTAGTGTGTACTCTGCACAGTGTGCATCTAAAGCTACCTGAAGGCAATTGCTGTTGTTCTGCTCCTATTAATACCCCAGACAGGCAGCTACAGTATTTACAGTTAGTGTACTGTGTCCTCTGCACAGTGTGCACCTAAAGCTACCTGAAGAAAATTGGTGGTGTTCTTCTGATCCTATTAATACCACAGGCAGGCAGCTACAGTATTTACAGTTAGTGTAGTGCATCCTCTGCATGGTGTGCACCTAAATCTACCTGAATAAAATTGGTGGTGTTCTTCTGATCCTATATTAATACCAAAGGCAGGCAGCTACAGTATTTAGAAGTTAGTGTAGTGCTTCTTCTGCACAGTGTGCATCTAAAGCTACCTGGAGAAAATTGCTGTTCTTCTGCTCCTATTAATACCACAGGCAGGCAGCTACAGTATTTACAGTTAGTGTACTGCGTCCTCTGCACAGTGTGCACCTAAAGCTACCTGAAGACATTTGCTGTTGTTCTGCTCCTGTTAATACAACAGGCAGGCAGCTACAGTATTTACAGTTAGTGTACTGTGTCCTCTGCACAGTGTGCACCTAAAGCTACCTGAATAAAATTGGTGGTGTTCTTCTGATCCTATTAGTACCGCAGGCAGCTTTAGTATTTACAACTTAGTGTAGTGCGTCCTCTGCACAGTGTGCACCTAAAGCTACTTGTAGAAAATTGGTGGTGTCCTTCTGATCCTATTAGTACAATACCGCAGGCAGCTGCAGTATTTTCAAGTTGGTGTAGTGCGTCCTCTGCACAGTGTGCTCCTAAAGCTACCTGAATAAAATTAGTGGTGTTCTGACCCGATATTAATACCACAGGCAGGCAGCTACAGTATTTATAGTTAGTAGTTAGTGTACTGTGTCCTCTGCACAGTGTGCACCTAAAGCTACCTGAATAAAATTGGTGGTGTTCTGACCCTATATTAATACCACAGGCAGGCAGCTACAGTATTTATAGTTAGTGTACTGTGTCCTCTGCACAGTGTGCCCCTCAAGCTACCTGAAGAAAATTGGTGGTGTTCTTCTGATCCTAATAGTATCGCAGGCAGCTACAGTATTTACAGTTAGTGTAGTGCATCCTCTGCAAGGTGCCACACGCATTTGTGCCCTTGATTGGTGATTGGGCAATGTGTGCATTTAGATGTAGCTGTATACTCGCTCTGGATGACTTTGTCCTTGAGGGAGTTAGCTCTCTTAAAATTAATCGAAGAGGTAGGACTAACAAATTGTGTGACAGTAGGGTCATCTGTGAGTATCGACCAATGTTTACACAAAATTTTCCTAATTTGCGTGTGCTGAATGGAGAATCCCAAAAAAATTCTGGAAAATTCATAATTCTCATTACTCGTCACTGCATTTGATTTGTTTTTATCCTTAAATAGGAGATCAGGACGTAATTTTTGTTGTGCCTTTTTGGATGCTTTATGTAGGCATGTTCTACTATATCCTCTATCTAGTAATCTTAACTGCAGTTTTTTAGCTTTTTCCTGAAACAGGGTATCATTAGAGCAATTACGTCTCAGCCTGACATACTGGCTGTGAGGTATCAAATTCTTCAAAGATGTAGGGTGAAAGCTAGAGGCATGCAGTACTGTATTGCCTACGGTCTCCTTGTGGTAGAGGGTACTTTCTAATTTACCCTGTGGATTTTTTTCAATCATCACATCAAGAAACGCAATCTGTTTCAGGTCACAAATTTTTGTGACCTGACAAATTTTTGACAGGTCACAAAAGGTGTAAAAAATTTTGACAAATTTTTGACACCTTTCACACCGAGGGCGTTTTGCGTTAAAAATAGCGCCTGCAATCCGCCCTCAAACAGCTGCTCCATTGTATCCAGTGTGAAAGCCCTCGAGCTTTCACACTGGAGCGGTGCGCTGGCAGGACGTCAGGAAAAGTCCTGCCAGCAGCTTCTTTGGAGCGGTGAAGAGCGGTGAGTTTACCGCTCCTCCACCGCTGCTCCCCATTGAAATCAATGGGGCAGCGCTGCGATACCGCTGGCAAAATGTCGCTATTGCGGCGCATTGCGAGTGGTTTTAACCCTTTCTCGGCTGCTAGCAGGGGGTAAAAGTGCCCCGCTAGCGGCCGAAATGCACCGCAAATCCGACGGTAAAACGCCGCTAAAAATAGCGGCATTTTACCGCCGATGCTATGGGCAGCTCCGTGTGAAAGGGGTCTTCAATTAAAAATGTTATCCTTGATCCTATCCATAAAATCCAAAAGGCTTTCCTTAGACCCCTCCCAGGCCAGAAACAGGTCATCAATGTATCTGTGCCATGTAAGAACATGGCCAGAACATTGTGCGAACCTCTCGCCTGAGAGGAGGGCCTGCTCCCACTCCCCCAAGTACAGTACTGTCACGTACCTGATGGTAGAGCCCAAAATACAGAGGATGGCCTCTCTTACACCTCTGACTTGAGGCCCCAGGTAGAGCAGACAGAAGGCGCAGGAGTGCAGAGTCGCATGAGTGCCTGGCAGGATCACTGGCAACTCCTAGCAGGGTCGTGGAGGAATGCAGACACAGCAGAAGACCAGGAGCAGTGGGTACGCTGGAAGTTTGGAACAGACTGACACTGGAACACCACAGGCTGGGAAGCAGATGCTGCTATGGGTGGGATGGCAGCTTCCAGAGGACTGGAGAGTAGGCAGATACAGGCAAGCTGGGTCATACACTGGTGAGTAAGTCAGGAACTGATGCAGAGGCTGGAGCGGAGTCAAGATATAGGCCGGATCGGTAACAGGCTGGCAGTGAGGTAGCAAAAGGAGCAGGCAGGTGCAGAGTCAGAGACAAGCCGGGGTCAGATGCAGACAGACAATGGGGAATGCCAGGAACAAGCCGAGTCAAACAACTGGAACAGATATCAGGTAATCGAAGCAGGAATACACGGGATGTTGTAGAGCAGACGGCATTAAATCTGGGTGCTGACCCAGTTTAAATAGCCCATTTGGTGCCATGAACTGTCACAAGGTGGGTGCGCGCAACGCGGCACGTGCATGCACTCGCACTGGCGCAAGCAGGCGCACCCGTGGCATTCTCCTTACAGGAATTGAAGGCTCAGGATGTCTTCTGTGGCTACCATCTTGGCTGCTGGCATGCCCTTCCTGACAATTACTCTGAACCAGAAAGACAGTACTTAGTGCTGGGGCTACTTTTTACTGCCTTTAATATTGAGTATCCATTCATAAGTGTGCCTGTCCAGGATTTGCCCTTAAAGCTGCAGTAAAGTTTTTTCTCACTATTCCAGTAAAGCCTCACAAACACCTTGATGTGCCAGTGAGCTATTTTCTTAGTAGCAAGTATTTCCCGTAACATTATTTTGGGACTTCCATGTACAGTGGTGTGGTAACAAGCCATGTTAATTTTCTGCTTAATGTGGTAAGCATGTCTCTTGAACTGTGTCCTGACCTGTCTCCAAACATCAAACTCATTGAAGTAGTCACTCACCCAGCATGATCACTGAGATTGCAATGCATGGTTATTTTACATGTAAACCACAGGAGTTATTTATCTGACCATTGACACCTATATAGCCCTCTAGGGAGGTGAGAAAAAGGTTAAATGTACATATAAAATTTGGAAACCCGATAGAAAACAATCTACCAGCCTAATTTAATTGTAAGTGCTTCTTCTTTAATAACACTATGGATCCTAATTATTACCTTACTTTTTAGCATAGACAGAGGAACACATACTCACTCCTTAATTCATTGGAACACCTGTCTCACTTACTGTAGTATACAATTGTAATTACCCTCGTTTTAAGATGATCTTAGAGATCCACATACTCTTCCTAACAATCACTTTCAGTAATTACACAATATGTTCCACAGACATATGGTAAAAAAATACAGTTCAGTTAATTTAGTTGTGTATGATCTCGATACACTCAAAGCTATTTGAGGACATGATGTTAAATGCTGGCACTCCAAAGGCTGCACAGCTCATACAACATATAGAGGTTAATTGTTTCATTTTACGCAAGCCGTAAACAACACAGTACAATCCCACAGCGTGCTGGGAAATAGAAATTGATCCAAGCCTAATGAACTTAACCCAAGGAAAGACACACACAGCCAATGTTGTTATGCTTGAAACTGTCACTTTTCGGTTAATGGCCAAGGTGTACTATAAGGAAAGAACAGCAGGTCAGGCTTCAGAGGACAGTCTATGACATCTTCACATGACCTTAAGCACTATAAACAATAATGTAAATGATTGAAAACAATTTGCAGTTCTAAAAAAACGCTGGGTGCAAAATTATGTAGATGAATATGCTACAGTCATTATCTTCCTCATTACCATCATCATTACTACAAGCATATGCTCTAATAAATACTTCAAAGTGTACTTAACCACTTCCCGACCGCCGCACGACTATGTACGTCCTAAGTTTGAACGGGGATATCGTTGTTATGGCAGCAGCTAGCTGCCATAACCCCGGTATCCCCGTTTTCGTGCGGCGGCCGGCTTTCAGATAAAAGTGGTCCCTGCGGCGGATTCGGCGCGAGATCACTTTTATCGGTGGCAGGAGAGGGCCCCCCCCTCCCGCCACGATCCGGTGCCCTCCGCCGCTTACCGGAGGCGATCGCGTCCTGTTCTCTGGTGTGTCTGGAGACGAGTGAGGCCAAGATGGCGCTCACTCGTCTCCATGACACTGCTGGGCGGAAGCGACGTCAAAACATCACTTCCGTCCACGCCTCCTAAAGGCATATTTTTTCAAATGTCATTTTTTTTATTGCATTTTAGTGTAAATATGAGATCTGAGGTCTTTTTGACCCCAGATCTCATATTTAAGAGGTCCTGCCATGCTTTTTTCTATTACAAGGGATGTTTACATTCCTTGTAATAGGAATAAAAGTGACACAATTTTTTTTTTTTAAACAGTGTAAAAATTAATAAAATATTGTAAAATAAATGAAAAAAATAAAAAAAAAAATTTTAAAACCCCCCTGTCCCGACGAGCTCGCGCGCAGAAGCGAACGCATACGCGAGTAGCGCCCGCATATGAAAACGGTGGTCAAACCACACATGTGAGGTATCGCAGCGACCGGTAGAGCGAGAGCAATAATTCTAACCCTAGACCTCCTCTGTAGCGCAAAATATGCAACCTGTAGAATTTTTTAAACATCGCCTATGGAGATTTTTGAGGGTAAAAGTTTGACGCCATTCCACGAGCGGGCGCAATTTTCAAGCATGACATGTTGGGTATCAATTTACTTGGCGTAACATTATATTTCACAATATAAAAAAAATTGGGATAACTTTACTGTTGTTTTATTTTTTTATTCAAAAAAGTGAATTTTTTCCAAAAAAAGTGCGCTTATAAGACCGCTGCTCAAATACGGTGCAAAAAAAGTATTGCAAATACCGCCATTGTATTCCCTAGGGTGTTAGAAGAAAAACCATATATAATGTTTAGGGGTTCTAAGTAATTTTCTAGCAGAAAAACCTGTTTTAAACATGTAAACACCTAAAATCCAAAACGAGGCTGGTCCTTAAGTGGTTAATATACAATACACTTAAAGTGATTGTAAAGGTTGTATTTTTTTTTAAATAACAAACATGTTATACTTACCTGCTCTGTGCAATAATTTTGCACAGGGCGGCCCCCATTCTCTTTTTGAGTCCCTTGCTGGTGGTCCTGGCTCCTCCCTCCTGCCAAGTACCCCCAATAGCAAGCCTCTTGCTATTGGGGTACTCGAGCAGGCTCACTCTCAAGCCACACTCCTGTGAATGGACATTGTTCATTTACACACAGAATGCAGCTCAGCCCTGCCCCCTGCACCCTCCTCATTGAATCACTGGCTGTGATTAAAGAGGCGTTCCACCCGAGGTCCAGTCAAAAAAAAAAATTAAAAGTCAGCAGCTACAAATACTGCAGCTGCTGACTTTTAATTGGATACTTACCTGTCCCAGGGTCCAGCGATGCGGGGGATCGAAGCCCCACTCGTCTCCCCTCCGTTCAGCAGCGCCAGCATTGCAACTGTGGGCGCCGGGCTGTGGCTTCACAGCCTGGCACCCACTGCACATGCGCGAGCGGCGCCGCGCGCCGTAATTGGCCGCTCAGTCACCTGGGACCTGTAATGGGTCCCAGATGATTGACAGGAGGGAGGGAGCAGAGCTGAGCCCTTCCTGTGCCGAGGGGGAAGTGATATCACCAGCCCAGGCGCTAGAAGAGGCAGACTACGAGGGACCCCCTAGCAACAGGCATTTAGAGGTAAGTAAAAAAAAAATATATATCCAAATTTTTTCTGTATTTTTTTTTAGGATTTTTCATGTAGTTTTTTTTTTTTTTTTGGGTGGAACCCCACTTTAAGAGCAAAAGCCAATGGTTGCTCCTGCTGTGCGAGTCAATCAGTAGGGAGAGACCTGGGAAAGCCCCTGCTCTCATGCACATTGCTGGAGATGAGGCTCAGGTAAGTATAGGGGGGGGGGGGGGCTGCACCCAGGAGGTTTTTTACCTTAATACATAGAATGCATTAAGGTGAAAAACCTTATGACTTTAGAACCGCTTTAAACTACCCAATTTTACACTATTTTACTTTTACTGTACCAATGAAAATTACGGTTATATTAAATATAATTATAAATAACAGAAGGACTGAATGTCCAGGATTTGTAAGTGGCCTAAGTTTAGACTAGTAGATGTACAGGTTTTTGGGAATCTTTTTATAACCCTCTGCTGTCCTACAAGTTTTAACAATTCTTTTTTCTATGGTCTTCTGAAATCTAATTTGAATGGGCAATGATCTGCTATAAAAAGCTGCTAACCAAAATTAAGCAATTTTTCTTTACAGCAGGGAAGGTCAAACCTATAACAACTGATAACAACCTAACACCCAACTCCTTGACTAGAGTACATGACTCCAATTATCCTCCTTTCAATACCATATTTTACAGCACTAGATTTGTAGTGCTACCCCTGCAGAAGCCGCTGATATTTTGCATGGGTCTTCCCCACTTTTGCTCCACAACCAGGCACAAGGTATATTCACACAGGCAAGTGTACACATACACTTCTGCTCCTTGTCTCCAATGCCTAGTCTACGGGTTTTGTTTTGAACTTGGATAAGGAAGGGATATAGTAGGATACTCCAAATTGAACTATTCACACTGAGGACTCTAACTTCCTATCTTAGTGAAACTTGGCTGAAGTCCTTGCAGAAGGCAGATAAAGACTTCTTCACAGCAGCACCAAACTGATTGCAGAACAGAACAATATCCCTGAAGAAGTAATGTAGTGGACCAGTGGCGTCGGGAGGGGGGCTGCCCTGGGTCTCAGGCATTCACAAATCTATTATTAGCCCCGAGCCCAAGCGGGGACTGATCTGACTCAGAGCACGGCTGAGTAACATAGCAGGTCCCACCTTCTGGAGCCTGCAGCGCCTATGATGGACATCCCACTGTCCAATGTTGGGACCGCGAGATGTATAACATTCATCATAGGCGCTGCAGGCTCCAGAAGGCGGGAATTACAATGCAGTCACGTCAAGCTCTATGAGATCCCCGCTCGGCGTTTGGGCGGGCGGCTCTCCTCTCCTCTCCTGTCTCTGTCTGCCTGCTGTCTCCTGGGATGGGCACACTGCACACTATGGCTGAGCTGCAGGAGGAGGTCATGGTCACCTGACATCTGACCTGTAATGGTCAGATAGGTCAGTGCAAGTCAGTGTGTGTCAGGTAGGGCAGTGTGTGTCAGGTAGGTCAGTGCGCATCAGTTAGGTCAGCATGGGTCAGGTAGGTCAGTGTGGGTCAGGTAGGTCAGTGTGTGTCAGTGTAATGATCAGTGTGGGTCAGGTAGGTCAGTGTGGGTCAGGTAGGTCAGTGTAATGGTCAAGTAGGTCAGTGTTGGTCAGGTAGGTCAGTGTGGGTCAGGTAGGTCAGTGTAATGGTCATTGTGTGTCAGGTAGGTTAGTATGTGTCAGGTAGGTCAGTGTGGGTCAAGTAGGTTAGTGTGGGTCAGTTTGTGTCAGGTAGGTCATTGTGTGTCAGGTAGGTCATTGTGTGTCAGGTAGGTCAGTGTGGGTCAGTGTGTGTCAGGTAGGTCAGTGTGTGTCAGGTAGGTCAGTTTTTAGTGGTCAGTATTGATGGGCACTGGTAAGCCAGGCAGCAACCAGCAAGTGAGCTTATCCACCCCCCTCCCGCTCCGGTGTCGGGCTCGGACTTCAGGCTGAAGTCCCTAGTCTTTTTCCCACCTAGCAACACCCCTGTAGTGGACAGTCCTGGACAAAGTTCTAAGAACACTAGCCAGTGTTCCTTGTGTGGAACCTCAGCCCACTGAGGGGATAACTGTCAAAGGATCCTTAGGGTGACTATACTTATAAGGATCCTAAACCACCACAGGCAGACTTTTCTGTCCATGATACCAGACCAGATGGACATTAGACTCTCCCTCTAGCAGCTATGGTAGGACCAGGGTCAGTCATACAGATTTCAGACCCTCAGGTCACCCACCTGAGGCCAAATAGCAGCAAGTGACGGGGAGGCAGCGTTTTTCCCCAAGCCTGGTGCAATCCTCTGCTAAGAGAGACCAGGAACCCATGTGCTCCTAGAACATAAACAGTAACAGCCAGCATGCCAAGGACACCTTCCCTTCCAATTGGCCATGGCTGTATGCATATTCATGCTGCTCATCTGCCTAGTCTCCACCTATAGCCCAGAACCTAGGTTGCTTGGACACTGGGACACTCAGACAGCATAAGCAGCCCCAAAGCACACTGAGCAGCAGAACTAAATGATCACGGCTTCTGTTAAGCTGACAGCCCACATAAATGTACCTGGCTGCTCCTCTGTTAAGCAGAGAAGCCAAAAACTAGACTAACTACTCTAGCACCAACCTAGGAGGGTGCTACATACTCTTGGCGCACATTAATTTGCCATCAATGACCTAAATGCATTAATCCTTTGTTCAGTTGTGTTATGGCAATGTAAATGTTTTATGTTTTGTTAATTCAATAGGACATCATCGTTAATGCAGGAATACAGAACTGAACTGGTAATTGTGCCTACTGTAAGCAGTGTGCTTTTCTCTGGAATACCTTCTGAAAAATAGCAGTCTATTTCTGTGTATGTGAACATGCCTAGACACTCCTGTGTCCTCATCTATATAGCTATATATATATGTTATATGCTTGTATGCTTGTATATATATATATATATAAATATACAGAGCATCACCAGGGATGAAACCCAGCATCTGGTGATGTCTATGCGTTCCAGACTTCAGGCTGTAATTGACTGTAAATGATTTGCAACCAAGTATTAAAAAGTGAAAGTTTAATGGATGATTGTTAATCTGTCCCATTACTTTTGGTCCCTTAAAAAGTGGGAGGCACATATACAAACTGTTGTAATTCCTACACCATTCACCTGATTTGGATGTAAATACCCTCAAATTAAAGCTGAAAGTCTGCAGTTAAAGCACATCTTGTTTGTTTCATTTCAAATCCATTGTAGTGGTGTACAGAGCCAAAAAGATTAGAATTGTGTCGATTTCCCAATATTTATGGACCTGACTGTATATATATGCATTAAAGTGTTACTAAACCCACAACAGTAAAATCTGTCTGTATATGCAGTAAAGCATGCTTGTTATACTCACTGTGGTTAAACCTCTGCATTATGTAAAAAGGCAGTTTGATCCTGTCTTCTCTGATCCTCCCCTTCTCCCACAGTCCCCAGTCTATCTGCTGATAGAACAGAGCCTTGAGGGCACTCTGCACAAGCTTAGTTTGGTGTGTATTGCTAGAGAGTGTTTGTTTTTTTTTTTTTTTTTTTTTGGGAGAGTGCATGTGATTAGCACAGGGCCAATCATCACTGTCCAGACAGATGGTCAGGGGTCATGCAGCCTCATAGAACAGTCAGAGTATAATGAACACCCCTCCGACAAGCTTTAACCAGACACTGATAGAAGACACAAGACTGCTCTATCTGCTGATGAGAAAAGGTATTTAGCAGTTTATATTTACCGTATTTATCAGCGTATAACACGCACAGGCGTATAACACGCACATTCATTTTAAGAGGGAAGTTTCAGGAAAAAAACAAAAATTTTAAATAAGGAACTTTGGAGCAAAATAAGGGTCAGTGCCCATCTGCAGCCTCATCAATTCACATCAATACAGCCTCACGATTGCCAACAGTGCAGCCTGATTGACGTCCACCTGCAGCCTAGAGGGGACAGGGAGGGGGCGGGACGAGTGCTGACAGATTACATACAAAGAGAATCTCCTATGATAGACAGAACAGTGGTCCAATGGCGGCCCAGGAGACAGGACTTCCTATTACAGAGGCTGCCAAGTAAACAGGAGATTCTCGCTGTATGTAATCTGACAGCGCTCGTCCGGCCCCCCTCCTTGTCCCCTCCGAGGCAGCTAAAATTGAAGTATTGGTGTATAACACTCACACGCTATTTGCACCCGATTTTCATGGTAAAAAAGTGAGTGTTATACGCCAATAAATACAGTCATAAAACAATTGCATTTCCATGTTCATTGTACTGTGGGAGACCAGATATAGTGAATGCAGGGTCCTGGGTTTAGTAACACTTTAAGGCACCGCTGCCTCTCACTGCTAGTTGGTGATTTGGAGTGAGATTTAGTAAAGTCACTACTGTGCTACTCACTCTGTTGTTCTTGCTGTTGTTCAGGCTGAAGACTTTGACATGAGGAAGCAAAACCTTGCCACTAAGAAGATTACCATGCCTTCAGATAGAGACACAGTAAAGAAGAAGCGTGGTAAGTCAGTACTAGGGGAAAGATCAATAGGTAAAAGACCACCAGGCAATAGTGGTGACTTGTCCTCGCCCGCCACGTGCCTTATTTGGGCACAGCTTTCAGAGTTTGATTATTTCGCCATAGACTAGCTGTGCTGTTTTCGTGCTTCTGCTTGGAGAAACAAAATTAAATTTTATGTCTAGCAACACCAGACTTTCTCATTATACACAGTATATATATGACAAAATATCTCATTTGCATGAAAGTTTGAAATGGTATAAATACAGTATACTGTATGACAAAGGTAACTGCAAAAAGCAGCAAGACGTAATGCTAAACAAAGCCAATGTTAAATTACCTTAAAGTCTCTTTGTTTTGTTTTGTCTACCAATCAAATTCTGAGTCACTCTAATGTTTGGTACCTTATATTATATTAATATGAAGTACACTCCCTTAATTAATACTTAACTTTTTGTATCCTTCAATCCTATCTTCTCACATTAAATTAATGATCTCTTCCACTCTAGATATGCGTACAAAAAGCTAACAGTGAACGAAAAAAATGAGGAGAATCCAAGAATGAGACAAGGACAGAAAGAAAGGAAATTGTTCATCGCCACTACCAGTCAAAAAGATTAGTAACAGCATTTTGAAGGTGCAAGGGATTAATAGCACCAAAATTGTATAGGTCTGGGAGTCCATTAGATGGGCTAATTAAAAATTAAGTTACACTGACCCTTCTTGATGATCTGAAGCAGAAACTGTTATTAGCCGAAAATGTAAAAACGATGCCCTACAAATGTCTTTCATCAGTCTTTATACTTTCTTTACTTCATTAAATAATGCTGTAGCAATGAGTAAAGCTAGAATAAATACAGGAAGATAAACCATAAGTCCAGACTGCACATTTTCATCACCTACATCCCATCATAGAAAGTTAAAATTGAAAGTGTGTTTGAAAGAGTTTAAAAAGTCCAAGTGACTAGATACTGAAGTGCTATATTCATGCTATTACTGTAGCAATATCAAATAACAGAAATCTGAGCATAGTACAGATAAGCAGGTGGATTGGAGGATAACAAACATCAGTTGGAGACTAAAGACAAGCAGAGCATGGACTTGATTTACTAAAGGCATAAAAACTATCACTTTGGAAAGTGTATGTTCACATTGGCTAGCCAACATCTAATTCTGTGCACATAACATTTCTGTTTTTAGTTTTCCTCACACATGATTGGGTGTGCAAAGTAAAAGCAACGTAAACTTATTTACTAAGGTAAGTGAACATACGCTTTCAAAAGGGAACATTCTCTTTGCTAAATAAGCAGTCTATGGGGGTTATTTACTAACTAACTGCAGCGTGCACAATCTGGAAAAAATTCTGCATAGAAACCAGCTTCCAGTTTGTTTTGCCAAAGCTTATGTGAAAAAGCTGAAGTTAGAAGCTGATTGGCTACCATGCACAGCTGCACCAGAATCTTAGTGCTCCTGTTTTAGTAAATCTCCTCCTATGTCTCCTTACTCAACCCAAATGGGATTTTATTTTAGTCAGCAGGGAGATCTATGGGTGGTTGTGGTTTTATATTGTTACATGTGGACTAGCATAGTTGACAAGTGCCTCTCTTTTTGCAGAAAAGTCCACCTATTTTGAGAATTGTCCTACATCCCTAACCACTTAACCTCCCTGGCGGTATTCCTGAGTGTGGCTCGGGGTTAAAATTCAGTACCATTAGCGGTAACCCCGAGCCACACTCGGGATCGCATTGCAGGATCCTGGGGCGGCTTTACTTACCTTGTCCCCGGGAACCTGCGATGTCACCCGCAGTGTCCGAGGGCTCCGTCCTCCTCCAAAGCCTCTCCGTGCCAGGCTGCGTTCCCTGCGAGCGGCGCGACGCACGGGGGCGGAGCCTGGCGGCAAATTAAAAAAAAAGTAAAAATCATAACACATACAGTACTGTAATCTTACAGATTACAGTACTGTATGAAATGATTTCACATCCCTTTTGTCCCCAGTGCTTTGTCCCATGCCCTGCATGCAGTTTTACATGATATACACTGTTCTTTCTGCCTGGAAACTGGAGATTGTCCATAGCAACCAAAAAGTGTCCCTTTACGTCAAAAGTGGCTTTAGACCAGCTAGAAAACAGCGATAGTAAATTAGAACACTTGCAGAATTGAGCGATAGTGAATTGTGGGGAAATTTATTTTATTACTATTTTTTTTTTTTTTTTTTAATTATTTATTTTTATTTATTATATTATAATTTATGTTTTTGTGTTTCAAACTTTATCATACCCGGGATATCTACTAGACTCTGGTTTGGACAGATTTAAGTGTGTTATTGTTAAGATTTACAGACCTACAATATAAAACGCCAAATTTCCATGCAAAATAATTGTACCGCTTTCAGCACCTAAAATCCGAAATAATCATACCGCCAGGGAGGTTAAGGACCAGCCTCGTTTTGGATTTTAGGTGTTTACATGTTTAAAACAGGTTTTTTTTGCTAGAAAATTACTTAGAACCCCCAAACATTATATATTGTTTTTTTCTAACACCCTAGAGAATAAAATGGCAGTCAATGCAATACTTTTTTTTGCACTGTATTTGCGCAGTGGTCTTATAAGCGCACTTTTTTTGGAAAAAATTCACTTTTTTGAATAAAAAAATAAGACAACGGTAAAGTTAGCCCAATTTTTTTTTTATATTGTGAAATATAATGTTACGCCAAGTAAATTGATACCCAACATGTCACGCTTCAAAATTGCACCCGCTCATGGAATGACATCAAACTTTTACCCTCTAAAATCTCCATAGGCAACGTTTAAAAAATTCTACAGGTTGCATGTTTTGCGTTACAGAGGAGGTCTAGGGCTAGAATTCCCTCTACCGGTCACGGCAATACCTCACATGTGTGGTTTGACCACCATTTTCATATGCGGGCGCTACTCACGTATGCGTTCGCTTCTGCATGTGAGCTTTTTTTATTTTTATTATTTTTTTACATGATTTTATTTATTTTTACACTGTTTACAAAAAAAAAATGGTGTCACTTTTATTCCTATTACACTATTATTCCTATTACAAGGAATGTAAACATCCCTTGTAATAGAAAAAAGCATGACAGGATCTCTTAAATATGAGATCTGGGGTCAAAAAGACCTCAGATCTCATATTTACACTGAAATGCAATTAAGAAAAAAAAAAAGTCATTTAAAAAAATGACATTGAAAAAAATGTGCCTTTAAGACGTATGGGTGGAACTGACGTTTTGACATAGCTTCCACCCAGCAGTGTCATGGAGACGAGTGGGCACCATCTTAGCCTCACTCATCTCCAGGCACAGAAGGGAGACAGACGCAATCGCCTTCGCTGCTACCGACGGCTCCGGTAAGCGGCGGAGGGCACTGGATCGTGGCGGGAGGGGGCCCCTTTCCCGCCACCGATAAAAGTGATCTTGCGGTGAATCCGCTTCAGAGACCACTTTTATCTGAAAGCCGACCGCCGCACGAAAACGGGGATACCGAGGTTATGGCAGCTAGCTACTGCCATAACAACGATATCCGCCGCCAAACTTTGCACATACATTGGCGTGCGGCGGTCGGCAAGTGGCTAATGTGTAACAAAATGACAAGAGGTAGCACACAAATGGCTGCAGCAGGCAATGTTCATTGCACTGAAGGAACAATGCCCCACCTTTATAGTTGCCCCCCCCCCATTTTGCAATTTTTCAAGCACAACAAATTTCATAAGGTCATCCTTCCTAAACCTACTAACTTTCTATGTTTGGAAGACTTTGTATATGGAAAGTGAGGGAAAATCCAACTAGAGCAGCAAGGGTAAATCTTACAATGGGGAGACTTTTTCTAGTGACAACTCTTTGAGGGGGTATTTTTCTCACTTTGGAGAGATGTCTTACCACTTCCTGTTGTGTCTACAGGACAGGACATGAACTGAAATTTCCCAAATGGGACACAGGTGGCAAACATAAGAACAAGTGACAGGGGTGTTAACTGCTCCCTCCTCTATCTAAAATAAATAAATGAATACAATTTTGGATTCAAATATAACTTTAGCAAACTGGAAATGAATTGGCTAATATTGTTGGCCACACTTTTCACATGGTCACACAGCACACACATTTCTGCAGCAAGGTGCATTGGCGTCTTTTTTTTGCGTTGCAATGAACATGTCCTCTGTTTTTATGGTAATATTCACAACAATGGACTGTTGAAGAAAGGGGTGCTTGAACATATTTAGGATATATAGTATATATACAGTAAATATAAAAGTTCAGCTTTTAAGGTCTATCTTTAAGGTGCATTTACGGGCTTCCTGCCAACTTTCATTCACAAAGAAGAATAGAAAGGAGGATTCCACCCTGGCAGGGTTTATTCAGTATTACACCGCAAAATATCTGAGCATTCTAACTATTTATTACAGCTCTGGCTGCAGGGCTGGTTACTCCCCCCAGTTCTGGCTTAGACCTTAAATCTGTACTTCAACAGACTAGCTTGGACGTACACACCCAGTGTGTCTCATCTATCTGCTGCCTCAGAAGCAATGGCTTATCCAGGTCCACTGCCTGAATCCAATCTTTCTACTTTGTGTAGAAAGATTGGACGGCTGGTCTCTCAAGCACCTTCCTTTTGTAAATGACTCCCTCTGTGTCACTTACCACCTTTGTACTTCCACAGACAGTGCTTCTGTCACTATATACACTAAGGCTAGGTTCCCATTTGTGCTGCATCTGCGTGGTGCGTTTGCACAGGTACAGCAGCCCATTCCTTTAAATGGGCTGCTGTACCTGTGGGAAAAGTGGGGAGAAAGTCCCCGGCCCCTTTTTCAAAATGCAACATGGTTTTTTGGCACCGCGTGGTTTCATGCACCCAAAAACATGCTGCGTTTTTTGATACTTGAAGGTGCCATTAAAGGAGTTGTGAAGGTAGAAGGTTTTTTATCTTAATGCATTCTATGCATTAAGATAAAAAACCTTCTGTGTGTAGCAGCCCCCCCAGCACCCCCCTAATTACCTATCTGTGCCCCTTCTCTCTCCTGTGATGTCCATGATCCCCTCAACCATCCAGGAAACTCCTCCTGATTGGCTGAGACAGAGCAGCAATGCCACTGTCACAGGTAATTATGGCTGTCAAAATCAGTCAGCCAAATAGAGGAGAGAGGGGGCAGGGCCAGGTCAGGGCTCTGTGTCTGAATGGATACACGAAGCTCTGACTCAGCTTGGGTGCCCCCTGTAGAAATTTGCTGGCTGAGGGGCACACAAAAGAGGGAGGGGCTAGAAGCAGTGAAGAGGGACCAGAGAAGAGGAGGATCTGGGCTGCTCTGTGCAAAACCAACTGCACAGAGGAGCTAAGTACAACATGTTTGTTATTAAAAAAAAACAAAAAACAGCCTTTGCAATTACTCTAAGAATTAATGGCACCCCACGCATCTTCTAAAGAACAGCGTGTCTTGCTTGAGGATCAGGGAACCCGGGGGATTTGCACGCCTACCCCGACCTGCATATGTGTTAACCTAGCCTAATCCAGATGTATAAACTCTGTATCGTGAAAGCCTTGTGCTATTAAGCCATCCTTGATTGTATATTAAACAAATGCAGAATTATTGTTGTAGCTTATGTAGAATGAAATAAGTTACATTTTTGTATGCCTAAGAAGAGAGATAGATATATGTCATTTCATTTTAAAAAGTGATCATGTAATGTATTTTAATGGTGAAAGAAAATTGCAAACAAACTACACCACGAACACAGCCTCAAATTAATCATCGTCTGCATTCAAAATGGGTTTTGTAATGACACGTACAGTAAACACAGGAATTTATATTTGTTATCAATCAAATGGCCTCTGGGTTTGGTGTTCAATCTGCCATTGTGAATCAATGAGGCAAACCATAAATTGTATCCAATTAGGTGTAATTGAGCCAGCCAAGAAATAAGCATTTTCTATTATGCAACAGCATTTGTACATTATGCAAAAAATAAAAAAGTAATGGAGATAGAAAATTGTTGGTGGCTGGCAAATGGAAATGCGATTTACATACAAAAGAGCCATTTAAATAGTACCTGCAAACATCCAAGTTAAACAGCTAAAATAAGAATATTTTGAAGATTTCATACATTTTGTTATTGTGGAGCCTGTTCGTAAAGGTATGCTGTGAATAATGATGATGAATAAATGATATGTTTATCAGGAGCTGCCACATACTGTCTGAAAATTAGCAAACTTTAAATGTAACTTAAAGTCGTTGTAAAGGTTAAAGGTTTTTTACCTTAATGTATTCTCTGCATTAAGAAGAGGACGATTGCTGCTACTCTGTGCAAAACCATTGCACAAAGCAAGTAAGTATAAACCTGTTTGGTATATAAAATAAAAAGTAATACTTTTACAATCACTTTAAAGATTAACTGCAGACACACATAAAAAACTAAAATAAATAACTCAGTATTAACCATTTGCTGGCGCGCCAGTAGTAATTTTACTTGAGCTTGAACAGACACCGCGATGTACCAGTATGTCGCCCTGTTAATTCACACTGGCACATTCCCTGGGTCACGCAACGGTGCGATCTGCAAAGACACATCGGATTGCAGTGCTTGGTATCAGGCTGATGTGAGTGGCCTAGATACCACCTGATCGCTGTGCAGTCGTATGACACCTAGTAAAAAACAGTCATGAATGGAATCCATTCATGACATCATTATTTACTACTGTATGTGATCTGTGATTGGTCGCCAGTGAACACATGATACCTGGGCCAATCACAGTATCCACCCTGTACCATGTGATAGCTGTGGGTAATCACAGCATCACAATAGTAAATAATGAGTCATGAATGAAAAGCATTCATGACAGTTTAAACAATTGCTGTTACAGCGATCATCACTGTAACAAGCAATCACAGTGTATAAAAAAAATCCCTGATCACCCCCTCAGAGTAGTACAGTGTCACTCTGGTGACATCGAACTGCTCTGATGACAGTATGTAAAAAAAAAATATTGTAAACAAAGAAAAAAATGATGAAAAAGAAAAAAATGTGTTTAAAATATTGAAAATATTAAATTAAATATTAAATATATTAAATGTGAAGATATTAAAAATATTTTTAATGTATATTTGTATTTTTTTACATACTGTCACCAGTCAGTATCCCTGATCACTGCCATACCAGTCATATAATCACACTATACTGTACTGGTGACAGTATGTAAAAAACAAAAATTGTGAAAAAAAAATTTGTTATTGCATTTCTGCATTTTCCAAAAAATTGTGACAAAAAAATTACAACTTCAAATAACTGGTAATGCCTCTTAAAGGAGAAGTCCAGCCTAAGCTTGCTTGGCTGGGCTTCTTTTATGGATCACAGGAGTGCAATTCGTTTTGCATTCCTGTGACCCGTTTTCAGCAGAGAGCGGTCTGAAGCCTGCTCTCTGCTGATGTCACTGGAATCAGTCCAGGCACCATGTCATTACAACAATAAAGCCTGTATCTGCCAGGTGCCTGGACTGATGCCTGTCTCAGCCTCTCAGCGAGCCGCTGAGAGCCTGAGACGGCCACTCCCCGCCCCTCTACAGCTCAGCGCTCCAGTGAGCATGGAGGAGCAGAGAGGAGAGCTGACAGAGAGCTGAGAGATTGACAGTCACAGCTCTCTTCCCAGGGATCTGTGAGAACCGAGCCATCGGCAGTGTTTGATCGCTCGGTTCTCAGTGTAGAGACGCCGGGGGACAGATGCAGCATCAGTCCCATGCTGCATCCATCTAGATAAGTATAAACGGGGGAACCCCCCCTTACTTCAAATACCTTGGACTGTCTACTTCCCAAAAAGGGGTCATTTGGGGGGTATTTGTTCTAGCGTTTTAGGGGCGCAGGAAATGACATAGGTAGTCAGTACATCAGGAAAGATAGGTAGTCAGTACATCAGGAATGATCAGTTTTCCAATAAATATACCATAGTTTGTAGACTATAACTTTCATACAGACTAAATAATATACATTGGTTTGGGTAATTTTTACCAAAGAAATGTAGGAGACTACATTTTGGCCTAAATTTATGAAGAAAGATTAGCAAAGTTGTATAACACAAACTAATAAAACCGTGTTTTATTTCTAAAAATTATTTGTATTTTTTCATTTATATGGCAAAAAATAAAAAAACCTTGGGTTATGATGTAATGCCACCAAAGAAAAGCACTATTTGTTTAACAAAAAATGAGATAAATTTCATTTGAGTAGTGTTGCATGACCGAGCACATGCCAGTTAAAGTAGCACGGTGCTGAATAGCAACAATGCCCTGGTCATAAAGGGGATAAAACCTTCTGGAGGTCAAATGGTTAAAATATGTAATTGAATATATTTTTTAGTAAAGCAAAGCTCTGCCTGGGGGAGGGGGAAAAATCACAGGTATTCAGTTCGTTGTGCTGCAGTGTAAGGAAAGAGCATGCTGATAAAATGAGACAACAGGGAGACAGAAAAATGAGCTCATTAGTGTGTCACTTTTCATTTCCAGCCACAGGCTGGGAAAGAAACACATCATGCATGTGTTACTTAACTGCAGCTGAGAAAATACAGGTCTCCTTCACTGCCAGGCAGGGCTGTGCTGTTTGGCAGGGGTGTGTAAATCTCAGGACTGGATGTATAGAAATACAATCCTTTAGCTGGTAAAACAGCTTAATTATATGTACTGTATCATATGTGTTTATTTAGCTTTTTGCTGAAATCCAAGTCTAAATACTTACTAATCTTCCTAGAAATCTAGTATCCTTGTAACTTCCTGTGTAATTAAATCTCAAACATTGTTATTAGCCTTCTAAACTATCTTCTGTGAAATACCGAACACATGGGCCAGCACAAAGGTACTCCGTAATAAAAGAGACAACACATTATTAACAATTTAAACATATTTATTCAATAGAATTATCTGGCCACAGTGTTATCCATGAGGGGCTAAATTGAACATTACAAATTTAAATAAATATAAAGCCACCTTGGCTAAAATACATTTAAACAAAATTAAGCGGTGTCCATCCAGTCAATGCTGGTCGACTACTCCCCACCAGCCGAGGCCAGCTGCGAAGCTACTGGCTGAGGCCCCCTCACCACCGTGGCCGACTCAGATCAGATTTTGCAAACCCATATTGAATATATCTAAACCTATGAAAGATAGATGAACCATATCCTCTCGAAATAAACCTGGCACAAAACCTTCCAATTCGGAGCGCGAAAGGATAATCCGCCAGACGAAATTAGAAATCTGTGAATTGTCCTGTTGGGATGTCTCCTAATTCTATCCAAATAGAATAGATTACTATGAGGAGACCACAAAAGACGAGGGATCATCTCCGAAAATGCCAATACGGCAGTTGGGAACATTAGCTTTATAATGAACAATTGCCTTTTCATTTCGCACATTAAATTCCATGTTCCCATCTTGCCTAAATCGTTTGCCCTGGCATGAATCACTAAAATTTGGGGGGAAGGCCATATATTTGATAAATAATCTAATTGTTTTCTTAGGTACCCCCACTTTAAAGCGGTAGTAAACCCATCCATAAAACTGTTTGATTTCCGGCATGTGCCGGAAATGTAACACTCCCATTGGTTGTGCTCTAAACCAAACTGTCAAGCCATCCAATGGCTGGTGTCATAACTGATCACATGTTCAGCATCATGGCAGTTGTAGATTAAACAGAGGCAAAGATGGCAGCTTCCTTGGCAGAAAACGATAGGAGGGTTTACTTACACTTTAAGCCCCTAACACCTGACCATAAAACCACAAATGATTCATTGTCCAGACCTAAATTGGTGGAGTAGGTCCTATTTCCGGCATGTTCGGCAGCCCAGAAAACGTAGGAGTGTCCTACTATCCAAACAATTGTTTTGGAGAGATCTGAAAAATAAAATTCACACAGTTAGCAACTCCAGGCGGACATATAATTTATACCTGTCACTACCCCAACGACACTTCTCTTCTGGGAAACCCAAAAAGTCAGCTGTAGTGGCCGCACCAATCCTAAACGAATGAGAAGAAAAACAAAAACCTGAGAGGTTTAGGTGTTTCAAGCAAAAGGCCAGGACAGCTGAAAATTGGTACCTGGTCAACGAAGACAGGTCTTGGTGAATAAAAAATGACCCCACAGAACAAGGTCTAACTGACATATACCTCGAGACATGTAGAACCGGACAAATTATTTGATTAGTAGAACCTGACAAAGAAAACCACTGACCATTACCTACCGACCGAGACTTCGACCTACAAAGAAAAAGGTTAACGGACCCTTGGTTTAATAAAACATGAGAACTACGGAGAAAGGATAGGGAACTGCGATTCACGGCCGTAGATTCCCCAATCCTAAGGGCACCAAAAATGCGACTGAGAAAGCAGCTCTGAAAAGAAAGAGCTCAAATTCTAAGCAACATACTTCTTGCAAAATTGTGAAAAGCTTAAATAACAACGCGACCGATATGGGGCGCCTATTATCTTGGGAAGGTTTTGACCTCCTGAAACCTTTAATAACTTGCTTAACCTGAAAAAAGGAAGTAAGAGAAGGTAAACCTGTGAATTTCATAAAAAATGATACACCCGCTAAAATCTTGCTTACAGACGCTGGGCTGAGGTGTGACTGGATCAGAGAGGACGTAAATGACAAAGCAATGTAAGAGGACACATTCAACTTGTCCAGACCTAAACCTTGACAAAAGGAAGACCATCTGGACCACGAAAGCCTATAATCCAACCACGTCTTCTTTGACACTGAATTTCTGAGTTTTATCATTTCCGAATTAAGCCCCAGAGGAAGTCTGGGCAAGGAGACCCATGCTGATCCGCTGTTGGAGCCAATTCCCAAAATTTCTCGAACTGTGTACGAGACAAAGCGTTGGCAATATTATTACATACACCAGCTATGTGTTCAGCCTTCAACCAAATATTAAAGCGCATGCAGTGAAGGACAAGAAAACGTAGAAGCTTAATGACAGGTTCTGATTTAGAAGATAACGTATTAATGGCAAAGAAAACACCTTTGTTATCTGTGTGAACTTTAATTCTTCTGTTCGTGAAGACATCTTTCCAAATTACCAAAGAAACTATGACCGGGAATAATTCCAGAAGGACAAGGTTCTGAAGAATATCCTTCTGCAACCATTTCTCATGCCATTTGCTAGCACACCAATGACTATTCATAAATGCTCCAAAGCCCGACGACCCAGCCGCATCTGTAAAGAATTCCAGTTGGTGGTTATCAATAAAGTCTTGCTGCCATTCTGTGGCAACATTAAAGTTACACAAAAAGGAATCCCAAATCCTAAGGTCTTTCCTAATACCCTTGGAAATACAAATATGGGAATATGGGTTCTTGAGACCTCTGATGGCCAGGGAAAATCTGCGAGAGAATACTCTAGCCATAGGAATAATTCTAGCTGTGAATGCAAACAGACCCAGTAACGATTGAGCCTCCTTCAGAAGAACCTTCCTTCTTAATAGAAAAGATGAGATCAGTGATCTCATTTTCTGTATTTTGAGCAATGGCAGTCTAAACTCCATAACAGCAGAATCTATGGTAATTCCAAGAAATTCAATAGAAGTAGAGGGAAAAACCATTTTCTCATGTGCAAGAGGAATGCCAAAGTATTCGCAAATATTGAAAAACATCTGCAGAGATTCTAAACAAGCAAGAGATCCATCTGGGCCAATGAATAAAAAATCATCCAGATAGTGGAGAAAACCTCCCTGGGGTAACGTTTCTGACAAAACCCAGTGCAAAAAGGTGGAGAAAACTTCAAAGTAAAAACAAGACAATGAAAATCCCATGAGCAAACATTTATCAAAGTAAAATTGCCCCATAAACTGAAAACCTAATGGGTTGAAACCCTGAGGGTGAACTGGGAGAAGCCAAAGGGCCGATTTAATATCAGCCTTAGCTAATAGGGAGCCTTGTCCAAAATGTCTTAACCTCCCTGGCGGTATGATTCTTTCTGATTTTAGGTGCTGAAAGCGGTACAATTATTTTGCATGGAAATTTGGCGTTTTATATTGTAGGCCTGTAATTCTTAACAATAACACACTTAAATCTGTCCAAACCAGAGTCTAGTAGATATCCCGGGTATGATAAAGTTTGAAACACAAAAACATAAATTATAATATAATAAAAAAAAAATAATAATTAAAAAAAATAAAAATAAATAGTAATAAAATACATTTCCACACGATTCACTATCGCTCAATTCTGCAAGTGTTCTAATTTACTATCGCTGTTTTCTAGCTGGTCTAAAGCCATTTTTGACGTAAAGGGACACTTTTTGGTTGCTATGGACAATCTCCAGTTTCCAGGCAGAAAGAACAGTATATGCAATATAAAACTGCATGCAGGGCATGGGCCAGAGCACTGGGGACAAATGGGATGTTAAATGATTTCATACAGTACTGTAATCTGTAAGATTACAGTACTGTATGTGTTATGCTTTTTACATTTTTTTTAATTTGCCGCCAGGCTCCACCCCCGTGCATCGCGCCGCTCGCAGGGAACGGAGCCTGGCACAGAGAGGCTTCGGAACAGGACACAGCCCGTGGACACTGCGGGTGACATCACAGGATCCCGGGGACAAGGTAAGTAAGGAGGCACCAGGATCCTGCGATGCAATCCCGAGTGTGGCTCGGGGTTACCGCTAATGGTCCTGAATTTTAACCCCGAGCCACACTCGGGAAAACCGCCAGGGAGGCTACCATGACCAAAGCTTCATCAAATGAAGAATAGCACACCAGAGCTTATACATCAGAGACTTCATTGTTTTAAGAAAAGTCTAATGGATAAGAAAGGTGGTGTATCATACGATAACCACCACTTTCTTGTTTAGGAACTATTCCCAGCGAAGAAATCTGAAAGTTCCGAAATGGAAGAGCAGAAAAGGGGCCTGCAATCTTGCCATCTGCCAGTTCCTTGGAGATTTTATCCTGAACCACCGAAGCAAATGTATGAGCAGATTTCAAATTTTTGACTACCCACTCCTTTAAATGACGGAACCAAAAAACCTTCCTTGAATCCTTCAATTAGCAGAGCCACCATCCTGCGATCGGGGTAGCGCTCTAACCATGGAAGCATTCTTGCTAGCTTCACTGGAGTCAGTGCCTTTTCCATGAGCATCCCTGGGAAGCGGCTGAAAATAGGATGCTGCAGAATTACAAAACACCAGCTGGCCGCATGGTTCCCATTACAATGGGAGCATTCGTGCTTATACCTGCAATTTGTTAGGAATCTGCATTGCCCTTCATTAAAGGCAAAGCAAAAGCCTTTATGGAAGGTATTTTGAGGATAAGACGCTAATCTAGGAGTGAACTGGGGTCTTGGCGGTAACATATGATTTAACCACAAACCCATGTCTTTTGACCCCCAATGTAATGAGGGGTGTACTGCTAACTTTTGATGAAAATTCTCATCATATGTACCATGCAGATCCTCCAAAATGGCGAAAGGCCTCCACAATTATATCTAAATGCTGGAATAAACCCGGACATTTCCCAGGAAAGCGTTCACCCATGACTGCTGCATAAATACAGAAAGCCTGTAACCAATTTTGGAAGGTTTGTGGGATAGCCCTTCTCCTATCCTCCTCAGACCTATCGCCTGTTTGCTTGTTAGTTTTAGACAAAAACTCCTTTGAAGCAGGTAAAAGTGATAATGTAGTGATAATGTATCAAGAAATTTGCCCCTCCAAATCTTATCCTTTACTGCGCTTAGGCAAATGAAAGCCTAATGGTGACAATACACATGACAGGGGCTCTTTAAAGGAGGATTCCTTGACCGTTAAAGCTGAGGGTCTGAGAGGCAAGGGGGGTTTAACCAGCAGTGGGGGGTTAATAGCCTTAGAGCGGAATAAAATTTCCCTATCTTCATCCTGTAAAGCAGGTTCACACAAACCTTGCCAAACTGAACCAACTTCATTCATAAATTTTGAACATTGTATATCATCCACAGCACCATAAGAATGTGCCCCTGAATTTATTATATCCATGTCATCATAAACTGTATTATCAGCACCAGTGTCCTGTGCCCTCTGATATTTTTTAACAGCAGCACCACTCAGCTGCATATTATGCTCTGCACCAATAACTTTTGCTCCTGAAAATTCACCAATATTCATTCTTTTGGATTATAAAACATCCCCTGCACCAGAGATCTGTGTTCCTTGTGTTTTCATAACATTATCAGCACCACTAGCGTGTGCTCCTTGTTGTAACACTTTAGATAAAGAATCAACTAAACACGAAAATTCAGACACAGGAGACAACATATGGTTCTCACCATCATTAACTGCTGTTGGATGCTCACTCACTTCTTGTGAAGGCTGAGTAGCGCTGCTCTTCCTCCTACGAGGTGCACTCTGTATAATTGTACCGTCGGCTCCCTCCCTGCTTGACAGGCGAGGAGAAGCAGCTGTTCTCAGACGCTTCTTCTGCCTTCCTGCTGCTATCTCATTTCGCCCCGAATGGGGCCAACCCTTCCTCCGCTTCAGGGGGTGTGAATGGATGTGGAGCCAAGCCGCTCTCCTCCTCTAGGCACTGCATTAGCCATTCCTCACCTCCCCAAAGGTCCTGGTATGGACTGGGGGGGGACCCACGCCATTTTTTTCAATGATTTTTTATGTATATTTCCAGGATCCAGTAATACATTACAGCCCTGAGCAATTTTAAATGCCATTTTTTCCTTTAGAAATGTCATTTTGCTGCGCCCCCCCCCCCCCCCCCCGGCACAATATTTAACCACTTGACCACTGGGCACTTAAACCCCCTTAATAACCAGACCAATTTTCAGCTTTTGGTGCTCTCACATTTTGAATGACAATTACTCAGTCATGCAACACTGTATCTATATGAATTTTTTGTCACACAAATAGAGCTTTCTTTTGGTGGTATTTAATCACCGCTGGGTTCTTTATTTTTTGCGCTATAAAAGAAAAAAGACAGAAAAATCTGTAAAAAAATTAATTTTTCTTCGTTTCTGTTATAAAATTTTGAAAATTAGTAATTTTTCTTCATAAATTTTTTTTGCCAAAATTTATACCGCTACATATCTTTGGTAAAAATAACCCAAATTAGTGTATATTATTTGGTCTTTGTGAAAGTTATAGCGTCCACAAGCTATGGTGCCAATATCTGAAAATTGATCACACCTGAAGTACTGACGGCCTATCTAATTTCTTGAGACCCTAACATGCCAGAAAAGTACAAATACCCCCCAAATGACCCCTTTTTAGAAAGAAGACATTCCAAGGTATTTAGAAAGATGCATGGTGAGTTTTTTGAAGTTGTCATTTTTTCCCACAATTCTTTGCAAAATCAAGTTTTTTTTTTTCTTTTTTTTTTCTTCACAAAATTGTCATATTAGCAGGTTATTTCTCACACACAGCATATGCATACCACAAATTACACCCCAAAACACATTCTGCTATTACTCCTGAGTATGGCGATACCACATGTGTGAGACTTTTACACAGCGTGGCCACATACAGAGGCCCAACATGCAGGGGAGCACCTTCAGGCATTCTGGAGCACCCATGCCAATTCTGACATTTCTCTCCTACATGTAAAAATCATCATTTATTTGCTAGAAAATTACATAGAACCCCAAAACATTATATATATATGTTTTTTTAGCAAAGACCCTAGAGAATACAATAGCGGTCATTGCAACTTTTTATCTCGCACGATATTTACGCAGCAATTTTTCGAACGCGTTTTTTTTGGAAAAAAAAAAATGTTTTTTGCTTAAAAAAAAACAAAACAGTAAGGTTAGCCCAATGTTTTTGCATAATATGAAAGATGAAGTTACGCCGAGTAAATAGATACCTAACATGTCACCTTTCAAAATTGCACACACTTGTGGAATGGCGCCAAACTTCGCCACTTAAAAATCCCCATAGGCGACTCTTTAAAATTTTTTACTGGTTACAAATTTTGAGTTACAGAGGAGGTCTAGGGCCAAAATTATTGCTCTCGCTCTACCGATCGCAGTGATACCTCACATGTGTGGTTTGAACACCGTTTTCATATGTGGGCGGGACTTACGTATGCGTTCGCTTCTGCATGCGAGCACACGGACAGGGGCACTTTAAAAAATTTTTTATTTTTTTTTACTGTTCATTTTACTTTATTTATTTTAGTTTGACACTTTTTTCCCCAAAAAAAATTTTTTGATCACTTTTATTCCTATTACAAGGGATGTAAACATCCCTTGTAATAGGAATATGGCATGACAGGTCCTCTTTACAGTGAGATATGGGGTCAATAAGACCCCAAATCTCACCTCTAGGCTGTGCCTGAAATTAAAAAAAAAAAAAAAAAAAAAAAAAAGATCCTGGCTTCGATCGTAGCGGTGAGTCGGTAGAAGCACCGGAGGGCGGCGGGAGGGGGGGACGTCCCCTCTCGCCTCCCGTAAGAAAGATCAAGCAGTGTAACAGCCGCTATGATCATTCTTATGGTGTAGGGAATCGCCGGCTGAAAAAGATGATATCTGAATGATGCCTGTAGCTGCACCCATCATTCAGATATCCCCGCACAAAGTCAAGGACGTCGTATGACGGAAGGCCGGAAGTGGTTAAAATGCTTTTTTTTTTTTTAACACAAAGTTGTCCATTTATACAATATTTATAACACATAGCATGTACATATCAAAAATGACACCCCAAAATAGATTCTCCTACTCCTCCTGAGTACGGCGATACCACATGTGTGAGACTTCCACAGCCTGGCCACATACAGAGGCAGAGTATGGCTGAGCATGGCTGGGTATGGCTGAGCATGGCCGAGTATGGCTGAGCATGGCCGAGTATGGCTGAGCATGGCTGGGTATTGCAGAGTATCGCCGAGTATGACTGGGTATCGCCGAGTATGACTGGGTATGGCAGAGTATGACTGGGTATCACCGAGTATTGCAGAGTATGGCTGGGTATTGTGGGGTATTGCAGAGTATTGCAGGTTATGGCAGAGTATTGCAGAGCATGGCTGGGTATGGCAGAGTATGGCTGGGTATCACTGAGTATTGCAGAGTATGGCTGGGTATCGCTGAGTATTGCAGAGTATGGCTGGGTATCACTGAGTTTTGCAGAGTATGGCTGGGTATTACTGAGTATTGCAGAGTATGGCTGGGTATCACTGAGTTTTGCAGAGTATGGCTGGGTATCACTGAGTATTGCAGAGTATGGCTGGGTATCACTGAGTATTGCAGAGTATGGCTGGGTATCACTGAGTATTGCAGAGTATGGCTGGGTATCACTGAGTATCACTGAGTATGGCTGGGTATCACTGAGTATGGCTGGGTATCGCGGGGTATGGCAGAGTATTGCGGGATATTGCGGGGTATTGCAGGGTATGGCAGTGTATTGCGGGTAATTTCAGGGTATTGCAGGGTATGGCAGAGTATTGCGGGGTATGGCAGAGTATTGCGGGGTATTCCAGGGTATGGCAGAGTATTGCGGGGTATTCCAGGGTATGGCAGAGTATTGCAGGGTATTCCAGGGTATGGCAGAGTATTGCGGGGTATTCCAGGGTATGGCAGAGTATTGTGGGGTATTCCAGGGTATGGCAGAGTATTGCGGGGTATTCCAGGGTATGGCAGAGTATTGCGGAGTATGGCGGGGTATTGCGGAGTATGGCGGGGTATTGCGGAGTATGGCGGGGTATTGCAGGGTATGGCAGAGTATTGCGGGGTATTGCAGGGTATGGCAGAGTATTGCAGGGGTATTGCAGGGTATGGCAGAGTATTGCAGGGTATGGCAGAGTATTGCAGGGGTATTGCAGGGTATGGCAGAGTATTGCAGGGGTATTGCAGGGTATGGCAGAGTATTGCAGGGGTATTGTGGGGCATACCAGAGTACTGTGGGGCATTGCAGGGCATGCAGAGTAGTGGGGATGGCTGAGCATGGATGGATGGATGGCTGGATGTCTCTGTGCAGCGCTGTGGGCACTACACATGCAGCCCACAACGCTGCAGCCATCCATCCATCCCCCTCTCCGCTCACAGTGTACCGATCGGTACACAGAGGGGAGGAGAGGAACCGGCGTCATCAGATGACGCCGGTTTGTTTACATGTGATCGCTCCGTCATTTGACGGAGCGATCACATGGTAAACGGCCGCGATCAGCGGCCATTTACCGGGATCTGTGATGCGCCGGGTCCTATGGACCCGGCGGTCACGGATGCTCTCAAGTGCACGCCCTAGGGGGCGCGCGAGAGCAGAATTCTGGGAGGACGTCCCTGGACATCCTCACAGAGTTAAACAACCGCCCTATAGCCGTCATTTGGCTATGGGCCGGTTGTTAAGCGGTTAAAGGAATGTTTCATTTTTATTGTTTCACTTTAAGCATTATTAAAATCACTGCTCCTGAAAAAACGTCAGTTTTTAAAACTTTTTTTGCATTGTTACATGTCCCCTGGGGCAGGACCCAGGTCCCCATACACTTTTTATGGCAATAACTTGCATATAAGCATGTCCATATCCCATAGACTTTAACATTGTTCACGTGTTTGCACAAATTTTATGTCTATTTGCATGTTCTGGTGCGCATCCCTAATAATAACACAATGAAGCAACATTGTATCTGTTCATTTTAACAACCCTGTAACGCTTTGTATACTTCCAATTAATTTCGCTTATCAAAAATTGGTCAAAAAACATTTTAGATCAATGTCTATAGTTAACCCTTGTGGGTGCAAAACACCCATTTCATATACCTAATGTGTTTCTTTCCTGGACACCTCTTTGACCTTATCCATCCCTCTCCAATGTCAATTAAGCCTCTCTATACCATAAAAACTCAGCAACCTAGGATCTCTATTGTGTTTTAATTTAAAACGTCGAGAAATGCAGTGTTTTTAAAGCCTTTTTTTATATTATTATTATGCTCCCAAATTCTGATTCTAAGCTTCCTTGTGGTCCTCCCCACGTATTGGAGCTGACATGGACATTTCAATACATATACTACATGGGTCGAATCACATGTTATCAGCATATTTTTTCTGCATGGTAACAGATTCAAAATAATTTTTCCTCTTTTATCTTTTTTTGTGAATTTGCATGCTATACATTGGTTACATCTAAAAAACCCTTTCAGATCCGGAAACATAAAAGTATGGTTAAACCATCAAACAATATAAATGTGCAGCCAAATAGACTCAAAGGTGGAGCTCACCTCTCACCACATCCCAAAAACAAATAACGAGAAAATATGGACCCCGAAAGAGGGGTGGTGACTCCAGGGATTTTATGGGTGGGAGGGAGCCAAACAGTAAAGAAAAGTATAAAGGTGAAGGATGACATAGTATATATAAAAATTGTAAACTTTATTCAAAATATCACAAAATGTAGAAAATTAAAAACAATCCAATGTACAGAAACTGCAAAAGATTCTTTACATACAGGTTCTACAAATGAAGAACTCATACGTGAATGATACATATGGAAAATTCCAACATGTTTCAGAATATATGAAACGTGAATTCCTTCTTCAGGGAATTTCCTGTGCAGTTATACAATGTAATCTGCAAGTGTATAAGAAGTAAAAATATACTAAGAAACAGAGTACAAAAATACTGGACATTTATAGTTTAGTGGGCATACAGGAGTTGGTTGGGGAGCTTGGGAAAAACTATAGCTGGTAAAAGTGACACATCAACAAAAAACAAACTTACTTGTTACACCATTTATAGTTGTTTATAAGAATCTAGGAGGATGCAATGTTCCGAGTGTAATGCTTGCAGTATTATAGGGCGTACACACGGTAGGACTTTGTTCAGACATTCTGACAACAAAATCCTAGGATTTTTACCGACGGATGTTGGCTTAAACTTGTCTTGCATACACACGGTCACACAAAGTTGTCGGAAAATCCGATCGTTCTAAACGCGGTGATGTAAAACATGTACGTCGGGACTATAAACGGGGCAGTGGCCAATAGCTTTCATCTCTTTATTTATTCTGAGCATGCGTGGCACTTTGTCCGTCGGATTTGTGTACACACGATCGGAATTTCCGACAACGGATTTTGTTGTCGGAAAATTTTATCTCCTGCTCTCCAACTTTGTGTGTCGGAATATCAGATGGAAAATGTCCGATGGAGCCCACACACGGTCGGAATTTCCGACAACACGCTCCGATCGGACATTTTCCATCGGAAAATCCGACCGTGTGTACGGGGCATTAATCTCCCAAATTTTAGAGGTAGTGAAGGAGAAAGGATTGGAGTGGATTGAAAACTCAAAGCATCGTTTGGTAGTGTTGTCCCATATCAATATTCATGGGTAACAGCATTTGAGACAGGCAGAGTCATAGAATGCATCCGGTCTATGCGGTCCATAAGGAACGGCTAAGTGGATACCTATGCCAAATCCTATGGTACAAGAATAATGCATAGTCACATATGCTATACTACAAATAAACTTTGGTGCATAAATCTATATATACGGGAAACGTGGCCTATATAGAAAATTGTAGGAGCTGGATAAACTCAACAATATATGCTACTTTCAAAAGGGAGGGAGGGGGAAAAGGGGAGAGAGAAGGTTTTATAGAGTAAAATGCTAAATCCATATATATGGACCTATGCTCTGTTGTATCCATGAGTATGGAACTGACAGGCATGTTAACACATTATGGCAAAAAGGGGGTTTAGGGCCTATGTATAGTATAGAAAAACTACATCGTTTTTGATGGCTATATAGGTGAAAAATTGCCCATGATTTATAAATAAGAAAGCAATTTACTAAATAAATATAATTAGTTACTTAGTATCTAGCAATAATTCAAGTATATATAATTGCTAAGACATAAAAAGAATAAAGGACCAAAAGAAAGAGCATAATAGCCAGTGCTTACTTTGTAGTTGAGAGTCTGCATACACCTGCTCCACAAGACACACCAAAGGTGTATGAGAGGAGACTGGTTTGTTGCCAGATTATAAACCAGCTGATTGCGAGGTGTAACCGCCCATAGAGGGCGGAGAACCTCGCAGCTGTAGGTGTTTTGGTGGATCAGAGATGTATGGGCAGAGAGGGGAGGGCGGTATCAGCTAGGCGATACACCTCCCACTGCTGACAAGTGTCAGCAAAGGAGGTGATACTATCACCTACAGCTTGTTCCCCCAGCGCAGCGGCGTATGATGCCACCTCACCGGCTGGCGCGGTGACATCAGACGTCCAAGCGCCGCCGACACGGAAAGAGAGACGCCAATGTAGCGAATCCGAAGGTCCGCCATCCAGCGCATGCACAGATGGCGGAGTGCTGCAGATCCCCAGGCATCCATGGTATGGCTCCACGCATAGATGCGTGGAGCCTACCCGTGCCGGGGGACAAAGCAAGGGCCGAAAAAAAAACCGACAGTGCCTGAATAATGCAAAGAAAGAGTGATTGATAATACGTTGGAATATTAAATATGGGGGATCAAAAACAGGTAATTGTAATAATGCGCAAGAAAATATGAAAAGATATTGTAATATTACATTGCATTTTCCCGATTTACATACCATATATACAGTTGGAAAATATTGAATGCATTTGTACAATCAACGAGTATTGGATACATTCGTAACATTGATATTCTGATGGGAATCAACAGGGTTATTGGTAAAATAACTTGAAACCCCATAGTCCTAATGCACATATCAGCAGACCAACCATATACTGAGATAGATGCTACACAATATATGTATTATTATACAGAACGAAAAGAGAGGAAATAAAAAACGGGTAAAAAAGGAAATTAAAAATAAGAATACAAAAAGTCAGGAATATAATGTCAGTGGTCATGTGGGGACTCCTACATATCGCCTTCATAGCCCCCTGATGTAAAACCTTGGAGGAAGGGTTTGAAACTTAGGATCTCATTTAATCCTGGGGGTGAGGTGGCGTTTAAAGTAAAAATCCACCTCATCTCACGTTGAAGAAGTAGTTTGTTTAAATCCCCTCCTCGAGGATTATGGTGTAGCCGATCCAAAACTAAAACTGATATTTTCGGAAAGGCATCACTGTGGACTGTAGCCATATGTCGTCCCCAAGGGAAATCTGGATTTTTGGTTTTCATTGCCAATATGTGGCGGTAAAGGCGTTTGCATAATTTTTGAATGGTTTTGCCCACATAATAACAGCCACATTCGCACTGTATAAGATAAATAACGAATGTGGTTTGACAATTGGCATAATGTTTTGCAGAGAATAGCCAGCCATTGGAAAGGTATGGATGCTTATTGGTGTTCATATAGCGGCAGTATCCGCAGGAGCCACATGGGAAAGTGCCTAAGGTATTACAGGGGTCTCCTCGAGTAAGGCCCCTGAATTCGCTTCTAACCAGCCGGTCCCCCACCGACGTGGTTCATCGGAAGGTGAGCAGAGGGTTAGGTGACACATAAGGGCCCACCACCGCATCATTGGTGAGGAGGTGCCAATATTTAATTAGAATTTGTCTCAGTTCCATATGTTCATTTGAAAAGGTTGTAATAATTCTGGTGTAAGGATTAGAAGCGGAGGTGGACCTATCAGACATTTGTAACAGATCTTGTCTATCTCGGGCTTTAGCTTTATTGAAAGCTTTTTTCAAACACTTATGGCTGTAGCCTCTATCTAGTAATCGACTCTTCAGGGATCTGGCTTCCCTGAGAAAGTCGTTGTTGTTAGAGCAATTACGTTTAATCCTCAAAAATTGGCTAAACGGGATTGAATTGATTAGAGGTCTAGGATGGAAACTTTTAGAATGTAGAATTGTATTGCCTGATGTGAGTTTACAGGCTAGATAATTATTAGGATCCCTAAATATCTCGATATCCAAAAATGTTAGAGATGGTCGTAGGCCATCGTAAATTTTAAGTTGAATGCGTTGTTATTCAAGACATCTAGAAAAGTACACAGTAATTCCACAGGTCCATCCCATAAGACGAGGATATCATCAATGTACCTGCGCCATAATCTAATATGGCGCAGGTACAGAGCGAGGTCCTCATCTTCCAAAAGGGTTTTCTCCCATTCCCCCAGGTACAGATTGGCGTAGCCAGGGGCACAGCAAGTGCCCATGGCTATGCCCTGTACCTGGAGGAATCCGGAAAAATCTTCACCTCCTGGGGGGGGGGGTCCAATATATTTCTAACAATTCTATTCCGTACTGATGTATTTTTCCTGTATATAAACCTTGGATGGGTTGGGAGTATTTTATTCAAAGCTTCATCCTTTAATAAAATTGCCCAGTATTTTTAATAAATCTTTCCATTTCTTTAAACTGAAAATTGAAATCTGTAATCAAACTGCAATTCATATCTGTATGTTTCTTCTTGTTTTTCCTCTTAGATAATAACTCCTATCTCTTTTTAGAAAAAAATAGATATCAATTAGTGTAACCCTTCTCAAAAAATGTTTCGATCAGTTTGTCAGTCTGATCGAAGTAATCAGAGTCCAGCAAGCAGTTCCTTCTGATCCTAGTGAACTGGCTGCTGGGGGTATTATATATCCACCTACGATGGTGGCAACTGTTACTAGAGATAAGACTGTTTCGATCAGTCTCTTTAAAATATGTTTTCGTGACAATCTTCCCATCCAGCTTAAAAAGAGTGAGATCAAGAAAGTTGATTTGTTTCCCACTATATTCACCTGTAAATTTCAAGTTGTATCTATAGCTATTCAGTTATTGTAGAAATTATTTCAGACTTTCAGGTGAACCTTCCCAAACCATCATCATATTATCTATATAGCACTTGTATAGTGCCATTTCTGATCATTTATGATAAATCTCCTCTTCTTCCCACTTTGCCATGACTAAATTAGCTACACTGGGAGCATATTTAGCTCCCATAGCAACTCCCATACATTGTTGGTAATACTGTTTACCATACCAAAAGTGATTGTTTGCCGTGGCAAACTCTAAAAGTTCCAGAATAAAGTTGATTTTTTTCCTCTTGAGGTCTGTTTTCTGATATAAGGCCCATTTTACTGCCTGTATGGCATCTTCCTGGTTAATGCTGGTGTATTGACATCTACTATCACCATTAAACTATTTCCACTAAAATTCTTAGAACCCATAAGTTTTATCAGTTCACTACTGTCTTTTAAGTAGGAGTAATTTTTTACTACTATTCCTTGGCGGAAGTGATCTATGTATTCACCTACCCTGGAAAAAATAGACTCAATCCCACTGACAATGGGTCTTCCTGGGGGTTTTGTCAAGCTTTTATGGACCTTAAGGGGGCGATAATAAATGGTGGGGACCCAAGGTGCTTTGGGAATTAAATTTTGACTTCTTTTTAGTAAGAATCCCTACTCTTTGACCTTTCTGTATGATTTTTTTAAATCTATGTTTCAATGTATGGGTAGGATTCCCAGGTAATTTTCTATATGTATCTTTAGTCACCAGAAGTCTCGACATTTCTCCTTCATAGTCCTGTTTGTTCAAAATAACTATCCCCCCCCCTTCTCGGCAGCTCTTATAATAGTATTATATATATATAATAGTATTTTTTCTATTTTCTAATCCTCTAATCCTGTTAGGTACCTGGTAGTAGAGCCTGACTTGTAGGAGAAGACCTCTCATACAACGCTGGTTCAGGAGCCACTGGAATAGGAACAGTGGTCTCCTGAGTGCAGAGGGGTAGGAGTGCCTGTTGGAGTAGAGTCTCTGATGCTGAAGAAGGGTAGAGATCCCTCAGGGATGGCTGGACTGCAGATCAGATGGAGACTGGAGGCAGCAGGCTGGAACACTGGAGATGCAGAGATCACTGAAGCTGAAGCTGATGGTGGAACAGCAATGACAAACAGCAGGCACAAGCAAGGTCAGACAGTCCGGGTCAGCAGGTAGGTGAGACAGGCAATAACGGCAGGCAGAGGATGAGTTGGTAGACGAGCAGCAGTCGGCAATGGTATCAGGCTGGAGCAGTAGAATAGTCAGGCAGGCCGGGTCGGGTAGGAGCGGGACGGATGGTCAGACAAGCCAGGTCAAATCAGGAACAAACAATCAGGTGCAGGTTACAGGAATCACAGAGCTGAGACGAAGCAGCAATGTGCCAGTGGCACAGGGGAACCTTTAAGCACTCTTTGGCGCCAAAACATCGCTAACGCGAACGCGCGCGCACGCGTGCTCGCACGCGCACTAGCGCCGCGCACCCGAGCGCCGCGCTGATGCCTGGAAACAGCAGGACTTTGCTGTAATGCTCGTACAGGGGCGCGCCGGTGCATAGGCGCATGCAAACGGCGGTTCCCTGACATTGCCCCCCCAAGGGGCAGCCTCCGGATGCCCACAAGCTTTCTCTTCTCAGGATGGGTAGAAAAATAGGTGCGGACTAAACGCCTAGCATGCACATTACTATCTGGTTCCCAAGAGTTGCTTTCTGGGCCATAGCCTTTCCACTTAATTAGGAACTGGGTTTGCCCCTGTCTTCTTCTGCAATCGAGGATAGCCTCAACCTCAAATTCCTCGTTACCATCAATCAAAACAGGTTCAGGAGGTCTAGTTCCTCTACCAGGGAAGGGATCAGGTACAGCAGGTTTAAGTAAGGACACATGGAACACCGGATGAATTCTGAGAGAGTCAGGTAAGGTCAATTCGTAAGAAACTTCATTGATTTTCCTCTTAACCGGAAAGGGTCCCATAAACCTAGGTGCCAACTTCTTAGAAGGACATGCTAATTTGATATTATTTGTAGAAAGCCATACCTGGTCACCAAGCTGTAACTTCAACTCCCCTCTTCTTTTTCGGTCGAAGATTCTCTTGCCGTTTGCCTGAGCCTTGGACACAGCCTCCTGCAACATCTGGTTGTTTTGACTGAGGAAATCCACTGTGCTCTGTACTGCCGGAACTGCAGACTCTGGAAGGAAATCGGGTAAAAAGGTTAGATGGAAGCCATAATTGGCGAAAAAGGGGGATTGACCGGTGGCAGAATGTTTAGCATTGTTGTAGGCAAATTCTGCCAAAGGCAGCAGGGATACCCAATCATCCTGTGAGAAGGATGTAAAGCATCTAATGTACTGCTCAAGGGTCTGATTGGTCCTTCTCCGTCTGTCCATTAGTCTGGGGGTGATAGGCCGAGGACAAGGCCAGTTTGATTTTTAAAGTTTCACTCAGGGCTCTCCAAAAGCCTGAGGTGAATTGTACCCCTCTATCAGAGATTATGTTCACAGGGACTCCATGAAGTCTAATGATTTCCTTGATGAATATATGAGCCGTTTCAATAGCTGATGGAGTTCCTTTTAATGGAAGAAAATGAGCCATCTTGGTTAAACGGTCCACTACCACAAAGATGGCAGAACACCCCTCAGAACATGGAAGCTCTACAATAAAGTCCATAGAAATCATCTTCTAGGGTCTATCGGTCACAGGTAAAGGTTTTAACAAGCCCCAAGCTCGATTCCTGGATGTCTTATTCTGGTTGCAGATAGGGCAGGAGCTGACATATTTTTCGCAAAAGTCTTTCAGATTGGGCCACCAGAATGTACGCTGCACCAACTCCAGGGTTTTGCGAACCCCAAAGTGACCTGCCAGTGGGTGATCGTGAAGAAGTGTCAAGACCTTGACCCGAACCTCCTCAGGGACAAAAATTTGGCTTCCTTTCCAGAACAAACCATCTCTGTTAGTCAAAGTAATTCCTGTAGGTCTGGCCGATTCAGAGGATGCTTCCTTAATCTGGGAGAGAAGGTCTGTTTGTAGGAGCAGGAAATTGTTTGCAGGTAAGATGTTGTCAGGAGTAGATAAGTCCTTTGGGTTGTCATGCATTCGTGACAACGCATCTGGTTTAATATTTCTTGAGCCTGGCCGATAAGTAATGTGGAAGGAAAAACGTGAGAAGAACAGGGCCCAGCGGGCTTGTCGAGGCTTTAGTCGTTTAGCAGATCGCAAGTACTCCAGATTTTTATGGTCCGTGTAGATTAGTACTGGATGCATAACCCCCTCCAACAGGTACCTCCACTCCTCTAGTGTCTTAATAGCGAGAAGCTCCCGATCACCAACATCATAGTTCTTCTCCGCAGGAGAAAGTTTTCAGGAGAAGAACCCCACAGGATGCATTACATCTTTACTGCCTCTGCGTTGGGAGAGTATCGCACCAACCACTATCTCAGAAGCGTCTACTTCTAAAATGAATAGTAAAAATGGTTCAGGATGGCTGAGAATAGGTGCTGAGGTGAATAGCCTCTTGAGTTTCCCGAAGGCAACTTGGGCTAGTTGATTCCAGGAGAAAACGGGTGTTCTGTTTGGTCAACTGCGTGATGGGTGCAATTATGGCTGAGAACCCCTTGATAAACTTCCTGTAAAAGTTTGCGAACCCGATAAACCATTGAACTCCCTTCTTGTCCAGGGGTACCGGCCAGTCCAGAACAGCGGAAACCTTCTGCGGGTCCATTTTGATGCCAGTTCAAGAGATTATCAACCCCAGGAATTGAATGCTCTGTTGTTCAAACTCGCATTTCTCTGCTTTTGCATAAAGTCTGTGTGAGCGGAGACGACCCAGCACCCGGCAAACATGTTCTCGATGTAGGTCCAGAGATTCTGAAAAGATCAAGATATCGTCCAGATAGGCGATCACGAACACATCTAGGAAGTCTCTGAGAACATCATTAATCAGGTGTTGGAAGGTCGCAGGGGCATTGCAGAGTCCGAAGGGCATAACAAGATATTCATAATGCCAAATCGGGTCCGGAAGGCTGTTTTCCACTCGTGCCCGACCCGTATGCGGATCAGATTATAGGCCCCTCTTAGATCAAGTTTTGTAAAAATAACGGCAGTCCTTAATTTCTGAAATAGTTCAGGTATCAAAGGTAGGGGATACCGATTCTTGACCGTGATCTTGTTCAGTTCTCGATAGTCTATACATGGCCGGAGGGACTTGTCCTTCTTAGCGACAAAGAATATTCCGGCACCAGCTGGGGAGGTGGAGTGGCGAATGAATCCCTTGGCCAGGTTTTCATCTATATATGTCTTTAGTACTTCTTGTTCCTTTTCAGATAAAGGAAAAATGCGTCCGAAAGGAATTTCGGATCCTGGTAGCAGCTTGATGGGGCAGTCGTAGGGACAATGAGGTGGAAGAGAGTCTGCCCCCTTTTTACTGAAAACATCGATGTATTCATGATAATGATTAGATATGACCTGGTAATTTTTCTGGTCGGTGTCCAGACAAAGCAGAGTGGCTGAAGAGTCAGGATCTTTCACCAAACAATGCTCTTGACAGTAGGATGACAGGAATCTTACTTCTCCGGACGCCCAATGGATGTGTGGGTTGTGGGCCTGCAGCCAGGGAATGCCCAGGATGATGGGAAACATAGGAGAGGTGATGGCATCAAGGATCAGCAGTTCCTTATGTTGGGAAAGAGTAGTAGCAGGTAAAGGCAGAGTCTCTTGCGTTACTTGTCCGGACCTGATGCGGGAGCCATCAGCAAGAAATACAGAGAGTCCATGGGCTTTAGTCCGTAAAGGGATGTTGTGTTGATTGGCAAAAGTTAAATCAATAAAGCAACTGCATGCTCTGGAGTCAATAATGGCGTTGACTGGAATTATCTCTTCTTGGAGCTGTAATGAGAGAGGAATGGCAAGGTGGGTAGAATTCGCAGACAAGGCAGAGAGACTGGTATGCACAGGAGATGGACACTTACTTATTTTAACTGGACAATTCTGAACATAGTGCCTGGTTCCTCCGCAATAGAGACACAGATTGAGTTGCCGACGTCGGGCACGTTCTTCGGAAGACAGAGCAGGTTGCATCAGTCCTAGCTGCATTGGTTCAGAGGTGTCAGGCGTGACATGAGCAGGATTCACACTGGGTGAGGGTAAGTAGCGTGCTGCAGGAACCAGAGCTTGTGCTGTCATCCAGGTTGGATGGGTCTGTTGAGCAGAGCGTTCAGATCGACGTTCTCGGAGGCGGCGATCGATCTGGATGGTTAAGGAGATCAAGGCCTCAAGAGTATTTGGGACACCCACTCGAGCAAGCTCATCTTTTAGTCCTTCAGATAGACCCAATGCGGAACTGGTGGCGCAGGGCCGCATCATTCCACTGTGTGTCCGCGCTCCAACGCCTGAAGTCAGTAACATAGTCCTCAGCGGGTCTGCGGCCTTGTTGGAGTGCGAACAGAGCTGATTCGGCTGTGGCAGTTAGTTGGGGGTCCTCATATAGTTGCGCCATGGCATCAAAGAAAGATGATAAAGATTGGGTCAGAGCAGAGTCCCCTTCAAGTAAACGGTGGGCCCAGGTCTGAGGCTCTCCTTGCAGGAGGGAAATTACAAATCCCACCTTGGTGACTTCCAGAGAGAAAGTTCGGGGCTGAAGGGCAAAAAAGAGCTGGCAGGCATTGCGAAAGGCCCGAAACTTAGCCCGGTCTCCGGAGAATCTTTCAGGAATAGGAACCCTCGGTTCAGGTGGAAGCATCACAACTGAAGGGGCAGGAACAGTCTGTGTTGGAGCTGCAGCTGAAGAGGAGGCCATAGGGTTATACCCTGCAAGATTCTGAACTTGTCCTTCCAGTCTGTTGTAGTTATCCTGAAGAGATTGCACTGCTTGAGTGAGAGCTGCCAGGTGCGTACATATTTCTTTCATTGGAGAGGTGTCTCCTGCAGGCTCAGTAATGGCTGCTTCGTACTGTTAGGTACCTGGTAGTAGAGCCTGACTTGTAGGAGAAGACCTCTCATACAACGCTGGTTCAGGAGCCACTGGAATGGGAACAGTGGTCTCCTGAGCGCAGAGGGGTAAGAGTGCCTGTTGGAGTAGAGTCTCTGATGCTGAAGAAGGGTAGAGATCCCTCAGGGATGGCTGGACTGCAGATCAGATGGAGACTGGAGGCAGCAGGCTGGAACACTGCAGTTGCAGAGATCACTGAAGCTGAAGCTGATGGTGCAACAGCAATGACAAACAGCAGGCACAAGCAAGGTCAGACAGTCCGGGTCAGCAGGTAGGTGAGACAGGCAATAACGACAGGCAGAGGCAGAGTCGGTAGATAAGCAGCAGTCGGCAACGGTATCAGGGTGGAGCAGTAGAATAGTCAGGCAGGCCGGGTCGGGTAGGAGCAGGACGGATGGTCAGACAAGCCGGGTCAAATCAGGAACAAACAATCAGGTGCAGGTTACAGGAATCACAGAGCTGAGATGAAGCAGCAATGTGCCAGTGGCACAGGGGAACCTTTAAGTGCTCTTTGGCGCCAAAACGGCGCTAACGCGAACGCGCGCGCGCCCGTGCGCGCGTGCGAGTTCACGCGTGCACACAAGCGCCGCGCGCCCGAGCGCCGCGCACCCACGTGTGCCTGAGCGCCGCGCTGATGCCTGGAAACAGCAGGACTTTGCTGTAATGCTCGTACAGGGGCGTGCCGGCGCATAGGCGCATGCAAACGCCCAGGTCTGGCGCCGGCGGTTCCCTGACAAATCCCCTCAGCATTCCTCAACCCACTAAGATGAAATTCCTCATTGACACCTTTTTGTTTGTTAAAATTGTCTTTATTTAGTTAAAAAAAATGTATGTTTAATTTTTTCACAAACTTCTGTAGGTGAAAGTACTGAATTTCTTCACGTTAACCTGGTGAAAAAAATTGAGCCCTAACTCAATTTCCAACTCAGCTTCCGTTAAAACTGCATTACTTAAGTTGAAAATGCCAGCCCCTAATTGTCTCGCTTCCTTTTTCTTTCTCCTTCCTCCTCTCTTACCTCTTCTACTCTTATTTCCCCTCTTAATGGTTCCCTTTCCTCCATTATGTACCCCTCCCTATCAGTTTCTTGGTACTGTTCTCTGTAATTCAGTGATTGAGTCCAATTCCTTCCGTATGCTCCCATTCCCCTGTACTGATTCACCTGATAATAACCTTGATTCGGTGGTGGCATACCTCCACTGCTGCTGTATTCCTGATAATTTCCTTCCTCTTTCCCATACAAACCCCATGTACGATTGAGTTGCATTCGAGAGAGGAGTTGGGAGCAGCAGCATAGAGGCTTTTCAGCTGGATGATTTTGCAGAGAGCGCTTCTGCTGGTTTATAATTTGACCAGCCATTGTTTCTGGTGAGTGATCTTTGGAGCATATGGTGAAGGAGCACAATGGGTGTTGGTGCACTTGGATAGATGTTTCACTGTTGATCACCATTTGGATTCATAAAAGTTCTATGTAGTTTTTTGAAAAGGACTTTTTTTGGTTATATATGAATTAACATTTATAATATTTTTTTGGACATTTATTAGATGTTTTTTTCTGCACTAAGCACTATTTACTGCACAGATTATTTGTTATATTTGCACATTTATTGACAGTTTGATTTCTTATCAATTATTGTTTATATTTTTGCAGCATTTTTATGGACATTTTTTAGATGTTTTCCTCTGCACTAAGCACTTTTTATAGCACAGATTTTTAGCACTTTGTCATATTTGTACATTATTGAGAGTTTGATTGCTCATCAATTATTGTTCACATTGAGGTGTCTCACCTGAAGACACTTTCATTATGTTTATTTAGTATGATTTATACACTACATAGTTCACATAGCCATATTTGTGATCAGGCATATTAGTGGGTCACTATATCTGGTTGAGATATTACAAGATTGTGCTGCTCTTTTTTTCTATGCAATCTATTTTTAGTTTTCACTGTTTAGATAGCAGCTGCATTCTTATTCAAATCCCCCAACAATTCCAATAATATTTTTGGCGCTGCATTCTCTTGCATTTTTAACATGAAATGAAACCATGTTAAGGTCACTGAGACCCAGAAGAAGATCCAGTGGGGATGATGGTGGGGGGACCTCGCAGACCGTAGAGATGAGGGTAGCAACTTCCTGCCAGTACCCATGAATGAAAGGGCAATCCCACCAAACGTGCTGTAAAGTGCCTATTTTGTTGCAGTTCCGCCAGCATTGAGGTGAGGTAGCTGGGTAGATCTTTGCCAATCTGGTAAAGTGCCATTTATGGAACAATTTTTGAATTGATTCCCAGTGGGAGATACAGTGTGATGCTCGAAGTGGAAGAGTCAATGCTTTGTGCCATATTATGGGTTTTGGTGGGGAGGTAGTAAAGGATGACCAGAAGTCAATAGAAGAAGACGAATGGTCTGTGGGAGGTGTCGTCAATATCTTGTATATCCCTGAGATTCCTTTTACTGCTGAAACGGGTGTTTCGTAGAATTTCAAAATATCAGCCATTGGAGCGTTGTCATTTAATATATTGGTTGAAGAGATGATAGAGCGAATCCGTAGGTATAAGAAAAAAGTTGATGTTGGGATGTCGAATAGATGTTGCAGCTGTAAGAACTAATGGATCCCTGATATAGACATCAGTTGGTGAGACCTTTCTGTGTCCAAGGTTTGATGGACAGGTCCGGCAATATCAGTTCCACTGCTTGGATGGGGAGTTTGGAAAAGATCGAGTTAGGTATTCCCTTAGCTTGTTGTGTGGAGGCCGTCCACACCCATAGAGCCGCTGTTATAGAGTGCAGAAACTGATGTTGTGGTTTTAAGTTGAGTAGGGTAGCCGATAGGGTGTGTTTCAGGTTTGTTGTAAGAGCTGCAGATTCAATTTGATACCATGTCTTCCTGGAGGTGGGTGACCACCATTCTTTAAGTTGGTCCAATACCACTGCCTTATAGTATGCATGGATGTTGGGGGCTCCCATTCCACCGTTTTGTACTGGTGATAAAAGAATGTTCTGCTTGAGTCTGGGTTTTTTCTGTTGCCAGATAAATGCATTGAGTAACCCTTGTAACTGATTTAATTGGGTGGAAAGCAGTGGTAGAGGGATTCTACGGAACAGATACAGAATATGAGGAAGCAGGTACATTTTGACTTGAGCTATTCTACCAGCCCATGAGACAGAGAAATTACTTTGGCGATGCGCATAAGCTTTTCTTGGAGCACGGCATAGTTCACTTTTATCAATGATTTGCTCGGGGAGGTTAGGTGAATCCCTAAATTTTGAAGTGATGAGTTCTTGGACCATGTGAAGGGTGTGTTTTTCGTTATGAACTGTTTGGTCTGTTGATCTATCCCTAAGTTTAGCATAGTGGATTTACTGTTATTAATTTTGTAAAGAGATATTAGGCTGAATTTTTCAGGAGTTTTGAGAACGTTTGGAAGGGAGGATTCAGGTCTTGTTAGAGTGATGATAACATCGTCTGCATACAGGCCTATTTTGTGTTCCACGCCTCCTATGTCGATACCCAAAATGGTTGATGTAGATCTGATGGCTTGTGCAAGAGGTTCCATCACCATGGCAAAAATCAAGGGTGAAAGTGGGCACCCTTGCCTTGTGCCATTAGTGATGTTGAACGGATCTGATGTTATGTCTGACATCCAGACTCGGGCGCTTGGGGAGGAATACATATTTAGTATAGCTGTTAGAATAGTCCCCGACATCCCAAACTTGCACATTACTTTTTCCATGTATTTCCAATGAACTCTATGAAACGCCTTCTCTGCATCTAGTGAAAGGAAGAGAGAAGGCGTTTGTCTATGTTCCACCCATTGGATTTAATCAATGAGGCGTCTAGTTCCGTCTGAATGCTTGCCTGCCGGGTACAAATCCGACCTGGTCAGGATGTATGATTTGTGGGATGATTGTGGAGAGACACTGAGCTAGCAATTTTGTGTATAATTTGGTGTCTGTGTTTAACAGTGAGATTGGGCAATAATTTGCTGGACTGTCAGGGGATTTGCCTGGTTTGGGTAGGGTAACAATCAGGGCCTCTAGAGATTCCTTGGGAATTTTGCCCATAGTGGTATAATGATTAAAGGTGTTGCATAGATGTGGGGTCTGAGAAACATTTGTAGTATTCGTTTGGGAATCCGTCAGGACCTGGGGCTTTGTGGAGGGGCTTTGTGGAGGGGCAGTTTTTTTATTGTTTTGAGGATTTCCGTGGGAGAGAAAGCTGTAGAAATAGTTTCCAGTTGTGCAGTGGAAATAGAGGGAAGGTGTATAGATGAGAGGAAACTTTCAATGTCCTCCATTTCAGGTTGGGCTTCTTGATCTGAGTCTTTAAGATTATTTAGTTTGGCATAAAATGCAATAAACTCGTTTGCAACATCTAATGGGTCATGTACTCGTTTACCTTGGGAGTTAATCAGGGCCTGTATTTTTGTATTGGCATGGTGTTTTTTTCATTTGTCTGGCCCGGAACGCACCTGATTTGTTGGCTGAGGAATAGTAGTGGAGTTTAAGGCGTTTTATATAATATTCACATTTTTTATGTAGGTGTTCACTGAGTTAGTATCTAAAACTTTTCAGGTCGTTGGATATGGTACTGGATGTTTTTTGTTTGCTGACAAGGTCTAACGCTTAAATTTGCTGTAATAATTTTTCAGTAGTGGCTGCATGTTGCTTTTTTGCCTGTGCTCCGAATTTTATAAAAAGGCCACATAAGTAAGCTTTGTGCACATGCCAAATTATAGACTGGTCATTAACAGAAAATTGGTTATTGTCAAAGTAGCTATTAATCTCGGATCTCATTTCTTTCCAATTCTGGGTTAGTGAGCAGGGATGTGTTCAGTCTCCAAATAGTGTGTCGTATAGATTTGTTTCTGTTGAATAATGTGATCGATATCGGCGCGTGGTCAGACCAGGTAATTGTACCTATTTGCACTTCAGTGATTTTTTGTAGTAGGAATTTTTCTGTAAGGAACATATCAATCCGAGAGTAAGATTGCTGAGAGTTGGAGTAAAAAGTGTAATCTCGCTCCGTATCATGCGTGCATCTCCAGGGGTCATATAGGTCTTCAGTATGCAAGAGAGAGGACAATGTGGAGGACCTTCGTTTGCTTGGGTTAGACATGTCTAGTAAGTTATCAATGATTTCATTAAAGTCCCCACATAGCACTACTGGGCTGGATCTATAAGGTGCCATTTTAGAGAGTAGATTGTTGTAAAACTTGTTTTGGCCTGTGTTGGGTGCGTAAAGATTCACTAATGTGAGGCGTTGGTTCTCAGTTGTTGCAGAAAGAATCAAGTATCTGCCATCTTTGTCAGCTTCACAGTGGTGTAACTGAAAAGAGATGGACGAGCTAATTGCTATCAGCTAATTGCTATCATCACCCCTCTCTTTTTGGTGGGGGCATTGGCATAGAAGCAGTGTGGGTAACGTTTGTGTGTGTATCGTGGGGCCTTGTCTTTGGTGAAGTGCGTTTCTTGTACGCAGAATATGTCTGCTCTATGTGTCAGCTCTTCTTTCCATAGGAGATTGCGCTTAAAGGGGGAATTCAGGCCTTTGGCATTTTAGCAGGGAATGTCCTGGGATGGGGATGAAGGGACCGAGATCACACTTACAAATTATTCAACTTAAGGTCTTGTAATGGAAATAAAGGAGTGTACAGGTATACTGAGAAGGACAAATAAAAATTATGTTATGTCACTAGGTATATTTTACGGAACTGTACTAAATATAGCAAAGGTGATTCAATTCAGTAGTATACAGATCAATCAAGAAGGGAAATACTCAAAAAGAGAGTAACCAAAGAGAAGAGAAAAAAAAAAGAAAGACAAAAAAAAAGGATAAAATTAACAACAATAACGAGAATATCAGTGTGCGTGGCACACTATAACCTGAGGGAGTGAGGTTAACACTAAATCAGTGTCCACATAGGATCCTATGAGTGCTCGTGATCGAAGGCCTTTGGGTTGTGGTGGTTGTCGTCTCGATCAGGTGCCCGGTTCTGGAATGGTGTGGAGTGTGAATGGGAGTCCATGCAGTCATTTGTGGCAAGAGGGAGGGAGGGAAAAAACCCCAGTAGGTCAATTTTTTGTACCCTTCCTTGGGAGTGTGAATGGGGACCATTTGTTGTTGGTATGTCACCAGGAATTTGGTCGGGAAACCCCACTTGTAAGTGATTTTTTTTTCCTGTAAAATGGTGGTAATGGGGGTGAATGCTCTTCTCATATCCATGGTGACTTTGGAGAGGTCATTAAACAGGAGGACATTTGTATACGGTGCTGGTAGTGGTTTAGTGGATTTGGCCGCCTGTAAAATTTGCTCCTTTACATGAAAGTAATGCACTCTTGCAAGAATATCCCTCGGGATGTCCGGGAATAGGTGCGCAGGTTTGGCGATTCTGTGCGCCTGGTCAATTGTAATTTCCCGTGCATTCAAACGAGGCAGTAATCGTGAAAACAACTGTTGCAAGTAAGGAGTAATTTCATTCGGTTTGACAGATTCAGGGATACCTCTAAATTTTATATTGTTCCTCCTGGAACGATCTTCCAAATCTGCCAATTTCAATTTTATGTGGTGTATTTCGGATGCATGGTGCTCATGTGCATCCAATAATGCATTTTGGGCTCTGACATGGTCATGCATGCTCTCTTCAAGCATAAGTGCTCTTCCTTCTAGGCAGTCTACCCTGTCATGCATTTGGGAGACAGAGAGTTGTAATTCCTTGTGGAGATCTTTTTGCAATGTGAGGAGCAGTGATTTTAGCATGGATTCTGTAACAGGATTATCTGAAGCAGGGACGGCTGCCCAAGCTGGAGTGTGTGTTGTATCAGTGTCCCTGTCTGTCCACTGGTGCTTCTTGGGCTGGGGCTCTTTGCTGGTGGAGAGGGCTGGGGAAGAAGCCAGCCTCTTACCTCTGTCTATGTTGGTTTGGGGAGCTGCAGCGTCTGGGGAGGGTATGGTGTCCATCTACTCTCTGTTCATATTGTCCCCAAATGATAGTGCTCGGAGTTACTCTTGTAGGGGAGCCGAACGGCGCTCCTCATCTGCAGCGGTGCGGGATATGCCTGAGGCATTGTTACCGGAGCCGGCGCCATCTTGGGCCTCGTTCATGGCCGAGCTGGAGTAGTAATCAGTGACGCGGCATGGTGCGGGTGGTTTATTCCGCCGTCTAGACATGCCCAGGATGGTCACGGATCCCTTCCCCCACCATGTAGCCGGATCGGGGTCAGAAGGTTGCCTTTAGTTGCTGTGGATCCTTAGCAGTGGAACGGAGCTCTGGGTTCAGGCGTCCATTCCTCTCCGCGGTAGGCCATGCCCCTGCTTCCCAGATTTTTTTTATATGAACATTAATAATTAGCTCTGCATGGTTTGAGATTACCAGGTCCAGCACAGCATCATTCCTAGTTGGGGCCTTTATGAACTGTACCATAAAATTGTCTTGTAATGGGTTTATACATTTTTGCCCTTTAAATAATCATGCAGTGCCATTACTCCAGTCAATTTATGGGTGGTTAAAATATCCCATTATTATTACTGTGTCAGCCCTTGTAGTCTTTTCTATGTGTGCAAGGAGCTGAGTCTCCACCTCCACATTAACACTGGGTGGCCTATAACAAACACCAATGATTACCTTTATAGTACACACAACCATGTGCAGATCTACCCCTTAATGCTTCAGCCTTTTCATACTCTCCATCAACTAGGATCTCGCTTTGAGATCACTTCTCACATATCGACAGACCCCACTGCCTTTCTGTTTTACCCTGTTTCTCCGAAAGAGAGCATAGCCAGGAATATTTATGACCCACTCGTGTGAAGAATGAAGCCAAGATTCAGCAATACAAATTAAATCATAGTTCTCTTCATGCACCAAAGCTTCCAGCTCACCTATTTTGCTTGGCAGACTTCTGGCATTGGTGAACAAACACTATAACCACTTCAGTTCTCAAATCTGTTTACCCTCTATGGACCAGACCATATTTCACATTTATGCTGTGTGTCTGTTTAACCACTTGACCACTGGGCACTTAAACCCCCTTCCTAACCAGACCAATTTTCAGCTTTCGGTGCTCTCACACTTTGAATGACAATTCCTCAGTCATACAATACTGTACCCATATAAAATTTTTGTCCTTTTTTTCAAACAAATAGAGCTTTCTTTTGGTGGTATTTAATCACCGTTGGGTTTTTTATTTTTTGCGCTATAAAAGAAAAAAGACTGAAAATTTGGTAAAAAAATGAATTTTTTTTTGTTTCTGTTATAAAATTTAGCAAATTAGTAATTTTTCTTCGTAAATTTTGGCCAAAATTTATACTGCTACATATCTTTGGTAAAAATAAGTACAACTTGGTGTATATTATTTGGTCTTTGTGAGTGTTAGAGAGTCCAAATGCTATGGTGCCAATATCTGAAAATTGATCACACCTGAAGTACTGACGGCCTATCTAATTTCTTAAGGCCCTAACATGCCAGAAAAGTACAAATACCCCCCAAATGACCCCTATTTGGAAAGAAGACATTCCAAGGTATTTAGAAAGATGCATGGTGAGTTTTTTGAAATTGTCATCTTTTCCCACAATTCTTTGCAAAATCAAGATTTTTTTTTTTTCTTTTTTTTTTTTTCACAAAATTGTCATATTAGAAGGTTATTTCTCACACACAGCATATGCATACCACAAATTACACCCCAAAACACATTCTGCTATTACTCCCGAGTATGGTGATACCACATGTGTGAGACTTTTACACAGAGTGGCCACATACAGAGGCCCAACATGCACGGAGCACCTCCAGGCGTTCTGGAGCACCCAGGCCAATTCTTATATTTCTCTCTTACATGTAAAAATAATAATTTATTTGCTAGAAAATTACATAGAACCCCAAAACATTATATATATTTTTTTTAGCAACGACCCTAGAGAATACAATGGCGGTTGTTGCAACTTTTTATCTCGCACGGTATTTGCGCAGCAATTTTTCGAACGCTTTTTTTTGGAAAAAAAACAGTTTTGTGCTTTAAAAAAAAATAAAACAGTAAAGTTAGCCCAATGTTTTTGCATAATGTGAAAGATAAAGTTACGCCGAGTAAATAGATACCTAACATGTCACCCTTCAAAATTGCACACGCTCGTGGAATGGTGCCAAACGTCGCTACTTAAAAATCTCCATAGGTGATGCTTTAAAATTTTTTACTGGTTACATGTTTTGAGTTACAGAGGAGGTCTAGGGCCAAAATCATTGCTCTCGCTCCAACGTTCGCAGTGATACCTCACATGTGTGGTTTGAACACCGTTTTCATATGTGGGCGGGACTTACATATGTGTTCGCTTCTGCATGCGAGCACACGGACATGGGCGCTTTAAACATTTTTTTTTTTTTTTTTTATTGTTTATTTTACTTTATTTATTTTAGTTTGACACTTTTTCCCCCCAAAAAAAATTTTTGATCACTTTTATTTCTATTACAAGGAATGTAAACATCCTTGTAATAGGAATATGGCATGACAGGTCCTCTTTACAGTGACATATGGGGTCAATAAGACCTCACATCTCACCTCTAGGCTGGGAAGCCTGAAATAAAAAAAAAAAAAAACGATCTTGGCTTCGATCGTAGCGGTGAGTCGGTAGAAGCACCGGAGGGTGGCGGGAAGGGGGGGGGCGTCCCCTCTCGCCTCCGGTAAGAACGATCAAGCAGTGTAACAGCCACTATGATCATTCTTATGGTGTAGGAAATCGCCGGCTGAAAAAGCTGATATCTGAATGATGCCTGTAGCTGCACCCATCATTCAGATATCCCCGCTCAAAGTCAAGGATGTCATATGACTGTGGGCGGGAACTGGTTAAAAATTGCGGGGTATTGCAGAGTATTGTGGAGTAGTGCAGGGTATATTGCAGAGTATTGCTGGGCATATTGCAGAGTATTGTGGGGTATATTGCAGAGTAGTGCCGTGTATATTGCAGAGTAGTGCCGTGTATATTGCAGTGTAGTGCCGTGTATATTGCAGAGTAGTGCTGGGTATAATGCAGAGTATTGCGGGGTATAATGCAGAGTATTGCGGGGTATTATGCAGAGTATTGCAGGGTATTATGCAGAGTATTGCAGGGTATTATGCAGAGTATTTCGGGGTATTATGCAGAGTATTTCGGGGTATTATGCAGAGTATTTCGGGGTATTATGCAGAGTATTGCGGGTATTATGCAGAGTATTGCGGGTATTATGCAGAGTATTTCGGGGTATTATGCAGAGTATTGCGGGGTATTATGCAGAGTATTGCGGGGTATTATGCAGAGTATTTCGGGGTATTATGCAGAGTATTGCGGGGTATTATGCAGAGTATTGCAGGGTATTATGCAGAGTATTGCTGGGCATATTGCAGGGATGGCTGAGCATGGAGGGATGGATGGATGTGACTGCAATTGTCACTGAGCACCGCTGTGGGCACTACACATGCAGCCCACAGCGGTGCTGCTATCCGATCCCTCCCCCTCTCCCCTCGCACTGTACCGATCGGTACAGAGAGGGGCGGGAGGAACCGGCGTCATGACATGACGCCGGTCTGTTGACATGTGATCGCTCCGTCATTTGACGGAGCGATCACATGGTAAACGGCCGCGATTAGCGGCCGTTTACCGTGATCCGTGATGCGCCGGGTCCTCTGGACCCGGCGGTCACGGAAGTTCTCGGGTGCGCGCCCCAGGGGGCGCGCGAGAGCAGTATTCTGGGAGGACGTCCCACGGACGTCCACCCAGAACTAGCCGACCGCGCTGCAGCCGTCTTTCGGCTATGGCCCGGTCGGCAAGTGGTTAAGAGTCTATAACTTTGTAATTAATAATAATAAAGAATTGATACATATATTGTTTTTTGGGCATTCTCATGACCCTAAAGTTCTCTGAGAATTGTTTATCATTTATTTGTATTTTAAGGGGAAAAAGAGTAAAACTCTGAAAAAAAATATATATTTGTTCACGTTTGATCAGTAATATTTTGAACACAAAATTACAGCATTACATTTTTTGGTACAAAGCATGTTAAAGTTATTTACAAAAGAAACAAAGTTTTTTTTTTCCATACATTTCATTTTCCTCATAATGCATCAGTAATTTATAGTTCTTACTGATTTAAAATAAAATAGATATACCCTAAACCACGTATTTTTAACAGTAAATCCTTAATGATAACACTGTATATATGTGCTGTATAAAAAATGTTTCCAGAAAATTATTTAAAATAGAAACATGGATCAGGAGATGAAACTGTTAAATAGTGATTATACATGGTGAAATGAAAGGGTTAAGTAGTACAAAAATAGAACATATCCTGGTTAATTATGTGTTAACTCCCTGTGCACACAATAAAAACTTTCCTCTGTCAGCTGCAGCTCTCTCACTCACAAATCTGCCTTAAAGGGAATGCAGGAGATAAGATAGCTACTGTGTTACTTGATTGTTGTTGTTTTGGCTTAAAATGTTACATTGAATTCTCACGGGGATTGTCTGTCAGAGTGATCATTCAGTGAGGAAGGCTTCAGACTAGCTCCCAGTCATAAGATCTCACGGGCTGTGCACAGTAGCTGAGTAGAAGGAGATAAGAAAATATAAGTGCAAGGCGTACAAGACACATCCTGTGTACAGAGGAGGCAGTTTTATGGATGTTTGTAAGATGCCCAAGGTAGGCAACTAGTTAATACTTTGTCACATTTTGCACACGTATTTTGAATATTTTTTATTTTAGTACAAGTAGTACCATTTCCAATGGTTGTTTGTAACATGGGAGACTTCTTATCACCTGCCATAGCCTTCCCCCCATCTTTCCCCATTCCATCCACCAATAGGGACTGACTTGTTAGTCCCATTATAATTTAAGTTTCCCTCCCCCCTCAATCCCAGTTTAAATACTCCCCCAGCACAACAACATTGACCTATATATAATTATGTATTTAATAGAATGTTGTTATGGCATTGTTTGTATGTTTCACCTTTACAGTTTCCCCCTCCTTATTTACCAGTTTTCTAAAATAACAAATGTCATTAGGCCATCCTTCCAAAACCTATAATCTTACCATATTTGGAAGACTTTGTATACAGAAAGTGAGGGAAAATCCACAATTTTTAGCTACAGCCAGAGCAGCAATACAATGGGGAGACTTGTTTCAGTGACTCACTTTCTCACTTCCTGTTGTGTTTTCAGGATAGCACGTGATATCTCTCAAAAAAATTACAGGGGGTTTAGCTGCTCCCTCCTTTATCCAAAATGTAAAAAAAAAAAAAAAGGCTTCAAATATAATTTAGCAAGCTAGAAAATAATTAGCTTGAATTGTTGGCTACACTTTTCACATGATCATTGTTCTCTGCATTGCTGTACTGAATATTCTTATAAGTATAAACTGTATGTGCTAAATCTCACCTTTATAGAATTATAAGAAGATGCTTATCAATTGCTTTAATCACATGCACAGCCTGTCAGACCCATATGCCGTGTAAGAAAACAACAAGCTTTTTGTTGATGCCAAATCACGTCTGCTAATATAAAGCAATTTATTTATGCTGTCATTTACATGCACGCACAGTCAACATGAGTCCCCTGAGTATCAGCTGCTTTGGGAAATCTGAAAATGTGATCCACATGGAAGTTATGTATAGCCGCCAATAAACCATACTGTATATACTCAGCTTTAAGAATGTTATATCTAATATCAACAGTTATTTTATTAAAAAAATATCATTTAATTTATTTTAAGAAAATTATTCTTCTAGAAAATCACATTATTCACCCTAGTATTTTCTACTTACTTTCCATCTCTGAGCTGAAGGCATCGCCTTATTGTTTCCCATTTGCTTGACTGCATAATTTCACTACTCCAATATGCATGAGTTGATGCTTTCTTCTACTATCTTCTCGGATACAGTTTCTTACATTTCAGAAAGTCAAGGCAAAACCCAATCTTTTATCTTGAAAATTACTGCTGCTTCTCCGTGCCTTTTTTGTGCAATTTGATGGCTAAAATATACAGACAATATTAAATAAATGCCAGCTCACGATTCTGAGTATTCTATTTTGCCAGGCTCCTTTTTTTATGCTCGTGACTCATACTGATTCATAATGTAGTTTATCTTTGCAAGGAAAATTCTTTTATTCAAGCAGGCTATATCTTCTTGTATACACAGTAAATCCTAAAGAACGGTAAACATTTTTAATTAAAAATACATACATTAAAACAAATATTTGTATATTAATCACTGTTGAGGAGCTTGCATTGTGACTAACAGCACATGGGACCCCTGCTACTCTCGCTGGTTGATGTCACATAAGGACTTAGCTAAGTCCAAATAAGAAAGGGGCTTGTGTAATTGGAAGCCACTGGTGAACTTATCATGGCCTTACAGCTGCATCCTGTGACCTTCCTGTAACATATTCTAGGAGGCAAACCCAGAGTTCCGGGAGGTAAAGGTAAATGGGTTCAATTGTCCTTAGTAAAAATAGACACTATTAGAAGAATGGGGAGGAAAAGAAAAATAAGATGTGCAAAGAATAAAAAGCCTGACATTGTGTATATGTTTGTAGATTGCTATTACTAAAAATTTCTAAAGGTACATTTGTTGTAATTTGTATGATGGGGTAAAGTCCCTCCTTAATGCCAGCAAGACGTGGCACATAATCCATACACTGAATTGAAGAGATACTCGGCAGGAGGTAGAACAGATTCACTTATCATGGTCCAGTATTTCACAGCAACCAATTGGAAGTTATTTTACTAAGATCAGATAAGTACTGAAACATGAGTTCTTATCATTTGCTATGGGTATTACACTTCACAGTTATGGGACGTACACACGGTCGGACTTTTCAGCTACAAAAGACCGACAGCCTATCCGACAGACTTTCCACAGACTTTCAACGGACTTTTGATGGACCTTTGGCGGACTTTCTAACGACCGGACTTGCCTACACAGGATCACACCAAAGTCCGACGGATTCGTACGTGATGACGTACACTGGACTAAAATAAGTCAAAAAGCAAATTTATTGATGATGATTTCACAAATACATACCTCCCAGGTTTCTGCAGCATCTAAAAAAGGTCCTGCAGTTGATCTCCTCCAATGCAGGATCCCAAAAGAGTGAGCAGAAGCTTTTTCTTCTCTTTTCAGGAGGAGGGGGGATCTGGGCATTACAATGGTTTATGTGTAGGTCACTTTGGGATGGTGTCTCCTTTGGATTTCCTGTGACATCACTGACTACCAGTCCCTATTTGGTATTAGTCTAAATATAGACAATAACATCAGATTATCAGCATGACAAAATGCCCCAAAAGGCTTACCAGTGAATTTACCACAGAATCCTTTTTAAATCCCTCCTGATGACTTAGCAGTTTGGCCCTATGGTCCTGGGTTCAAATCAAATCAGGGAAACCCTCTGCAAATTGTTTCTAAGTTTTGTCCCTGTCAGGATGGGTTTCCTCCCACAGTCTAAAAACATACTGCTAGGTTCACTGATTATCTCCCCAAATTAGCCGTAGTACATGTATGATTGCAGTACGGACATTAGATTATAAGCTCTGTTGGGGGACAGGGACTGAAGTGAAGGCTGATATATAGTCTGCAAAGCAGGGTGTAATTTGTTGGTGTGATGCAAATATGAAAAATAATGAAAGTATGTTAGACTACAGAAAGATCTTTGGATTCATATGAGTATGGTGATCATGTTTAATTGAACATAAAATTGTGACACACTTTTCAGAGTCTTCAAAATATGTCATGTACACCATAAATGACTGTCTACATACATGCTTTATTTACTTCAACATCAGCAAGTAACTATATAAAACACTGTAAATCCAATATTCTAATGTTATTCTTTAATGTTATATCAACAAAAGCTGTATGCATTGACAAGCACTATGACCTTGCATGGGATTCATACACCAAATTATGTGATGGGCTGGCACCACATTTGTCAGGTATGTATTATGCTAGCCTGTCTTCTCCCTGTTCCCCTATTTTTTTTTCAGACAGCTTAGAGGGTCTGTTGGTAAGCAAAATTGGTAAAGGAAAACAAAATTACATAATTTGTCTAAAACAAAGTAATCTCTGCTCTGTTTTGGAAGAAGCTGAACAGTAAGATTCTCTGTGCATGAGGGAGTAAAACCAAGCAGCTGACAGAACGGCCTTTAACTGCTGCTTCTGTAACCCGCTTCTACCAAATCATTGATGTAGTTTAAAGATTCTCGGTTGAATAGCTTTATGTATGAAAAATTATCTGCACCTGGCTATTTTTACTGTTTATGATCACAGACTCTCTGAGCTGGCTAAGAGCAGGGCTACCAACTGCATGTGTTGCTAAAGAAAAATATTTTAAACATTTGCAGATGGATTCATTTATGAATAATAATTCCAAATACACTTCAAAAGTTCTTTTAGCTAGAGGATTTTGTCCTCTGTTTGCTCTTGACAAATAATCTTAATATTGCTTTGACATCAATTTTCGAAGCATAGTACTGTGGCTGTGCCCCTTGGGGCAGTAAAACATATTTTATCTTTCTTCACTTCCATCACTGTTGGATGATATTTGTTATCACTTCCCTCCTGAGAATATAGCTTTATACAACTGACCCAAGATGTTCTGCGTGCCGGAACGCACACTTAGTAGCATATATTTTTCCATTTTTGTACAGTATGGGTTTGATTTACTAAAACTAGAGAGTGCAAAATCTGGTGCAGCTGTGCATTGTAGCCAATCAGCTTCTAGCTTCAGCTTGTTCAATTAAGCTTCAACAAAAAAACCTAAAAGCTGATTAGTTTCTCTGCAGAGCTGCACCAGAATTTGCACTCTCCAGTTTTAATAAATAATTCCCTATATCTTTTCTCTTCTATTTCATATGTAGCCAAAATGTATTTTAATAGTTCTAATTTTCAAAGTTGGATGGGAGAATACTCTTGTGAAACATGCTGTGTGTTCAAGTTAGAACTGGACTTTTATGCCCTTGCCACTGTCCTATGTTGCCCAGCTCTGCTTCCCTGGCAGAATAAAACTTTAGAAGAAATTCCACAAAAATAATTTATGTGGATGATCCTGCTTTAAGGTTTAGGGGCAAAACAATATATCATAGATATATCAGAGGATTTATATATTTTTAGGATGTTAACCTTAATCTTTGTAATAAAATATGGAGGATTGGAGCACTTGGTTTGGCTACAGTAAAGTCTCATGGGAGAAATATTTTTTTTGGTAAATTTACACATGACACAGATGTAGGGGAAAGTAGGAGTTCCCCTTTAACACTAGTCACTTCACTCAGTAGGTGGGCTGGTATCCATTGTCCTGCCCTCTTACTTTATATTTGGGAGGGAAAGATAATTCACTCTCTTTTCTCTACAGAGAAAGATGTCCATCTAGAGTGAGAGAGCTTCCCCTAAAGCTTGGGGAGAAGGCCTATGGCCTGGGATTAAGTCTCAATGGGATAATGAGTGAATACACCACAGTAACTTAGTGAATAGTGGGACTGTTTCCAGTATATATACTCAGCTTTACCCTAGGATTTTTAATTGTAAATTGTTGTTCTGCATCTTATACCAAATTGTGGATAGTTGATGGGCTACACCCTGTATTCTGCTATTGTATGGACTGTTATACTTTCACATACTAATAATAAGTAAAGTTTCAAGCAAAAGAATCAGCTTGTTTCAGTATTGTCTTAGCTGGTATCCGGGCAGTGTATAATATGTAGTTTCCCTATTATTGTTCTGTACTTTGTGTGAAGAAGAACAAATTCAGTTAAAGAGTGGAGGCATGTTAACTGTGTGGTGCTTGGTGCATTCTGATCGACCTCAGGCCAGGTGGTGGTTGGAGAAACAGAGTCACCCACCTGGTCTCTCAGGTATCACTCGTCAGGTGACTTGAGCCTCCGTGTAACATGGCCCCTGAGTTTTCAGATGGACTTTCGGAGCCCTGACCTAGATTTTTATTATTATAAAAGATTTATAAAGCGCCAACAGTTTGCGCAGTGCTTTACAACATGAGGGTAGACAGTACAATTACAATACAATTCCATACAGGAGAAATCAGAGGGCCCTGTTCATTAGAGCTTACAATCTAGAAGGGAGGGTCAAGTGATACAAAAGGTAATAACTGTAAGGTATGAGCTCATGGAGAAAATAAAAGTACAGTTGTTAGGTGGGAGCAGTATTGGCTTCTCTGAAGTGAAACATTTTCAGGTATCGCCAAAAAGTGGATAGTGTTGGAGATAGTCGGACAGGTTGAGGTAGGAAATTTCAAAGATAGGGAGAGGCTCGGGAGGTGAGCATGAGAGGAGGTGCCAATGAGGAGGGAGTTGCAGTAGTCAAGGCAAGAGATAACCAGAGAGTGGATTAGGAGTTTTGTGGTGTCATTGGTTAGGAAGGGGCATATTTTGTAGAAGCTGCAGAGGTTGAGGGGGCAAGTTTTGGAAAGTGGTTGAATGTGAGGCCGAAAAGAGAGTTCAGAGTCCAGGACTACACCTAGCACCCTGGCATGTGGGGATGGGCTGATGGTTGTGCCATTGATCTTGACAGAGAAGTCAGGGGAAGGGGCACATAGGGAAGGAAATATTATGAGCTCGGTTTTGGACTGGTTGAGTTGAGGAAGTGGTGTGACATCCAGGCTTATATGTCAGTTAGTAAATTAGTGATGCGTTAGGAGACTGATGTTGTGAGCTGAGGGGTAGAGAGATAGATTTTGGTGTTGTCCATGTAGAAATAATATTGAAAGCCATGGAAGGCTATCAGCTGCCCCAGGGAGGAGGTGTAAATTGAGAACAGGAGAGGTCCAAGAAAAGAACCTTGGGGGACCCCGATGGAGAAAGGAAGAGGAGAGGAGGAAGTAGAATTGTAAGTGACACTGAATATGCGGCGTGATAGGTAGGATGAAAGCAAGCAAAGAGCACAGTTCTGGAGACCAAAGGAGTGGAGTTTTTTGAGGAGGAGGGGGTGGTCAGCCGTATCAAAGGCAGATGAAAGGTCCAGAAGTAAGAGTACAGAGAAGTATCTATTGTTTTTTGATGCTAGTAAGTTGTTTGTGAGTTTTAGGGGAGCAGTTTCTGTGGAGTGTTGAGGGTGAAATCCAGCACAAGGATAATAGACTGGCATTGCCACTCCCAAAACATAGACTGGGTTTCTATTGAAAATGCATCCTCTCCTCTCCCTCTCAGATTCTTACCATGGATCCAAAAAACTCTATATCCATTGTCCATAAAAACCCAAACCTTCACGGCACAACTTTACAAATATTCCACCTAACTGCACACATTCATGGCATAGCTTCAATTCCTGGCCCTCTTACCAGGATTACAGACAACCCAGAATTTAGCCCTGGTCTTCATTGCAAAGAGTTTCCTACTACCTCTGAGGGCTCGCCACTATTAGTTTCACATTGTATGCAGGCAGGAATAATTAAATCTAAGGAAAACCTACAAACCTTATGTAAGGATCAGACTCTCCCTCAATGGACATAGCTACAACTTAGCAGCTTTCTGAACAAACATAAATCTAAACACCTCTTCTCCAAAACACCCACATAATTAGAAACCACATGTCTGAATGCTACACCGACAAAGAAAACTACCTCTCTAGCGTATTCCTGGCTACAAACACACAAGAACAAATATAGTCTTAATCTCAAAACTAAATGGGTAAAAACTCTAGATAGAAGCCTTACAGATTCTAGTGCATAAATGTTCAATTAGTACCAAACTCCAAGAAACCTCATACAAGATTCTTACCCAATGGTATAACACACCATACAAAATACATTCTTGGTTCCCACAATACTCTAACGCTTGCTGGAGGTGCAAGGCTGGCGGTAGTTCTTTGATACACATCTGGTGGTAATGTCCCATGATATCTGATTTTTGGAAAAAAATATGTGACATGACTAAAAAGATTACAGGGACAAACATTGAACTAGACTCAGCTTTCTGCCTTTTGAAATATTTCCACACAACCTTTGAGATGCTACAAAAGCTCACTATCCAGACTTATGATGCAGCAAAAGTTCTTATCTCCAGAGCATGGAAAACCACATACACACCTATGCTTAAAGATTGGTTATCTGAAATTAGCAATGTTCATGTAATGGAAGAAACAATGGCTATTGCATATGACCGTCTTAACTCACATCATAAGGTCTGGAACACGTGGGTTTTATATAGATATTCTGATGAATATAAATAGATCATGGAGCCATGAAAGGAAACCCTCAGTAATCTTCATTCTGATTGTGTACTACCATAAACTCTGAATGTATGGTCTAAAATGGTACCTTGTTTGATTTAGGTCTTATGTCATGTACTAATGACTTAAGAACCCTTTGTCCGTACCCCCCCTTTCTTTTCCCCTTCTTCCCCCAAATTCTCCCCCCCCTCCTGATATTTCAGATTACCTATTTGGATATGACATAATACTGTGTAAATTTATACACATATATACATATTAATGTATAAAACTGTTTGCTTACATACTCCTTTGTTATGTGTATACATTGTACAACTTGTATTTCTTTAAAAAATTACAATAAAATAGATTGTTAAAAAAAAAAAAGAAATCCAGACTTAAGGGGATCAAGATGGTTATTCTTAGTGAGGTGGTCACTCAGTTGGTTGTAGACCAGGTGCTCAGGAAGTTCGGAGGAAAAGGGGAGCAAGGATATGGGGTGAAGGTTGTTAAGATTGGTGGGGTCCAAAGAAGGCTTTTTAAGTATGGGGGTGACAAGTGCATGTTTTGGAGTTGGGCGAGATGCCAGAGGAGAGGGAGAGATTGAAGATGTGGGATAGAGATTGTAAGATAGAGTCAGAGGGTGACCACAGTATTTGAGAGAGAACTGGGTCCAGGGGTCAGGTGGTTAAGTAGGCATTAGTAGTAAGTTTAGCAACCTCGTCTATAGTAAATGAATAAGGGAAGTGTTGATTGTACCTGTGGACGTGGGGAATTAAGGGGGGGGGGGATCTGTAGAGTGGAGATTGCATCACACATTGAATCAATCTTATTTTTGAAGTGACTGGCGATCTCCTGGGCAGTGAGTGAATTAGTTGGTGGAGGCAGTGGAGGACGAAGTTAAAGAGAGAAAGGAAAGTTAAAGGTAGAGAAGTGTTGACAGGGACTGGATGAGAAGGTGTTAATAAGGGTAATAAAATAGGTCTGCTTGGCAGTGTGGAGGCAAGAATTGTATTTTTGGAGGGCAGATTTGTATTGGTTGAAGTCTTTGCGAGACTTAGTTTTACGCCACAGAGGCTTAAGAGCCACGTTTTTTGAGACTTCTGGTGTCATCTGGTTGCCAGGGTTGTAGAGGACAGGAAAAAACAAAGGGAAAAGGGCCTTTAAGTATGTGTGTATTTATATACACTAATAGTTTCTTCAAACCATTGCATACTCAATGGGGACAGTATCACTCTGGTCCAAAATATTGCATATATCAAAAAAACCTGGTTTGTTCCTGTCAAGGCTGATGGGAACCAGAAGACCAAATGAGTATCACAACGTACAAAGTGAAGATAGTAACATTTTTTAAATTTATTATTGAATGGAAAAATACAAAACACTCCACAATGGGAGATAATGATTGGACACGTGCAACTAAATTACATCCAGAGATTCCTGTGTCATGTAATGTGGCAGCATATAAACAAGAAAACAAAACACACTATACATAAAACATGTAAAAAATCGTCCGGACGCCAAAGATCTTTACACGGGTATCCCTGCCATGACAATTTGTCAGAAATAAATGAAATTGCATAAATATGCAAATAAAGCAGGGATATCCGTGTGAAGGTCCCTGGAGGGCTCGAGCCCATAAAGTGCAAAGGGAGAGAAAAGAGGGGAGAATGAGATATGCAAGTAGACCGAAAAAGTCCTGGGGGATAGTCAAAAAAATAAAAATAACCCCCAGTATAGGAAAAGATGTCAATGTAAAAAATGCCGATATATACTGTCCCAAACACGGCTATTCCCTTTTGAAATCAAATGAGTATAGCTTTCACAGTCATCACTCAGGACTGGTCTTTGCCATCCATTAGGGTAGTCCTCAGCATGGCCTTTCTTCTATCAAGTTCTGCACAGTGTACTCTACGGCATCCTTTCCCCTTGACGCAACTCCTGTCCCACCAGAAGCTTTCATATAGCGGCATTTTTTACATTGACATCTTTTCCAATACTGGGGGTTATTTATTATTATTTTTTTGACTATCCCCCATGACTTTTTCGGTCTACTTGCATATCTCATCCTCCCCTCATTTCTCTACCCATGGTTTTGGTGTTGGGGTTGTTTTCCTCTGCGCGGGAGCTGCGATGCACCCTGTGGATCCTCCCCCTCCTCCCCTTACACTTTTTGTGCTCGGAAGGTTCAGGCAGATGCCCCTCTGCGCATCGGCACCACGGTCCCTACATCACACGCGGGACGTTGGCTCTGACGTCACCGCGCCGACGTTTGGAGCACCACCTGCGTGATTCACCATTGGGAGGAGGGCTTCTTGGCGCCAATCACTGAGCGACTACTTGGCTCAGGTCCCGACGCTGCTTCCCACTTCCCGCAGGCTCATGCACGTGGCGTTGGCGGCATATACTTATATGTCCCCTAGTTGGAGCGGGCTGTTCAAATGGCCAGTCTTCTCCTGGGGTTTCTGCATACCAGCTGTTTTTCTCCTCGCTGGTATTGCATGACATGCAGCATTAGGTAAGGTTCTTGGGGATTAGGCTCACTCTCTTTGTCATGTTTTTGCTTAATTTCACCGCATATTTTGGTCTTTTTTCATTATTTCCATTTAATCTATCACTTTCTTTTTGTCTCAACGTCTGCACATACTTAGATTCATTGTCAGTCACCTTTTAATTAAATCAGTTCACTATATAATTCTCACCACAATATCTACCAGTACTTCACATGTGGGTATCTTTGGGTACATTATTTACATATTATTTAACAAAATCATTTCATTTAAAACTATATACATTTAATATCTGTCCCCAGATACCCCTGTCTTGACAAGCTTTACACCATCATTGTTGTTACATGGAGACTACCCTACTACCCAGACACTGTTATTCCATCACCTGCTGCTGTTAAGACATATCATGCCGCCTCAGCTCTCGCGACGAGGTTTGTGCCTCTGGCCTACTCCATGCCATCTACCGTGTGCCGCACTCAGTGCCAGGGTTGGTAAGTGTGGTTTTGGCCAACTAATTTTAGCATTTTTTTACTGTATTCCCCTATATATAGAGTGTGGTTTATTATATGTATACATCTTACAGGAATCTGCCGCATCTGCTCCTGATGAGTGGAGAAAACCATCCACAAAACGCGTCAAGCTATACTTGATGCTACAGCTTTATCTATTACACCTCGATGATGTTATCATCACTATTTTAATATTACTTTATCTACATATATCATGCGATCATAGATACAGTTACCAGGCATGCCACCTTTGGCACCTGTAGGCCATATTGCTGTCTTGTACTAATACCATTTTAATTACTATACACTTAGTATGATCATGTATTTAACTGCATTTACTCTTGTATCCATCATGCCTACATTTTTGTGCCAATTATATGTGTATGTATATATATGAAATTCTTTTTACTATACCTACTATGATTAATAAATATACATTTTTACTCCATCCTCCGCATTTCAACTGCTTCATCTAAAGTCTCAACTTCCTTTTGCATATTACTTAATACCAGGATAGAGGCGACCAGTGGGCCTCATTTAAAGTTCCAAAACTCCCCCCCTTTTTTACTCTTTTCTCTCCCTTTGCACTTTATGGGCTCGAGCCTTCCAAGGACCTTCACACGGATACCCCTGCCTTATTTGCATATTTATGCAATTTAATTTATTTACAACCAATTGTCGTGGCAGGGATACCCGTGTATAGATCTTTGGCATCTGGACGATTTTTTACATGTTTTATGTGTAGTTTTTTTTGTCTTCTTGTTTATATGTTGCCACATTTGGAGATTACATGACACAGGAATCTCTGGATGTAACTTAGTTGCATGTGTCCAGCCATTATCTCCCATTGTGGAGTGTTTTGTATTTTTCCATTCAATAATAAATTTAAAATTTTTTATTATATTCACATTGTACGTTGTGACACACATTTGGTCTTCTGGTTCCCGTCAGCCTTGTAGAGGATGGGGCCTGATTCTGTGTGTAGTGAGGGGGCGAGCTCATCCAGGGTGGATGACAGGGATCTATTGTAGACAGAAGTGGCTAGATTGGGGCAGGACAGGGGTGAGATTTTGTCATAGAGGTGGTCAGTAGCAGAATAGAGAAGAGAATGGTTAAAGTGGCGAAGGTTACTATGGGTAGTTGTTAGGTGGTTGGAGAGAAAGGTGGTGGAAGACAAGGAGAGAGTGAAAGAAAGAGGAAAGGGATTGTTGGAAAGGTTGCACAGGGTGCATAGTAGGCATGGGCAAACGCTTTGGCCTGAGCATAAGTTTGGGCTGAACTTTTTTGTTCGGCCCTCAAACTGACCACAGTGCATTGCAAGCCCTGATTGGCTGAAGCAGTTAAAGCTTCAGCCAATCAGGGCACAGAGCACTCTCAGAGTCATGATTGGACACTGTCATCATGACTTTATACAATCATGGCTCATTCCCGCCCCACAGTATAAAAGTATTCTTTCAATGGCAGCCATTTTCAGTGTGATTTTGGCGTGGAGAGAGATAGAACAGGACTCTGTTCAGTGCTATTAGTTAGTTAGTGTGCTATACTGTGCTATTTTGCTTCAATTGTCAGTGTAGAATATTAGTTTAGTGCCAGTCTAGGGAAAGTGTGAGTGTAGTGAGGAGGACCATCATTCAGATTTGCATAGTGTGCAGCTGGAGTAAGGATAGCTCAGATAGCTCAGATAGTTTCACTGTAGTGTAGCGAGACTATGTCATTCATACATACAATAGTGTAGAGTAGGGACAGCTCATATAGTCTCAGTGTAGTGAGACCGTGTCAGTAATCTTTACATTAGTGTATAGCTAGAGTAGGGACAGTTCAGATAGCGTCAGTGTAGTGACAGTTGAACACCATCTATTCGATTGCGTTACTGCCAGTTTAACGCTATTTACTTCTGTGTGCGATACTACCAGTTTAATGCCATATAGTTTTGTGTGCGTTACTGCCAGTTTAATGTGATATAGTTTTGTGTGCATTACTGCCAGTTTAACACCATATAGTTTTGTGGGCGTTACTGCCTGTTTAACGCCATATAGTTCTGTGTGCGTTACTACCAGTTTAATGCCATATAGTTTTGTGCGTTACTGCCAGTTTAACGCCATATAGTTCTGTGTCTGTGTGTGTTACTGCCAGTTTAACGCCATATAGTTCTGTGTGCGTTACTACCAGTTTAACGTCATATAGTTTTGTGTGCGTTACTGCCAGTTGAAAGCCATATAGTTCTGTGTGCATTACTGCCAGTTTAACGCCATATAGTTTTGTGTGTGTTACTACCAGTTTAACACCATATAGTTTTGTGCGTTACTGCCAGTTTAACGCCATATAGTTCTGTGTCTGTGTGTGTTACTGCCAGTTTAACGCCATATAGTTCTGTGTGCGTTACTGCCAGTTTAACGCCATAGAGTTTTGTGTATGTTACTGCCAGTTTAACACCATATAGTTTTGTGTGCGTTACTGCCAGTTTAGCGCCATATAGTTCTGTATGCGTTACTGCAAGTTTAACGCCATATAGTTCGTGTGTGTTACTGCCAGTTGAACGCCATATAGTTTTGTGTGCGTTACTGCCAGTTGAAAGCCATATAGTTTTGTGTGCGTTAGTGCCTGTTTAATGCCATATAGTTTTGTGTGAGTTACTGCCAGTTTAACGCCATATAGTTTTGTGTGCATTGCTGCTAGTTTAACGCCATATAGTTCTGTGTGCATTACTGCCAGTTTAACGCCATATAGTTTTGTGTGCCTTACTGCTTGTTTAGCGCAATATAGTTCTGTACGTCACTGTACATTTGGCAAATTATATTGCAGTATATTATAGTGTATCTGTGGAGTGTGTCTGTGTAGTGTGAGTACTCAAATTAAAGTGCACCCACCTCTTTACATTGATTAAAGTGCATCTACGTGCAGATTTCAACTTCTTCTCTACATTTGCTTATAAGCACCGCCCCCTCCCTCCCATTAATGTCTAGGAGGACAACAAGGAGAGGCATACATTCCCTTGGCACTGTAAGGGGGCCAGCAACAAATGTGTTCACAGGCAAAGGTGGACGTGGTGGTCAGTCCTCAGGCAGGGCATCATTTCCTCTGTTTAGTGAGTTTGCCTGTGCTATCCAGCCACAGCATGCAGAGGAGGCGGTGGACTGGCTTACTAAACCTTCCTCATCCTCCTCATCCTTTGTCATGCAAACAGAGACAAGTGTGCAGTCCCCTGCAGTTGCCAGAGTGGATAAACCTGCCTCCTCGTCCACATCTATTCCTGCCATAGCCCCAACATCAGCCATTGAGGAGTCAGCTGAGTTATTTGACCACAGCATCAGCCACTTTCTCCTTGATGATGCCCAGCCATTACTGGATTCAGATGTTGATTCTGAGGTTGAGGATGACAGGAACATGAGCCTAGAGAGGGTGGAACGCTGGTAGACATATTGGCATTCATGTTCCCCAAGCCGCAGCACATTGCCAAGTTGTCTCCAGTGATAATGATGAAGATGGAGGAGATGGAGATGATGATGATGATGAGGTCACTGATGCGACTTGGGTGCCAGATAGAGCAGAGGAGAAAACTGAAGGTGAGCTGGCACAACCCCAAGGAGGCCGACATCAAGAAAGAGTAAAGAGCAGCCACCCTATTCTATCACATTCTGCAGTTGTTATCTCCCGGAGCACTCCCCAAAGCTCAGCTGTCTGGGCCTTTTTCAGCACATCTGCAGCAGATCGCACTGTTGCTATCTGCAAATTCTGTGTCAGGCACACCAAACATGGCAAAAACACCAACCATTTGGGTATCACATGCTTAACAAGGCATTTAACGTCCAACCACTCAGCCCATTGGCAAGAGCACCTAAAAGCCACACAAAAGGGGCACAAATCTGTACCTCCTCCTCCTCCTTACCCACTTCAGTCTGCCCCTGCTATACCGAGTCATTACCTCTAAGCAGCCTCCACTGACAGGGATTGTGGTATAGCACAGGGTGCCCCAGTTCCTAGCAGCACATCTATCAGCAGCACACCACCAGCTGTAGACTGTAGCCGGCAAATTTCTCTGCCCCATCTGCTGCAGCGGAAAAAAAATACAGTCCCTGCTACCCACATGCCCAGCGTCTAAATGCAAGTTTGTCAAAGCTGTTGGCTCTACAACTTCTGCCTTTCAGCCTGGTGGATTCTGCTCCCTTCCGTGAATTTGCACAATGTGCCGTACCACAATGGCAGGTTCCCAGTCGCTACTACTTTTCATGTAAGGCCATTCCATCTCTCTACCATCACGTGGAAGGGAACGTTCTGACATCGTTGGGCAAGGCAATCAGCCGTAAAATCCACCTTACTGCTGACATGTGGTCCAGTAAGCATGGGCAGGGATGATATATTTCATTCACAGTACACTGGATAACGTTGCTTGCAACTCTAAAGGAGGCAGGACAGGGCTTGGTGCAGCAACTTGTTGTGCCCCCACATCTCCATACAGCTGGTGGTGATGATGCCAGACCTGTGAGCTCTACCCCTCCTCCTCCTCCTCTGCCACCTCCATGCCCTCCTCTGCAGAATTGTCCTATGAACATCTGGTAGATCAAAGGGCTATTCCCAGAGTCAGGCTAAAAGGTGCCATGCAGTGTTTCAGCTGGTGTGTTTAGGGGACAGGAACCACACCGGAGCAGAGATTCTTGCAGGGACAGGCCTAGAGGTGATTCACACCACGCCAGCTGTAGCCAGGAATGGTGGTGTGCGATAATGGCTCAAACCTCCTGTCCGCCCTTAGACAGCAAAAGTTGGCACATGTGCCATGCCTGGCACATGTCCTCAATTTGGTGGTGCAGCGTTTTCTAAATACGTACCCAGGGTTGCAAGATTTCTTAAAGCTGGCCAGTCTGAAGCCATTTCAGGTGGTCATACACAGCCAGTGCTCGGTCTGATGAAATTCAGCAGGAAATCCACCTGCCCGTAAACCGCCTGATTGTGCCATGCCCACCAGGTGGAACTCGGCTTTTTCAATGCTGCAGTGGCTATACATGCAGCAGAGGGCCATCAATGAGTACTTGTGTGAATACAGCATGACGACAGGCTCAGGCCGCCTTGGCTTTTTTCCTTACGCCAAAGGCTGATCATTAAGGATGCACTGTATTGTCACCATTTGAGGAGGCCACAAGGATGGTGAGCCGTGACAGTGCATGCATCAGTGACACAATCCCTGTTGTGTTCCTGCTGCAGCAGACGCTGCGTGGTATTATGGGCAGGGCACTGGAGGCAGAGCAGCAGGAGGAAGAAGAGGGCTTCCTTTCCTCTCAAGGCCCACTTTATCCAGACACCATTATTCCTATGTCACAGAACACACAGGAAGAGAGAGGGGAGGAGGATAAGGAGGAGGATTCTGACACTTTCATAGGCTTTGAAGAAGAGGAAGACATGTGTCAATCTGTAAGCGATGGCTTTCCAACCCCAGGACCCTTGGGAGTAGTACGTGGCTGGGAGGAGGAACTCAGGGCTGTCAGCTTTCACATCCCATCGGCAGCGTCTGCATCACATGGTGGACGATTACCTTGGAGCCAAAACAGCTGATGATCCACTGACTTACTGGGTCATGAGAATAGACCACTGGCAAGAATTGCCCAGTATGCTATTGAGTTGTTAGGCTGCTCTGCATCCAGCGTGCTTTCAGAACGGGCATTCAGTGCTGCAGGAGGTTTTGTTACTGATCATAGGACGCTACTGTCCACAGACTCCGTGGACCATTTGACTTTCATAAAAATGCATCAGTCCTGGATTACCAGCTATGAAATCCCTGATGCCGATGTCTCTGATTAGGTCTTTTTGGGATGTGGAATCTCTGCAGGACTTCGAGGCTGCCTAGCTTTGAGGGTGTTCAATCATTTCATCTGGAAGAAGTTATTGGTATAGGTTTCATGGGCACAATTAACACCCAAAGACCTATTTTTCAGCACCTGTTTGACAGGTGCATGTCATTGCAATTTTTTTCGCCTTCATCAAGAGCACCTCTATAGGGTTATGGTGGGAAGGAGCCCCCGACACTCAAAGAATAATTTTTCTGCACCTGTTTTACAGGTTTATATCATTACATTTTTTTACAGCAAGGCCATTTCCTGCTTTCATCAAGAGTACCTCTATAGGGTTACGGTGGGAAGGCGCCACCAACACCCAAAGACCTATTTTTACGCACCTGTTACTTCTATCTAAAGTCAAAGCGACACCAGAATGTATCCAAAAAAATCTCTAATCTTGTTCCCTGTGCACTACATTATGGCCTAATCATACACACTGGCTCCCCAGCAGCTGCTGAGCAAAATAAAGGTAGCTTGCAGGAAAAATGTAATTTGTTTGGGCTTTATAAATGCAATTGCTGCTGCAGCAGATTCTAGACATGGTACAGATCTGCCACTTTATAGGTAGACCCCAGGCACTATATTGGAAAGAATTTTTAATTTTTATGCTTTCACGTTCTGTCAGTTCGTTCTGAGCAGCCGTTCGTTTTCTAGCCATGTTGCGGTTACGTACTCATCGTAGAGTTCATGCTGTTGTTGGGCTTGGTATTCTTGCTTTGACCCAAGTCCAGTCCATGAACATGTGGAGGAGGAGATCTTGGACCAAGAATTGTTTACTTAATCGTGACCAATTCTCTCATATGCCATTGTTGTGGGAGCTCCAGTAGAATAATCCTGATGATTTCAGGAACTATCTCTGGATGATGGACCCTGTCTTTCACAGTCTGTTGGCTTTGCTGTCCCCCTATATTACCAAGCAGGACACCTGCATGCGGCAAGCCATCACTCCTGAACAAAGGCTCGTCGTCACCTTGCGGTACTTGGCGATGGGGAGAAGTCTCCAGGATATCAAGTTACACGGCATGTCCCATTAGGGGCATTCTTGTAGTTGTTGCAAATCATTATGTCTTGGTGCTGTCCCACGGATCTAGGATTAATCATAACCCTTTTAGGATTAGATGTATCTATGGTTAGATAGGCAGTCTCTGCGGCCTGACACAATTAGTCCACAACGGTAACAACTGGTGGATAATAAAGTATCATGGAGCAAAGTTTCAGGGGTTTAGGTAACCACAGGTTGCCTCCTTGGGTAAATTAGGGTCTTATTAAGCACAATCCCTGTTATATATCTCATACTCACTTATACCTCAGTCTGCTTTATCAGAAGTGATTCGGCGCTCTATCCAGGCCATCAGCTCTGTGGGGTCCTCAAAGAAAGATGCACGGCTGTCATGTTCCACTCTGAGTCTCACAGGAAATAGCATTGCATATTTGAAGTGCATATTTCTGAGTTTGCGTTTGGCTTCCATAAAGGTTAGTCTGCATCGCTGTACCTCAGCCGAAAAGTCCGGGAACAGTGCGATTTTAACATTACCAAATGGGATGTTACCCCTCTCCCTTGCCAGCTGCAGGGCTGCATCTCTGTCCTTGTAATTCAGTAGTTTTGTGATAAATGTGCGTGGTGGGGCTCCCTGGGGTGGTGGTCTGGCCGGCATGCGGTGTGCTCTTTCAACTGCCAGCATGGGGGAGAAGGCCTCTCTGCCACATGTATTTGTGAGCAATTGCTCTAGAAAAGTAGTTGGATCTTTACCTTCTGCTCCCTCTGGAAGGCTGATTAAGCGGATGCTACACCTTCTGCTCCTGTTCTCAATGTCATCTTGTTTAGAGAACAGTTGTTGTATTTGTTGTTTCATCTGCTCCATCCCTGTTTGGAGCGGAGGAATGGCGTCTTCTGTATTGCTGATGCGGGTCTCTGTCTCCTTAACTCTATCTCGCAGTTTGTGCAGGTCTTGTCTGATTAAAGAGATGTCTACCTTGACCTCTTCTATTTGGGGGGTGAGCGACGTGCGACAAAAAGTTATAGCTTCCAGCAACTTGTCTGTGTCTCCTGCTGTTCGCTCTTCACCATGCTGAGCGGCGCCGCCGTTTTCCTCATGATCCTCCTTTTCCTGACGGCGATATTGATCGAGTTTCGCCGTAGCCGATTTTTGTGATTTCGTCGGGGGCATACTGCCTGAGGTCCAGTGTATCTGGGAAGGTATTTTTGGGTCAGGATGTCTTCGTGGGTTGTAGGATGCCGAGGATTGCAGGATCAACGTGCGGAGCTACTTGGAACACGTCCTACTCCATGTAACGTCAGGCCACGCCCCCAATATACCCCAATGTTTACCTAGTATCTTCTCCATATTTTTGTGCTTATTGTGGAAAGTGGTTATGAACCTACTGGAACGATCATGTGGAGGTTGGTTAGTTTTTGGAGGTTTTCCATGCAGGTAGTATTAATAAGCTTCTTCAATTAAAGGTTCTGGTTATTTTTTGTCAAGAAACTTTCTTTTTAATGTTTTGCTAAGTTCGACATAATCAGAGTCCTTGGTACAATTCTGCCGGAGATGACAGAATTGTCCTTTGGGAATGTTGGTAATCCACTTAGGAAAGTGGCAACTTTCAAAATTTAAGTAGGAATTACCTGCTGTGGGCTTAGTGTAAATTTTTTGAGGTGATGGTATAACCATCATGTCCTAGTTCCAGGTCCAAAAAAGGTCATGGTAGCTGGGTCAGTAACTGACGTAAATGATAGCCCATAGGGATTGTTGTTACAGTGTTGAACAAAAGAAGTGATCAGATCAGTGTCACCATACCAAATGATGATCAAATCATCAATATACCTCCTGAAAAATATTATGTTGGCCGCAAGGGGATTATTATGGTAGATATTGTTGGTTTCCCATAGGCCCATGGCCAAATTAGCATATGAGGGGGCAAAATTAGCCCCCATTGCTGTGCCCTGTATTTGATGGTAGTATTCATCATTGAAGGTAAAATAATTGTGCGTCAGGAAAATCTTGTGGCCTCTACAATAAACTTCGCCTGGCGCATATTTATCAAGGGATCTGTGGACAAAAATTGTTCCAATGCCATAAGTCCAAAGTCATGTGGGATGGAGGTATACAATGAGCACACATCAAACGAGAGCCAAACATAGGTGGGCTCCCACCTATAAGGTGACAATAGCTCCAAGAGATGGGTACCATCATGGATATGTGATTGTAGTTGGGACAATTGGTTGTAAAAACTGGTCTATATACAGACTGAAGCCAGTAGTAACACTGTCCATGGCTGCTACGATAGGTCTGCCCGGGGCATCCTGTAGACTTTTGTGGATCTTTGGCAAGTGATAGAAATAAGGTATTTGATAGAAAGTCTTTTGCAAAAAAGAACTTTCTATTTTTGTAATAATACCTTCTTGAAGGGCAGTGGAGATCAGTAGGTCAGCTTCTTTAGCATAATCAGCTGTAGGGTCCCTGGTAAGTTTGGTATATGTCATTTTATCAGAAAGTAGTCTATATGACTCTTTCAGATAGTCAGATTTATTTTGGAGTACTATGCCACCTCCTTTGTCTGCTGATTTAATTACCAAATCTTCTGTGTGTATAAGTTGATTGAGTGCCTTGATTTCCGAAGGTGATAGGTTATTGGATTTGATAGCAGAAGTGGATTCACACAGTTTCTTAAGGTCCGCAAAGACAACTCTGTAAAAAGCTTCTATGTATGGCCTTTTTGACTGCGTTGGAAAAAAGATAGATTTGGGTTTTAGTGTGGTATGAACAATAGGAGGGGATGATATGAGATGCTGTGTAAGTATACGCAGTGTCATGTCATCATTGTTAGATACATCAAGGTCATCAATATCTATGTTACGGGATTGGTAGAAGAAACTGTTGTGGAATTGGTAGAAGAAATGGCATTGGGGTTACTAAGGATATTTTTTTTCTTTCTCTGATTGGATGTGAAAGTGCCTCTTTAAAGTAAGGTTACATATGTAGCTGTTGAGGTCTTTAAAAACAACAAAGGGGTTAGGTTTATCGGTAGGTGCAAAATTAAGTCCATGACTGAAAAGGGATAGATCTGCATGGGATAGGATGTGAGAGGATAGATTGAATATTTTTATAGTTTGGGGTATTTTTGCGTATTTTTGTTGTTTTCTGTCTCGTCCACCTCTACAGCCTCTTCTAAGAGCTTTCTTTTTCGAGAGATCGGAATCAGAGGAGGACTGAGCACTAAAAAAGGAGAAGCTGTAGAACAACCTGCAATCGATGGTATATTGTTAGGAGAGGAGATCGGTAATAAAGCACAGGAGGACAATTACTCTGAGTAGGAAATACCCTAGTTTTAGAGAGTGTGGACTCACTAGGGGTCAGTTGATCAACTGGATTGGGATTATTGCAAGCAGCAGTAGCAATGATGGAAACATTAATAGAAGTTTCTGGGATTGTAGGACCTTGAACTGGGGGAGTAGATGATGAATTGGAGGGTCTATTGTAGAACTGATGGAGGGCACGAATGAGTTCATCCTTTTTATCATTGTTATTGGTGTGGGTATTGTTGTTTTTGGGACATAGTCTGGAGATGGTATGGTTTCTCAGAGGGTATTGAGGGAGCATATGGCGAGTATTAGAAAATGGGATTGTCCCGCTGATGACTGGTAGGGACATTATTATTATGTAATTGAATACTCATGAGAGGAACAGGAGGATGACTAGGAGGTACAGGATCACGTCTACTGTGGCTGGGAGGATGAGGACCTGGGGATATGGGGGATATATGAGGGGTATTCTTTTTGTTCCATGAAAAAACTCTATTTAGATTGTAATCATCTAGATCACGCTTGAATTTACTCATTTTTTTGTTAATAAGATTGTCCTCATCCTTTTCTGTATTTTCTTTTAATATTTCTAACCACGATGAACTGAGAATCTGGAGATCTCTTCTATAATAACATTGACTTGCTGACTGAGTTTATTAAATCTATCCGTTCGGTGGGAGATGAGTGTTCCCATCCACTTGGTGGTGCAAAATTCTGCAATGCTAGCCCATTCTTTCTTACCTTCTTCTTTCAGGAAGAGGGGACAATCTTTCATTACTCTGAAGCCTCTAGGTGAGACTTTCAGGTCAATATATTGCTGTCGGAAGAATTTATCCCACCATTGAGAATTAGTGGTGTGAATTAATCTCTCTAGTTGTTTAAATTTGCCACAAAGACTCTGACGTATTTTACCCTGAAGTTTTGCCATATCAGAGAAGTGAATGATGGGAGATAATGTGGCAAATAATAGGTCAAGAGTCATATATTTGTGACTAGCTATACTGGAGATGATATCCATGGTGAGTAAATATGAGGAAGCAATTCAGTACAAAGTCAGAGGAAAGGGACAACAGATAAAAAACAAAAAAAGACAAAAAAAGAGGGGCACACACTATCTGTGAATGGTATATGCAAATGATATTTTACCAAAAAAACAGTATGCAGCACAAAAGGTTTCAGAGAATCACAATGTACAAGTAAAGGTGCAAAATCTGGGAAGGTATAAACACATCACTTATATACTTATGTGGGCCAAGAATGTTTGTGTATAATCTGCTTGCAATGTTATGTGAAAAAGTATTAATTTTTTTTCTTGTTTGACTCCACAGTTTCCTTCCAACCCACAGGAATTGTAGACTGTGGCCTCCCAATCTGACCAGCAGTGGGACTTTCCCAACTGCGGTGGTGCGATAGATGGGAAGCACATCCGAATTATCCCACCCCCCAACTCGGGGTCATATTACTTCAATTACAAGGGGTACAGTAGTATTGTGATGTTGGCGGTGGTGTCGGCGACTTATGAGTTCCTCTATCTGGACGTGGGGAAGAATGACAGTATGTCTGATGGAAGAGTCATCGCCCAGACAGAATTTTACAGGATGGCAGCTTGGGGTTGCCACCTCCAGCAGATAACATGGCAGGCCTCCCGTTTGTTTTTGCTGCAGATGAGGCCTTTGCACTGGGGGATCATTTGATGAGGCCGTTCCCCATGAGGACCCTGACCCCAGAGCAGAGGGTTTTTAATTACCGGCTGGCCCATGCCAGAAGAGTGGTCAAAAATGCCTTTGGCATAATGGCCAGCTGGTTCCGGCTTTTCCAAACGGCCATCAATATGATCGAATACAAACTCAACCATATCATTATGAGCTGCTGCATTCTTCTTGATTTCCTAAGGAAGAATGAAGCCAACTATCTGGCCTCAGTTGCTACTGAGGCCGACTCAAACAATGACGGTGCTTGAAACTGGCCATCCTGGCTTGCCCCCCAAAGCGCCCACAAAGTATGGCAAAGCATCGTGGACTACTTCGTGGGTAGGGGGGCAATTGATTTACCAGAGAATCTGGAAGCTCTTTAAAATACATTTTTCTGGAAAAACTAAACTCATATTTCATTTGATTTACTGCTTGTGTTTCTTATCTGTCTCCTATGTTCCCCAATGGCCTTTTGTTTTTTCCCATTTTCTTCAATAGTGCAAACGTAACTTATTTGATACATGAGGTGACAATCTCTTCTTCAGCTAACTATTATGTTATGTTGTGCTGTGGGTCTGCTACATACACACAATGTTTTTGTTGTTAATGTATGTAATGCATTTATGATAAAAATAATCATCCTTTTCAACTCCATGAATTAATTGCTTGTAGTCCCTAAAATGGCCTTCTTTTGGCAAATTTTACAGCCCAGTGGGGGTTATTTACTAGAGGCAAATCCACTTTGCACTACAAGTGCACTACAAGTGAAAAAGTGCACTTGTAGTTTAAAGTGGATTTGCCTTTAGTGAATCCTTTAGTAAATACCCCCATTGTCACTGTAACTACACCAACTTACTAAAAAAACTGGTATTGAGCATTGGGCAAGAAGCCACACATTGTTGAGTATAAAACATTTTACTCCAAGCACATTCACATGTGCGTTATAAAAGTGTTTTTTAACAAACCAACATCTTTGATGTATAACATGTATGTTTGACAGTATATAGCCTTTTTTGTGGCTAAACAGGCTAAAACATGTTTAAAACCATAACATATACATCCCCAATTCAGGAACTTACAAAGTTCAAGTTTGACAAAGTGAAGGCCATATGAGACATTAGTATGTCAAAACTGTGTTGATTTTGCCTTCATCAGATGGGGTGATCCCACCCCTGTAAAAGCCAAATTTTGAAGATGCACACAAATTGGGACTCAAAATTTACATTTCCCTCATGATCCCATGCCTAAAATGTGTGTCTTTTCCCTACATCTATTTTGATAAAGCCACAAAACACACAGTGTGTCAACATGTGCTATCTGTCATAATGGGATATCAATGTATGCGTTTTGTGGTTGCAACCCCTTCCTCCAAATTAAAGTAGGAGAGAGGAAGGGCTTGCACCCCCGAAACACATCCATTGATCCCCCATGATGTGAGCTAGCACATGTTGACACACTGGGCCTTATTTCAGAAAGGACAATCCAATTTGCCCTACAAGTGCACTTTCAAGTGCACTTGCATTGCACTTGCAGTGCAAAGTGGTTTTCCTGTTTTGAAATAAGCCACAGTGTGTCAACATGTGCTAGCTCCCATCATGGGGGATCAACGGACGTGTTTCAGGGGGAAACCCCTTCCTCTCACCTACTTTAGTTTGGAGGAAGCGGTTGCACCCACAAAACGCATACATTGATATCCCATGATGGCAGATAGCACATGTGGACACAGAGGGGGTTATTTACTAAAGGCAAATCCACTTTGCACTACAAGTGCACTGCAAGTGCACTTGAAAGTGCACTGAAAGTGCACTGAAAGTGCACTTGGAAGTGCAGTCGCTGTAGATCCGAGGGGGACATGCAAGGGAAATAAAACACAGCATTTTAGCTTGCACATAAGTGGATGATAAAATCAGCAGAGCTTTACCTCATTTCATAGCTTCCCCTCACATCTACAGCGATCTACAGCGACTGCACTTACAAGTGCACTTCCAAGTGCACGTTCAGTGCAGTTGTAGTACAAAGTGGATTTGCCTTTAGTAAATCAACCCCATTGTGTGCATCTTCAAAATTTGGCTTTGCAATGACTTTAAAACTTTTAAAAAACGTATAACAAGAACGACAAAATTTACATTTCTTTTTTGGGTTTAGATTTTGCCTAATGATGTTTCTCAGTCTTTTTTTTTGAACATCATTGATTTTTTTTTTTTTTTTGCTTAAATCCTCTTTATTGAAAAACAACAATTCACATTAAAAAGAAAGCAGATAAGATCACATTCTGGGGACTGACATAACCAGTATTTACATAGTCTTCAACTTTTACCGTATTTATACAGCAGTCCACAAAAAGAAAAAGGCAAGGAGCATGAACATCAATAAAATACCCTCCTCTACCTGAGGGACATACAAAATTTTTCCCCTTTCTTTTACTCCCCTTCCCTCCCCTTCCCCCCGCCATCACACCCCCCCCAACCCCCCAACCCCCTTAAACCTCATTCTCCCTCCCCATTCACCCCGTGCTTCTCCCACATCACCCAATCCTTCCATATTTTCTCAAATTTTTTGTGATTACTTCTTTTCTTATATATAAGTTTCTCTCTACTAACTTCCTCCTTCACTTCTTTCACCCATTCTTCGAACGTCGGGGGTTCTTTTCTCTGCCAATTCTTGGCTATAAGCTTTTTCCCTTGAAACAGGCACCTAACTATTGCAGTCTGTGTATCTCTCGCGGGCTGTTGCTCCTCTATTAGACCTAGTAGGCAGATCTTGGCATCCATACTTAGTGATGTCTTAAAAATACAATTTATCCTGTCCACAATACTTTTCCAGTATCTGTACAGTTTTGGGCAGCGCCAGAACATGTGTAATAGATCTCCCCTCTCTCCTCCGCACCTCTGGCACCCCGAGTCTACCCTCCTCCCCATCCTAAACAGCTTTAGTGGTGTAAAATACGCCCCATATATCAAATATAAATGCGACACTACCTGTGATGGAGAGAGGGAAACCCTGGGTCCTGATGACAATACATACTCCCATTGACTGTCCGATATTTTCCCAATCTCATCCTCCCATTTCTTCCTATTTTTGTCCTCCGCTCTATCCCCCTGTATCGAGATTCTTAAACTGCTGTACATATCAGATATCAGACCTTTTGTGGAATCTGAGTCGACCAATTTTCTCACAGAGATCATGTCGCTCCATTGTGGCTCCTTACCGTTAAATTGTGCGTCTAAAGCGTGCCTAACCTGCAAGTATCTGTAAAATGAACAGTTAGGGATCGCGAATTCAATCGCCAATTCCTGGAATGTTTTTAATTTCCCGGCTTTATAAAGCTGTGAGAGATAATGGATGCCCTGCCGATCCCACTCTTCAATCTTCCCCATTATTTTCACTTCATTAAGCTTGCTATTATCCCACAATGGGGAAAACTCAGAGAAATCTACATAGCCCATTATTTCTTTGACCTTGGACCAGCTCTTGACCATCAACTGGGTAGTGGGACATCTGGTGATAAAGGAGTCCGCCTCCAACGCTTCTACTATGGTGTCGTGGTTAGTATCACCTAGGAGTACTTTATTCCCTGTTACCTCTTTCCCGGGCCTATTACACCCTCCCATATGCTGGACCTGTGATGCCAGAAAGTAACATCCCGGATCCGGGACTCCCAGTCCTCCCTTTTCTGTCGTTCGCCGGAGCGTCTGCAGGCCGATCCTTGCTGCGCCACCTTTCCAAATCAGCTCTCTAAATAAGCTGTCCATTTTATTGAACCATCGTTTAGCAATCCAAACAGGTGAATTATGCAGAATATATAAAATTTGCGGCATCCAGACCATTTTTATCAGGTTGCAGCGCCCGGCGACCGACAGGGGCAACCGTCCCCACACCCTACATTTCTGTTTGAGTTTTTTCATTAATGGGACTAGATTTTCTGCAATATATTGTTCCGGCTCCCTTGAGATATTAATCCCCAGGTATTTCATCTGATTGACTACCTTAATTTGTGTGGTTTGATCCGGAAGGGGCTCCATCAGGGGGTCTATAGGTAATATTGCTGACTTTTCCCAATTAATTTTTAACCCAGAGAATTGGCCAAAGTCTTCGACCATCCCCATAGCCGTCCTTAATGACTCCTGCGTATCCCCTAGGAATAACAGAATGTCATCTGCGTACATTGCTATTTTCTCCTCTCCCCTCCTTCTTTTAAACCCCTGAACCCCCTGAGACGCCCTTATAGCCACAGCCAGCGGCTCTATTGCCAGGGCAAACAGGAGGGGCGACAAAGGGCACCCCTGCCTGGTGCCCCTTCTTAATTGGAACCAATCTGAGCATTCTCCATTGACTCTGACCTTTGCCCTTGGTCTGTCATATAAGAGGCTTAGCCAATGAACAAAGCCAGGGCCAAACTGGAATTCCGCCAACACCTTCCCGATGTAATGCCACTCCAGGCAGTCAAATGCCTTGGTGGCATCTAACGAAAGGAGTGCCCTCTTACCGCTATTCACCGTGGGGATCTGCATATTTAAATATACTCGTCTTATGTTCGTACTTGTAGCTCTGTCCGGGATAAACCCGGTTTGATCTATATGAATTACTCTGGAAATTATTTTCTTTAGCCTTGTTGCCAGGGCCTTTGCCAGAATCTTCACGTCCGAACATAACAGTGATATCGGTCTATATGATGCCATCTCTAACGGGCTTTTCCCCTCCTTCAGCAATACTATTATAATGGCTTCTGTCATTGAGACTGGCAAATTACCATCCTTCCCAGTGCCGTTTAGTACTTCCAAAAGCATGGGGAGCAAAAGCTCCCCATACTTTTTGAAAATTTCTACGGGTAAACCATCAGGACCCGGGGCCTTCTGGTTCGCCATGTCTGCCACAGCCCTTTGTAATTCCCCAAGTGTCAGAGGGGCATCCAACATTTCCCTATCTTCTCTCGTGAGCGGGGTTAACTTAATCTTATCAAAGAAAGCTGTCATTTCTCCCTCCACATCTTCCTGAGCCGAGCTATATAAATTTTTAAAGTACTCCCTAAACTCTTCTAATATTTCTGGGTTAGTATTTTTTATTATTCCCTCTCTTCCTTCTATCGCTAGTATGGAATTCGGAGGGCTATTGGCCTTTATGATCAGGGCCAGGGTCCTCCCGACACACTCTCCCTCACAGGCAAACGTTCGTTTCTGAAATAACCTTTTCCTCTCTGTCTTTTCCAGGACTATTCTACTGTACTCATTTTGTCTCTCTACCCACGTCTTATGTCTGGTTGGAGTTGGGTCCTCAACGTACCGTTCTTCCGCTCTTATAGCACTCTCTTTGACTTTTAGTTCTTCTATCTGTGATTTTTTCTTAATGTGGGATATTTTTTGAATTAGGATCCCCCGGAGGAAAGCTTTCAGGGCGTCCCAAACTATCCCTAATGGAGCTGTACCTATATTCAAATCTACAAATTCCACCAGCTTCTCCACCACAGTGCCCGCGTCCTCAATAATCTCGAGCCAAAAGGGATTTACTTTCCAGTCACCCCTATTAATGCCTCTCTCACCCTTTAAATCAACTATCACTGGTGAGTGGTCCGAAATCCCCCTTGGCTCGTAGACTATTTCTCCCACCATACCCAGCGATTCCTCATTACCCAAGACCAGGTCTATCCTGGACAGGGTGGTATGTGTCCTGGAATGGCAGGAATATTGCCTCACCCCAGGGTGCCTCTCTCTCCAGATGTCCACCAATCCTACTTCCTCACAATACTGTAGAAGCGGACTCTTAGGTTTACCCCTACCCAGACTTTTTAAAGGGAACCTGTCTACCTCGTTATTCATGGTCATGTTGAAGTCCCCAACCGCCACTACCGGAACCCCTGGGAGGTTCACCATGAATTCAGTTAGGTCATCCAAAACCTCCCTCCCAAAAGGGGGAGGAATATAGATGTTAGCTAATACACATTTCCTGTTCTCAATTGTGCAATAGAGAAAAATATACCAGCCTTCTGTGTCCACCTTACTATGGCTGCAGGAGAAAGCTATCCCTGATTTTATCAAAACACTCACACCCCTTGAGTACGAAGTGTGAGTGGAATGAAATTGCATCTGAAATTTTTTATGATCAATTATCTTAATTGATTCCTTATCCAGATGCGTCTCCTGCAGACATAGTATCTGAACCTTCCCCTTATCTACCATAGAGAGGATCGTCTGCCTTTTCAGATTATCTTTAACCCCCCGAACGTTCCAGGAACATATAGTAAACTTTTTTTTAAATTTCCAAGTGCTATCTAAATCACCACTACCATACATCTGTGGGTCCTATCTCTTTGTGTCTCTTAGCAAAGTTAAACCACCTCTTGATGTGACTTCTATAATATTTATAAAATGAATTTCCCCTTACTCCAAAGTCAACCCCCCCTCCCACACACACTCATACACATATTCCTCCCCCTCCTCCCCCCACCCCACCTCCCCCCTCCCCCTACCCCCCCACTATTTTTACCCCTATTGCCCAATTTTGGGCCTACCCCTGAGGCTTCTATAGTGACCGGACACATTTTTTCAAGGTGAGAAAAACAAACTTACCCCCCCCCGGACCCAGTAAGAGGGGAACTATCCCCATTGTTTCCATTGTGCTTATAAACCAACAAATTTTACATGTTCCCCCCTCCCTCCCCACTCCCCTTAAAGGGAGAAAAAAAAAAAAAAAAAAAAAGGAAAAAAAGGGAAAAAGGAAAAGGAAGTCCACAAACAAACAGGGAAAAAAAAAAAAAAAAGTTCTCTCTTGATTTCCCGGTCTCCTGCCTTTTCTATATTTCATCTTCTCGCTGTATTCTTCCTTTGTTTTTTTCTAACCAGGTTGTGACTTCGATGGGAGTATTAAAAAATTGAGTTTCCCCCAGTGCCGCAATGCGCAAGCGCGCTGGATATAATAAAGCGTAGTTAATTTTTAACTGCTGCAGCTTGCGCTTGCATTCCACAAATTTGGCTCTCTGCCTTTGAAGCTCAGGAGAGAATTCCGGATATATTGAGACCCTTGCACCTCTATATTGAATGTTCTTCATCTCCCTTGCCTTCCGAAGGATGGTGGTTTTATCCCTGAAGCATAATAGCTTAAAAATCAGTGGTCTTGGGTGACCCCCTGGAGCCCATGACCTAGAGGCCACTCTATGCGCACGCTCAATGGAAAAAAATTCTGAGAGTGACTCCCTCCCGAATCTCTCCTTTAACCAATCTTCCATAAATTTAACAGGATTATTGCCTTCACAGCCTTCTGGGAGGCCCAACACCCTCAAATTTTCTCTACGTAGTCTGTTTTCCATACTGTCCATTTTTTGCATGCATTCATTAAGTTGCTTTTTCATAAGTGAGACTTCCTGTCTTAAAGGGGAGACATCATCCTCCATTTGACTGATCCTGTCTTCCAAAGCAGCTGTCCGAGTGCACACTACTTGCACATCACTTTTTACTGACAATAAATCACTTTTAAAACTTTCCATTTGTGCTGATAGGGCAGAAATAGATACCTTACAACTATTTACAGCTAGAAAGATGTCTCTCAGTGATGGTTCCTTCTCAGCCATTGATGCCACACCACCATCCCCCACCTCCGTGGCCAAACCAGAACCCCCCTCCACCATACCGTTCACCCCCAACTCCAATGGGGCGTTTGCTACTGCACCCCCCGTAGGGGCAAGACTTCTCCTTCCCAGCTGGCTGGTTTGATGCTGAGACCCCCTATATGGTTGCTCTTTTTAGGTGTCGTGCTTGCATGCTGGTTTGGTGTGTGAGCAAATCGCTCCAGTTTGGCAGCTACTTGACTTCCCTTTTCTTTGGGGTTTCGCTGTGCTAGGGCCCCTGCACCCTCCTGTGCTGATGTCTCCTCCAGCCCCTTTTTTCTGGTCATAGCGAGTCCGTTATGCACTATGTACACCCACAAATATATATGTCCCTCAGCAAGGACCACTGCAACCTCTCTCCTCCGATGGCTGTACAATTCCAAGTGTCCTGCGCCCACACAGGGGCTCCCGCTACCACCCAGACCGTCTCACAAGGTCGCACCAGTCCTCCCCCACATCTCAACACTCGCCGCTGCGAGTCACTCACCCCTCCGGTCCACGTCTTGTCACAGTATGAGTCGGGTCAGCTCCGCACACGGCTACCCCCGCAACTTCCGCTTGATCTCTAGTGGACGCGCTCCCCTCTCTCTCACACAGGCGGCGCGTCACTGACAGTCCTCCCGGGGGAGCTCCGAGTGCAAGATTCCTCTGGCAGCTGGTGGTCCTGTGCTTCTCCTTCCCTCCTTGCGCGGCATCCGTCTCTCAAAGAGACTGGCAGGCTAGCAGGCTAGCAGGCACCACAAGGACAGGTTAGCAGCTTCTCCCTCTCTGCTTTACTGCGAGGCATACAGCATAGGAGCGGGGATAGAGTAGGACTGGGTCCGGCTGTGTCTCTCTCCCTCACCTCAACATCCGGTCACGCCCCCGTACTCTGAACATCATTGATATTTTGCTTGAGCTTTTCTAAATCCGGATTGCACACCATGATCTCACTGATAAGTAGTTGTGCACTTGCACTGTTGAAGTGAGTTTTTTCTTCCACAACATTCACATCACTTATACAGCACAATATACTCTCTTATAAGAAGGAAGTATTAACAGCGCTAATACTGAGCTTTAACATTGTAATATATAAACTCACAAGAAGTCTGTTTCTTTTGCCCTACTCATATACTTCAGTCTACATTTTTCCGATCCTGGGTACTCGGATGAACCTCATATACTTTTTGTTGGAACTATTTATACAATGTGTTTAGATTACACTGCTTAATATATGTAGGTATGGGTGTTCAATACACCTCATACTTTCATTTAATGTCTACTAGCTTTAGTTTTATTTATTCTTATCTCTTATATGCTTTTTATATACATTATATGATTGTTATTGAACATCTTTGCAACAATAAAACTTTCATGTTATTCCATGTAACTTTGTATTATTGTATACTTCCTGTTTCATACAATAAACTTTATTGCAATAAACTCACAAGAAGGTGAGCGTAGACATGAGGTAGATGTTCATAAAACATATGAAAAATATATCTATAGGTATATATATAAAGAGTCCAATGCTATGTATAAGAAGCCACAGTCCCAAATAGATAGTTCATAAAAAACACAGAGCAGTTTAAAACACACTGATTATGTCAGCTGCATAGACTCAAAGGTAACATAAATAGTTCATTGCATGAAGAGGACAGTGATCATAATTAGAGAATATATTTCTTCTGGAGTGCAGCAACTAGACCATCACCACATCACCGCGTGAAAAACCCTTATGGATGTGAGCTTACCAGAAGTAAGACAAAGACAAGCCTGTCAGCTCCTTTTCTCTCAAGGATTGGCTCCTCCACCTCCAGATTCCCTCAGTCCTCCTCAGTCAAGATCATGTATTAACATGTAGAAAAAATAGAAGGGGAGGCTCTCCATAGTGTAAAACAGTTTATTTATAACAAACCCACAGAGATTCCCCCCTTAAGCAATTGCGCTTACATAATAGAAGTAAAAAACAGGGCATGCCCTCTGAAGATGGAATCACGAAATGCGTCAGTGCGTGACCACGCAACCTACCAGCTAGAGACAAGCAGCGTCATCCCAGGACTCATCGAGGTGGGCGGGCATTCTCAGTTCCGACCAGCGGTGAGCTGATGCTGTACAAGTCAAAGCTGTTTTTTACTTCTTTATGTAAGCGCAATTGCTTAAGGGGGAATCTCTGTGCGTTTGTTATACATAAAATGTTTTACACTATGGAGAGCCTTGCCTTCTATTTTTTCTACATGTTAATACATGATCTTGACTGAGGAGGACTGAGGGAATCTGGAGGTGGAGGGGCTGATCGTTGAGAGAAAAGGAGCTGACAGGCTTGTCTTTGTCTTACCTCTGGTAAGCTCACATTAATAAGGGTTTTTCACGCGGTGATGTGGTGATGGTCTAGTTGCTGCACTCCAGAAGAAATATATTCTCTAATTATGATCACTGTCCTCTTCATGCAATGAACTATTTATGTTACTTTTGAGTCTATGCAGCTGACATAATCAGTGTGTTTCACACTGCTCTGTGTTTTTTATGAACTATCTATTTGGGACTGTGGGTTCTTATACATAGCATTGGACTCTATATATATACCTATAGATATATTTTTCATATGTTTTATGAACATCTACCTCATGTCTACGCTCACCTTCTTGTGAGTTTATATATTACACTGTTAAAGCTCAGTATTAGCGCTGTTAATACTTCCTTCTTATAAGAGAGTATATTGTGCTGTATCATTGTTTTCTTGTTCTTATAACAGCAGCTTTTAATTAGTTTAATTGGACTTTTTCCATCTTGGTTTACTCCATGAGCGCTTGGACCTGAGTTGCTTGACAACTCTGGTATTTGTGTTGTTCATTATCCACATCACTTAAAAATAAAAAACACACCATGTATTATAAATATGCAGGCATCCATCTATTACATGAAGCTGTGGTCTCAGACACTGACCTGTTGTCCACACCATTTCGACAACTTCCTGAACCTCTGCATCCACATCCTCAGGTTGTGCGTCCACATCCTCAGGTCATGTGCTAAGTTCCCCTATTTCAGGAGGTGTGGGGTTAATGGTGTCCTCAGATGTCACGATTCTTTTCTCTACTTAGCAGACAGATATTTGAGGCTAGAAATAGTTATATGAAACATTTCTTGGAAGTGTCATCCAATTGTCTGTTTTGGCAGAGTTCCAAGCCAAAGATATGATTTTTACCCTTTCAAAAGCTGGAATACTTACCTATTTTGTGCAAGTTTCATACATGGAGAGACCCTTAGTATCCACTGGAGCACCTGCGTGGGACAGTATAAAAAGGTTGTTATGGTGTCCCACACTAGTGCTCCTGCATCCAGATGTGTAAACCGCTGCTGAGTGTCCTCTCCTTACACTGAATCAAGTTGTCATTTCATTATAGTTTCAAACACATCTAGACAACAATGTAATAAACTTCTTTTAATCAAAATAGGCATGAACAAATGTAGTTAACCTGCATCTGCCAAAAATGTTGAACGAATGATGTTTAATACGAACGATTACTGTGCCCATGAACCTCAAACTTGGCATTTAAAACTGTACAACAGTAAAGAAAAGCACATGGACCAGCACGAAAGTAATAATAGTAATAGGAACACACGACAAATACTTTTTTCAGCACTTTCCTGATCCTTCTATACTGATCCTGTTCCCCCAATTTCAGGTCTGACCAGCGTTTCCTCAATTGCTCCTTGGATCCTCGTACCCCAAAAGTCCTGTGCAGACTTCTCACAACTTTAGTCATGATCTTGGCCTTTCTCACATTTGGGTTTCTGTATGGTCCATTATTCCCATCATAGTCGGTCCTCTTCAAGATGTCCACCATCTCCACCATCTCGTCAAAGGACATATTTGAGGCCTTATATCTCCTCCTGGATCTGGAACTGCCTTGCTCTCCTTTTCGTTGCTGCCCTCACCACACACCTGCTCTGTCTCCGCTATGTGCTCTCCCTCTGCCCTGAAAGGGAAGAGGCGGGGAATAAACTAGAAAGAAGGACAGGGGCGGAGTTTCACACATGAGCAGTGTATATAAAACGAACACGCGGGCGACGTATGTACGAACTGTGAGTGGAGGACAGAGGATTGTTAGCGCCAATCGTTCAAACGAAGGTACAATTGTAACTTGGGCAATCAGTGGTTAGTGGCCTATACTGCTTAGAGATTGAGGACTATATTGGGATAAAAGTAAAATAGTTTAGCCCGACATTAGGGTTTGTCTTGTGTTGTGTCTTGCAGATAAAATGGTGGATAAATTCACAGACCCTGACTTCCTGCCCAACTTCATAGATTTGAAGGCCAAAATTGGTAGCCTGAGGAGCATATATAATAGGGAGCACAAGAAAGTCCAGGATTCCCAGAGATCTGGAGCAGCAGCAGATGACATATATGTTCCCAGGCTGTGGTACTACGACAGACTGCGTTTTTTGTTCCGACCAGCTGGAACCTAGGCCATCGCTATCAACACTTCCTTCAACAATTTCTTCCACATCAGCTGAGGCTCCTGAAGTCCAACCTGGGCTTTCCACCCAGCAAAACGATGTGGAGGAGCCCAGCTTGACCCAGGTATAGCATTATTGAACATATTTTTTGTCAAAAATTGAATGATGTTAACTAGATGTTATTAATCACTAATTTCTAATTTAACAATGCAGTTTACATATCAATAGACAGTAGTAGCCAAAAATGATTGGGACAAGAATGAAAAATACTGGGGTCAGAATGATAGTCTTTTCTATTTGTTAAAATTCAATTTGCAACAGTCATGAGCTCAAAATTGTGTGTGATGACCAAAAACCAAAAACTATGTACCATTTTCATACACAGGAAAGTCTCAGCCAGGAGGAGGCCATGGCAAGCAGCCTGACGGAATCCCAGGTTCCTCCAATCCACCCTCCAACCAAAAGGACCAGGAAGGCAAGGAATCTTGAGGAGCCTGTGGCTGTTTTCCTCAAACAGGCTACTGCAGCACTTAACACGACCCCTGGTGTACACGAGGCATTTGGACTTGTCACTGCAGGCAAACTAGAAAACATGGAGGAGGGCCAATGCACAATCTGTGAAGAACTAATTTGGAAGGCCCTAAACAAGGGGATGAGGGGCGAACTAACAACTCAAACCCACCTGTGTGAGTTGAACCATACTCCTCCACCACCTCCAGCAACACCACCAACACCACAGCCACCCAACCCACAACAGCAGCATGGAAGGAAGTGTGCAAGTAAGTGTTGAGAGTGATGGCCTGGGTTTGGTGTGGTCTGGCAAAAAACGCAGGCTGTTGTAAGACCACAGCCTTGGGACATATATGTCATCTGCTGCTGCTCCCGATCTCCCGGAGTCCTTGACTGTATTGTGCTCCCTATTAAATGGACTCCTGAGGTTACCAATTTTGACAGCCAAATAATTGATGTCTGCCCTGGGGTACAAAGGCTTCACCAATTCCAACTGTTTCTCCAGCGTTGCCTTCCTCTTTATTTTGTTATGACCCCTATTAAATTTAAAATCTTGTTTTTGACAAATACCTGGCTATGTGTTTTACTTCAAAAAGGACAGTTTGTTTGTGAGTAGGCAGGTACATTTCAAACATACAATGTCAAATTAACAAGGGACACCAACATGGTTGTATCTTTGAGGTTAAAAAAATACAAGATAATATTGGTGTTGTGGTAACTTGACACACAAAATGAAAAAAAATGATGGAAATAATAAAAAATATGTTTGTCAGAACTCTATAAATATCAGCAGCAAAGCAACTTCATTACAGAAATAAGGAGAGGACAGAAGTGATATATACAGATTGTGGGGTGGAGAAGAGGGGTGAAGGAGAGAGGATACAACAGTGAAAAGGAGAGGTAAAGAGTGCATGTTGCAGAGATGAAGGAGAGCTGAATGGGGAAATGAGGTAACCTGCAGTCTGGTGTTTTGTAAAGCCACTTGCTGTAGATGTTCTCTTTGTGGAAGTTCCACACAAAAATGGAACTTCTGCTTTTTGGAACCCTCCCCCCTCCGGTGTCACATTTGGCACTTTTCAGGGGGGAGGGGGGTGCAGATACCTGTCTAAGACAGGTATTTGCGCCCACTTCCAGGCATAGACTCCCGCGGGAGTCTACATCTCTTCCCATCCCCCCCATGCTGTCTGCTGGGACACACATGGGTCCCAGAGACAGCAGGGACCATTCGGATTGTGCAGCGCGACTCGCGCATGCAAGTGTATGTTTTGGGTGAAAAGGGGCTGAGTAATGGTGACCAGGGGATGAGAAGAGATTGGGGCCTCAGGCCAGAATGTGTGCATCTGTAAAAGTCTGAGCTTGGTAGAAGAAATAGTCATGTGCCTGAAGCTCTGTGAAATGGGTGGACCACTCTGTTGCATGTGCTCCTCACATGTATGGTATACAGAGTAGCCCTGCCCACACAGGGATAGGGCAAGGGGTAACCATACCATGCATTAGTAATGTAAAAAAATGAGACAGAATTGAAGAGAACCAGCAATACCTAAACATAAATTTGTGAAATCCAAGTATATCAAATCCACAGTCACTCCTTTGTCAAAGGTTTTGCTTACCTCATCATGAAAAGAAATCAGATTTGTCTGACAACTTCTGTCTTTCATGAATCCACACTGTCTGTTGTTTAACATATTTTTTTATCCAGCAAGAACTCATCTACGTGGTCTTTTATTAAACTCTCAAGTATCTTCCCAACTATAGAACTTAAACAAAGTGTCTATAGTTATTCGGTAAAGACTTTGATCCCTTTTTAAATATAGGCACCACATTGGCCTTATGCCAATCCAGTGGTACTATTGCAGTCAATGAAGAGTCCCTAAAAGTTTCAAGGAATATGTGAGCTTTCCAGAAAACGCCAGAGATACAGATGGAACTTTCAGAAGCCATTTTAGTTACAAATGAGAAAAACATTACACAGCTGTAGGCTTTATCAATTTAATAATTAAGTGTGGCTCACCAAGCCATCAAAAAGTCTTCCACCACCACCACAATTATTCAGTTTTGTATTGTTAATGTCACAAAAACATTTTATTTATACAAAAAGTATGCAACTGGTATGTAAGTAAGAAGCAACTTCCAGTCTTATGCCGCGTACACACGAGCAGACTTTACGGCAGACTTTGCCCGGCGGATGGGATTTCATCGGACAATTTGATCGTGTGTGGGCTCCAGCAGACTTTGTTTTCTTAAAAGTTGGACAGACTTAGATTTGAAACATGTTTTAAATCAATCCATCGAAATCGAGTCCGGTCGAAAAGTCCGCTCGTCTGTATGCTAGTTCGACGGACAAAAAGCCATGCTAGGGCAGCTATTGGCTACTGGCTATGAACTTCCTTGTTTTAGTCCGGTCGTACATCATCACGTACGAATTCGATGGACTTTGGTGGATTGTGTGTAGGCAAGTCCGTTCATTCAGAAAGTCCGTCGTAAAGTACGTTGAAAAGTCTGCCGTAAAGTCCGCTCGTGTGTACACGGCAATATAGTTTGCAGTTGTTTCTTTACATTCTATTAGGCCACTGCACACAGAGAAATATGTAAAGATACCATTTCTATTCCCAACTCATAAATATCAAATACAAATACACTTATGTTATGATATTTGTGATCTTGGGAATGACGTTGTTTTTTCATCACAAGAATACTCATTGAATGGGTTACATATGGAAATGAGATTAGCATAATTTTATAAAATAATTTGTTTTGCAAGTGCATAGAAATTAAGTCTTGGATGAGTATGTACAGAAAAATTTAAAAGGCTGTTCAGTATAATCAATATTCTATATTTAATTTTTGTCCTTGTTTTTTGTATTACCTAAAATAAAATAAAATTCTTGCCAAATAAATGTATCTTTTAAAGAGTGGCAATATGGTTTCTTGGTTAATTTGACATTATTTTTCCTTATTTACATAGCATAATTATGTTACAAATAAACAGGTAACATGGGTTGCCTCAAGGACAAGCCCAGGACTTCCTGAATAATTGTTGGTTATTTCTGTCTCACTAATTTAGATGCTTATTTTTGTGCTAGGAGGAAGGGGGTGGTGGTGGAATAATATTTAAGATAGAATAGTTGTCACCCTACTGTTTCCTGGTTAGGTATTTTCTGTTTTCATAGCTACTGTGACACACACCCCCTTTCAGTCAAGGGGAAAAAAATTGTAGATGGAGTGTACCTGTTACATACTGTAGGTTTTGGTGTTTCATAAGATAAACTGGTTGCAATGAAAGGTCTTTAGCAGTAAACAGGGGATTAAACACTGACCATGCCTTGTTTCTCAACACCGGGGGTATAATTTGCCTTCTCTGTGGTATAATCAGTGTTGTTGGGTAAGGTTGCATGTGAGCTGTGATGGAACATGACTGCAGACCCAGTTTGGTCTCACAGCTAGCAAGGAGGCTAAATAACAGAGGAAACCTCTGTTTTGGTTGTGTTTTCTGCAATGCTGATGTACAAACGTGGGCAGGAAGCCCTTAAATACATTTTGGCATTTGAATTACCTCTCTGAAAGCTCTTCACTAAAACCCACACTGGTTATATTCTAGCACTTGAGCCCATCATCCACTGAAGTGGGAGAATGCAACATTTCAAATATATTCTCTCTGGCAGTGCCTCCACTCACATGGGTCTTGTAAGATGCAAGTGGGATCCTTAAATGAGCTCATCCTTCCCTAGGCATTGTATTCACTTGGTTCTTGAAGAAAAAGGTAGTGCAATTCTTGATAACTTTTCAGTAACTTGATTGTAGCACTTTGGGTGGTAGGTGGAATACCCAATGACAGCCCCCTATGCCTCTCCAGACAGAGAGAAGTAGAGGTAGCTCCCGCAAGATAGGGGTTCTCAATGCCAGAATGATGACTGCAAAAATCTGAGCAGAGAAGGTTCCTATGTATGCTCAATTATCTACTTTCCTTCTCTACAGTAACAGCAAAAATGTGGTCCTAAAGCATCAATAGGCTGCGGCTTGCAGCCCTCGAGGGCGCCAGCACAGACTCCCAAGCTGAGACTACAGTCTGCAGGCCAAGGCACTTCCAGAAGTTGCTCAACATATGAGTTAAAAGTTGGTTCAACCCTCTCCCCAGAGATTGGACAGCAACAAAAACATGTGGAGTTAACACTTGCAGCATCTCTGATCACTCAACGCCACTTGCAGCACTTTGGATCACTCAACGGAGTCTGGCATATAATATAACACAAGGAAAACACATAGCACAGCTTAACTAGCAAAATATCAAATAGTACAAAAGTGCATATTAAGCAGGTTTTAAGGAAACACATCCCTATACACTAAATCAGTTTCATGCATGTTTGCTCTTTGCAGGTATGTTTGTATTAAATAAATGGATGCTGGGATACACAGATCCTATTTTTTTTTTATTTCATTCTTATGTTTGATTTTTCCATCTTTATCCAATAAACAGTAAGGGGCAAATTTATAAAGCATTGAATATGACATTCACCATTCGCTGTATGTGAATCCACCTAGAACACGTTTTAATTTTCAGTGATTGATTCAACCACAGTAAATAATTTGTGAATGTCACATTAAGTACTGTAAATCTGTCTTAAAGTACTTTTTTTCTCTAGAAAAGGGTTTATTTTAATACTATGATGAAAAACTTTTTATTTTATATTAGACAAATGTTCACTCCAATAAACGAAACAGTTATTTAAAGTGTTTTGTTACAGAACTGGGACATTTCATGAAGCACACATTTAAAAACTAATAATAAATCACATATTTGTTTCTGCACCATCAATGCTTTATTGTAAATTAGACAATGCAGGTATCTGTTGCTTTCAAAGCTACTTAACCAGATTGCTTTCAGAGATCCAATCTATATTTAGCACCAGAATGACTCAGCTTGTGTTTTATACACAGATGCTGAAATATTTTTAGCTTTTGATTATACTTGGTGTGCCCGTCACTGCTGTCTGATGCATTAGCACAAAACAGGTAGAAATATGATTATTGATTCTCTCTGAGATTCGCATGCTGAGGTCCCCTTGAGATGAAGAAAGAATCAAAGTGAGATGACATAAGTTTCATTTCTGCCAAGTGGAAGGTTAATTTAGCACATTTCATGTCATTGAAAGCAGCTTCACCAATTCCCAATGTTATAGGCATGTATTTTCATCAACAAAACATATTGAGTATAAACTGCATTGACGTAAATTTCTTTTTTTTTTTTCTTTTTTATTTAATCTGTCTAATTAAATCCTTTTTTTAGGTTTAAATCATAATCTTAGCTATGGCTATAATAAAACTGTGTTATTAGAGTCTGGTAATTGTAAATGTGGGTAAAATTAAATTTAATAAAATATATGAGGTGAAATATTTAATAGCTTGTCATACTTTTTTATTACAGAATTAAACAATTGATAAAATTATTACTTCTTTGAGGCCTGTTAATTTAATAATTTAATAATTTGTTGACAGGTACTGTATATAAACACACATATAATACATATCTATCTATCTATCTATCTATCTATCTATCTATCTATCTATCTATCTATCTATCTATCTATCTATCTATCTATCTATCTACTGAACTATAAAGGAGCATGGGTGACCTTAGCTATGAGGAACCGTTAACCAAAATTAATTTATTATTTCTTTAGAATTTTTTTTTTTTTTTTAGATATTTTATTGAGTTTTCACAAGATTACAGCAGGAGTTGCAGAGGCACATGTCATAAGGATACATAAGATGAATATAACAGATAAATCCTAAGGGATAAAGCAGTACCTTATGGAACATAGTATCAACAATTGTATCTGCACTTTTCGCTGATTTGTATCTGAAGGAAGAGAAGACCAATTAATACGTCAGGAGTGCAGTTGTGAGCTCTAACCCTGTATTATAAGATGATAATGCTGGTGTATCTTAAGAGGGGAGTCATCGGTGTCTATAACAGCAATGTTTTCTCTGTATATATGTATGGTTGGATTTTGTGGTCGATGATTTGTAATAGGTAAGCATTAATTTTAATGTTCGATGTTGACCGACCATATGAGCTCTACTCCCCCTCCCGGACACCCCCAAGGGGAACTAGCTGTGCCCAGCAGGGGGAACATAGGAGTAGCTGTTACAGAAACATGTTGGTGCTATCCGAATAGGTTCTTCATATTGCTGAGGAGACTCCTAATGCACGGAGTGATTGCAGAGCAATCTTGAGGAATGTGGGGAATGTAGAACAGGGGTAAGGGGGGGAGGAGAGGGGAGGGTGAGACGGAGGTTTTGTCAGCCTGTTACATGTTTATTGGTGTATATATTCATGTGTTTATGTGTTCGTTCGTCCCTCGAGCCCCGAGAGAGGGCGATTAGCTGAGGTATTCTTGGCATTGGCTGATTTAAAATGAAACCAACACACCCAGATGTGTTTGTATTTGGACGGAGTGTCGGAAGATTGATGGATAAGGTTTTCCATTTCAGCCAATCCATCTACCCTCCGGATCCAATCTTGGACAGTGGGGGGAGAGGTGCTTCTCCAAAGTACTGGGATACATAAATTGGCCGCATTGATGAGGTGTAAAACCAGGGATTTTTTATAAGTTCGTTGTGGGAGCGAGGTGTGATGAAGTAAGTATTGAGCAGGAGTGAAGTCAGGGGAGTATGTTGTTATCTGAATGATCAAGCGGTGTATTTCAGCCCAGTAATTTTGAATGAGTGGGCATTCCCACCATATATGCAGTAGTGTACCTTTGGTTGCGTTACAACGCCAACAGAGTGGAGGAATGGTAGGTTTGAATTTGTGAATTTTGTCAGGAGTCCTGTACCACTTCGTGAAGATTTTATATCTGTTTTCCTGGGTAGAGGTGTTGAGGGAACCTTTATGCATATGATTGTGAATATGTGTCCATTCCTCGGTGGTGAGATCTATATTCAAATCTTGTTCCCATTGTCTAACTAGTTTGTCTTGTTTAAGTTCATGATTGGAAAACAGCAGTGCGTATATGGATGATATGAGATGTCTTTGGGGTTCTTGAGCAGTGCACAAGAGTTCAAAGGGTGTAAGTTCCCTGTGTATGTCTGCGGTGGGCTTGAGGCCATGAATAAAGTGACGTATCTGTAGATATTTGTAAAATGGTATGTGGTAGTCTGGGAATGTGGTGGTCAAGGCTTGGAACGTCATGAGGGATTTTTGATGGAACAGCTGTTGTATTTTGAGTCTGGGTCTATGTGGGTCTGATGTGGTGATGCGTGGATGTACTCCAGGTTCAAAGTCTGGGTTATTTTCCAAGGGTGTCATAGGGCCAGGAGTGGGTTTCAGTCGGAGCAATGTGCTAGCTGCCGTGAAGTTTTTCAACGTGGGGTTAATGAGTGGGTGTAGTGAGGTTTCTTTCGGTATTTTCTTTTGATCGATCCACGGCAGAAGTCTCAACGGTATTGGGGAGAATGCGTTTTCGATAGATACCCAGTCTTTATTGGTGTCGTTAATGTGCCAGTCGACAATTCTGGAGAGGTGACAGACCCAGTAATATTTTTGTATGTCCGGTATTTGTAGACCCCCCAGCGATTTGGGAGTCGTCAATCTAGTCCAGTTTAGTCTAGGTTGTTTGGAGGACCAAATAAAATTTCTACATAGCTTTTTGAGTGTGGAAAAAAAGGATATAGGAATGTGTACGGGTATGGTTTGGAATAGGTAAAGCAATCTAGGTAGCACATTCATTTTCAGGACAGCTGCTCTGCCAAACCAAGAAAAGGGTCTCATATTCCATTTTTGTAGGTCGTTTTGGAGGGTTTGTAGGATAGGTAAGAAATTTAGTCTAAAGATATCTGTCAGTTTGGAAGGTATTTTAATGCCTAGGTATGTGATTTCTTTGGGTTCCCAGCTAAACGGAAAGTTTTGTTTGCATTGCGTGACGATGTCGTTAGGTAGAGAGATGTTAAGGGCTTTTGATTTGGAGAAGTTTATTTTTAGGTTTGTGAGGGATTTGAAGGTTTCAAAGTCTTTGAGAAGATTGGGGATGGTCGTAATTGGGTCTGTGAGGAATAGTAGGATATCGTCCGCATATGCCGCTACTTTAAATTGCTTATGATTAATCTCTACTCCTTTAATATCTGGGTTTTCTCTAAGTTTGCGTAGGAGGGGTTCCATAGTAAGAATAAAAATCAAAGGGGACAGGGGGCATCCCTGTCTAGTACCATTGGATATGGAGAAGGCGTCCGACAGGTGCCCATTCACTCTCACTTTAGCTGTGGGAGATGTGTAAAGAACCATTATCATTCGAATTAAATGCGTTGGGAGGCCTATAGAAGATAAGGTTGCCTCCATAAAGTCCCAAGCTACCCTGTCGAACGCCTTCTCCGCATCCAGGGACAGGAAGAAGCCGCATGCTTTTGTTGTGGATAGCCAATGATGGATGTTTAGTGCTTTGGTGGTGTTGTCTCGGGCTTCCCTACCGGGAACGAAACCGACCTGTTCTGTAGAGACTAATTTGGGGATTAGTGGTAGGAGTCGGTTGGCAATAGCTTTGGCATAAACTTTAACGTCTACATTTAGTAGGGAGATTGGGCGGTAGTTGGGGACCAAGGTCGTATCTTTGCCCGATTTGGGGATGAGGGTGATGTGGGCTCCTAGGACGTCCTTAGAGGCTACATTGGAGGGAGCGAAACTATTAAATGCCTTGACGAGTGGCGGGATTAATATGTTAGAAAAAGATCTGTAGTACCCTACCGTGAGTCCGTCCGGGCCGGGACTTTTACCTGGTTTCATTTGTTTCAGGGCTAGTATGAGTTCGTCTGAAGACAGTGGGGAATCTAGTGATGCGGATTCCTCCGTTGTGAAGGAGTTAGGGGCATATTGGGAAAGGAACTTGCTAATTGCTTCCTTTCTGTCGGTGATGGCAGCGGTCGTTTGCGGGAAGCGTAGGTTGTATAGATCTGTATAGTAGTGTACAAATTGTTTAGCAATATCCTCAGATGAGGCAAAGGTCCTACCAGTTGGGTCTTTAATCGAGTGTATAGTATGCGCAGCTTTCTTAGTCTGTAGGGCTCTAGCTAGAAATTTCCCTGACTTATTAACAAACTCATAGAAGCATTTTCGTTGTAATGTGTATTTACGCTTAACAATTGTGTGTAATTCTTCCAAAAGCTCATTCCTGGCTTGAGTCAGTTCTGCGAGTGCTTCCGATGCTAAGGATTTTTTGTGTTTTTGTTCCAACTTAGTGATGCGGTTAGTCAGGTTGTCTAGTTTAGCTTTTCTGAGTTTGTGTCGTTGTGCGGCCATAGATATGAATGTGCCTCTTATGACGCACTTATGTGCAGCCCAGACTACTTCATGTGATGTGTCACCTACTCCATTTTCAGTGAAGTAGTTGGTAAGCTGTTGGGAGATCGTACTGGCGAGTGCCTTGTCCGTAAGTAGGGAGTTGTCCAGTCTCCATATTTGGGGACGTGTCCTCGCAGTGGGCAAGTGTAGGGTCAAAGTTATAGGGTTGTGGTCTGATAGGACCATTGGTTCGATATTAGTCGTCTTTAGCAGGGGGAGGTCATTTTGGGAGAGAAAGAAATAGTCTATGCGGGTATATTTAGAATGTGGTGGAGAATAAAAGGTGAAATCCTTACCATCAGGATGCAGTGTGCGCCAGGTATCGTGCACTAATAGGTCTTTAAATAGTGTTTTGATGGCGCGAAGAGCTCTATAAGTGAGAGAGGAGTGACCATTGGACGTATCAAGAGAAGGATTGAAGGGCACATTAAAATCCCCTCCGATTATTAGTGTGCCCGAGCTGAAAGTCATAAGTGATTGGCGTGTGGTGCGAAAAAAGGGGACCTGTCGTTCATTGGGTGCGTACAAGTTGGCAATAGTGATTTGTTTTCCGTAAAGGTCACCTTTTATGAATAGGAATCTTCCGCACGGGTCGGTTTGGGTAGTAGAGACCTTGAGGGGACAGTTTTTGGATATTAGGATGCAAACCCCTTTGGACTTAGCCTCGTCATTAGTCGCGTGATAAACTGTCGGGAAATGTTTGTCCTGTAATTTGGGGATTGCGTCAGATCTAAAGTGGGTTTCCTGAATAAGTGCAATATGGGTTTTGGATTTATGCAGTGAGGAGAGTAGGAGGGATCTTTTTTCGGGAGTATTTAGGCCGCGTATATTGATGGATTTGAGATTGAGAGACGTGAGTGTGTGCTTTTCGGCTGTGGATGCGTGTTGGGTGTCCATGTCCTCCGTCGGGGTTGGGCAGAACAGGTTAGAGGGGGTAGGAATGGGTTATTGGTGCTCTATGTATGATAAGGGCAGACTGTATTATGATACATAGAGCGCCACGGAGTAACCGAAGAGGTAACAGGGATGAATTACTATCCCGTTATCTCTAATCAAGAGAATTGATCGGTGGAATACAGGTAGGTGCAACGCACCTTCACTGTGTGGGGGTTAGCGTAGACCAGACACAAGAGGGCTTGTGGTGGTGTGAGATATGCGAATCTCCTGCTATCTCTCGACCATGGAGTTGTAAGTAAGGAGGAGTGTATGTGACTGTTTGTCCCTTTTTGTTTGTGTGTTGTTTTTTTTTTTTCCCCCCCTCCTTCCCTTCCCTTTACCCTCCCCCCTCCCACAACCTTTATTGCGTTATGTACGGCGTGGAAGTGCTGTTTGTCCTTCAGTCGTGGGAGCAAGTGTCAGATCCCTGCACATCTTGTGTGGGAGGCGAGGTTGAGCGGGCAAGAGAAAGGGTATGGATATGCATGAATAATACATAACTACAACAACAGTGCTTGTTCACTTAGGTGTGGGCATCAGGAGCGGAAGTCATATGATCAGGCTCCATGCACGTTAGATTCGCCCCTCTGAGGTCCTCTCCCTGTCCAATTAAGGCCCTGGAGGGGACCCCAGGATACGAATGCCAAGGCGCCATGCAAATCGGACAGTAACCGTCAAGGCTGTCCAGCTCATGCCCTGAGTATGCAAACCCAATATAAGTAACATGTGAGGAACATTTAGTAAATTATGCTCAATGGAGCAACACAACATAAAGATAAGTGTGCACGATGAGGCACAAACTGGGAAATACCTGTAAACGGAGAACTGTTGCAAGATATTGCACTGGGTTAATGACATTGAAAAAGTGTAAAGGGTTCACCCCTTTGAGCGTTTTTGTCCCGTCTACTGGCATATCTATCATCAGGGTGGCAGACGAAGACGTATAGAGATGGTATGGGAAATCATAGAGTACGTGTAGGATGACGGTGTCTAGCCACAAACCTCCACATACGATAGCAAGTACCTTGAGGGGTACGTGCCCATGCCAGTGTCCAACTCCTGGGATGCCAGCAGATCAGGGTTTCAGTATGGGATGATCTTCTGAAAGTCCGCCTTGTGCACCGACGGTGAGGAGCAGCTATGTCTGGAGGGCCCGTGTCCGGATAGAGGGGGTGTCCTGTAGTCAGCGGGTGGTTGTCCATTGAAGGTTAGCCCTGGAGTTTCGGATGGCGTGCGGATCTTCTAAGCGCGATGGAGTTGTTAGGGTTCGGTTACCATAGCGATCCAGGACAGTAGTCGAAGTGTGTTTGAGCGGTAATCCATGCGTCCTGCTCTTGATCCTTGTATGTGTTCCAAGGCGTCGGGAACGAAGGCTGGGCAGCGTCATTGCCTGTGGTGCGCGTACCACTATTAGCTGATGAGCCGGGGGTTTTCACAGCGATGTACTGTAGAGTGTAGGGCTTCCGCTTCCTATACAAGAGTGGGCGTGCATATCCGGAGTGCACGCGTGAGGCATCTTGGGGGTCGTAGTTCGACTCACAGGAGTTCAGAGTCCGATGGTAGAAGCGGGGTGGCTAAGAAAAGTTCCCTGTTTTTCTTTTTCCAGTGTCATTAAACGAAATGCAAACAGTTCATATTGTCCCCTGTCAGAAAGTTAGGTACTGGTACTGAGGGGGGAGATCAGAACGGGGGAGCCGCACAAGGCAACTGAGAGGTTAAAACATGGCTTGGCGGCATTATCAGGCTACTGTCGAATCCTCCCAGGGAATCAGCAATCCCGTCTGGCTCTTCTTGAGGTGGGGGATTCGGATGCCCTAAAGTTGCGGTGCTGGGTGCGGCGTGTGCCGTGGTGTTCAGAGGCAGACGGTGACCTTCTCCTTCGTTGTCCCGAGTTTACAGCCTCCATAGGATCTGCAGGGGGGCGATCTCTGCGCATTGCAGAGCGGCGAAATTCCGCATACCAATTAGGTACTTCCACTAGTGGGATGTTGAGCGCCTCACAAAAGTAGGGAAGGTCCTCAGGCACTTTGAGGAATGCAGTGCGACCCTGCGAGGTGGCTGCCAAACAGAAAGGAAACTTCCATTTGTATGTGATTCCTTTGGAGCGAAGTGTGTCTAGCAGGGGTTTCAAATCTCTGCGGTGTTGGAGAGTTATGCCTGAGAGATCTTGAAATATTTGGACTGACTTCCCTTCATGTATTATTTGAGGGATGCTTCTGGCCTGTCTAAGGATGTCCTCCTTAATCTTGTAGTCAGTCAGGCAGCAGATTATATCCCTGGGTGGGTCTGTGTCCCTTCCTTTGGGTCGTAATGCGCGGTGAATCCTCTCAAAGTCGACTGGTGTCTGGAGGGGTCTGTGTAAGATACCATTGAACAAGCTGGTAACAGAGGGCGTCAGATGCTCCCCCTCAATTGACTCAGGGAGCCCCCTGATCCTTAAATTATGTCTTCTACCCCTATTATCGAGGTCCTCGATATGCCTCTGCATGTCTCTCATCTGAAGAGTATGGGTATCGACATGGCGGGTAGTTTTGCGCAGTTGTAAGTCCTGTTGTTCGGCCGTTTGTTCCGTTGCCGCGACTCTGTCAGTTAAGGCGCGAAGGTCAAGGCGTAGCTCCGAGATGGCGGCAGCAAGGGTGTCCTTTATATCTGCTGCAATCATCCGCAGATCATTAATGTTTAACTGGGGGAGGTGAGTTTGTTCCTCCGCGGCATTCTCGTTCGTCAGGCTGACAGGGAGCGTGAGAGACGGCGCTCCCAGTTGTGAGGATGTTGCGGCCTGTGAGCTTCTCTGGCGGGAGGACGCCATGTTTCCTCTGTTCGTTCTGAACATCTCAGGGATATTATGTCCAGTGTTGTCCGCTTGTTCCCTCGGGGAGCGGGAACGTGAGGCGGAGGTATTCCGGGAGGCAGTCCCCATAGTTTGGCTAAGTGTCGGGTCGATTGATCCTCCGTTAGGCAGAATTCAGGTCGTGTGAGAGCAGGAGCTGAAGAACTAAGCAGCCATCTTCATGCCAGGTCGGCCACGCCCCCATTTCTTTAGAATTTAATGGGGTATATAACACCATGGGTTTGATTTACTAAAACTGCAGATACAAAATCTGGTTCAGCTCTGCATAGAAACCAATCAGCTTCCATGTTTTTTGTCAAAGCTTAAATGAACAAGCTGAAGTTAGAACTTGAATGGCCACCATGCACAGCTGCTGCCAGATTTTGCACTCTCCTGTTTTAGTAAATCAACCCCCATGCATAAATGCATAAATGGTTTACATAATAAACTTGATGCAAAGTTGTTCAATTTAAAGTTATTGCAAATGGGAAAATGAAACTCTTTGCTTCTAGAGCAAATCTCCACACAGAGAGGCTTCAGTCTTTTTTTCTACCTACCTAACTATATATGTATGTATGTTTATATTTATTTTATCCATGCATTTGAATGCCCTACATGTATATGCAAAATCTTTTTGGACCTACTGATAATTTAAAGAAGAAAGATTTGATTTTTACGGTTTACAAAACTAATGGTTCTAGAAAAAGGGGGTAACAATGTTTGGAGCCAATAAGTTTGGTTCCAAAAATACAAATATTAATAGATGGGTCATTGAACTGTGATTCATATTGTTAGAGATTGTTAGAGATTCTTGTTAAAGATTCAGAACGTAACCGCTTCCTACCCAGCCACTAAGAATATAACTGGGTTAGCGGTAGCTTTGGCAATCCAGGAGGACTCACTGGTATATCCTCATGTTCTCGCCGCTATAGCATGGCCCTAAAGCCATGCAGTAGCATGATCTGTGATCGCTGTATCCCTGGGACACAGCGGACCACATATCAGGATAGAGGACCAGTGTTATTGGCCCTGTACCATGTGAACTCTGTGTCCAATCACAGTGATCACAGTTGACGTAGTAAACAAAGGCTTTAATTCATCCAGCCTTTGTTTACTATGTGATTGCTGTGATTAGTCAGAGAAATCACATGGTACAGGCCCTGTACTATGTGATCGCTCTCACCAATTACAGTTATCACAGTAGTAAACAAAGGCTGCATAAATGCAGCTGAATGTGTTAGGAAACTGATTGCTTACAACTCTAGAGCAGTACAGTTTCACTAAGGTGACACTGCATGGCCCTGGTGACAGTATGTAAAAAAAATTGTACATTTTTTTACATACTGTCACCAGAAGTGCCTGGTTAACATAGATACTATACTTCAGTGGTGGGGTGACCAGATTTTTTTTGTGGCTGGCTGCTCTAAAATCAGTGTATGTCAGTGCCACAAGTATGACCAATGCTGCCAGAAATGGTGTTCCTAATCACTGCCGCACCAGTCACAGTGTCCCTAATCTCTGCGACACTAGTCACAATGTCCCTGATCATTGGCACACCAGGTGCAGTGTTTCTAATCATTGCTCCCGGGGTGGGCTGTAGGCGAAGAGCACTGCGCCCTGAGCCCACCTAGTTGTGTGACAATAGCCAATTTGCTAATGTCTTCCTGCTTCTCCTCCCGGCCGATCAGGAAGCAGGTCTTAAGACCCAATTGGCCGAGAGGGGAAGCGACTGTATTGGCTGGAACGGGGGTGGATGTACAGGGGTACATCAGAGCAATCTCTCTGCTCTGCTTCACCACCAACACAAAAGCAAGAGTCTGACCGTGTGAGTACCACGGACCGAGGGGGGGGGTTGGGTGGTTTGTTTGCCTCACCCCCTGCTTTACCCCTTGGAAGCCCACCCAAGCACCCCCATTTACTTGAATGGGTTGTGATTGGCTTACATACAGAGGATATAATTCTTGCCACAGCTGTAAAACAAAGCATCGCAGCCGTGACATGTGTACACATCCAGCCGATGCATCTGCAGCTAAAGGGGGTAGTCTTTGAAAGCAGTAAAAACGCATCTCAGCTGCAATGTTTTATTGCTCCCTAACCTTATGTGTGAATGAGTACTAATAGTGCAGCCAGTCACAGTGTCTCTGATCACCCCTACACCAGTCACAGTGTTTCCAGACCACTGTAGCTAGAATCAGTGTTCCTGATTGCCACCACACCAGACCAGAGCAGCCAGCAACAGTTTTCCTGATTCCCACCACACCAGTCCCAGTGTCACCAGACCAGTGTAAGCAACAGTGTTCCTGATTGCTGCTACACAAGTCCCAGTGTCACCAGACCAGGCCAGCCAGTAACAATCTTCCTGATCACCACCACACCAGTGCAGTATTGCCTCTGCCACCTGTACTGACCCTGGCCCGTTTATTGACTATGTTTCTGCCAGCTGCCTGGACCGATCCTTTGCCCGTTTGCTGACAATGTCTCTGCCTGTTACCTGAACTAATCTATCTGCATGTTTGACTGACCTGCAGGTGGACACATGCTCTTCTGGAACCACATGAACTCTTTTGTTCTTCCTTTCTTAAGCATCCTGTACTTCCTGGCCATTCATATGGCATTCCTGGGGGCATCCATGTACCAGCTGGCTAGGTTTGCTTGGCTTATAGGAAGGGGGATTGCTATAGGTGATGCTAAACTAAGCTATGTTCCCTGACCACTGGTATAGAGGTGACCACTACAGTACACTGGTTTTGATACAATTGGCTGATTTGTGTGGTACACAGGATACAATGTCTCATACATAATCAGTCCAATCATTGAAAAAGTCTCACACATGTGGTATCGCCATACTCAGGAGGAGTAGCAGAATGTGTTTTGGGTTGTAATTTCTAGAATGGCCATGTTATGTGTAAAAAATAGTTTATTATATCAACAACTGTGTGCAAAATAGTTTAAATTTCATTTTCTTAATGCATTTCTAAAAACTTGCAGAAAAACAAATTAAGTATTTAAAATAATCAACATGCCTCTTAAAAAACACCTTAGGGTGTTTACTCTTCAAATTGTGATAATTTTGATAGTGTTTCTGCTGTCCTGGTGCTCCAGGACCTCCAAAACTTTGATAGGCAATCCTTTATGTCTCTAAAGGAGCCAGATAAGCTGTGAAAAAGTCTCACACATGTGGTATTGCCACACTTGGAAGGAGTAGCAGCATGTGATTTAGAGTGTAAATCTAAGTTTGCTTAAACTGTGTGTTAGAAATAACATAATAATTGACAACTTTCAATAAGAAAATACATTTTCATTTTCTTTTCCATTTTTTAAAAACTTGTAGCAATTTTTTTTCAAAAGACTCACTATGTCTTTCAGAAAATACCTTTTTGTGGGTGTTTCTCCTGTTTTGGCACTTACAGGTCAATATGATAGGTAGGAAATATGATAGGTATGATAGGTAGGAAATGAGATGCATACGTTTTGCTCCTTGAATTCCCAAAGGTGCTCATTAAATTTTGGGCCCCTCTATGCATCTAGGCTGTGAAAAAGTCACACACATGTGGTATCCCCATACTCAGGAGGCATAACAGAATGTGTTTTGGGGTGTAATTGTAATTTCTATGCTGTGAGACATAACTTGTTAAAAGGACAACTTTGTGGAAAAAACATTAATTCAATATCTTCATTTTCTGCAGAATTGTGACAATACAAAATTACAACTTAAAAAACTCACCGTGCATCTTATGAAATACCTTGAACTGTCTACTTTCCAAAAACGGGGTTATGTGGGATTTTTACTCTCCTGGCATTTTAGGGCCTCAAGAAATGAGACAGTTGCAGGCCTGCAGCAGGAGAAGGAAGTTCTGCTGCACTGAGGACAGAGTGTTGATATAAACACTTTGGCTATAGTGTGACTCTGCACATGGTTCTTGTCCTAAGACCATCCATCTGTTTCCAAAAGGTACATGAATCTGTCACCTGCACCAACTTTTGTCATTTGGAGGCATAACGGAGTTCTAAAGAGTGGCGGTTATGAATTGCCTTTATTATATGTTATATTCTCAATTAAGAACACAGAATGAACAGATTGTAACATTACAATTTCATCAAGGAATGATGCTGTTTTTATTTTTTTTTACCCTCATGTAATACTGTCACACTCAATTTTCTTGCATACAAACACACAACTTTAACTAATTCAAAATTCTCAATTTTTTATGAAGGACAGAAGCTAAGATCTAACTTTAGAATTTCCCCTTTTATTATAGATAAACTAAATGAAGGAAGAAAATCTCTATATCCAAACTTGTGGGTTCATCTGATTCCCTTTCACTATACGCTGTTCTAAATTAGGTGTTCTTTTGGCAGGATATCTTACCATTTTCTGACCAAGTCTTTGTTGATTTGGTGCATCTTATCCCCTAAAAAAAAAAGTTCTGGTGTTTGAAATACTTTAGGGATGGCGCCTGTTACCATCATGTGTGTTGGAGGATCTTTTTGGAAACCTGTACCTAATACCTCATTGTGCTAATGCAGGAATCTCCAAACTACGGCCCTCCAGCAGAACTACACATACCTTGAGACATTCGAGAAACTCTGGCATTCACAGACATGGCTAGACATGATGGGAATTGTAGTTCCTGAACAACTGGAGGGCCATAGTTTAGAGACCAGGGATGAGCCCCCTGTTCGGTTCGCACCAGAACATGCGAACAGGCATAAAATTTGTTCCAACACGCGAACACTGTTAAAGTCTATGGGACTCGAACATGAATAATCAAAAGTGCTAATTTTAAAGGCTTATATGCAAATAATTGTCATAAAAAGTGTTTGGGGACCTGGGTCCTGCCCCAGGGGACATGGATCAATGCAAAAAAAAGTTTTAAAAACGGCCTTTTTTGGGAGCAGTGATTTTAATAATGCTTAAAGTGAAACAATAAAAGTGTAATATTCCTTTAAATTTCATACCTGCGGGGTGTCTATAGTATGCCTGTAAAAGGGCGCATGTTTCCCGTGTTTAGAACAGTCTGACAGCAAAATTACATTTCAAAGGAAAAAAAGTCATTTAAAAGTACTCGCGGCTATATGAATTGTCGGTCCGACAGTACACATATAAGTTCATTGATAAAAACGGCATAGGATTTCCCCACAGGGGAACCCAGAACCAAAATTAAACAAAAAAAATGGCATGGGGTCCCCCCAAAAATCCATACCAGACTCTTATTCAAGCATGCAACCTGGCAGGCCACAGGAAAAGAGGGGGGACAAGAGAGCGCCCCCCTCCTGAACTGTACCAGGCCACATGCCCTCAACATTGGGAGGGTGCTTTGGGGTCCCCCAAAGCACCTTGTCCCCATGTTATTGAGGACAAGGGCCTCATCCCCACAACCCTTGCCCGGTGGTTGTGGGGGTCTGCGGGCTGGGTGCTTATCTATTAATTTAACAAGGGGACCCCCAGATCCCGCCCTCCTGTGTGAAATGGTAAGGGGGTACAAAAGTACCCCTACCATTTTACAAAAAAGTGTCAAAAATGTTAAAAATGACAAGAGACAGTTTTTGACAATTCCTTTATTTAAATGCTTCTTCTTTCCATCTTCTTTCTTCTATCTTCCTTCGGTTTCTTCCTTCATCGTCTTCTTCTTCTGGTTCTTCCTCCGGTGTTCTCGTCCGGCATCTTCCTCCGCGGCGTCTTCTTCCCTTTTTCGTTCTCGGGCCGCTCCCCACAACCACCGGGCAAGGGTTGTGGGGATGAGGCCCTTGTCCTCATCAACATGGGGACAAGCTGCTTTGTGGGGACCCAAAAGCACACTCCCAATGTTGAGGGCATGTGGCCTGGTATGGTTCGGGGGGGCGCTCTCTCATCCCCCCTCTCTTCTTGCGGCCTGCCAGGTTGCATGCTCAGATAAGGGTCTGGTATGGATTTTTGGGGGACCCCACAACATTTTTTTTTTTTAATTTTGTCGCGGGGTTCCCCTTAAAATCCATACCAGATCTGAAGGGTCTGGTATGGATTTTGAGGGGGACCCCCACGCCTTTTTTTTTTATTTTGGCACGGGGTTCCCCTTAATACCCATACCAGACCTGAAGGGCCTGGTATGGAATTTAGGGGGACCCCATGCCATTTTTTTTTAAAATTTTGCTTCTGGGTTCCCCTGTGGGGAAATCCCATGCCGTTTTTATCAATGAACTTATATGTGTATTGTCGTACTGTGAGTACTTTTAAATGACTTTTTTTCCTTTGAAATGTCATTTTGCTGTCAGACTGTTCTAAACACGGGAAACATGCGCCCCTTTACAGGCATACTATAGACACCCCCCAGGTACAAAATTTAGAGGAATATTATACTTTTATTGTTTCACTTTAAGCGTTATTAAAATCACTGCTCCCGAAAAAACATACTTTTTAAAAAGTTTTTTTTTTGCATTGATCCATGTCCCCTGGGGCAGGACTCAGGTCCCCAAACACTTTTTATGACAATACCATGCATATAAGCCTTTAAAATGATACTTTTATTGTTTTACTTTAAGCATTATTAAAATCACTGCTCCCGAAAAAACGTAAGTTTTTAAAACTTTTTTTTAGCATTGATCCATGTCCCCTGGGGCAGGACCCAGGTCCCCAAACACTTTTCATGACAATACCATGCATATAAGCCTTTAAAATTAGCACTTTTGATTTCTCCTATAGACTTTTAAAGGGTGTTCCGCAGTTTTCGAATTTGCAGCGAACACCCCAAATTGTTAGCTGTTTGGCGAACTTGCGAACGGCCGATGTTCGAGTCGAACATGAGTTCACCTTGAACTCGAAGCTCATCCCTATTAGAGACCCCTGCACGAATGCATAACTTCAATGAGCACAATAGTTGTATTATAGTCATCAGTGTTAAAAGTTGTGCTCTTACATGCCTTCACCACCACCATACCCATAAACACAATTAGTAGTCTGTTGGGGAAATTGCATATTTCCCTATTATTGTTGGTTCATATTGTGGCTCACTAATGAATTCTAGGCCTCCAAATCCTCGTCAAGGAGCCATATAAGGACATAAACATATGTCCTTATACCGTATACCAAAGGAATGTTATTGTTACCTGATCAAGTCCTTGAGGGGTCAGCTGGGGGTGGGCTTTCAAGTTCTATATTACCAGTCAAATCCTATATGGGTTTAGTCTCACCCAGAATAGCCATGAGGCAAGTGTCTGGTCCCGATTACCTGTGCCATGTATATGGGACTCCATGGAGGGAAAAGGCACCTTTAGTTAAGTATTCTTGATATTTTATCTTTATCTGTCATGACTTTTAATAAATGTTATACTTTTAAGTATTTGTGTCATCTCTCTTTGCACATAATGAATAAAAACCCTAAAATAACTTAAAATATAACGTGACCGTGATAAAACATAATCTTATCACCAAGTGGTTTTCTGAAATGAAATAAAGAAAAGGTGTTAGATGGCAAAGAAGATACATCAGATTGATTACCAACTTGGGTTTGTATTTATTTTATATAATCTTATTGGATGAAAGCTTCGTTCTCTTGGGTTCTCTCTTTGGTGGTTATTGTTCTCTGCTCAATAAAAGTAAATATTTTTATATTAATCTCAATTTGTTATGTGTCAACATGTATCATTATACAGTCATAAATGTCAGAATTTAAAGTGCTATTAAACACAAAAGCAAACATTTATTATTGCAGCGTACCAACTCTTAGATGTGATGGCTGCATTTGTTTTCTTCTATAGGCTTTCTCTCCTTTATTTCACCATGTGATCTGCTTAGTAAGTCTGTTATTTTCCTACAGAACTAGCTCTCCATCAAATGTAGCAGTTTAGAGTGTTGAGACAAACCATTTACCACTGACAGGGATGCATACAATGATCAGCTTTTATTTATTCATTACATCAGGGGTCTCAAACTGGCGGCCCTCCAGCTGTTGTGAAACTACAAGTCCCATGAGGCATTGCAAGGCTGACAGTTACAAGCATGACTCCCACAGGCAGAGGCATAATGGGACTTGTAGTTTCGCAACAGCTGAAGGGCCGCCAGTTTGAGACCCCTGCATTACATTATACAAACTTAAAGAAAACCAGTAATAACTGGATTTATGCAAGATTTACATAACAAACTCCTGCAGTAAGTTTTAAGAACTACAGAACACTACGTTTGATGCTGTTATGGTTACTTAGGAGCTAGAAGAATGCAAGTTGTTAGTTCAGTCAACTAACAGGGCAGCAACTGTCAGTTCTCAGGTGGGCTCTAAGCGCTTACTCTTGACCCCAATAGTCAACCTAACGAACAGCAAGTGAAATAAAGCTATGTAAGAATATAAATATAAATCTTTCACAGATAACCCTGCAAAATTATAAGTAAGTAGGATCTAGACTTCTAGGATACTCGTATAGCCACAACTTTGATATACTAGTATATCATTAAAGTGCCACGGGTGGCTGCTATATGATAATCTAACCAAGTACCAAATCCAGTTACTATGTGATGCACAGGCCAGATAGAGTAAAGCTAAAACTTAAAGTGTTTGTGAACTCAACAGTATAAAGTTGTGCAAGCCCCTCTATTATAGGCAGGCATAGCACACTGTATAAGTCTTTTTTTAAAAAATAAGGTGGGTAAATACCAATTTTGGGCGATATTCAGGCCGGTCACATGACTTGCGGCCGCTGTACAGCTCCGATGAATGGCTTCTGCAGGAGGGGCCAAGATCTCCCTCTGATGTCAGCCGGGGAGATCACATGGCCACTCAGCCCCTCCTGCAGTAGCCTGGGAACTGGCTGAGAGTCACGTGACTGGCCTGAAGATCACACTAAATCTGCATTTACAAGCCTCATTTTTATAAAAGATTTATACAGTGTGGTATGCCAGGCTATATAGAGGGACTGGCAGTGACCATAAATAATTGTTTATTTCTACTTATAGTGGCAGGGATGGGGGGGCGCAGACAGAGACACAGACATGGAAGAAAAAGGAAGTATCCCCTATGTGGGATTTTGACAACATTATTAGGAAAAAAATGTGGGACATCATACGTACCAGCCACTCCAGGATTCCGACCTTTTATAGTTTACCCAAGGTCCACAAAGATCTGAAAAACCAACCCGGGAGACCAACAGTCTCCGGTAGGAGGAGCATAACTGAAAATCTGAGCAGGTTTGTCGATAAACAACTACGACCTCTGGTAATGAATCTCCCTTCATATGTTAGGAATACATCACACCTACTACAGACCTTGAAAGGCCTCTCCATTCCATCAGATGCCTTGCTGGTCATGGTTGATGTTGAGGCACTCTAAAGTTTTATTCCACATGCAAAAGGAATCAGTGTCATCAAACATTTTATATCTCAGTCCCACAGGGATGACAAAGATCTACATATGTTTATAATATCATCTCTTGAATTTATCTTGACACATAATGTTTTCTCATTTGACGGCTCTCACTTACTCCAGGTACAAGGCATAACGATGGGGACATGCTGTGCCCCATGCTACACTAATCTGTATCTGGGGGGGTGAGAAAGGTCCTTTCTGGCTGGTGAACATCTGAATGCCCTTACAATTACCATAATGATCTGATACAGATTAATTTTGGCGATGTATTTTTGATTTGGAATGCATTGATTGAGTCTTTGAATCAATCTGTCATGGCAATGAACAAAAACAACTTTAATCTTAAGTTCACAATGGTATGTGACCCCACAAACTAACTTTCTTGGATGTAACCATCATAAAAGAATTGGATGGCCATTTGTCTAGTACGTTATATCGCAAAGAGATGGCCGGCAACACAGTTTTACATGCTGCCAGCTCTCACCCAAAATCTCTGATATGATCAATACCCTATAGCCAATATCTTTGCATCCGTCGGAGGCGGCAAATCTGAGGACACGACTCTTGCAAAGAGGCTACTCAGCAACTTGCTTTAAGAAAGCGTATAAAAGACCGAGGGGCCAGACCAGACAGGAATTACTGTTTGAAAGGATAAAAAAGAGCAACAGCCAATCCAATGTGGGGACTAATCAATTTAGGATTATTACAACATATACCAAACAACAAGATGAGATCAGGAAGATTATAGCCAAACATTTGCATATTCTACATATGGATCCTTCCCTAAACCAGTTGTCCTAGAGAACCCTGTAATCACCTACCAACAAACTAAATCACTGAGGGACCTATTGATCCACAGTGAGTATACAGGTGAATTTAGAAAAGACCCATGTAAAAGAAACCTTTAGATGCAGGGGTGTGCACACTGTCAGTACATGAATGTAGGCTCTAACCAAAAACTGCCTAATGGACAAGGATACAAGCCTTTACACTTTCCCAACTGTCAAACAGCCGGGGTAGTTTACTTGTTAACCTGTCTCTGTGGCTGTTTCTACATAGGAAAAACCAAATTGGAATTCCACAAGAGAGCCTACAGACGTACTAAGTATGAAACCTGTAACCCAGATCTCCCCTTGGGTAGGCACATGTGAGATGTTCATCAGGGCAGATTTCCTAATATAAAGTTCTTCATACTCAATCAAGTCTATCCCAGTGCAAGAGGGGGGGATTGGGATAAGATTCTTCTGCAAAGAGAGACCAGGTGGATAGTATCCCTTAGGGCCACCTCTCCCCCTGGGCTTAATGACTCGGTGAGTTATCGTCTATTTTTGGAGGGATTCACCCCAGGGGGCTGGGAAGGACTAGTATGACTGATCATCCATCTCTATTCACACTTTTTCCTACATTTCTTTCTCCATATCCTCAATCTATGTGGAGTAGTACCTCTCGGGGGCCTTTTTTGCATATTTTCTGCATGATATTGAATTTGGGGAACAATCAATACAGCACATGGAAAAATATCTAGTTTAGACAGTCTGTGTAGCCTCAATGATCCTCCTCGTCCTTCCTCTCTTATTATATGTTTTTCCTTCTTCTTTGTTTGCTATGCCCATTTGATCATGTTGACTGCATTTGTTATGACTGAAGTCTGTGTTTATTTCTTTATTTGATACCATTCTGGAAACCTGTGTACTTTCCTGCATATTCAATATGGTGCTATGCTTATATCAACCACAAGATGGTGTCAGACACTATGGAGGCTGCTGCCACTGTTCCCTGACCAATCAAGTTCCACCTGATACAATGGGAGTTCCCACCCAGTAGTGTGGGATTAGGGCCTGTCCATTGGTGGTTATGCTCTCACTGCTCTTCTCCCTGAGAGGGAGTTGGCTGTGCATCTGGCCCATCCCATCGGCCTGTGTAGAGCATGTGGCGACACCCCACCAGCTGGAAGGGGCGGTACTATGCGCTCCAGACAACTGCTGACCCGATTGGCCACCTACCGCCCATGAGCGACCGGCGACCGTGCGGTGCGCATGCGCGGGCATTCAGCACCATATTTAGACCCCTGGATCAGTGCAATATGCCAGCACTGCTAGGGAGGATGGCGTTCTAACAGACAAGCATTACAAACGGGAGATCACAGGTACAGTGGCATTGCTAATGTGTCCATATGCAGGATATGGAGCCTTGTGTGATGAACTGGTGCCTTGTTTATCTTCTAGGAAGAGGGCTGTAGGTCATTTACTCCTGATGATCGCACATTCAAAGGACCAAGAAGGGCCGTAACAAGGCTCATATATGCAGTATCTCACAAAAGTGAGTACACCCATCACATTTTTGTAAATATTTTGTTATATCTTTTCATGTGACAACACTGAAGAAATTACACTTTGCTACAATGTAAAGTAGTGAGTGTACGGCTTGTATAACAGTGTAAATTGTCTGTCCCCCTCAAAATAACTCAACATGCAGCCATTAATATCTAAACGCTGGCAACAAAAATGAGTACATCCCTAAGTGAAAATATTTAAATTGGGCCCAATTAGCCATTTTCCATCCCCAGTGTCATGTGACTTGTTAGTGTTACAAGGTCTTAGGTGGGAATGAAGAGCAGGTGTGTTAAATTTGGTGTTATCGCTCTCACACTCTCATACTGGTCACTGGAAGTTCAACATGGCACCTTATGGCAAAGAACTCTCTGAGAATCTAAAAAAAAAGAATTATTGCTCTACAGAAAGATGGCCTAGGCTATAAGAAGATTGCCAAGACCCTGAAAATGAGCTGCAGCACGGCGGCCAAGACCATACAGCGGTTTAACAGGACAGGTTCCACTCAGAACAGGCCTCACCATGGTTGACCAAAGAAGTTGAATGCACATGCTCAGTGTCATATCCAGAGATTGTCTTTGGGAAATAGATGTATGAGTGCTGCAAGCATTGCTGCAGAGGTTGAAGGGGTGGCGGTCAGCCTGTCAGTGCTCAGACCATACGCCGCACACTGCATCAAATTGGTCTGTATGGCTGTCGTATCAGAAGGAAGCCTCTTCTAAAGATGATGCACAAGAACGCCCGCAAACAGTTTGCTGAAGACAGGCAGACTAAGGACATAGATTACTGGAACCATGTCCTGTGGTCTGATGAGACCAAGATAAACTTATTTGGTTTAGATGGTGTCAAGCGTGTGTGGCGGCAACCAGATGAGGAGTACAAAGACAAGTGTGTCTTGCCTATAGTGAAGCATGGTGGTGGGAGTGTCATGGTCTGGGACTGCATGAGTGCTGCCGGCACTGGGGAGCTACAGTTCATTGAGGGAACCATGAATGCCAACATGTTCTGTGACATACTGAAGCAGAGCACGATCCCCTCCCTTCGGAAACTGGGCCGCAGGGCAGTATTCCAACATGATAACAACCCCAAACACACCTCCAAGATGACCACTGCCTTGCTAAAGAAGCTGAGGGTAAAGGTGATGGACTGGCCAAGCATGTCTCCAGACCTAAATCCTATTGAGCATCTGTGGGGCATCCTCAAACAGAAGGCGGAGGAGTGCAAGATCTCTAACATCTACCAGCTCCATGATGTCATTATGGAGGAGTGGAAGAGGACTCCAGTGGCAATCTGCGAAGCTCTGGTGCCCAAGGGGGTTAAGGTAGTGCTGGATAATAATGGTGGCCACACAAAATATTGACACTTTGGGCCCAATTTGGACATTTTCACTTAGGTGTGTACTCACTTTTGTTGCCAGCAGTTTAGACATTAATGGCTGTGTGTTGAGTTATTTTGAGGGGACAGCAAATTTACACTGTTATACAAGCTGTACACTCACGCCTTTACATTGTAGCAAAGTGTCATTTCTTCAGTGTTGTCACATGAAAAGATATAATAAAATATTTACAAAAATGTGAGGGGTGTACTCACTTTTGTGAGATACTATATTTTTTGACACTCATCATAACTACTATATGGTAAACATTTTGATTCTTATTTTTATTTTTTTATTTCTACAGCTGTTTATCAATGATTGATGCATTATGCGGCTTGCCAAACTTAATGTGTGGACAGCTACACGTGTATGATGTGTCATCATACTGATCTAGCTGGAAACGACTTTACCAATCTTTTCTTTTCATCTTTTTTTATATGCAGTTCATGTGCTCATCCCGCTGTATCCCGTATATCACTTTGACTTGTGATCAACTAATGTGTGGGGGGGCCCCATAAGATACCCTGTCTCTTGGCCTCTGGGGGCAGTGTCAGGAGGATTTCCAATGACGCCATCTTCCGCAGTGATCCTTGTGATTCCTTTTTGCCTAGTTCAGGGAACATTGCACCATTTTTCTATTTACTTTTTGGTAGGTCTCCCATGATCATGTCTTATGTCCATACCTGATATATTAAATATTTGATTATATATTCTCCTATCCAATACCCCTGGTGAAGGGCTTGAACCTGAAATGCGTTGGGTGCCGAAGATTTTTTTTGGAATTTAGAGAGTAGCATTTATACATTTGTATGCTTGCAATGAATTCACTTTTTGTTCTTATTGTCTTTTGTCTTGGTTTTAACTGATCATCACATGTGTGATTGATCTCATTTTATATGTATTAATAAACATGTTTTTTACCCTTTATCAGTGGTATTGTTGCCTTCAAAATCTCACATAGGGGGTACTTCCTTTTTCTTCCATAAAATAGGGATGTGGCAACTACTTACCACTTTCTGACATGGTGAAAACATCTTTATAGAGGAGGGACGTACACTGACCATAGTGGTCATGGCTCAGCAGTCCTGATTTCTGTTGTCAGTGCAGAGAGGGGGATACAAGAAGTGGCAAGATCAGCCAGGTTTTTTTTACAGTTTGGAGAGGGGCAGATTACACAGCACAAGCACTGTGCTGTTTAATGTGCCTTAAGGGACCAGGATCTGTATTTTTTGGGGGGGTTAACAAACACTTACATTACCTGACTTAACCAAATACTCCTCTATTTGTATCTCAAAAGCTCCTCTTCCAAACACTGCAGCTCCGAGTAGAATTGTTTCAGTAACAGAGGCAGTGCTGACAATACAGAAAGCAGTGGGCAGGACTAGATGAGAACAGGTGCTAATTGACAGGCTACAGGCTTATGAAGTACTGGTGACAATGTTGGTAACTTCCCCCAATAAAACCTTTTTATTTTCACTGTTGTGTAAGCAGGTCCAGCCTATGTGTAAGTGGCATCATTGCCCCAACATCACAAGAAGTTGTTAAGTTTATAAACACACACACACAAAATACAATTACATAGAACACTTAGTGAAATAACCACTGTAAATACACTCAAGAAAAGAACCTATGTTCACCAAAAAAAAGTAAATCTTTTTTTCTCTCTCTAAGCAGCTCAATGAGAAAAACAAATGCCGCATACACGCGGTCGGAATTTCCGACAGAAAAAGTCTGATGGGAGCTTTTGGTCGGATAATCCGACCGTGTATATGCCCCACTAGACTTTTTTTGTCGGCATTTCTGACCGATTTAGATAGAGAACATGCTCTAAATTTTTCCGTTGGAAATACCGACGGAGCTTGTCCCAAGCAAGTCTGACCGTGTGTACGCGGCATGAGAGTTTCAACTTTGGCAACATTTTTCTGATGGAAAAATCATCAATTTAATGATGAAATCAATTTTACCAATTTTTTTTAGCTATCTCTTGTGGCATTCATGCAGATATTGAGTGTGCGGGGCAGCTAGCTGCACAAGATGAATTGCAGGCTGGAGATTGGAGCTATGCAGCAAGCAGGATTTTTTCTTTAGTCAGTTTAAATGCTATAAGGTCTTGACCATATTAATATTCAACACAGTCTTTAAAGCGCAACTTCAGTATTTTTTTCATCGTTACATATATTAAATCTTCTGCCCTTGTTGTTTTAAATTTGGATAGTAAAACATTTTTTTTCTGCCAGCAAATACCTTATACAGCCCACTTCCTGTTTCTTGTCTGGTTATTAGCCTAGGCTTATTACATCATGCACAGCTCTCTCTCTCAAGCCAATGAGAGTTTGCCAGGAAGGGAGGGGGGATGAGTCCTAAGAGGACCAATGAGAGCCGCAGAGCTGGAGGTGTGCCTCTATATGTCTGTGTAAATCCAGGAAGTGAACAGGCAGCAGCTTTAGCTGCCCACAGTTAAAATGGCTGCAGCCAGACTTAGTAGAGGGATATTTCTGCAGCATATTTGGCAAGTACAGAATCACAGTATATATAAAATAATATGCAAAGTGGTTGGAGGGAAGCTTCAGAATGGCAAAGATGTTTTTATTACAAATTATGTGAACAGACTGCAGTTCCTCTTTAAGTTGACTTTGGTAACAATTGAACATCTACATTGTCTTCTGAAATGCAATGATAATACAATAATTGTATAATTTGTATAATTTGATCGCACTTAATGATCAATCAAAGTACTGCTATAAATAATTTTGCAAACATGAGGACTATTACTTGATGTGAATTTGTGATAATTAATCTGATGCATTAAAGTCCACTGATTATCAAAACACTATTGTAGTTTTTTTCCCTAGGAGATACATATGCAGTATTTGCGGTTTTCTTAAAAATTATGAATGTTATTCAGTCTACTGGCAAAATGAATAGTTCCTTATACAAAATAACATATCTCCAGTTGAAATGTTACAGAAGTCACCTGCTGATCTCAGCAGGCTATGCTCAAACAATGCTTGATTTGACCTTTAGCATGAGTCTGTGATGCCGAATACATTTTAAATCTCTAACGCTCATAAAAACATGCAGAAAATGTCATTGTGTCATGGAGTGGTGTTCCTGGCCAAGGTCAGAATAAGCCTTATGTGCTGTGTCAGTTGCACAGTATGAAAATACAAGTATACAAGAAGCAACATCTTGATTTTTTCCATGCTGTTTAAAGCAGTCACTACATCCCAAGTAAATTTATTCTTAAGTGTACCTATTGCTTGCTCCCCAACTGCTTTGATTCATATCCAACCCACCCAAGATTCACATGTAATAAATGTTAAAGTATGTTGTGGTGTAAGAAGTGGATGGTAAGATTTAGGTTAGGGGTTTAAGTGGTTCTATAATCTATTTTTTTTTACCTTAATTCATTATCTGAATCAAAGGGGTTGTAAAGCCTCTTTTTTTTTTTTTTTTTTAATACTTACCCCCACTGTGCAGTTCGTTTTGCACAGAGTGGCCCCAGTCCTCCTCTTCTGAGGTTCCTCAGCGGCGCTGTTGGCTCCTCCATGCATCCATTGCCCACGTTGGAGAAGGCTCTCCTAAGGTGGACACCCTTAGGGGCATGCTCCCAAGTCCTGCATCTGTGTCCATTCACACAGAATGCAGGACTCGGCCCACCCCCCGGCACCGCGTCATTGTATTTGATTCACAGCAGCGGGAGCCAATGGCTGTGCTGCTATCAATCTATCCAATTAGGACATGAGACACCAGGTAGAGCTGTGTTTGTTCCCAGCCAGAGGATGACAGCGTTCAGGTAAGTAAAACGGGGGGGGGGGCTGGGGGGCTTTAGCACTACAGAAGGTTTTTCACTTTAATGCATAGAATGCATTAAGGTGAAAAGCCATGAGGGTTTACAACCCCTTTAAGTTAAAAAAAACCCCACTAACTATTTACATTCCCCCACCCCCTCCGAACACTTACCCGAGTCCTCTATCGATCCAGCACTGTGCCCATCTGCAGGTCTTCTCTCCCCTCTTCTCATGGGACACAGGGCAGCTGCTGTCAGTGGAATCCCATGTGGGGGAGGCATGGTTGAGCCGCACTTGTGTGTTTATGGATGCATACAGCCCGACTAAGGAGCACTCTTGAATGAGTGCCCCACAGGGTACTCACAGGGAGAAGGAACGGGAGAGTGCGGGCAGGGGACCACTAAAGAAGAGGTAAGAGGTAATATCATTGCCAGGAGAAGGTAAGTATAAACCTTTTTTTATATTAATAAAAAAAAAAAACTAAACAAAAACAAAAAAAAAACAAAAACAAACAAGCCTTTAGAACCACTTTAAAGTTTGGATTGGGAGTTTTAGGGACCGATGTTAGGTGTTAGGAGACATTTAGGGTCAGCTTAAGGCTTAACGTTAGAGTGAGTGATGGCACCCATGCAGAGCAGAATACAACAGGGATGCCTCTGCAGAGGACCCAGAATACTTGGAATTCTTTAAATGAAACCAAGTCATATGACATGGACCTCTACAGTCAGCTCAGTTAGAATATGGTATGGGACTGAATTTTCTTTGATTCAAATAATGTCAGCCTTACAAAAAGCAAAATTACTACTAAAAGCAGACCCTTTATTATTTCAAGATTCATCAAGGGGTCTCAGAGGTACATAAAACACAGATCTTCTTTGTCACCAATCTGATGTTCATCAAATTGTACTGTACTTATTGACCAAATCCTTTAATACACTGTGCTGGCACTCAGGATTTAGATTGCATGTTTAGAGGATTAACTGCACAGAAGGTTACATCGAGGAAATGTCTCAGTCACAAATAGAATGTGATTTTTTATGTAAGGCAGAGGAAGACAAGAGATTTAGACAGACAGATACGCTTATCTGTTAAGCAAAGAGAAGATGGATGGTATTCTCAATGCAAGGGATGAATGGCACCAGGCCTTATCAAACATCAAGGACAATGTTGACTGTCAGGAAATGGTAATTGCAAACCTTGGATATGCCAAACCAAAACTCATTGGCTTTCTGATAACATGGTGGTTAATATCCTTTGCATTCACACTTTAATGTCTTTATTCCTTTCCTATTACATCTTTACAAAAAAAGCAATCAAGTATGATGTTTGACCTCTAAGTGCAAATTTAAATTTTTAGGAAGCATACTTTTTTTTTCTATTAAGCCACGAGAAATGCAAAACTATATTAAGTGGCCATGCCATAATATTATATTTATTCATAATCTTGGAAACTCAGTAATAGGAATTTTCTTGCTCAATATTCTATGTTGAAAGATACTGTTTGCTATTGTTATTATTGTTTCTCCTTATTATGATATGCTAACATAGCAATGTTGAATGTGCATGTTTTGCATGCAGTGCAAAACAGGTGGACAGCTGTTTTAGTAACACACTGGTTTTCTGCATTTGGTGCCTGTCAGAACTTAGCTTTACATATTTCTTCTGCAGAATAGGTTTGGACCTGCTTGCAGCATCTAAGCATCAATGGTTATGGCTAGCTCCTGGGGAGGCAAGCCAGACATCCAATGGTGCAGCCTAATACTGGATACTGCTGGATAGTGATTGGCTAAAAAAATGATATATCATAAAATTAACAATTTTTAGCTAGTTACAGTTGGACAGCGCTGTTGAAAGGCTACTGTCTGGTCTGACAACAGGCGACAATGTCCACTCATATCTTATGATACCTTGCATACATCTTCTAGCAGTGCTACTGCATTTATCACTGTTAGACTGGGTCTCCACAAGCCATGGATGCCGAAAGAGAGGATTCTCTGCCACAGCCAATGTAACACTTCTACTTTGCTGATGGAAAATGTGTGTCAATAGGGTGACACAGCCAAATGTTTCCTGCAACTTTTGGACCAGAGTCCATTCAAAACTTACAGATACAGAATTCTGTTCTATGACATTAAGTTCAGTACACACAACAGATTGGGTGCTAGGGGGAACTTGGCATCAGCCTGAAACCCTTACCAATGGAAGCAAAGCCTTAAGTTTAGCTGAAAAGAGGAAATTAAATGTGAGGTTGTCATATGTACATGTTTGTGTCACTTATGCTGGTTATATGCATACATTCTTTTTTTTTTTTTTTTTTTTTAACCAGTGGGTTGAACAAAAAAAACACAGATTCCTGCATCAACACAAGCAATGTTGATGCAGGGAACTCTACTGCTGTTCTATTGTATTCTGACAGTACAACCCCCCACCCCCCCCACCTTTAGAATACACATAGTTACATAGTTACATAGTAGGTGAGGTTTAAAAAAAGACACAAGTCCATCAAGTCCAACCTATGTGTGTGATTATGTGTCAGTATTACATTACATATCCCTGTATATTGCGGTCATTCAGGTGATTATCTAATAGTTTCTTGAAGCTATCAATGCTCCCCGCTGAGACCACCGCCTGTGGAAGGGAATTCCACATCCTTGCCGCTCTTACAGTAAAGAACCCTCTACGTAGTTTAAGGTTAAACCTCTTTTCTTCTAATTGTAATGAGTGGCCACGAGTCTTATTAAACTCTCTTCTGCGAAAAAGTTTTATCCCTATTGTGGGGTCACCAGTACAGTATTTGTAAATTGAAATAATATCCCCTCTCAAGCGTCTCTTCTCCAGAGAGAATAAGTTCAGTGCTCGCAACCTTTCCTCATAACTAAGATCCTCCAGACCCTTTATTAGTTTTGTTGCCCTTCTTTGTACTCGCTCCATTTCCAGTACGTCCCTCCTGAGGACTGGTGCCCAGAACTGGACAGCATACTCCAGGTGCGGCCGGACCAGAGTCTTGTAGAGAGGGAGAATTATCGTTTTATCTCTGCAGTTGATCCCCCTTTTAATGCATGCCAATATTCTGTTTGTTTTATTAGCAGCAGCTTGGCATTGCATGCCATTGCTGAGCCTATCATCTACTAGGACCCCTAGGTCCTTTTCCATCCTAGATTCCCCCAGAGGTTCTCCCCCCAGTGTATAGATTGCATTCATATTTTTGCCACCCAAATGCATTATTTTACATTTTTCTACATTTAACCTCATTTGCCATGTAGTTGCCCACCCCATTAATTTGTTCAGGTCTTTTTGCAAGATTTCCACATCCTGCGGAGAAGTTATTGCCCTGCTTAGCTTAGTATCGTCTGCAAATACAGAGATTGAACTGTTTATCCCATCCTCCAGGTCGTTTATGAACAAATTAAATAGGATTGGTCCCAGCACAGAACCCTGGGGAACCCCACTACCCACCCCTGACCATTCTGAGTACTCCCCATTTATCACCACCCTCTGAACACGCCCTTGTAGCCAGTTTTCCTTGTCAAAAGAAGTTTATTGAGTATACAATGTTATAAAGATACATAAAGTAAGTTTACAAGGATCTATAAAGTAAGCTCATTGTTTTACAGTAGGGTTTATATAGGTAAATATCATGAAATTTCAAATATTAAACATTGAGTTCACGTAAACCTAAGTTAAAGATATATATAATTTCCTTAGTTACTTTTGTAGGTATTTAAATGATTTATACCTACTATACATATTGTTTACAAGTAGAGTGTATATAGGTCAAATAAATTCTGATAATGAGCTTTAATCGTAAGGTGGAGAAAAGGAAAGAGAAAGAAGAAAAAGGGTTGAAAGGTAGAGGTATGGTCCACAAGGTTGTCCCGCTCGTCAGTTTATTATTCTTTCTAGTTCTCTTTGAAGCCTTAGAATGGGTGTCTCTGTAAGTCATTTAATCTGTTACCATGGCAACAGGACAGAGTCATTGAAGTTTGACAGGAACTGTTGTTTTATCCAAGGATGCCAAAGTTTTTCAAATTTTGGAATTTGATTTTGATCGATGGCTACCATCTTAGCATGGGACATTGTATTATTCATTCTGTGAATTGTTTCTGCTAGTACCAATGTAGGAGATTTCCATGCCTTGGCCACTGTTTGTTTTGCAGCCGTTATTAGTTGGATCATAAGTTTGAATTGAGAGAGTGTTAACCATTCCGGTTTTATATTAAGTAAAGTTAAATATGGATCTGGTTGTATTATTTTTTTAAATATTTTAGATGCAATCACGAAGACTTCCTTCCAGAAGGTTTGGATTACTGGGCACGTCCACCATATGTGTAAATATGTGCCTATTTCTGGGCATCCTCGAAAACAAAGAGCTGAGGTATTAGGTGAATATTTTGCCACTCTAGCGGGTACAAGGTACCAGCGAGTTAGGACTTTATAATTTGTCTCCAGTGCTAAGATGTTGGGTGAAGATGACTTAGATGTGAGCCATATGTTAGACCAGTCCGTGTCTTCTAAAGTTCGTCCCAGGTCCTCCTCCCACCTCTGAACTTAAGAGGGTCTATTAAGATTTGCTACTCCATATAATTGATTATAAAGTGATGAAATTGTACCTTTAGCAAATGGATCTTTTGTACAGATTGATTCAAAAATGGATAATTGGGATAATGGTGTATCCCCCTTTAGGAATGGTGTATAGAAATGTTTGATTTGGAGATATCTAAATATCTCAGAGTTTGGTAGATCATATTTTTCTCTAAGCGATGGGAATGAAAGGAATGATTTAGATGCTATGAAGTCATTTAGTGTCTGAATGCCTGATGTTGTCCAAGCTTTAAAAGAATTTGGGTAGATCCATGCCGGATAAAAGGCCGGATTTCTGATAAAAGAAAGGAGAGGATTGTGTGGAGATTGTAACTGATATTTGGTTTTTAGTTTATCCCAGAGAGATAAGAAGTGTTTAGTTATGGGATTATGAATTTTAAAGCGGTCTTTAGGATCAAGCCATAATAAATTTGATATTAATAGAGGGTCATTTTCTGAAGCATCTATAAATACCCATAATGGGATTTCCTGTTTTGCATGGTATTTGGACAGACTGGCCAAATGTGCTGCTCTGTAGTAGTTAGTAAAATTAGGGTATCCCAGGCCTCCTTTATTTTTGGGAAGATGTAGTGTGTGTATAGGTATACGTGGTTTAGAAGAGCCCCATATAAATGAAGTTGCTCTTTTTTGTACTATTCTCAAAAAATAGGAAGGAATTGGAATAGGGAGGACTCTGAATAGATAAAGCAATTTGGGTAGAATAGTCATTTTGATTGCATTAATCTTCCCTATCCAGGATAAAGGAAGTTGCGACCATTGTTTTATTAGATTTGTGATCTGTCTTAATACAGGAGGATAATTGGTTGAGAATAAGTCAGAATGAGATGCTGTTAAATGAATTCCAAGATATGGGATTGATTTTTCTGCCCATGTGAATGGGAGTGCAGCCCTAGCCGGGATCAATTCCATGTTGGTGAGTGAAATATTAAGCACTAGGCATTTCTTAGGATTAATCATAAGGCCGGATAGGGCTGCAAATCCATCAAGAGCTGGTATTAAGTTAGGACCAGAGACCTGTGGTGATGATAGAAAAAGTAATATATCGTCTGCAAATATACATAATTTGTGTGTAATACCTCCTACTTCAATGCCAGTTATAGTTTGGTTTGTTCTGATGTATTGGGCCATGGGTTCGAGTATAAGGGCAAATAATAAGGGAGATAATGGGCAACCCTGTCGGGTACCTCTTTCGATATTAAAGGCTTCAGATTTGTATCCAGCATATTTTATATAGGCTTTGGGTTTATTATATAATGCTTTGATCCATGTTAAAAAGTGGGGTCCAAAACCCCATTTTTGTAATGAATATTGCATATATTGCCAGGATACTGTGTCAAATGCCCTCTTAATATCGAGAGATAGAAAACATAAAGGGATTTTCTGTTTTTTAGCAATATGTGCCAATAACACTGCCCTGCGTATATTATCGCCTGCCTGTCTATTTGGCATGAAGCCTACTTGATCTCTATGTATTAATTTTCCTATAATGCTATTGAGGCGTTTTGCTATTATTTTTGCTAATAATTTAATATCGAGGTTTAACAGAGAGATAGGCCGATAATTCACACAGGAAGTATCATCAGAAAGGGGTTTTGGGATCATACAAACAATTGCCATTAGTGTTTCTTGCCGAAAAGAATGTCCATCTAGAAGTTTGTTAAAAGTTTCAGTGAGAATGGGAGAGAGTATTTCTGAGAATGTTTTATAGTATAAAGCCGAGTAGCCGTCTGGGCCTGGTCTTTTGTTAAGTTTTAGGTCTTTTATGGCGTTAGCAACTTCATCTATAGTTATAGGCTCATCCAAACTGCTTTTTTGATTCTGAGATAACTCAGGTAAGGTTATTTTTGAGAAGAAGGATTCAGCTTCTGTAGGATTAAATTCATTGTTTGTCTTGTATAAAGTTGCGAGATGTGAGTGAAATTTATGGACTATTTTAACTGGATTACAAGTGTAAAAATTTTTTGATAATTTCAAACGTATTGGTTTGAAAGATTTGTTAGTTGAATTTAATGCCCGAGCCAAATATGTACCTGGTTTGTTTGTATTCATGTAGAAATTGTGTTTGGAGCGTTTGAGGGATTTATCAACTGACTCAGTGAGAAATAGATCGTATTCCAATCTAGATTTTTCCAGATGAGATTTTGTACTCTGAGATGGATTATCTTGAAATGATATGTAGGCTGCATTAAAACTGAGTTCTAGTTTTTTTGCTAGATTTTTGCGTTCCCGTTTAAATAGTGCCATTTGTCTTTGTATTATACCACGCAAGACAGGCTTATGAGCTTCCCACAGTGTTATTGGGGAGATGTCTGTTGTATTATTAATTGATATGTATTCCTTTAAAGCTTGTTCAATGGCCATCTGATGTAGTGGGTGTTTGAGCATTATGTCCGGTAAGTACCACGTTGGGTCATGCGCTTTTGGTATGGCTGAGGCTATAGTAGTGTATACTGCATTATGGTCAGACCACGGAATCGGAATTATATCTGATGCAATAATTTCTGGTATCATTCCTATTGTTAGAAAAATATGATCCATTCTGGTGAAAGTTTGATGAGGGTGCGAGAAATAAGTGAATTTCTTTTTCATTGGGTTACTTTCTCTCCACGAATCTACCAGATTGTATTTGGAAAGAAGTTGAGAAAAAGGTAATCTAGAGGTTATTTTGGATGGTGTAAAAGGTGATTTATCTAGAAATGGGAGGAGGACCTGGTTCGAATCCCCACACATTATCACTGTTCCTATTTTGTGTGTATTAATCACTTGTAATATATGTGAGAGGAATGGTGTAGGTTGTTTGTTAGGAGCGTAGTAGGAAATCACCGTGATTGCTGTATCCATTATATAACCCATGAGTATCAGGTATCTACCTTCTGGGTCTTTAATTTCTGATGATAAGGTGAATGGTGTGGATCAGTGAAATGCAATTAGAGTTCCCCTTTGCTTGGTACAGGCAGAAGCCGTGTAAATTTGTTGATAAAAAGGAGAAATATATTTTGGAGTAGAATCTTTGGTGAAGTGTGTTTCTTGGAGGCATACTATGTGAGCCTTCTTGTTATGGAAAGTACGGAAGGCTTTGGTCCTTTTTTGAGGGACATTTATTCCCTGAACATTCAGGGAAAGTATATTCAGTGGTGCCATGGCAATAGATCAAATAGTTTTGACTTACTTTTTGTTATGCAGAGCTGACTGCGCAGATCAACCTGTGTGGACTGAAGAGATGAATAGATAGAAAATAAACCAGTGAATTCTGGAGTAAAGAGTAAACAAAAAACATATGAGATTAGATGATACATTGTATAAATTATTTTTTGCAAGTAATCACAATTTACCCGTGAAAGAGAATAAATATCTCTCTCAGGGGAATAAGTGCCTTCGTCACACTCCCACTAATATGGTTGGGAGAATGAGGAGGGCTAATGGGGGTACACGGATCTTCCGCTTACAGGAGAGAAGTGCTATGTCAAAAGACATCAAAATGATGTTTCATTAATTGGAGTGCAGAATATAGTTTCTGTTGAAATTATTTATTCCAGGGTGGTTGTATATGGTTAGTCTTGCCCTAGGCTAAATAATTCAGTTAGAAAGGTACTGTTAATAACTTTGGTATTGATGAAGATAGTTTGAATTATTTTGGGATTTTAACCCTTTTAGAGTAAACAATTACATATTTTATTCATATGTAACTGTTTAGATATGTTAACTCATAAAATTGAGGTTGTATTGCTTCAGATTAGAATAAACAAAAACATAGTTCTAGGAACTAGTTAGGTAATAATATATTTGTTTTAAGAAAAAAAAGAAAAAGCTTGTATTACTTCTGGATTATTGAACATATTTGTCCTAAAAAGTAATAAATCTATTGTTATTACCTGATAATATATAACTGAACAAGAATTTCCTTATTTCACTTATATATTCTAAGGCTATCTGAATCAGAAGTAATAAGAAATATAACTGGAATGTAACATGATCCCACACAGTGTGTGACTATCAGAATGCAGTTACATTCAGTTATAAATATAGGTTTTTTATAGAGAACCATCTCTTAGTATAATAAATGAAGAGATATCAGGAATTAGGATGTCAGTCCATTGAATCTTCTTGGTCCATGGATGATGTGGCATAACGGCCTCTTTTGTGAGAATGATGATTCCCATTTTGTTCTGAAGTTTTCTGGGTGCTGCCTGAAGGTGAAGATGATGCCATTCTTCTGCATGTGGGAGTGTTGCTGCTTGTGGGTTCTGTCAGATTTAATTTTAAAAGGGTTTGTTGTAGTTCATCTGCTGATCTGCTTCTGTAAATTGTACCTTGGTAGTTAAATCTGACTGAAAAGGGGAAGCCCCATTGATACATAATGTTGTGGCGTTGCAGTTCCATTAGCTGGGGTTTCATGGATCGTCTTTTAGTAATAGTAAGTTGGGATAGGTCAGCAAAAATTTGATAATTGTGTCCTTGAAAATTAAGTTCCTTTTTTTCTCTTGCAGCAATTAGTATTTGTTCTTTCGTTCTGTAATAATGAAATTTTGTGATTATATCACGTGGGGGTCCATCTTTCTTTTTGGCTGTGAGGGCTCTGTGTACTCTATCCAGTTCTAAACGTTCAATAGGGATATCTGGCTTTAGTTCTTGTAATAGAGCAGTAATAGTAGATTGCAGGTCTGTCACAGTTTCAGGTATTCCCCTTATGCGCAAGTTTGAACGTCTGGCTCTATTTTCGTAATCTTCGAGCTTAGTTTGAAGTATTAAATTCTCTTTTTTTAATTGTTCCAATTCTGTTATATTTTCTTGGGTTGTAATTTCAATTTCATCCATTTTTATTTCTAAGGCTGCGGTGCGGTTTCCCAGCTCTCTTATTTCTTTGGTTAGGCTTTTTGTTATTTGGTCTGAGGTTTGTTTTAAAGCCTTATGAAGCATCTTTTCAAATTGTAATAGTATTACTGGGGATACTGAGGAGGCTTGTGGAGAAGTTTGTGAGAGGATTTGTTCTGTATCTGACTCAAATGGAGAGTCTTGCTGTGACATTTTCTGTCTGTGAGAGCGCCCTGATGCTGTATCTTGTGAGGTGACTGGAGCTGCTTCAGCTGCAGTGAGTGCCTGTGAGCTCTTTGTGAGGTGATTTTTATTTCTGCCACGGTTTCCTCCCAGTACCATATTTCCTGCCCAAACTTTCACAGTTTGTTCCCTGGGGCAAAAAGGTTCAAATGGATACCTTTTGAGCCTGCAGGCTCCGCTTTGTCCTTCTCTTCTCTCCTCAGCGGTGTGGAGCTCTAACAATGCATGTCTGCTCTGCTAGGCTCCGCCTCCTGCCCCTCGTAGCCAGTTTTCAATCCATGTACTCACCCTATGGTCCATGCCAACGCACCTTATTTTGTACAGTAAACGTTTATGGGGAACTGTGTCAAATGCTTTTGCAAAATCCAGATACACCACGTCTACGGGCCTTCCTTTATCTAGATGGCAACTCACCTCCTCATAGAAGGTTAATAGATTGGTTTGGCAAGAACGATTCTTCATGAATCCATGCTGATTACTGCTAATGATATCATTCTTATTACTAAAATCTTGTATATAGTCCCTTATCATCCCCTCCAAGAGTTTACATACTATTGATGTTAGGCTAACTGGTCTGTAATTCCCAGGGATGTTTTTTGAGCCCTTTTTAAATATTGGTGCTACATTGGCTTTTCTCCAATCAGCTGGTACCATTCCAGTCAATAGACTGTCTGTAAAAATTAGGAACAACGGTCTGGCAATCACCTGACTGAGTTCCCTAAGTACCCTCGGATGCAAGCCATCTGGTCCCGGTGATTTATTAATGTTAAGTTTCTTAAGTCTAATTTTAATTCCGTCCTCTGTTAACCATGTAGGTGCTTCCTGTGTTGTGTCATGAGGATAAACACTGCAGTTTTGGTTACTGAAGCCCTCCGATTCACTCGTGAAGACTGAGGAGAAGAATAAATTCCATACCTTTGCCATCTCCCCATCCTTTGTAACCAGATGTCCTTCCTCATTCTTTATGGGGCCAATATGGTCTGTCCTCCCTTTTTTACTGTTTACATACTTAAAGAATTTCTTTGGATTTTTTTTGCTCTCCTCCGCTATGTGTCTTTCATGTTCTATCTTAGCCATGCTAATTGCACCCTTACATTTCTAATTGCGTTCTTTATAAATTCTGAATGCTGAGGATGATCCCTCATCCTTGTATTTTTTGAAGGCCTTCTCCTTTGCTTTTATATGCATTTTTACATTGGAGTTAAGCCATCCAGGATGTTTGTTCGCTCTTTTAAATTTATTACCCAATGGGATACATTGGCTAATGCCCTTATTTAATATGCTCTTAAAGCAAACCCATCTCTCCTCCGTATTCTTTGTTCCTAATATTTTATCCCAATTTATGCCTTTTAGCAAGGTTTGTAGTTTAGGGAAGTTGGCTCTTTTGAAATTCAGTGTCTTTGTGTTCCCTTCATGTTTCCTATTTGTGTGATTTATACTGAAACTAATTGACCTGTGATCGCTGTTACCTAAATTGCCCCGTATTTCCACATCTGTTATCAGGTCTGTATTGTTGGTAATCAGTAGATCTAGTAATGTTTTATTTCTAGTTGGTGCGTCTACCATCTGACCCATAAAATTGTCCTGCAAGACACTAAGGAACTGGCGAGCCTTAAATGAATGCGCGGTTCCCTCCGCCCAGTCTATGTCTGGATAATTAAAATCCCCCATTATGATAACACTTCCCATCCTTGCTGCTAATCCAATTTGTGATAGGAGATCCGTCTCCACTTCCTCCCTCAGGTTAGGGGGCCTATAGCATACTCCCAGTATTATTTTCCCCTTAGCTTCATCCCTTTGGAGCTCTACCCATAAAGATTCCACCTCCTCCCTACCCCCTCAGTGATGTCATCTCTCACATTCACTTGTACATTATTCTTGATATATAGGCATACCCCTCCCCCTTTTTTACCCTCTCTATCCTTGCGGTATAGGGTATACCCTTGAATGTTTGCCAGCCAATCATGAGAGCTGTTGAACTAGGTCTCTGAAATTCCCACAAAATCCAAATCCTCCTTGTAGAACAGTATCTCTAGTTCACCCATCTTGTCCGCCATGCTCCTGGCATTGGTGAACATGCCACATAGTTTAGACCGGTCGCATATTGTCCTCGTATTGGGTGTTTCAAGATTGCAACTAGGACTTGCTACTATACTCACCTTGTGTTTTTGTGCTTTGGTTAACCTACCACTAATGCCCCCAATACTACCCTCTGGAATATCTTCCGCGCTGGCTATCACTGTCTCTGGACCCTCCCCCCATCGCCTAGTTTAAAAACCCCTCTAACTTTTTGGCCATCTTCATTCCCAGCAGATCTGCACCCTCCTCATTTAGGTGCAGTCCGTCCCTTCTATAGTACCGGTTACCGACTGAGAAGTCGGCCCAGTCCTCCAGGAACCCAAACCCCTCCTTACTACGCCAGCACTTCAGCCACTTGTTTACTTCCCTAATCTCCCTCTGCCTTTCTGGTGTGGCTCGATGTACCGGTAGTATTCCTGAGAACACTACCTTGGAGGTCCTTTTCCTCAATTTAGCTCCTAAGTCCCTAAAATCGTTCTTTAGGACACAGTTCAGGACTTACAGCCATTGGTTATTAGTCAATAGCCTGGCTTCTGTTGAGGAGACAGTGGTACACACGTACAATTTCGCTAACTTTGGCAGTTCTTGCTGGTCAGGCCGAATTTTGGTATGTGTGTACTATGCTTAAGTCAAAGAGGCTTGGGTTTGGTGTGTTTACATATGCTTTCCATGTGTTTGTTTTAAGGAATGTATTTATTGTAAAGAAGACCACAATAATGAAAATGTTTTTAACATATTTCAACTTGTAATTGTCTATATCAAAATAACAACATTATAAATGAATTGTATCTTTAACCAATTAATTTCTTTTTTGCTTATAAAATAAACAATATTACATTTCTTACCCATAATAATGTATGTCCCATGAGGTGAAGAACACAGAATTCTGTAGAAATTCTCACTGCAGGGCTGGGTGCCCTGTCCTCTTCCTGCTGCTAAACTTCCAGTGTTGAGGAGGTTTAAGAGCTTTGGGTCTTCGTGTGGAACAGATGTTTAGAAATATACCTTCTTCTTCTTCCTCCTACCTTGAAAAAAGTCACTGGATTTCCTCCCCCATTCACAGATCGTTTTATAGGCAGTGTAACTGGTGAAAGAACTTTTCCCATTAGAGGAGACGGCAGGAGGAGGCATGTCCATGTTGGATCATCTTTAGTGCAGCTGAGCCCAGAGATACAAAGCTTGTTAACCCCCAAAGGACTGAAAGCAGCAGGAAGAGGACAGGGCACATTGTGGGACATACTTCAATAAGTCATACATTTGAAAAGCCAACCAATGTTTCTGGACAGATTTACATTTTCTGATACTCAAATGTATATTTATTAAACATATTCTTCAGTGTTAACTGCAAACAGTCTTAGTTGCAAATGTGGGTTGGCCTAAACCTTTATACTGTAGCAGTTACTGGGAACCTAGAACAATATGCTCTCTGTGATGTAAAACATATTTTACTGATTCAATAAAGTAGTCAAAGAGTAATACCACTGGGGATTTTTTTCATTTGTTTCCCAATGACAATCCAATATCCCCATTACACCATTTTCTATGATTTATATGTTATGTTTAGTGCTAACAGTGGCCCTGATCTCTACTGAGAGTTACTTTTTATGCATTAACATTTAAAATGCATGGTCTACCTTAATTTATGTAAAGATTTATTCGGATATGTTAAGTCTTACCATACAGGTGAATGGCATATTTAAAAATGAAATTCAGGCTAAACAAATATTGTCAACCTACAAAAGCCATTACTTACTTGTATCTTGGTGTCTTTTGTGTATTTCCTTCATATCTGTGCAAGAATCCAGCATAAAACAACTCCTGTACTTTGCCTCTGTGCAGAAGTTTCTTATAATAAAGACTGATTAGTGTTGCTTTTTATTTGTGCATGATGATTGGTCTTGCATCTGCCCCCCTACTTTGTCGTTCCCACTCACAGCTCTTCTCTCTGCAAAGATTACATGTAGCATACTGAGGTCTACTACATCAACCAAAATAACAAACAAAAGTGCAGTGCTATCCTTCCATCTTGTATATATTGTATGTATATACATTGTATAGGCTAAATTATATCACAATATGCATCATCATATGAAAACAAAATAACATGCATGAAATAAAAACAATGTTTTATAAATCTTCCTACAATGAAACCCACGGTGATTGGTTTCCAAGTGAAATGTGTGGAAAAACACTTATAAGGGAATGTGTAAATTCAAATACCAATACATGTGCTGTGATGAAACAGTGGTGATGTACATCATCGAGAAAATGTTTGGGTCCATCTTGAAGCTGCATTTTCTGAAATGCCATTACCCACCACCCCATGGTTGTTGTGATGTCACATCCTACATGCCCTTCGAGCCCATCCACTTATTGGACCCGCACTTGCTTATTTCTGCTCGGTCTGTTTAAAGTTTGGTGTGTCTTCCATTCCTGGACCCTTATCACCAATCCAACACACCCTGATTTCCCACCTGGGATGGCTACCGCATTCCTTGCAGGTGCAGAACATGCCTCTGTTTTGAGATCCTATTACTTCTTTAAAGATGGCAAACTGCTTGCGAACAAACAGCTCAACTCTCAATGGCACAATGCCCACTTAACCCTATGGACCCATTTACAAAGCCATAATTTTCTAAGCAGCCCAAAACATGCGTTATCGTTTACCTCGTATGAAAAACTTTGTTCACACACTACCCCTCAACACGTCATATCCATGGTCCAAGATCTCATGGGAAAGAATGAACCCACGAACTGGACCAAGGACCTACAACTCGACCTGTCTCTTAAGGAGTGGGACCGAATTAATCGCAATTTTCACAAAGGGTCTGCAAATGTGTTGGTCCAGGAAAACAACAGTGTTGGTCCAGGAAAACAACTACAAACTTTTCTCACAGTGGTACTGGACACCCACCCTATTTCATAAATTTGACCCAGCCATACCCAACTCTTCCTGGCCCTGTCACCAAGCAGTTGATACCCTATTATTTATTTGGTGGGAATGCCCGTTGCTGCAGCTTTTCTGGTGTGAGGTACACTGAGTGATATCCCAAGTAACGACCTACACTCTTGACTTCTCCCCGGTATCCAAAGCTTATTTCAAACCTCTTACTATGCACATGGCACTGCTCATGCCTTTTCCCTCTCAAAATGATTCACTCGCGGGAACAAAGTCATGTAGATGGAGGAGTTCATTCACATAGCAAAAGATTTTCCCTCTAAGTTCACAGCAACATGGGCCTGCTGGCTTCACTTCCAAGAAATTACCGCTGATTGATGGGTGACCTCTCTTTGACGGGATAACAACCACAGAGGCACCTGACTGAGTTTTGCCCATGTCACTCTGTCCGAACACAGCATACATGTTCTTTCTGGGGCTGTTAATGGCTCTCTCTTTCTCCTCCCTGCTCACTAGAGTATAACCTACTTATCATGAACCTATCTAACTGCAAGGAGGATTTAGCTGTGTAAACATACCACCGGAGGAGCCTCCTAGAGGACTGATGTTCCCCCTTCCCTTTCCCTATACACTCCCCACCCCGTCTTTTACCCCCTCTTTTTTTTCTCCTCATCTCCTTTTTTGGGATGACAGAGTCCTATTCCTGGAACAGTTCACTCAATTAGGAGGATCCCTTTGGCCTTAGTGGGAATTTTTGAAACCTACGGCAATATCGATATGAAGCCATCCGCCACCGAAACAGATGTCCCCTTCTCTGGCCAGGAACGAGACTCTGCCAGTCTACTCCCTCATCTCTCTGCACTATTTATCTGCCTCATTATTGCTCATAAAATTTGTTCCACAAAACCACAAATTTCTCTGTTTGATACACATGTCACTGTCAGGAAACCTGATCCCAGTTGTATTTTACGTAGTATTTGTATGTGCTTTACATTTAAGATCCTTGTCTCTACGCATTTTGATCTCTGTATTTGTCAGTCACTGGTTATGGATCCTGGTTTTTGTCTTTTCCACATGGTTCGAACTCTGACAGATATGTGTACCTGTTTGTTACGAGGTTGTTTTGACAACTGAAAACACCTTAAATTAAATTGTTTGGATAAAAAAAAGAACAGCGGTGAAAACCCATAAAAAAGTTTGTACAATCATATAAATAAATATAGTAAGTAATCAAAAAAAAGTGCATATCAGCATATTAGCAGTCCATATCAGCATGAATTTAAGTGTCCAATCCTGTATCTCCTCAGTGTACACTAACTCCAACACCACGTGATCTGCCACCAATCAACCTATGCATTCACCTTCTACTCAGATCTATCAACATGTCCCAATATGCCCTCTCCCTCTGTGGGTATTATGCAGTGGTTATAAAATCTCCATATTCACCAACACTTCACCACATATGCATTTCAACTATTGGAGCACCAATCTTCAGCATTCATATATAAGTTCAAAGTAGATTATAGAAAGGCCATCTAATGCTTTACTGTGCTTAAAATGTTCTCATGACAAGTTGATTTGGTTTCTAAATCAAGTTACATATAGTTTCAGGTAGTAATGGAACCTCCACAGAGTTAACAGTTGTCCCAGGCTCACAGACGTAGTTTCTTCATGCAGCTATTCTCCAGCTACTTTGTTTTTTTTTTAAACCACTCAAAATAGCAGCTAGCTGAGCACAGCAGTCATAAAAGTCTCATTCTTGAGTCCTTCCTTCAGTTCCATTTATCCAGCAACTCTTGGTGCTTCTGAAATTCATAATTCTATCAAAACTATTAACTTTTTACCCTATCACCTTCCTGGACAAAACTATGGCCATTAAAATGTCCATCCCACCAAAGCTACTATTTTTTTTTCAAATAATTTCCTATTTATATTCCCCAAACTACCTTTGAATGCTTTCAGTTGGAGGTTAATAGGTAATTTTGCTAGTTGGATTTCTAGGGACCTTGTTTCCCCAAGATCTATTTAACCTATTTCATGCTTTATCCTGATTGATCAACTCAGCCAGCAGGTCAACCTGGCCTCCCAAGACTTTTATAGATATCTACAAATTGAACAGTTCTTTTCAAGTCAGTATGCTCTAACATTTAATGACCCGTTTATGCACTTTGAACAGCTTTGTCTCTCAGATCCTCGATTATGAGGCGTTATCTCCCCTATTTATCTAAATCTTAAAGGTTTGCACCAACTGGAGAAGCCAATTCCATTGTCCGATTGGGATTGAATGGCTTGATATGCTAACAAACCTTCTAAAACTTGCCAGATTTATATCAGTTTTGGAAATGGCTTTAAAGTTACATACCAGGTGGTACATGACCCCCACTAAAGTCCATGCCTTCAATTCAACAGTTTCAACAATTTTTTTGGGGGTTGCCCAGACTTAGGCACTTTTGTTTATACTTTTTGTAGCTGCAAGAAGTTACACCCCCTGTGGCAATAGATCACAACTCAAACAGCTCGTATTGCAGGTTACCCTATTAATCTCACCTTTTAACACACCTTATTCTGTGTAGCTTAATGGTTTATAGTCTTGAATTTGTTCTCCTCTGAAACACCTTGGGCTCAACTTATGACTAGTATTAAATAATAAATTGAGCTATCGGAATGTCTACTAGTAGAGGCATCACATTGCATTACCCTCTTAGAAGTTTGTCATGTCTAGGATACTTTATTTTCTATCAGACCCAGTCCTTTAGCATTGCGTTTGCTAGACAACTGGTGGTGCTTGGAACCTATAATAGAATTTTGTTCAACTTCAGGCTCTTTACATGATGGTTTTGTATTGTAAGATCTTTCACCTTTGTATCTCATTGTAATTGATGCGTGCACATCTTTTTTGCCTCTCTAAGCATTTGCTTAATATGACCTGACTTCTATTCATCCTGCGTGATGAATCTGACCACACTTTGTGTTGCCTAATCGACTGTACATGTTGTATGTTTTTCAAAACAGATACAATAAAACCATGATAACAAAAAAAAAATCATCTTCAGTGATCAGCATTTACCAAATATAAATTTTGCTAAGGCTTGTAACTCCTTTGCTGGAAAAAAAAATACACCACATTCCTGTATTTTTCTGTGTTTAGAGATACTACAAAGCTTTATTTCCTAATTAATCCAGTTATGGAAAGTCCAGAAGAGTGACAGTGACATCCTTGTTTATTTGATTAAAAGTAAAAAAGAAATACAGGATAAAAAGCAGACTGATGCCAGGTGCTGTTACCAACCAGTGTTTGGCTCTCAGCACCATCACAGGTCAGGTTTCAAATTTGCTTCAGAGACTGTTGGCCTCTTATCTTTTCTGAATCAGAAACAGAATTGCAACATTAAAAAAGAGAGGCATGCATAGGTCATCTTTGCCTGTGTCAGAATCAAGTGGCACAACCAAACTCAACTTGTGTGAGGGCAGACAGCTTATACCAGGGGTCAGCAACCTATCAATTGCGATCTACCTCTCAACCACAGTGACAGGTGGATTGCAAACACGCATTGCCGACCCTGTGCTTTCCTCCACAGCTGGCACGCAGCGCAGGCGTACACTCCTAGGCTTCAGAAGCAGCCACCGCCCCTTGCATACATGTGCCTGTGGACCAGTGAAAGTCTCCAAAATAGCTTGGGCAGATTAGGGCTCTTGTCCAAGCATCTCAAGCTCTTCCACTGAGCGTAGTGCAAGCTTCCCCACCGACCCTCCTCTCCGATCCATCCAATTTACAAGTAAAAAAGGCGCAGTACAAAAGTACCTCAGTCAACTGTTCCTATTAGTTCAAGGGCAAGATCCACACAGATATATAACCATATACATAGGTGGAAGGTCAGTCTATCAAGGCAGCCACCATAAAGGACCGGAAGCCAAGTCCAATGTGCTAGGAAAAACAAGGAAAAGGGGCGCCACTGAGTATGTATCAAACACAATTTAATCATAAAAAGCAATATCCACTCACATGTAGAGCTGAAATGTTGAATTCAGGTACATCTCCAAGCAGCAGAGAGAGAGGAGGACTACAGGTAGCAGCGAGTCCATATGTACTAACATCACATCTCGTCCACCGGAGATGGGCCGCAGTAAGCTAACATGGCAGTCCAAGTGGCACACCAAAAAGAAGGAGATCACAAAGGAGCCGTCAGAAATTGTGTGGGTTCCGGGAAAGGACAGATCAGGGAGTCAGAGCTGGTCTTCAGCTGTGTTGCGGTGTCGAGCAGCGCCTCGTCCGGCATCCATGATGGAGAGATAGCACGGCCGTGTTGTCGGAGCCAGAACGAGGCTTGGATGGCAAACACAGTGGCGCCGGACAGTGACTTCACTACTGTGCGATGCATTTCCGAGTCAGCTCGCTATCGATGGAGAGAATAGCGGCACTTCTTTGTCAAGCATGGGGGAGGGATGCTGAGCAGTAACATTTTATAATCAATCACGGGGCAGGGCCAAAAGGAAAAATAATAAACACACATAGGTAGACATGATGACGCTCAAAAGGACAGTATACTACAGAACACATTTTAGAGAATGTAACTGAATCAGTGGGGATATGTTATTCCATAGGCACATGGCTAGAAAAAAACAACATATCATTAATATAAAATATATAAAATATAAAGGGGAATGAACAAGAGTTTACAGTTGAATCAATAAATACATGCATTAGCCATAAATAAGATATAGGTATAATTAATATTAAATGTGTATGTAAGCATAATTATTATGGAACATGGTGGTGTTGTAAAAAAATTAGTTGGTTGAAAATCAATCAATTAATTGGGAATGAATAAAAACAATGTTAAAATAATAAAAAGTGGATGTATAGCATATTATCATCAACAACAATATGTTAAGGATAAGGATACAAGTCCATGCATATGTGGGGATAAGGGGATGCAGACCACATGTGCAAGAGAAAAAAAATATATATATATATGCACACACATACAAGGACACACATATATGCACGTATATATATGTACATATATAAGTCCACATGCAAAGGCTGCCAAAACTAACACGGTACATGTGGGGAAGGAGGGTAAAAAGAGGAAAGGGGAGGAAAGGAGGAAGGAGGGAGGAGGGATATATATAAAGGGATTATATATATATATATATATATATATATATATATATATATATATATATATATATATATATATATATACACACATATACACATATATGTGAGGAACCTGTGGTGAAGACAATAAATGAATAGTTAAAAAATGTATTTAAAAGTTGGAGATGGAAGAAAAAAGTTTAATAATGATATCAAGAATCAAAGAAAGATCTTATAAAACAGTAAAACAGTAGCTATCTATACTCTCGTTGAGGCTGCCAGGCGAAAGAACATCGACAGTATAGATCAAAAAAGTCTCCCTAGCGCAGAGTTTTTTAAAACGTTCCGCTGCAGTAAAAGACTTAGGAATTTGTTCAATTACCCAACACAGAGGCCCATAGTGGATTTTTTATGGAATTCCGCAAAATGTCACGGGACGTTGTGCATGTCCTTACATGTCCTTACCACCCTCAATTAGTCTGCGGTGTTGGCCGAAGCGCTGTCTGAGAGGGCAGATCGTTTGGCCAACGTAAATGAGACCACAGGGGAAAGTAAGGCCATACACAACGAAATCAGGGGAGCAATTATAGAATTGGTCCAACTGATAGGTTTTGCCCTTAGAGAAAAAGAACTTTTGTCCATGTGTGATGAAAGAGCAGGTTTTACACAATGTCTTTTTACATTGATACATGTCAACTAGGGGTATGAGAGTGGTGGGATGGTCTGTGGTATGGATAGTTGGTAATTTGCTAGGGGCAATTTTGTTTTTTAAATTCAGAGCTTTGCGGTAGGTAATTCTTGGTGTCCTGGGGAGGAGAGTTTTGAGGAGAGGATCCTGTAGTAAAATACTCCAGTGCTTACTCATTATATTTTCCATCTTTCTGTATTGGAAATGGAAGGTGGTGATGAATCAGGTGGAAAGATCAATCTCACTTTTTTCTGTTCTAACGGGTTTGCCTTTGGAATATAAGGCACATGCTTCATCTACTAAAACCTTAGGATATTGTTTATCTGCAAATTTCTTTTTGAGTGAGATGCTAGACATAGCATAGTCAGTATCCAAGGTACAGTTCTGTCTTAAACGACAACTGCCCTTTGGGTTTATCTTTAATCCACTTGGGGTAGTGGCAGCTCTGAAAATGCAAAAAGGAATTGCCAGCAGTCGGCTTAGTATAGTTTCGGGCAATAATATTTCCATTTGCGTGACTTAATTCTAAGTCTAGAAAAGTCAGGCTGGTGGGGTCAAAGACATGAGTGAAGGCTAATCCATATGAATTGTGATTGCAGTGTTCCACAAATGAGGTAATCAGGTCTGCAGGGCCATCCCAGATCACGATAAGATCATCAATATACCTCCCAAAAAATATGATATTGGCTGAGTAGGGATTGTTATGCCAAATATAGTTTTTTTTCCCAATATCCCATAGCCAAATTCGCATAGGAGGGAGCAAAGTTGGCTCCTATGGCAGTTCCCTGTAACTGTAAAAAGAACTCGCCATCAAAGTCAAAATAATTGTGGCACAAACAAAAATTAGTTTCTTCCAAAATAAATGAAGCTTGTCTGGAGTTTAACAGAGGGTCCTGAGCAAGGAAAAATTCCTTGTAAGCCAAAATGGTGTGGGATGGAGGTATACAATGACATGACGTCTAGAGACGTGTAAGTGGATTCCCACCTGTATGGTGCCAAAAGTTCCAAAAGGTGCGAACCATCTCTAATGAATGACGGTAGTTGCTGAACTATGAGCTGCAAGTACAGATCAATGTATTGACTGAGACCAGTAGTTACGCTGTCCATGGCAGCCACAATGGGCCTGCCAGGAGGGGATGTGAGGTTTTTATGGACTTTTGGCAAATTATAAAAATAGGGTACCTGATGGAAACTTTTTAGAAAAAAAGAAGCTTCCACTTTGCTGATCACTCCATCCAAGGCAATTGCGAGTGATATCACATGTGAGAAGGACCAGGTGAGTATAAGGTAAGGCAAGTAAATGCATGCATATTTCAGCGGGGTAGTTAATATAGGTGTTATAAGGGGAGTGAGAACAATTTTAAGATTAGTAAGTGATATCTCAGAATTTCCAATGTAACTTTGTGATATATTGTTTTACTTAATGGCACGCATATGCAAAATGGTTAACTAAAGATGGCTCTAAAAACATTACAGAAAGTCCCATAGTTTCTAGGTTTGCTTCTGCATAATTGGTGTTAGTTTGGATGCTGGAGTTCATGCTACAAATACTTTTTTTCTGCCACTAGATACTGTACTGTATATGCTCACCTCTTTGTCTCTCTGTTTTTTCGATCACTCCACCTCTGCTTTATTGCAAGAGGTTGATGGCAGATCAAATTCAGATAGTTATACTGCCTGAATTTTAAATTTACATGTAATTACTGCATGTGCTGGTATTGTCCTTCTTCATCAGCTTTTCGATAATGAAGCCATACAACCATTAATAAACTGGCAGAAAAATACCACCCAACTAATAAATTATTCTTTCAATACTGGCAGTTGCGGCATGCTCTGCAGAGTCAGGCAGCGACCTTCCCATTAAAATACAATCCCTCCACAAGTTTAACTTTGGCAGTATTTACAAGGAATTCCAAACAGTGACTTATTGAAGACTTATATTCCTCACTACAAAAAACAACTAGTACTAGTACACAGAGTGATAGTCTTGGGCGGTGCTGAATGGATTTGGAGAATATTAGTGATGAGGAATGAGAACAATCTCTGGAAAATTTAACCAGAGTTTCCCTATTCATACTCTTCACAGTGTTTGAACCAGTTATTTTTTATTCACAGGTCTCACTATACTCCTCAAAAACTGTACACTTGGGGAAAAGCAGCTACACCAAACTGTCCAAGATGTAAAACCAAAACAGGCACACTTATACATATGTTGTGGTGTTGCCCTAAATTACATCGGGTCGGGAGCATATATTTGATACTTTAAATACTGTATGTTCGACAAATGTTCACTCTGATCCAAAAATAGCCTTGTTAGGGATTATATCAGAAGATATCCTCCCACCTAAAATGCATATGATGTGGTTGTGGTCTATGTATATAGCCCGAAAACTCATATTGCAGAATTGGATTTCAAAGTTCCCACCAACAACTACTCAATGGTCTAAAGCAATTAATTGTGATTTAAGAAGGGAAGAATTAAACATAGAAAATGCCCCCAAAAATTTTGAAAGATTTGGTCACGAGGGTTAGACTCTAATCTGTCTGCATGAATAAGATGAGCCTACCGATGAGTTTAATGAAGGTTAGTAGAATGATAGAGCCTGTATAAGTGACAGAAATACATATATGCTGTTAAGAAGTAATTATTAAATGAGCATAAAAACTTATGTTTTAAGGTTGCAAAGTTATTATGAAAATGGTAATTATTAACCCATTGCATAGACAGTAGGTCTAAAGTAATAATGAATGCAAAATCTGGAAGTTGGCTAGCATATAGAAAAGAACCCGGTATTGCTACCGGAGTTCAAAAAGATGGCTACTTTTGCAGCAGTAAGTCTAAACCAATTGGTTCCAAAAAGTACAAAGTTTATTAATAATACTAATAACAATACAAAATATTGCACTATATTGTCAGTAAAAAAGTGCAAACAACTTCACATATTAGGCTTTCCGGGTCCCATCCATAGGAGGGATAACCCGGAAAGAACTCAATGTATACACAAACACAGGAAGACAAAACAACACATATGCGGCACTATAGAGACAGTTAAACAAACCCCCCCCCCACATAAAGACACAGACAGTCCGGACAGCAGCCTATACATATTCACAGGAAAAATGCCAGCTAAGTTGCATGTGAATTTGGAACAGATATTCATGCATATCCATACTAAATCTCCAAATCATGCAGGTTTCCTGTAAATAGCCCCCGGGGGATATGGAAAGTTATATGATATATACAAGGATACTAAAAGTTTCCCCTGGATGGAAAAAGGTAGGGATAAGTTGGATGGGATTACTGACTGAACAATACTTAATACTGGAGGCCAGATCTAAATTCCCTGCGCAAAGAAAACAGCCCTTAATATGACCGACAGCAGGTCCTCAGGTTTATTGGTCAGATGTCTCTTCCTCAAAGTAAAATAGGGGCTTCATGCGTAGTTTAGTGACCCCCGAGGGGAAGTCCTCCTGAAGGACGATTGACTATTGTCATGATGAAATTGGGTGCATTAGCCTATTACCAGTACCAGCTCAAAATGGGGAATAAAGCAAAGTCCCGTGCTTAGAGATTCATCCAAAAAGTGGCTTATAAGCCACGGACAACAACAGGTAAGTTCAATGACTTCAAAGTGCTGGTTTGCAGCTCCCACGCAGGGATGATGTTAATAGTGTTGCTACTGTGTAATCACATCATGCAATCATTTCATCACTCAAAAAGTCATTTTGTAACTCAGTGGAGGCAGACATGCAATGAGATGTATAGGTACGTTACCGCTCTGATGATTGTCCTTGGTATTTGATCCCCTTCTTAATCTAGTGTCCTATTGGTCAGCTCTGTGACTTAAACCTCTTAGAGCAGCCTTCATCTTCATGGGCAAGTTAACCACGGCCGCTCGTTTGTTTGAAGCACGCTATGCGTGTTTTTCGATATGAGGTTGCGCTGGTATCACTGGCTTCACATGTCCCATATCCTAATCTGTAATTCCATCAGACGGGAGCACAGCGTAGGTCGGCGTCACATGACCACTGTGACGTCAACGCATTTCGCTAAATTAGTAGGCGTAGCTTCATCTGGACTCTGCATAGTCTATTAGGATTGTTTTTTATTTGTAAATGTAATTTTAGTTGTTTGGTGGGCATGTATTGTATGTATTAGTATTGTTATAAGTTGTAAATTGTAATAAACTTTTTCTAATAAAAAAAGTATATGATTAAAAAAATATAAAAATACCGTATTTATGAATGATTATAGAGCTGCAATAAATTGTGTCTTTTATATCTGCCTTTAAGACAATAAATACCATTTAGGACAATACATAAATACTATTTAGGACAATAAATATCATTGTAGTAAATGCCTGCAATACCTGCAATAGCGTAAAATCATACACGTACTTACACACACAACTTAAAGCAAAACTCCAGCTAAAAATAACCAGATAAAAGTAATCAGCCCCTTAAAAGGTATATTAACAATACCAGTTATTGCAATATTTACCTTTAATCCATAGATTTTTACCACACTACATTTTTTTCTGCCAATAGATGTGCTCAGTCTGATGGCCAGCATCATTCAACTCACTTCCTCTGAGTCCAGGTCATCCTAGACCTGCCTGAGCCTGTGACTGGATTGTGAAAAGAGAAGCAGCAGAGTGATGCTCATGTGTCGGTCCCTCCGATTTCTTTCTTCTATCAGCATGCTTCTTGTCTCATGAACTGTTTATCTTTTTCTACATCTTCCTCCTCTCACATTCCACTGCTGCTGTACAGAGGATTACATGAGGTTGATACCAAAATAATGACATTTCACTGCTTGCATTTAAAAATACAGTTAATGATGCATTTATGATTATGGAGCTAAATACATTTTTAAACCAAAAACTAAATACAAATCTCTACTGTTAAAATAATAAATAAATAAATAAATACCGTATTTATCGGTGTATAACACGCACTTTTTTTCCCCTTAAAATTAGGGGAAAATTGTGGGTGCGTGTTCTACGCCGATCCCTGCTATTTTGTGACCTATCAGAGCGATTGCGGCGATCGCCGCCGACATTCACATAGCGTGTAGTTTTAAATATGGTGCCGCGGAGTTCGGAGGGACTCGGCGGCGCTCGTTCAGAACACAGTGACTGGGCGGAGCCGAGATACACATAGCCGAGGGTTCTCGGCTCTTCTCGGCGCCGTTCACAGTCACGCCCAGTCCCGCCATTGGACCTGTGTTATGTCCATCATAGGGACTTGGCATGAGTGTGAACGGCGCCGAGAAGAGCCGAGAACCTATGTGTATCTCGGCTATGTGTATCTCGGCTCCGCCCAGTCACTGTGTTCTCAGCGGCGCTCGTTCAGCTCCGCCGAGTCCCTCCAAACTCCACGGTGCCATATTTAAAACTACACACTAAACTTGTGTATGTTGGCGGCGATCATGTAATGTACACTGGGGGCAAGGCTGCACTGACCACTGGGGCAAGGCTGCACTGGGGCAAGGCTGCACTGACAAGGCTGCACTGGGGCAAAGCTGCACTGACAATTCTGCACTGGGGCAAAGCTGCACTGACAAGGCTGCACTGGGGCAAAGCTGCACTGACAAGGCTGCACTGGACACTGGGGCAAGGCTGCACTGACAAGGCTGCAGATGGACACGATAACGATGCATTGATGGGCATTTAAATGTAAGTTTTTTTTCCTTAAACTTCCCTCCTAAAAGTTTTTTTCCTTAAAATTCCCTCCTAAACTTGGGGTGCGTGTTATACGCCGGCGTGTGTTATACGCCGATAAATACGGTAATTAGTATCTTTACTGATAGAGGTGTACCTGACCTTTATTTTTCACATAAATGTTTTACGACTGTAAATGTCTGTGTTCTTTCTTCAAATAACAAAAGGAAGTCTTTCTTAGTTTTTATAAACATTGCCCGAGAAGGCAGCAATTTTACAAAAAATAGCAAACTCGCAACATAAAAATATTTATTTGCTAATTTTTATACAGGTGCTCCTTATTAATTATTTCCTAAATATGTGCTTTTAACTCTAGGTACTATATGAAAGGGTTAAAAATAGCAATTCCATTGCTAGCTATACAGTTTTACATCTAAAAATTGATTTGGGCTATGTTGATTAATATTGAATTATAATGTGAAATCCCAAGTGCTGTGGGATGAAATTGAACACTTTCTAGAGAAAGCTAAATTTGGGGTCAATGATCATTTTGTTCTTGGCAGGTAGAATAATTGTTCAGTTCAGCATATCACCTGGGAGTTGTGTATGAATAATGAGTCTACTTACATTACATAGTTTTATATTCTTAACCACTTCAGCCCCGGAAGTATTTGCCCCCTTCCTGACCAGGCCATTTTTTGCAATAAAGCACTGCGTTGTTTTAACTGACAATTGCGCAGTCCTGCGACATGTACTCAAACAAAATTTATGTTCTTTTTTCCCCACAAATAGAGCTTTCTTTTGGTGGTATTTGTTCACCTCTGCAGTTTTTATTTTTTGCGCTATAAACAAAAAAAGAGCGACAATTTTGGAAAAAAAACAATATAAGAACCTTGCGCTATGGAATAACTAAGTGAGCTAGTTCTAAGAAATTATAAATATATATGAGCTGTTCCCCTCAAAGTACAATAGTGCTAGCCTTGTCTGATTTGAGGTGTATTATAATAATAGAGGGCGCTGTGAACTTAATAGATTGTACTAAATTTTGTGCATATACAGATGAAGTGCATAGTTCTTAGCTAAATAGTAATTAAATAAAATAATAATAATATAAATGATTAATTAATCACGGAGTGTTTCCTGATGACTTTGTGAAGACGAAACGTATGTCGAGGCGCATCCCGGTCACGTTACTTCCGGCCACTTCTGTTTCACCATGGAGGTGGAACTCACGCCGATCAATACAGCTCGAGCAGGATGGCTATACCCTCCATCTACCTGGTGACAGATGCTTTATACCTCCAGTGCGGAGGAAAGGCACCTACCAATGTAAGCAGCCATTTGGTTCATATTTAAAAAAAAAAAATTTAATTAAACTGTATCACGCTATGGTCTTTTTTTTTTTCATTTTTTCCAATTGTTATTGCGTTGGAGTATTAGCAAGATTCCAGCCACATCTCCTCTGACATACCAGCAAGATCACAGATCCACATTTAAAAAAGCCCCATCTGAACTTCTTTTTAGTTAAAGAGGTCATGGTGGTCTGGTGAGTAGGAATTTCACTCACATCCATGGGGTGTATTCTCATGAAGTTTGCCATTGGTGATGGTGTAAAGCTTGAAGTTGCATCACAAAAGATTTACGGACATTTGTTTTTTGATGCAATATTTGTTTTTTGATGAAATATTGGTTTTGATGAAATATTTAAAATCACTGTTATTTCAGCACTGAATTATAATTTAATCATTAATTACTATTTAGCTAAGCACTATGCACTTTATCTGTATATGCACAAAATTTAGTACAATCTATTAAGTTCACAGCGCCCCCTATTATTATAATACACTCCACTTTAAATCCCTGGCCCAAAACAACCATGTAGATAAGGATTTATTACTTTACCCTGACTCTTTCTGATTGGCATACTAGATCAACATTAGTGACCCAGAAAGTACCAGGTCAAAAAGAATGTATAGTGTATTTGTAGGGGACACACATTTTGAGAAAATATATTTTGAGCCCAACTTGGGGTTCTGTATCTATCCCCAAGATTAGTACCCATTTTGGCCCCCGCTAGCTATATAGTTTTGTTTTTTTTGTTTTAATACTTGCCTTTTTTGAAGCTTCAAGCTAGAAATATCCAGTTCTCATATCCTTGGGAAATGGTGACCCCTGTGCTCTGTAATGCTTTCATACAGGGTTTTCACAATTTCTCATGGAAAATGTGGGCTGGCATAGAGGAAAAATGAAGGACATTAAGTCAGCACGGAGAAGCCCACTGATTATTACACTGAACCTAAAATTAATGGAAAATGTAAAAAAAAAAAAAATTGTAGTGAATTGGTGGATATCCTCATTAAGCAAAAAAGCATAATCTGGATTCAATCCAAGTTCAGACTCATCTTTACTGCCTTGTGATAAGTACTTTTTAATTATTATGAAGCAGTAAAACAGAGACTAAGAAATGCAGACTTTGGGAAAAACACATTTTTCTCTTTACCACAGAATTTTTTTATGCTAGGGAAATTTCACAGCTCATTGACAATATCCAGATTAAAAAGAAATCACTGTAGAAAGGAATATGAAAATGTTCTTGAAATCTGTCTCCTGACATGTAGAATCAGTCTTCTTTTTGCCAAAGGGATGTTGCTGTGCTTAACTGTCAAATTAGTCATGGTCCAGCAGTTTGGTCACATTGGGTTCTCTTTCTATACTATGGATTTGTACATACCACACGATATACAGAAGGCATGAAAGGGACTAGTAGAGTGCCCTAGTCATTAGATATTCCCTGTCTTTGCTTTGCAGAATAATAAACTGTTTTTATTTTTATTAAAAAATCATCAGTCCTGGAGCAACAAAATTAAGGGTTTTTTTTTGTTTTGTTTTTTTTTTAACTTGGGTGCAATGTTTTCTGCACAACAAGCTCATTTGAAATCAGTTATAATCTACATTAAATTAAGAATGTAATCTTTTCCCTTCTAATGCTGTGCAGTTAGAATGGCATGACCATGGATTAGCTTCACATAAAGACTTTGTCTGCTCTATAAAATTGTTCGTTGGGGAGATATATCTCAGCCAAGTTATTGTTACTAGCACATTAAAGGAACTCATGGAAGCAAACCATTTAAATAGCTGTGCTCCTGATCACTGGTTGTTAGTCACTCTATGACTTTGTTGCAGCTATTTAATGCAGTGAAAGCAGACCCCAAGGCATATAAAATGACAATTGCTCAACCACCTTTAACTGTCAACTGGTATGCGTCACACAAGCTAGTAAAAAGTATGTTCCATGCTTAATTATGCTTAGCATTCTACTAAGCACTAAGAAATGTGCTTACTGACTATTCTTGTTGCAGCAAAGTTTATCAAGTAAGTTGTTTGTATTTCATGGCTGCTATTTATACATATTACATACAGTATGTTGTGCATACAGTTTCACTATCCAGGCACCCTGGTACAGCAGTCTTAGGGCTTGAGAACTGCACTGTTCCTTTTCTTCTTTCCCTAGGGATAGTTCTGACTGGTCAGCACTGGCATGTGACTGCACTGATCAGTCAGAACTGTTCTCATCCATAATGGCATCCCTAGGGAAAGTAGTGACAGTGGCCCTTTACCACATGATCGCTCCGTTCAATGACAGAGCAATCACTTGTAAATAAGCCGGCGCATGTCCGGTTCAGCTCCTCCGGTGTGTAGGGAGTAGGGATGAGCTTCGTGTTCGAGTCGAACCCATGTTCGACTCGAACATCGGCTGTTCGATCGTTCGCCGAATTGCGAACGTTATGGGCCGTTCGCGCTAAATTCGTGTGGCGCGTCACGGCCCATAATTCACTGCGGCATCGCAGTGCATTGCTGGCTGATGATTGGCCAAGCATGCACTATGACCCGCATGCTTGGCCAATCACAGCGCCGTCAGTAGAGAGAGCTGTAATTGGCCAAAGCCAGGGTGGCTTTGGCCAATTATGGCTCAGGGGATTTAGTACACACCCCACACTATATAAGGCCGCCTGCACGGCGGCCCTGTGTAGTGTGTGTTCCGGTGTGCTGAGAGATAGAGAGAGAGAGAGACAGTGTCATTTGATTTGAGTTAGATAGATTAGGCAGAACAGTCAGTCAGTTAGCTGCACTTACAGTGTATTGTGTATATATATGCATCCCAGGTGTTGCATATATATATATACACTGTATTCAGTTTAGCTAGATCCGTTCCTGTTATCTTCTATCTAGACTATTTACATTTAATGCAGTGCGTCCTGCTCACAGTGTTCAGCTAGATCCGTTCCTGCTATTTACATTTAGTGCAGTGCGTCCTGCTCACAGTGTTCAGCTAGATCCGTTCCTGTTATCTTCTAGACTATTTACATTTAGTGCAGTGCGTCCTGCTCACAGTGTTCAGCTAGATCCGTTCCTGCAATTTACATTTAGTGCAGTGCGTCCTGCTCACAGTGTTCAGCTAGATCCGTTCCTGCTATTTACATTTAGTGCAGTGCGTCCTGCTCACAGTGTTCAGCTAGATCCGTTCCTGCTATTTACATTTAGTGCAGTGCGTCCTGCTCACAGTGTTCAGCTAGATCCGTTCCTGCTATTTACATTTAGTGCAGTGCGTCCTGCTCACAGTGTTCAGCTAGATCCGTTCCTGCTATTTACATTTAGTGCAGTGCGTCCTGCTCACAGTGTTCAGCTAGATCCGTTCCTGCTATTTACATTTAGTGCAGTGCGTCCTGCTCACAGTGTTCAGCTAGATCCGTTCCTGCTATTTACATTTAGTGCAGTGCGTCCTGCTCACAGTGTTCAGCTAGAGCCGTTCCTGCTATTTACATTTAGTGCAGTGCGTCCTGCTCACAGTGTTCAGCTAGATCCGTTCCTGTTATCTTCTAGACTATTTACATTTAATGCAGTGCGTCCTGCTCACAGTGTTCAGCTAGATCCGTTCCTGCTATTTACATTTAGTGCAGTGCGTCCTGCTCACAGTGTTCAGCTAGATCCGTTCCTGTTATCTTCTAGACTATTTACATTTAGTGCAGTGCGTCCTGCTCACAGTGTTCAGCTAGATCCGTTCCTGTTATCTTCTAGACTATTTACATTTAGTGCAGTGCGTCCTGCTCACAGTGTTCAGCTAGATCCGTTCCTGCTATTTACATTTAGTGCAGTGCGTCCTGCTCACAGTGTTCAGCTAGATCCGTTCCTGTTATCTTCTAGACTATTTACATTTAGTGCAGTGCGTCCTGCTCACAGTGTTCAGCTAGATCCGTTCCTGTTATCTTCTAGACTATTTACATTTAGTGCAGTGCGTCCTGCTCACAGTGTTCAGCTAGATCCGTTCCTGTTATCTTCTAGACTATTTACATTTAGTGCAGTGCGTCCTGCTCACAGTGTTCAGCTAGATCCGTTCCTGTTAAATTCCTACTGACAGGCAGGCTTGTCTGGTTACAGTATATAAAGCTACCTGAAGAAAATTACAGGTGTTCTATTTGATCCTATTAGTACCACGGTCAGGCAGCTAGACTATTTACATTTAGTACAGTGCGTCCTGCTCACAGTGTTCAGCTAGATCCGTTCCTGTTATCTTCCTACTGACAGGCAGGCTTGTCTGGTTACAGTATATAAAGCTACCTGAAGAAAATTACAGGTGTTCTATTTGATCCTATTAGTACCACGGTCAGGCAGCTAGAGTATTTACATTTAGTACAGTGCGTCCTGCTCACAGTGTACAGCTAGATCCGTTCCTGTTATCTTCCTACTGACAGGCAGGCTTGTCTGGTTACAGTATATAAAGCTACCTGAAGAAAATTACAGGTGTTCTATTTGATCCTATTAGTACCACGGTCAGGCAGCTAGACTATTTACATTTAGTACAGTGCGTCCTGCTCACAGTGTTCAGCTAGATCCGTTCCTGTTATCTTCCTACTGACAGGCAGGCTTGTCTGGTTACAGTATATAAAGCTACTTGAAGAAAATTACAGGTGTTCTATCCCAGCTTAGTGCAGCTACAGGCCATTAGTATGTCTGGAAGGCCAAGAAGGAGAGGCAGACAGTCACAAGCCAATAAGAGAGGGCAAGCAGGCTCTGTGTCTAGTGCTGGTCGTGGAGACGGTGCATCCTCATCAGCACGTGGCCATGGGACACGCTTGGCCTTTTTTTCGGCAGCTGGCCGTGTTGAGCCGCAACATGCGGAAGACTTGGTCGAGTGGATGACCAAGCCGTCCTCATCCTCCTCATCCTCTCTCACCCATGCCCAGGGTGCTTTGTCTGGCAAAGCAGCGGCCTCTTCCCTCAGCTCAATGTCATCAGTGACTCCTTCCCTAGCTCCACCATGTCCTCATGAGGATTCCCTCGAACTGTTTGACCACAGTGTTGGGTACATGCTCCAGGAGGATGCCCAGCGTTTGGAAGGCTCTGATGACGATACTGAGCTCGATGAAGGCAGTAACATGAGCGCGGACAGAGGGGGTGCCCAAGAAGGACAGCAATCTGGCAGTCATGCTCCCCCTGCTGCAGCATACTGCCAGGTTTGCTCCAGTGATGAGGAGGGAGGGGATGATGAGGTCACTGACTCAACGTGGGTGCCTGATAGGAGAGAGGAGGAGGAGGAGGAGGAGGAGGAGGAGGAGGAGGCGGCAGCACATCACCAACGAGGCAGGATGCCCTCCAGGGGCCAGCCTAAGGGCAGCACATTGACTGCATCACACCCCAAAGCTCCACATGTGCAGGGCGCTGCAGTCTCTGCGCGTTATTCAAAAAGTTCTTTGGTGTGGGCCTTTTTTGAGGCGAGTGCATCAGATCGCACCGCTGCTATTTGCAACATATGTCTCAAGCGTATCTCGCGTGGCCAAAACATCTCCCGCTTGGGTACCACATGCTTGACCAGACATATGTTGACCTGCCATGCAGTTCGTTGGCAAGCGTATCTAAAAGACCCATACCAAAGAACAAAGAGGATCTCTCCTTGCTCCTCATCAGCTGAGATTTCCAACCCCACTAGACCTTCAGTCCTCTCTGAGACCTGCAGTGAGAGGAATGAAGGTGTAGAATTAGGTGTGTCACAGCCAAGTACTTGTGGGCAATCTGCTTTTGGTACACCGACGTCAGATTGTACCAGGCAAATTTCCCTGCCCCAGCTGCTGCACCGCCGAAAGAAGTTTGCTCCCAGCCATCCACATGCCCAGCGGTTGAATGCTAGCTTGGCAAAATTGCTAGCACTTCAACTGCTGCCTTTTCAGTTGGTAGACTCTGCCCCCTTCCGTGAGTTTGTGGAATGTGCGGTTCCTCAGTGGCAGGTACCCAAACGCCACTTTTTCTCACGGAAGGCGATTCCGGCTCTCTACCGGCATGTGGAAGGCAATGTCCATGCCTCGCTGGACAGGGCGGTCAGCGGTAAGGTGCATATTACCGCTGACTCATGGTCCAGCAGGCATGGACAGGGACGTTACCTAAGTTTCACGGCGCATTGGGTGACTCTGCTGGCAGCTGGGAAGGATGCAGGACAAGGTGCAGTAGTGTTGGAGGTTGTTCCGCCACCACGCCTCCAAAATGCTGATTGTGACACACCTCTCTCCTCCACCCCCTCCTCTTCTTCTTCCTCCATGGCCTCTTCCTCGGAACCAGCGGTGCTCCGTAGGCGTTCAAGGGGCTACGCAAGTACGCAGGCCAAAAGATGCCATGCGGTGCTTGAGCTGGTGTGCTTGGGGGACAGGAGCCACACTGGGGCAGAGGTTCTGTCAGCTCTGCAGGGGCAGGTTCAGAGGTGGTTGACGCCACGCCAACTTAAGGCAGGAATGGTGGTTTGCGACAATGGCACCAACCTCCTCTCTGCCCTCCGACAGGGACAAATGACCCATGTGCCCTGTTTGGCTCACGTCCTTAACTTGGTGGTGCAGCGGTTCTTGGGCAGGTACCCGGGCTTACAGGATGTCCTGAGGCAGGCCAGGAAAGTCTGTGTGCATTTCCGCCGGTCATATAATGCCAGTGCTCGGCTGACGGACCTCCAAAAGGAGTTTAACCTGCCCAAGAACCGCCTAATCTGTGACATGCCCACCAGGTGGAACTCAACGTTGGCCATGCTGCAGCGGCTGCACACGCAGCAGAGGGCCATCAATGAGTACCTGTGCGACTATGGCACCAGGACAGGGTCAGGGGAGCTTGGTTTTTTTTCCCCACGCCAGTGGGCCATGATCAGGGATGCATGCACTGTCCTGTCACCATTCGAGGAGGCCACGAGGATGGTGAGCAGTGACAGTGCATGCATCAGTGACACTGTCCCCCTTGTCCACCTGTTGGAGCACACGCTGCGTGGAATAATGGACAGGGCACTTGAGGCAGAACAGAGGCAGGAAGAGGAGGACTTCCTTAGCTCTCAAGGCCCCCTTTATCCAGACAGTGTTCCTGCGTGCCCGCCGATCACACAGGAAGAGGACGAGGAGGAAGAGGAGGAGGAGGAAGATTGTGTCAGTATGGAGGTGGAGCCTGGCACTCAGCATCAGCAGCAGTCTTTAAGGGATCAGTCCCAAGAAACACATGGACTTGTACGTGGCTGGGAGGAGGTGGCTGCGGACCATGTCGTTCTTAGTGACCCAGAGGACTCCGGACCGAATGCCTCAGCAAACCTACGCTGCATGGCCTCCCTGATCCTGCAAAGCCTGCGTAAGGATCCTCGTATTCGTGGTATCAAGGAGAAGGACCAATACTGGCTGGCAACCCTCCTTGATCCACTTTACAAGGGTAAGGTTGCGGACCTTATCTTGCCATCGCAGAGGGAGCAGAGGATGAAACATCTTCGGGAGGCCTTGCAGAAAGGTCTGTGCAACGCGTTCCCAGAGACTGGGAGGTTACAAACTCCTGTTTCTGGACAACGTGTTGCTGAGGCTTCGGTCAGTCAAAGAAGGAGCGGTGGAGAAGGTGGCCATCTGACCGATGCGTTCAGACAATTTTTTGGTCCGCAGCCCCAAGGTATGATCGGTTCCAGCAACCATCGCCAGCGTCTGTTTTACATGGTGCAGGAATACCTAGGGGCAAGATCAGACTTGGACACCTTTCCCACCGAAAATCCTCTGGGTTACTGGGTCTTGAGGATGGATCACTGGCCAGAGCTTGCACAGTATGCAATTGAGCTACTGGCCTGTCCTGCATCCAGCGTTCTTTCGGAACGCACATTCAGTGCTGCTGGAGGCGTGGTAACCGATCACAGGGTGCGTCTGTCCACCGACTCGGTCGATCGGCTGACCTTCATAAAAATGAATGAGTCTTGGATCACCACCAGCTACCAAGCACCTGATGCTGATGTAACCGAATAATTTTTTTTGAAATCTCAGATCCCTTCAAAGACTGCCTATGCTGATGCTGAGTGACTATCCCTGAGTAATTATCCTCTTCCTCCTCAATCATCACGCTGATAGCTTGTAAGAACATTTTTGGTTCTGGGCGCCACCACCAGTGCCTAAGGCACAATTTTTCAGCCCCTGTTTAACAGGGGCGTGTAATTACAATTTTTGATGTAATACTTTGCAGCAGGGCTCGTTCCTGCATTCCAACTAGAGTGTCTGTGAGGGGTTGCAGTGTTGTGGCACCAGCACCAGTGCCTAGGGCCCAATTTTTCTGCCCCTGTCTAACAGGGGCGTGTAATTACAATTTTTGATGCAATACTTTGCAGCAGGGCTCGTTTCTGCGTTCCAACTAGAGTGTCTGTGAGGGGTTGCAGTGTTGTGGCACCAGCACCAGTGCCTAAGGCCCAATTTTTCTGCCCCTGTCTAACAGGGGCGTGTAATTACAATTTTTGATGCAATACTTTGCAGCAGGGCTCGTTCCTGCGTTCCAACTAGAGTGTCTGTGAGGGGTTGCAGTGTTGTGGCACCAGCACCAGTGTCTAAGGCCCAATTTTTCTGCCCCTGTCTAACAGGGGCGTGTAATTACAATTTTTGATGCAATACTTTGCAGCAGGGCTCGTTCCTGCGTTCCAACTAGAGTGTCTGTGAGGGGTTGCAGTGTTGTGGCACCAGCACCAGTGCCTAAGGCCCAATTTTTCTGCCCCTGTCTAACAGGGGCGTGTAATTACAATTTTTGATGCAATACTTTGCAGCAGGGCTCGTTCCTGCGTTCCAACTAGAGTGTCTGTGAGGGGTTGCAGTGTTGTGGCACCAGCACCAGTGTCTAAGGCCCAATTTTTCTGCCCCTGTCTAACAGGGGCGTGTAATTACAATTTTTGATGCAATACTTTGCAGCAGGGCTCGTTCCTGCGTTCCAACTAGAGTGTCTGTGAGGGGTTGCAGTGTTGTGGCACCAGCACCAGTGCCTAAGGCCCAATTTTTCTGCCCCTGTCTAACAGGGGCGTGTAATTACAATTTTTGATGCAATACTTTGCAGCAGGGCTCGTTCCTGCGTTCCAACTAGAGTGTCTGTGAGGGGTTGCAGTGTTGTGGCACCAGCACCAGTGCCTAAGGCCCAATTTTTCTGCCCCTGTCTAACAGGGGCGTGTAATTACAATTTTTGAAGCAATAATTTGCAGCAGGGCTCGTTCCTGCGTTCCAACTAGAGTGTCTGTGAGGGGTTGCAGTGTTGTGGCACCAGCACCAGTGCCTAAGGCCTAATTTTTCAGCTCCTGTTCAACAGGGGCATGTAATTACAATTCTTGATCTTATATTTCACAGCAGGGCCCTGTGAGGGCTTACAGTGTTGTGGCCACAGCAACACCTAAGGCCCAAATTTCTGCTGAGTATATAGGGCAGGACCCTACTTTCAAACCTCTAACTTACAAACGACTCCTACTTGCAAACGGAAGGAGACAACAGGAAGTGAGATGAAATCTACCCCTAGGAAGGGAAATTCTCTCCTGTAAGAGTTAATATGGGAAAACAATTTCTCCTTTCCACTGATGCTTTCCAATCCTTGTTCCACAAAAAAACCCAAATTTTCAAAAAACATTTTTCATTGGGACAAAAAAGTGAGGTGAAATCTTCTGAAGAGGAGGAAAGACAGCAAAACAAATGTCACAGGGGTGATAACCCTTCCCTATGTTTTCCAAAAAGCTTAGAAAAGATTTTTTGGCTGGAGCTAAACACGTTAAAAATGTTCAAAATTACAAACAGATTCTACTTAACAACAAACCTACAGTCCCTGTCTTGTTTGCACCGCCTGTATACTGCTGTTCAGAGTATATAGGGCCTGGTGGCCCCACACCTTTCCTTATTTTAATTTGGGTGCGGGGTTCCCCTTAATATCCATACAAGACCCAAAGGGCCTGGTAATGGACTGGGGGGTACCCATGCCGTTTGTCTCACTGATTTTCATCCATATTGCCATGACCCGACATGACATTAAACCCGCAAGCAGTTTTAAATGAGATTTTTTCCTTTAAAAATGACATTTGGTGCAGGGACTGTTCTAAACATGGGAAACACGCGTCACTTTACAGGCATACTATAGACACCCCCCAGGTACGATATTTAAAGGAATATTTCACTTTTTTTTTTTTACTTTAAGCATCATTAAAATCACTGCTCCCGAAAAAACGGCCGTTTTTAAAAGTTTTTTTTGCATTGATACATGTCCCCTGGGGTAGGACCCGGGTCCCCAAACCCTTTTTAGGACAATACCATGCAAATTAGCCTTTAAAATGAGCACTTTTGATTTCGAACGTTCGAGTCCCATAGACGTCAATGGGGTTCTAACGTTCGTGCGAACTTTCGGTCCGTTCGCGGGTTCTGGTGCGAACCGAACCGGGGGGTGTTCGGCTCATCCCTAGTAGGGAGTAGGTGCAGCAGCACTTATGGGCTCGGTGTGAAGTGCCCACATTGCTGATCTGTGCCCCTTCTGGCTCAGCCATACCGAGGCATGCTCATCCATGCCCAGCCATGCTCATCCGTGCCCATTCATGCCCAGTCATGCCCATCCATGCCCAGCCATGCTCCTCCATGCTCAGCCATGCTCATCTATGCTCACCCATGCCCAGCCATGCTCCTCCATGCTCATCCATGCCCAGCTATGCTCATCCATGCCCATCCATGCCCAGCCATGCTCATCCATGCTCATCCATAACTAGCCATGCTCATCCATACCTAGCCATGCCTCATCCATGCTCATCCATGCCTAGCCGTGCCACATCAGTGCTCATCCATACCACATCCATGCCACTTTAGTTCTCATTCGTGCAACATCAATACTCATCCATGCCACGTCCATGCCACATCAGTGCTCATCCATGCCACATCCATGCCACATCAGTGCTCATTCCTGCCACATCAGTACTCATCCATGCCACATCCATGCCATGTCAGTACTCATCCGTGCCACATCCATGCCACATCAGTGCTCTTCCATGCCACATTCATGCCACATCAGTACTCATCTGTGCCACATCCATGCCACATCCATGCCACATCAGAGCTCATCTGTGCCACATCCATGCCACATCAGTACTCATCTGTGTCACATCCATGCCTCATGCATGCCACCTCAGTGCTCATCCATGCCACATCCATACCACATCAGTGCCCATCCATGCCACTTTAGTACTCATTCGTGCAACATCAATACTCATCCATGCCACGTTCATGCCACATCAGTGCTCATCCATGCCACATCCATGCCACATCAGTGCTCATTCCTGCCACATCAGTACTCATCCATGCCACATCCATGCCATGTCAGTACTCATCCGTGCCACATCCATGCCACATCAGTGCTCTTCCATGCCACATTCATGCCACATCAGTACTCATCTGTGCCACATCCATGCCACATCCATGCCACATCAGAGCTCATCTGTGCCACATCCATGCCACATCAGTACTCATCTGTGCCACATCCATGCCTCATCCATGCCACCTCAGTGCTCATCCATGCCACATCCATACCACATCAGTGCTCATCCATGCCAAATCCATATCACATTAATACTCATCCATGCGACATCAATGCAACATCAGTGCTCATCCATGCCACATCCATGCCACATCAGTACTCATCCATGCCACATCAGTGCTCATCCATGCCACATCAGTACTCATCCATGCCACATTAGTGCTCACCCATGCCACAAAGTGTAATAGGTAGGAAATTAGATTTGAAATTTACTGTATGTCCCTAGAACATCTGACTGTGCTCCCTGCATGTTGGGCCTCTGTATGTGGCCAGGCTGTGTAAAAGTCTCACACATGTGGTATTGCCATACTCAGGAGGAGTAGCAGCATGTGTTTTGGGGTGTCATATTTGCTATGTACATGCTATGTTTTAGAAATTTCTTATACATGAACAACTATGTGTAAAAAAAATACATTTTCATTTTCTTATCACATTTTCCAAAAACTCGTGAAAAAAAATTACATGTTCAAAAGACTCATTATGTCTCATAGATTATGTGTTGGAGCGTTTGCCTTCCAAAATGTGTCTTTTTTGGGCATTTCCATTGTCCTGGTGCTCTAAGGCCTTCAAAATTGCAAGAGGTAGTCAAGAAATTAAATATGTAATCTATGTCCCCTAGAATACCTGACGCTGCTCCCTGCATGTTGGGCCTCTCTATGTGGCTAGGCTGTAAAAAAGTCTCACACATGTGGTATGAGGAGTAGCAGAATGTGTTTTGAGGTGTAATTTGTGATCTGCACATGCCATGCAAGAGAAATAACCTGTTAATATGACAATTTTGTGGAAAAAAAAGAAAAAAGAATCCAAAAATTCTGGGAAAAAATACAACTTAAAAAAACTCACCATGCCTCTTACTAAATACCTTGGAATGTCTGCTTTACAAAAAGGGGTCATTTGGGGTCATTTGTACTTTCCTGGCTTGTTAATGTCTCAAGAAATGAGATAGGCGGTCAGTACATTAGGTGTGATCAAGTTTCAGTGATTAGCATCATAGCTTGTAGACTCTATAACTTTCACAAAGACCAAATAATATACACTGATTTGGTTATTTTTACCAAAGATATGTAGCAGAATAAATTTTGGTCAAAATTTATGAAGAAAAATTACTAATTTGCAAAAAAGGATTGAAAAACTCAAAATATAGATGTACTTTGTGGGCACATAATGAGAGAAGAACTATTTAAAAAAATATACATTTTTTACAACATGGTTAAAAACATAGAAACATACAATCAACACCCTATATGGACACAGTTACCAGATACCCAATAAGAATGCAGTTATGAAAGCTGGATCTGAGATAGAGAAATATCTAAGTAGTATGTCTAGTAGAAAAAAAAGAATTTGGTGCCAAAAACCATTGTCAGCTGATAAGCTGAAGGAGGGGATGAGGAAGCCTCGCCAAAGCGGCGTTTGTACAGTGACGTGCAGGTCAGCACAGTCAGCGACAGGTGCCCGCCTCTACAGGGCAGGGAGAAAAGGGAAGGACCCGGGCCGGCAGCAGGTGACATCAATACGCAACATATCAGCATCTCTGATATATGCTTAATTTGCTGTGCCATTATTCTCTTGATGACGTGTCTCTTTTTTGTGAGTGTGTCTTCTTGTGGTGTTTTCTTTATCTTTTTGTTTGTTATTATGTTGAGTTTTGTGATGGTTTTGATTATTTGTTTTGTATTATCCTTACTGTTTGCTTGGTGTCCCTGTACATGGGGCTATTCATTTCTAACTAATATTTTTTGTCAGATTTTTTCAAACGATTTCAATCAATCGATATGTGCAGGAATCCCTGGCTTTATATCTCAGGTTATTTGTGTGTTGTATTGATTGGGGGATTTTTTCCCTGGGAGTATTTACCTCTAATCTATAGGATAGTGATACCTTATATACGATGTAGGGCCCCTTTATCTGTTTGTATTTTCTGGCCAACTGCTTTTTGGCCTGTGTTTGACTTCCCCACGGTGGGGATTGATGGGTTAGAGCCCATAGCGGCGCATGCGTCATAGTATTGATGCTTGTCTTGGCTGCCCATTCTACTCGGCGCCTGCACTGCTCTTTGCCCGGTTGTGGCTGGATGTTATGGTGCATGTGCAATTACGGTATGTTACTCTGTGATGTCACCCGCTGCCAGCTCGGTCTTGGCTGTCCATTTTACTCGGCACCTGTGCTGGATAATGCGGCGCATGCGCGATGCTGATATGCTGGGTGGTGACGTCACCCGTTGCCGGCCTAGGTCCTTCCCTTTTCTCCCCGCCCTGTAGAGGTGGTCACCTGACTGCTGACGTGCATGTCACTGTACAAATGCTGCTTTGAAAGAGCTTCCTCATCCCCTCCTTCAGCTTATCAGCTGACAATGGGTTTTGGCGCCAGATTCGCACCGTTACGCCCCTCCAGCACAGTCCATCTGTTATTTAAGGTGCAGGACACAGATGCCTGGGATACACTCAGGAAGGACAGCCAAACGCTTTGTAGCAGCTCGATAGGGTAAGTTCAAAGCCTGGGACGCTATTTATACGGAATTACCTAATATATCAAACAAGTTGACTTATTTTGAATCCCCTCTCTGCTTATATATTGTTGGAGATCCACCCTCGGTCACCCTGTGCTAACCGCTAGGGCCCTAATGATAGGCCTCCCAAATGGGGTTATCTTCTATATCTACATGACATAGATGCTGACCTGTCCTCTTGAGTCCAGAGGTCTCTTTCTATGTATTTGATACCTAAAGTTAAAGCATCTCAGGTCCAATAAACATATTTCCTTGGTAAGTGCGACTCTCTAATGGTATTCTATTCTCTATCCAACTATGTGTCTGGTTAATTGTTGACACTATTTATATTTGTAGTTACCTTGATCTTTGATGATTTATATTACACTACTTGGCAATATATCCTATGCATTGATTTGGACGCATTGTGGTTTATGCTTCTCACTCAGGTGAGAACTACCTTAGTACTATCTTGATCTGATGGGGATCCCATATATCTATATGGACTCCCTTAATTGTTTTTGAAGATCAAACTTATATCAACTTCTTATATCTACTCTTAGGACCTTGTATGATTGAATCCTGTCATACTAGTGGTCTTCTCTACCCATTGGATATAATATAACCATTTGGTTATGTATTTGTAATGCTTTGATGTATACGTACAGTAGATTGGAGGCTCCGGGCTTGTCTATGTTTGTCTAGTCTTGTGGGGTGTCTCTATACCCCAGGATACAGTTTCACCAGGCAAGCATATTTATGTTTGTATGTGTTTTGTTGTCTTGTGCTTTCTTTCTTTGTCTCCATAATATTCTGTCATGTTTATGTATATCTCTCCTCAATTGGTGTTGAAGCAATTACTTTTGTGCTGATACAGATATATACAAAATGAAATACTTAAGTACAATTTTCTTGTGTTCTGTTTTTAAATATACCAGCACCTACCCAGTATTCATCCTAAGAAAGCTAAATATCTAGCGAAACGCGTCGATGAGCAAGTTTTGGATTCGATATTGGGTCAAAACTTTTTCTACAAGACATACTACTTAGTTATTTCTCTATCTCAGATCCAGCCTTCATAACTGCGTTCTTATTGGGTATCTGGTACCTGCGTCCATATAGGGTGTTGTTTCTATGTTTTTTAACCATGTTGTAATAAAATTTATATATTTTTTAAATAGTTCTCCTCTCATTATGTGCCCACAAAGTCCACCTATATTTTGATTTACTCAATCCTTTTTATATATACTTGAATGCTGACATGGTGAGGGTCCTCCCTTTCCACTAATTTGCTAAATTTTATAACAGAGACGAAGAAAAATTCAATTTTTTACAAAATTTTCAGTCTTTTTTTATTTATAGCGCAAAAAATAAAAAACCCAGTGGTGAATGAATACCACCAAAAGAAAGCTCTATTTGTGTGAAAAATTTTGAATGACATGACTGAGTAATTGTCATTCAAAATGTGAAAGCCCTGAAAGCTGAAAATTGGTCTGATTAGGAAGCGGGTTTAATTGCCCAGTGGACAAGTGGTTAAGAGGACGTAGACTGAATGATGCTGGCCGTCATTCAACCTGAAGGACTAAGAACATCTTGTGTAGGGATGAGCCACCCCCCTGTTCGGTTCGCACCAGAACTTGCGAACAGGCAAAAAATTTGTTTGAACACGCGAACACCGTTAAAGTCTATGGGACACGAACATGAATAATCAAAAGTGCTAATTTTAAAGGCTTATATGCAAGTTATTCCACAAGGGAACCCCGAACCAAAATTAAAAAAAAAATGATGTGGGGGAGTCCCCCAAAATTCCATACCAGGTACTTTAGGTCTGGTATGGATATTAAGGGGAACCCCAGCCAAAATAAAAAAAAAAGGCGTGGGGCCCCCCTCAAAACCTATACCAGACTCTTCAGGTCTGGTATGGATTTTAAGGGGAACCCCGCGCCAACATTTTTTTAAAAAATGGCGTGGGGTCCCCCCAAAAATCCATACCAGACCCTTATCTGAGCACGCAACCTGGCAGGCCGCAGGAAAAGAGGGGGGATGAGAGAGCGCCCCCCCTCCTGAACTGTACCAGGCTACATGCCCTCAACATTGGGAGGGTGCTTTGGGGTAGCCCCCAAAACACCTTGTCCCCATGCTGATGGGGACAAGGGCTTATGTAACGGGTGATGTAACGTAATGGGGTTACGTAACGGGTGACCCCACCCCCTCTGACGTCACGGGGAATGCCACAGGGAAGTCCCCATCAAGTCCCCATGCATCAGAGGGGGGCGGGTTCACCGGCTGGCCCCGCCCCCGTTATTTAAGAACCGTCAGAAGAGGAGAAGCGTCACACAGCGGGAGCCTCCCTTCATGCCATCATGGATGCGGAGCAGCCCGAGGAGAAGAAGGAAAGAAGACGCCGATGCCGTGGAGGAAGATGCCGGACGAGAACACCGGAGGAAGAACCAGAAGAACCAGAAGAACCAGAAGAAGAAGAAGATGGAGGAAGAAACTGAAGGAAGATAGAAGATAGAAGAAAGAAGATAGAAGATAGAAGACAGAAGAAGCATTTAAATAAAGGAATTGTCAAAAACTGTCTTTTGTCATTTTTAAAATTTTTGACTTTTTTTTGTGAAATGGTAGGGGTACTTTTGTACCCCTTTACCATTTCACACAGGGGGGAGGGCCACGATCTGGGGTCTCCTTGTTAAAGGGGGCTTCCAGACTTCGATAAACCCCCTGCCCGCAGACCCCCACAACCACCGGGCAAGGGTTGAGGGGATGAGGCCCTTGTCCCCATCAACAGGGGGACAAGGTGTTTTGGGGGCTACCCCAAAGCACCCTCCCAATGTTGAGGGCATGTGGCCTGGTATGGTTCAGGAGGGGGGGCGCTCTCTCGTCCCCCCCCTCTTTTCCTGCGGCCTGCCAGGTTGCATGCTCAGATAAGGGTCTGGTATAGATTTTTGGGGGGACCCCACGCCATTTTTTTTTAAAATTTTGGCGTGGGGTTCCCCTTAAAATTCATACCAGACCTGAAGGGTCTGGTATAGATTTTGAGGGGGACCCCACGCAATTTTTTTTTTTAAAATTTTGGCTGGGGTTCCCCTTAATATCCATACCAGACCTGAAGGGCCTAGTATGGAATTTAGGGGGACCCCCCCACGTCATTTTTTTTTAAATTTTGGTTCAGGGTTCCCCTGTGGGGAATTCCCATGCCGTTTTTATCAATGAACTTTTATGTGTATTGTCGGACCGGCAATTAATTATAGCCGCGAGTAGTTTTAAATGACTTTTTTTCCTTTGAAATGTCATTTTGCTGTCAGACTGTTCTAAACACGGGAAACATGTGCCCCTTTACAGGCATACTATAGACACCCCCCAGCTACGAAATTTAAAGGGATATTACACTTTTATTGTTTCACTTTAAGCATTATTAAAATCATTGCTCCTGAAAAAACAGCCGTTTTTAAAACTTTTTTTTTAACTGATCCTTGTCCCCTGGGGCAGGACCCAGGTCCCCAAACACTTTTTATGACAATACCATACATATAAGCCATAGACTTTTAAAGGTTGTTTCGCGGCTTTCGAATTTGCTGCCAACACCCCAAATTGTTCGCTGTTCGGCGAACTGGTGAACAGCCAATGTTTGAGTCGAACATGAGTTCAACTCGAACTCGAATCTCAAAGGTAAAGGACAGACAGATTGAAAATGAGTATTTCAGCAAAAACATCCTTTTTTTACTGAATGTATCTGTCCAAGTGCTGTTATTTTTTATGTTTGGCTTGAGTTCTATGCTAATATTAAGATTTGTATGCACATGTAAGCCGTAAAACTTAACTCATATTTTTTTCTTAAAAAAAAAAAAACATCTTTAACAATGCTATCATACTTAAATGTATGCCATTTTCGAATACCCATCTAGGGACTGTATATAAAAAAATCATTGTTTACATCTAGTCTGTGTTTTTTGAGGATGCACATACAAAGTCTATGACACAGTACATGCATTAAAAATGCAAATATAAGTGCAGTACAATCATATATAAATATGAACTGTGTGAACAATAAAAAAAACTATCAAAACATAGGGGCTCAACCAGCCCATTAAATAGTCTCCAAATTCCAAAAATGTCCACCTCTTGTGCAAACTCAAAAGTGATGGTTTATTCTAATGTGTTCGGTGCCCAGCACCTTCAGATAAAGTGCCTGCTCGCCTCCAATCTATGACCCCACTACAGAGTCATAGAGACCTAAATGACCTCCACTTTAAATGGTGTAAAGCCTGGAAGACGTTTTCATTCACCCATAGAACATGTCATAAAAATGGAGAAAACATAGTGCTCTTGGCTTCAAGTAATTTATTAACATTGAATCAAAGGATTAAAAACACTCACAAAAGTAATAAAAAAACAGGCAAAACAGTCAGCTCAGCACACTGTAGCCAATAGCATGTAATAACATAAAGGAAAACAGCTCCTTCCACCTGTACGTATTACGCCCACTAGCTTCTTCAGCAGTTACAGTACATGTATTACTGCATTAGTACATGCATTATCTTGTATAAAAATAAAAAGAAAATGTTATACACACATCTATGTTGCATCCATAACCAAGATAGAAATATGGATATTTATATTTACATCTAAATTATATGTAAACTCCAGCAGGTTGCACGAAAAAAACCTGACAGCTCCGGTCAGAGCTGCTGTACTCTAACATCACCTGACACTTCAACAGAGGCTAATGTGGCTGCACACCCCAAAGTAAATGTTACCAAAAGAAGTGGAAGGTCCCCGTGGGGTTTTTAAGCAGCAATCGAAAAAAGGTTTTTGTAAAAAAATATATTTTTATTAGCAAAATTCTCCGAACATGATTTAAGACAAACAAAAATTTAAAATATGAGCTCCGGTTTTACATATGAGACATACTTGGTACATGTGCACATCAAGCAGATAAGTTATCACATAACAAGTTTCAAGGAGTGTGCATATAGCGCTGCTCCAAACAATATCAATTGTGATTATGTTAATGCTTGGCAATAATAGAGAAGACCCCAATGCATTTCAATGTTTATAGGGTCATGGTCTTCCTCAGGGGGTCCTTAAAACTCTGTAAGGGCATCAAAGAAAAATGATAAAGAGTTCTTTGTATATTATTTAGTATACAGTATCTACTCTATAAAGTTTATAATGATCACTTGATATTTACCCTTAGTACCATATGGGCTCGTTTGGCCAGAGATATCTTAAAAGCTTTGGAAAAAGCAGAGAAGTCCCCCACTTGTGATCCTGGACTTCATTAAATCATTGTCCCTGCCTGCATCCCAAGGGAGGGCAAGACTGACCCGTGGGGCTTACGAATGGTCACAGATGGGTGGCTCTCCTCCGCAATTAGAGGAGTAGGCATGAAAAGCAGAGCACCTATAAATTTATCATAATAAAAAGAGTGTTTTAATGTCTTATTCATGATTTAAAAATATCAAGTATATGGATTTGCTCAAGAGGTAAATGTAGGGAACGTGGGGCAAAGTTTAAAAATATTGAACATCTGAGGGTATTACATTAATATGGCACATATGACTAAGGATTTGGATATCAATGCACCTCGTGTATGTGGCCAAAAAGTAAAATAAGTGTCAGACCATGTTATAGCTATATTAGAATAGAATAGACCATGGTACTAGCGTATTAAGAATTGGTGGTGGTTGAAGGGTGTAATGTGTCAAAAAGAAGAAAAGGAAACATACAAATATGTGGTTTTACTTCACAAGAGGAAAGGAACAAAAACATGCCAAATGAATCCTCTTCTCAAAAAGGATTACTGAAATGCAAAAGTGCAAAAACCAACCAAACATAAGTGTAAACAAAAGCAAAAGAAATGTGAAGTAAACACCATTTAGTTAGTGAAGTGAAAAAGAAAAATAATGAAGTGATACAACATGACTGTGAGTCAAAGTCAAAAACCAAAGAAAGGTGAATGCAGTGATGTGTAAGTAGTGGTGGCCGGTATATAACTGGCCACCCATATTGGTGCAAAGATTGTGAATGGAGGAGAAGTGAAGACCTGCTGTGAATCAAATATATGGGCTACAAGGGAGCAAAACAACCCCTTAGCCATTGTCAAGCAAGTGCCAAAAGACTTAGGCACTGGAAAACATTTACATTAAACTGAAGAAGCTGAAGAAAAGAAGCTCACCTAGTGATTATTAGTAGGAGGTATTAAGTATCTGTAACGTACCACGAGGAAATGCACAATATCTAGTGGCCAGGGTTAACAGACATGTGCATAGCAAGCCTTCACTGGACGAAAAAGAGTGTCAAATAAATAATAAAAGGTTTCAAAAACAAATTAACAGTGGTGCAGAATAGCCCTCTGTTTGCATGTGTTCTTACCTGATGGATTTGTTACTATCATGCTCTGTCAGGGATCAACTGAACTATCTGGGCAGGGAGTATCTCTAGATATACTACCTAAATTGATGTGTAATTGCTAGCAGCTGCTTGGAATGAACCTACAATCCATCCCTCCAGAGGGAGGGGCCGTGGGGAGGCATCCATGCGTCCCCTCTGTGGTCATCCCGGCGTTCCAGTGAGCGGATCGCTCCAGAAGCCTCCGACACCCCTGCCGCAAAAGACGAGGCTGGAGACAGGGCGCGCGCACGTGTGGTGAACCTATCGCCAGCCAATGGATGGAGAGCCACCCCCCGCATGCGCGCTGCTCAGACCCCAGTCCGGTGGTGTACACGGAACGCCGCCGGCAGGGAAAAGAAGCTCCACCTAGTGGTGGATGGTAAAACCACTGGTGTTGCTGAAAAAGGGAGATGTAAATAAAAACATCTCCTTACCCTGCCAGGAAGCCGTCGAGTCAGAAATTGCATGGCCCAAAAAATAAAGGGGAGGACAGAATGGTAATCCAGTATCTAGGGGGAAAAAAGAAAAAAAAAAGTCAAAAATATGTACATAATCCTCCAATTAAGTTATACATCAATGTTCCGGAGTTATACAAACTAATGCAGCTTTCAATATATTGTATAGCATTTGTATACATAATGAGCAGAAGGAGAAAAAAAGGGTATAAACTGCAAAAACTATAACAAAGGGAATAGATCCAAAACACATTTTATTATAAAAACCATTCCCAAGGGCTTCACCTCTGAAGGGGGAGACCAGCAGAGAGGACAGATGAATAAATATTCATAAGGGTCGAGGGATGTGTTAAAATAGTATATTGTCATATTATAAACATATATATATTTTTTTTGTCTATATCAAGTCGAATTCTTTTTCAGATTAGATGCCAGATTTTGTGTAGAAGGAGAGATCTAAATATCGCTGACTGCTGCTAGTGACAAAGAGTAGCAGAAGGATAGTATTTAAAAAAAATTTAATTCTCTATTATTGGCAAGCATTAACATAATCACAATTGATATTGTTCGGAGCAGCGCTATACGCACACTCCTTGTAACTTATTATGTGATAACTTATCTGCTTGATGTGCACATGTACCCAGTATGTCTCGTTATATGTAAAACCGGAGCTCATATTTTACATTTTTGTATGTCTCAAATCATGTTTGGAGAATTTTGCTAATAAAAAAATATTTTTTTACAAAGAGCTGCTTTACTAACCATGCAAGGTTAGTTCAGCAATCTCTCCAGCTGAGCTGTTGTGTTCTAACTGGGGGACACCCCCTGCCAGATCACTATGATCAACGCTCTCTGCCCTTGCTGAATGGTCGGCTTCTGTCAGACAGACAGACCGACATACACACGGACCGAATGTCAGCTATTTTTTTTTTTAACCGCCTGTTGTCTCCCGACATTCAGTCCGTGTGTACGGGGCTTTACTGTATAAATCTTTTTATGTAAATTTGTTGCAAACTTTCTTATCTGGATATCTTACAGTAACATCACTTCCTGTTGCAGGCTGATGATACTAATTCACTGCTGCAATGCCTGTGTGCAATTTTCTTCAGTTAAAAATCCAGTCATGCTAACATCTTTGTTCGCGTAACAAAGAAATACAACAAATTAAAGAGAAAAGTAACTCTTGTGATATATATTAATAGCCGTTTCTGTTCAGTTTGATTGCTCGCCACTGAAAATATTATTTCAGTAAACCATTGTTTATTATAAAAACAGCCCATTTCATTTCATTTTCCCTATAATTAAAATATAATTTGATTGTTACTTTTGACAACAAATATTACTTCCAGTATGAAAGAATGCTTGCAGGTTTCTTGCCTTGTGCAGCAAATTGGCATGTGTACCTTTGACAGTAACGCAGGCTGAATCAATAATTACCAATACTTTACAGCAGGAATATGAATGGAATATGGCTTTTCATCCCACACTGAAATAATCACAGTTTAATGAAATGTATGAGTTCCAGAGTGCTCATACATAGATATGAATACATCTTGCATAATTTGATATATCTACACATTTGAAATAGTGAATGAAAATATCATAAAACTCCAATCAAGGAAGCAAGGAACGCTTGACTAATTTCATCATAGGTTTACTCTTTACTAATTCCCAGACCAATTACTTTGTAGGCAAAAACTTTATATATCCATGTTAATTACATTTATTACTGCTTACTGCAGCAGTTTTCACAAATGAGCCAATCTGCTCCAGGCATCTGCTTTTAGCGAAGCAATACATTATTAATTAGTTTTTCTACAGTGTGATAGGTCATACTTGTGCCTCATAGAATTCATTGTTCAAGGCAATATATATTAGTGATTTCAACTTAAATAACCCTTAAACCTCTTATATAACAAACCTAAAATGCAAATATTATATCCAAATGTTTAGAATATGGAGTCTGGAGTCCTGCTCACAAACATATCTTCTTATATGAGGACTTCATACCGTTTAGGAGCCATCCAATCCACCACCCACCTGCTAAGACACCCCCCCCATACCTAAAGAAAAGTACATTCTCCCGTCCCCCACCAGTACCAGTGAAAAACTATCTTATATGCATATTCCTGTCAGAACTGTTATAGGAAGAAATATACATATTTTTATCATTTTTTGTTTTCTTTGGGCTATTGGAATTTTCTTACTAGACCAGAGACACAGTCCTATATACATTTAACCAGCACCAGAAGAATAAACTTCTGGGGGTGTTAGATAAACAACCCTGCTTACAGAACTCATGATAGGAAAAATGGGTTTCTGGTATACTGACAACACCTGGGACCAAAGACAAATTGACCAATATTTACAAGGATCTCCAGGTCCCATAAATTTGTGTTCAGCAAGACTTGTGGACATAACAGATTAACAAGCCTGGTTATCCAGTGACCAACCATTGTCTCAGCTTTGAGAAAGACAAACACAGGGCGAAACACCTATCACAGAATTGAACTGATTATAACTATTGCTCTAACTCAAATAGTTATATAAGTCAGTTCACAAGCTTCACATTGCAAGTCATAAAGGTCAAGACTTTGATTACACTCTGTTCATACATATATCTATCTATGACTGCTTAAGCCGGTTACCAAGTCTCTAAAGTGGCCCTCCCTCTTCAAAAGGTTGGGCACCCCTGGCTTAGGGAAACAGGAGGAGGGAGAAGGGGGAAATTTATCCAAGAAGGGAAAAATAACTTGGTTCAAGTTTCCACATAATATCACTGTACCTAACTTGTGTGAATCAATTATATGAAAAAGATGGGAAAAAATGATAATGGATGTTTATTAGGAACATAATATGATACAATGGTTACAGAAACATCAGAAATGTGCTTAATAAGAATGAGGTAGCGGCCTTCAGGAGCTTTAATTTCAGATGAAAGTACAAATGGGGTTGTACGGTGAATAGCTATAAGAACACCTTGTTGTTTAGTAGCTGCCAAGGTTGAATATACCTGTGGATAAGAGGAGCTGAAAAACTTAGGAGTAGATTTTTCAGTAAAATTGGTCTCCTGTAGGCAAAAGAATGTGGATTTTAACTGTGGCAAATGAATGGAATGCTTTAGTGCATTTTTTGGGTATATTAAGTAATTTAGGCATTTAGGGTCAAAATATTTAAGGGGGCCATATTGGTAATATAAGGAGTTACATAATAAAAAAGTTCTGACAGTAGGGTCGCATACAATTCAGTATAGGGAGGTAGGAAAAAGGAAAGGCTGGAAGAAAAGCGAAGGAATTGGCTCTCGTTAAGAAGATATTACTAAGGTTTGTAAAATAATAGAGAGAGCTAATAGCTCAACAGAACGGCGTACTGAGGAATGACAAACGGTCTACCAGAGGCCAAAGAGCCACCGTCAGAATCCCACAAAATAATGGGGATCTGAGGGTAGCAAACTGGAGGTGCAAGAATACCACCGAAGGGAACACTGGCAAAAATAAAAAGTAATACATAAATAGAAATTATACCATTGTCCCATTGTCCCAAAAATGGATGGAAGGGATGGGGTAAGGTGTATACAAGTAACAAAAAACATCACAGAAAACATGAAAAAAATGAATAGCATTGAGGCATTAAAAGTTGGGAGGGCATGATACAGGGAGGTCAGGAGGGCAAGGTATAGGTGGGTCAGGGGGGCATGGTACTGGGGGGTCAGAAGAGTATGGTACTGGAAGATATGGAGGGCACAGTATAGGGGAATCAGGTGGGTTGAGGTCTCAAGAGGACATGGCACTGGGGAGTCAGGTGGGTATGGTATTGGGTGGGATCAGGAGGACTGGGGTGTCAGGAGGGTATGGTATTGGGGGGACCAGGAGGGCTGGGGTGTCAGGAGGGTATAGTATTGGGGGAGATCAAGAGGGCTGGGGTGTCAGGAGGGTATGGTATTTGGGGGGCTCAGGAGTGTTGGGGTGTCATGAGGTTATAGTATTGGGGGGGGATCAGGAGGGCCTGGGTGTCAGGAGAGTATGGTATTGGGGGATTAGGAAGGTTGGGGGAGTCAGGAGGTTATGGTATTGGGGGATCAGGAGGGCTGGGGGTGTCAGGAGGGTATGGTATTGGGGGGTGTCAGGAGGGCTTTGAGTGTCAGGAGGGCTTGGAGAGCAGAGAAGTTCTTAATGCAGAGTGGTGCAGGGAGGGTGCAGCAGTGCTGATTCCTCCCAGTAATCCTCTCTTACCATCCCACATGATATCTGTGCATCGGGGAAGAAGGCCGGTGGCGAGGGACGCGCAATAGCACTACGAAGTGCTTGGACGTGTTCGGAGAAGAGCCTGAACCCGCCCAAGCTATTCCGGAGGCTTTCCCCGCCCCGCAGCTGCACTTATGCAAGGTGCTGGGACTGCCTCAGCAGCCTGGATTGTGTGAGCGTGTGCATGCGCCGCTCTAGAGAAAGAAACGGGTCGCAGCTGCAGGACGTCTTTGTGGTCTACCTGTCACCTGTCCGTGGTCGAAGATAGCCCGCGATTGACGGGTTGTCCATCCTTGATCTAAGACATCCCATTATCTGACACCTCAGTGATGCCAGGACACAGCTCCAGCATAGCTAAACACCATTTTGTGAAGGCTAACTACAACCAGTAATTGGCAACCATCTTAGAGAGACCATTTTAAGCAAAGTGTAAAAGTGTAAAAGTGTAACTATATTTTCCATATTTATTATTGATTTTTGTATGTGCAAGCATTTCATGATTATTAATTCAATTAAGTAATTTGCTACCCCATTAGTTCTCCTAACACCTCACAATTTGGTAATTTTAAATTGCCTGATTGACAAAACGCTAGATGAACTTTACCTGGTAATTTGACTGCAGCGGGTTCACGGGTCAAGTTATTCCAACACAGATTATTATCTGCCAAATTTTATCCAATCGGTTAGGATATCTAAAGGAGGGGGAAATCATTATTGTCTAATCGCTATATACCTTATGGTAAACAGTTATGCCCTGTACACACGGTTGGACATTGATTAGACATTCCGACAACAAAGTCCATGGATTTTTTCCGACGGATGTTGGCTCAAACCTGTCTTGCACACACACAAAGTTAACGGAAAATCCGATCGTTCTGAACGCAGTGACGTAAAACACATACGTCGGGACTATAAACGGGGCAGTAGCCATTAGCTTTCGTCTCTTAATTTATTCTGAGCATGCGTGGCACTTTATGCGTTGGATTTGTGTACACAAGATCGGAATTTCTGACAATAGATTTTGTTGTCGGAAAATTTTATAGCAAGCTCTCAAACTTTGTGTGTCAGAAATTCCGATGGAAAATGTGTGATGGAGCCCACACACGGTCGGAATTTCCGACAACAAGGTCCTATCACACATTTTCCGTCGGAAAATCCGACCGTGTGTACAGGGCATTAGTGTTCTAACCTCGTTGCAAAACTGTAGTCTGTGTCCGTCTATTAATCAAACTGTTTATCGTGTTTGTAAAGTGACTTTTTTTGTAAATAAATATTAATTTATTTTTATCGCCAGTCTATACTCATACTGATATTTCAAATAATTTTTGCTTGGCTAAAAATGACCTCAAATTAATTAATCATTCAGGCATTCCCTAACATAACATAGCATTCCTTATAAGTAATACATGTGAATTTCTTATGAGCCTGGGACCACATAATGCCTCATTTTGTGAGAGGTAGCTTCTGCTTGAGAATGTCCTCCCATGTCCTCATATACAGCTGTTTTGGGAATGAGTCCCTAGATATAGTGATAAGGACATTTTAGGTTTGGGAAATAGTGTAGCTTCCTTTTTAAGAAAGCCACCTCTACGGATGTGCTCAAAGGAGATAGGTTTGCCAAAAAACTGAAAATTTATTATCAAATACTTACCGTAATTTTCCTTTCCTGATGGACTCCATGGCAGACTACGTGTGGGTTGACCCCGCCTCCTCTCCAATGCTATAGGACCCCATACCCATAAGAGTAAGCTCACCTCTCAGGACTGTGTTCCGTAACTAGCCGACTCTTATGCCCCGTACACACGGTCGGATTTTCCGACGGAAAATGTGTGATAGGACCTTGTTGTCGGAAATTCCGACCGTGTGTAGGCTTCATCACACATTTTCCGACACACAAAGTTTGAGAGCAGGATATAAAATTTTCTGACAACAAAATCCGTTGTCGGAAATTCCGATCGTGTGTACACAAATCTGACGGACAAAGTGCCACGCATGCTCAGAATGAATTAAGAGATGAAAGCTATTGGCCACTGCCCCGTTTATAGTCCCGACATACAGTACGTGTTTTACGTCACCGCGTTTAGAATGATCGGATTTTCTGACAACTTTGTGTGACCGTGTGTATGCAAGACAAGTTTGAGCCAACATCCGTCGGAAAAAATCCTAGAATGTCCGAACAAAGTCCGACCGCGTGTACAGGGCATTAGACCCAATTTCTTTTTTTTTTGCATGGGAACTCCGTCTGCCATGGAGTCCATCAGGAAAGGAAAATTACGGTAAGTACTTGATAATAAATTTTCCGTTTTCCTGACGGACTCCATGGCAGACTACGTGTTGGAAATAACTAGCCAAGCCACACGGGAGGGTATGCTGAACAAAAAAAAAGGTTTTAATTTGCCCTGTCAACTGACAGGATGCTTAAACCAAAGTTCACAGAGGAAAGAGAAGCAGGTTCTATGCAATAGTGCGACATAAAGGTATTGATTGAGGCCCATGAAGCCGCTTTACAGATGACATCAGGAGCAACGTGTCAGGCTGCTGCCCATGAAGCCGGCATGCCTTTGGTAGAATGTGCCGTCACCGCCTCTGGAGGAGCCAAGCCCTTAGCCCTGTAAGCCTGCTGAATGGACTGGACGATCCAGGCCGCAATTGTTCTGGATGAAGCTCGCTTCCCTCTGTTCATGCCAGAGTGCAAAACGAACAGGTAGTCAGAATGTCTGAAGGAAAAGGTAACTTGTAGGTATTCCTTCAACATTTGGCCTACATCCAAAGGATACATCTCGAAAGACTCTGGGGACCTGAACGTAGATAGGACGATTTCTTGGTTATCATGAAACACCGAGGTAACTTTCGGGTTTGAGCCAAGCATAGGAATGAGGACCACCCGGTCCGGGAAGAAGGTCAAAAAAGGTTCCTGACAACCTAAAGAGCTAATCTCAGAAACTCTCTTGGCCGAAGTGATGGCAACTAGGAAAGCAACTTTTGCAGACAATTCCTTGATAGAGAGTGGAGCGAGTCCCATGGTACTGAGAGTAGACAGATAATTAAGGACAAGAGGAAGATCCCATTTGGGGAATCTTTTTTTCTTTGGGGTCTAAGTCTTGTTGCCCCCCGGAAGAACTGCCGAATTAAAGGATGAACGGCCCATGATGTTCCGGAGAAGGCCGACAGGGCTGAGACCTGGACTCTCAGGGAGCTGATGGAAAGAGACAGATCTAGGCCGGACTGAAGGAAGCTGAGAAAATCCTGGATTCCAGGGTTTCTATATGACTTGTCAGCAGAAGAGGAGAATTCAACGAACTTGTCCCATATTCTCCCATAAACTTTCTTCATACTCGACTTCCTTGAGCCCATAAGAGTGGAAATCACTTCTGAAGCACACCCGAGAAGTTCCAGCCTCTCCCTCTCAAGAACCAGACCATCAGCCTCAATACTGCCGAACAAGGGTGCAGAACTGTCCCCTGAGAAAGAAGGTCCAGCCTGAAGGAAAGAGGCATCAGATCCCAGAAGCCCAGCTGGGTCAGGAGGGGAACCATGGCCTGTTCGTCCAGTAAGGCGCTATCGCCACCACCTCGACTGCTTCTGCTTGGAGTCTCTGCAAGAACTTGAGGATGATCGGCAGAGGGGGAAAGGCATATGCCCTGTTGAAGTTCCACCGGTCTGACAGGGCATCTATTCCGAAGGCCTGGCTGCAACGGCCCCGTGTGTAATAATTCATTATTTTGAAGTTGCAGGGGGACACAAATAGATACACTTCGGGATCGACTCCCAGGGACAGGATCCACTCGAACGTCTGCGCATGGAGGGACCACTCGTTGTTGTCCAACTGCTTGCGGGACAGGAAGTCCGCTTGAATGTTCTGAGTCCTGGGGATAAAGACTGCAGAAATATTTGCTAGATTTTTCTGGGCCCAGGACATGATTGGCTCGACTTCTTGGAGCAGGGTGAAGCTCCGAGTGTCCCCTTGCCTCTTCACGTAAGAGACCGCTGTGGTATTTTCCATCCTCAATAACACTGACTTCCCTATCAGGAGATGAGTGAAGTATTGAAGGGCACACCAGGCTGCCCGAAGTTCCAGGACATTCAAACCTGGCTTGTGAAGATCCCATTTGCCTTGTGCAAGTTCTGGCCCGCAGAGGGCTCCCCAGCCCGAGCCGCTGGCATCGGATGTGACCGTGACCCATGTGATGGAGACAATGGAGTGGCAGGTGAGGAGATTTTTGCGTTGAAGCCACCAGAAGAGGCTGTTCCTCATTATTGGAGTTATGTAAATTAGTTGATTGATGTCCCCTGAATTACACATCCTTTAGGTCGATTGAGATCAGCCAATTGCCTGGTTGCACTGCTTTCTGAATAGTAGTCAAGGTCTCCATTTTGAACCTCTCGTATTTTTTTAATTTGTTTAGGTAAGTCAAATCTATCACCGGTCGCCATGAACCATTTTTCTTTTGCACCAGGAAGAGAGGGGAGTACACACCCTGGAATTCTTCTTCTTTCAGGACAGGCACCACAGCTCCTTGTGATTCCAGCGAATTCACATAGGATAGCAACACCTGCTTCTTTTCTTCTGATCTTGGTAGAAAGGTAGAGATTGATCTGGAGGGGGGATACTGATGAAGGACCATGTGTGACCTGAGGAGATCGTCTTGATGGTCCAAAAATCCGAGATTGAGGCCACCCAGACGTGGCGGAAGAGAAGCAGACGAGCCCCTACCCGACCCGCCTGGGCGGGCCCAATCTCAAAAGGATTTAGCCGGTTCACGCTCACAGGGCACTTGTCTTTTGGCAGATTTCTGGAAGGGTGCCTGCCTTCTACTCCAATTCCTCCTGAAATCCTGTCCGGGTTTGTAGGAGACTGCTTCTCTTAGCCGCTCAGTACTGCCTCTTCGCCTCTTCTGACTGAGCAGACGCCTGTCCTGGGGCAGAAACCCCGACTTCCCACCTGTAGCCCAGGATGTGGCACTGTCTAGCCTGTTGCCGAACAACGAGGGCCCCTCAAAGGGGATCCTACACCAGGGCTGCTTGGATGCTGGGTCAGCAAGCCAAGGGCGCAACCACAATGCCGTTTAGCTGTGACTGAGGACAGCATAGACCGGGCCAGAAGAAAGATAAGGTTGATCAAGGCCTCCCCCAGGAAGGCTACTGCCAGCTTCAGTTCCTGAATAGCCAAGCCCCGGGCCAGATCTTCTGAGACTCCTCTAAGTACAAAGTCTACACTTTCCGTCCAGGCATCCATGGCCTTGGACATGGCCGCAAGGGCCAAGGCTGGCTTGCAGGCCTTTCCGGCCAGACCATAGATTCTTTTGAGGTCTTGGTCTATCCTTCTCTCAAGGCCGTCTTTGAAGGATACCATGTCCTCTAAGGGAAGAGTAACATGTTTGGCTAACCGCATCAGCGCTGCGTCAACAAGGGGATTGTTTTCCAGATATTTCACTTCCTCAGCATTGAAGGGGTACAATCTGGAGGTTTTATTTGACATAGAAACTTTCTTGTCTCCTTTGCTCCATTCCTCATCAAAAATGTCCTTCAATTCGGGAAGAAGCGGAAAATTGGAACGTTCCCTCTCCAATTGCTTAAAGAATTTTCTCTGCTTCTCAGCGGGAGCGGAAGTATCTTCCCACTTAAGGGCCTCCTTGACCGCTTTGATTAGTGGGGAAACCAAGGAGTAGTCAAAGCCTTCCATTAACTCATCTCCTTCCATCTCGCTGTGCGAGGATCCAGGGGAGGCATCATAGGGCTGGAATTGGCCGGGATCCTCCTGGGCCTCGTCAGCCAGGGAGCCATATATGGTGGTAGACTGGCTCTGCATGTGGGATGTACCCAATTTTTTTGGGGATTGCTGTACCACACGCTTGACGAGAGACTCCATGTGTTGTTTTTCCGTCTCTTTTTCCCCGACTGCCCAAGTATAACAGGTATCACACATTGATTTCCCCAGCAGGCTCTGCGATCAGAACGGCTATCATAGCGGTGGGAGCGGTGACTAGAGGAGGAATGGGAACATCTCCTTTGATTGGAGGAGGAATGGGAACATCTCCTCTGGTGGTGGGTCCCAGACAGAGAGTCCCGTCTGGACCTGGATGATGAATGTTGTGGCCTGGCAAGGTTTTTGTCGACTTGAACCACCATTTGTCAGATCTAGCAGGGCTGTAAGAGAAAAAAGGGGGGAGAATTCAGCACCTTCTTTCCAACCAAAGAACAATCAGCCCCTCCCCCTCATCTGCACGTACCTTGTGCGTGGGGGCTGGCCGCACGAAGGTGGTGACTTGTCCTGGACGAACTGCCAAACTTGTATGCAGAAAAGGAGCACACACGAGAAGAGGCCAAGCAGATTTCCCGTGGGTGGACGGGATGACGTGAGACGTTAGTTAGGAAGGGAGGAGCTGGAGGTGTGGTGGTGAACTGGCGTCCTGGCAGCCTCGCTTCTATGGCAGCCTAAGCGGACAGGGCAGACGGTGTGGCGTGGTGGGGGAATTGAGAGCGGTGTCTCAACACCGCGACCAAGTGCCTGGAGCCTGATGCCCGGAGAGAACCGGGATTAGCGGTACAGCGGAGTGAACCCCCTCACTTCACTGGGAGACCTCCGCGCCTCTCTCTCTCTTCCCCCCTCCTCTCACTGGTGCCGTGCACGGGAATTGGAGCTGCTCGGTTACAAAGAGACCAGCTGACCGGGATCTCCTAAACCCGTAGCGTTCATCAAAGGACCTCCCCAATGGAGAACACACGCAGCTGACACCGGCCCGCTATCCTGGCAAGCAAAGACGCTGGCTCGCAAGGGTGATGGTAAGAGGTACCTGTTCCTCCCTGAACTCCAAAGGTAAGAAGAGTACTGAATATTGGTCTTCAACCTCAGAGGAGGGAAAAAGTATGAAAATTGCTGAATAAGATCATAAGGGACTTTACATACAGCCAGACAAACTGGAGAAGGTCATTGGCAACATAGTTTTGTGTAAGAAACCTGGTTAAAGTAACAAAGGGCAACAAATATTTTCTATATTGCTGATGAAACATAAGAACCATAATAACAGAATTTTAGACAAAATATCATAGCACTGTTAAAACATCTGGAGGTTTATCTCGGTACCTAACTGAGTTTTGCAGCAACTGGTTGGTTTCTCCTGTATAGGCTCAAATATAAGAGACGAGCAATGGGATTATATCCTACCCGGCAACAGGCATAAACAAGAGAGATGAATAGTGGGCCTATTAACTGGATAACTGGACAATATCTGACAAGGTATCATCTTACACCCGCATACCCGCAGTAATACTACTATACTTGCTTTGGCTCAGTACACAGCTGTAATCTCAATAAAATCTGGGAGGAGAGAGGCTGGTGCATTCAGACGTGTCAGGGCACTAAGCAACTAATGTAATATCTGGTCTGTCTATTTCCTAATTATATAGGATATTTTCAAGGTGGGACATATGCGGTATCCAGGGATAAGGACTAACATAATCAGCATAAACCAATTATCACGGACAGGGTCTCATAACCCCTGTATAAGAAATAGAGGCCCCTGGAATATTAACTTCGACAAGCGAGGACCCTGGTGGCAATAAGGGACAGAGAGAAATTCTGGAACACCAGCTTTAAATAAATTAAAAAATACTATAATAAATATCGAGAGTACCATAGTAGCTTATTACCTCAAATCCCCCTAGATGACCAGCAGTATTTACACCATCATCTGTCTGGCCTCTTGGTGCAAGATGGGACAGGTGATATAGGCTAACGAGTATAGGATTAAAATACATTGATGCAACTTACTGTTAACCTGAGTAGCTCTGCCATATTTGCACTAGAGGGGTAGCTGCATATGTTATACTAGACACTAAGGTCTCTAGCAAGGTCGTTAAAAGTATATCATCCTCTCAATTTCTGCTACCACACATTAGAACAACAGAAATATTGGGACCACCTTTAGTAATCTGCTATACCAGTATCTATTGGAAACGGAAAATAAAAGCATTAAAAATTTTTCCTAAGAAAAAGGTGGTGAGGCGAAGACAGCAGAGATAATCACTACCTCCATAACGGACTCTATTCATAGAAAATAGATCAATCACTCCGTTACTAACCAGGAACAGAACATTGGAGAGAAGACAGGTGCAAGAGTAAAAAACCGTCTTAGGGTTGGATTAACAAAGATTTATTTGCACTATGAAGATAAAGGCGACTAAAACCCCTCTTATAAAACCCAGTGGAATAAATAATGAGCAGAAATACATCCAAAACAGGAAAAGGGGGCCCTCCGAAGACACCCAAGGACAACTTATCCGGAGGTGCTGCTGGGAGCTCAATCAAGCAGTACCTAGCCAGAGGGGGGAGCCCTGGAAGTGCTCACCAAGAAGCCCAAACGTCAACTATGGCGGATAAGAGGAAAAAGGGCCAAAATGGGAAGGGAGACCAGACCCCCACTCAATCCAGAGAATCATCACTAATTGAAAGTACTTATGAATCAACCAGAATGATGGAACACAGGCTCGATCCAGATCTCCCCTCTAAAAATGAAATCGCAGAGATGTTTAAAGCACTGGAAACCTCAATTAAAACAGAGATTAATATGCTAAGGACGGACCTGGGTAACCTTTTGGCCAGGGTTGAGAGAGCGGAAGACATAATGGACCAACAGGAGCGGGAAATCTCTGATTTAAAAGAACAAATTAAAACAACTCAACAAAACCAGATAAAAATTTGTTATAGATTGGAGGACCAGGAGAATAGAAGCCGCAGACAGAACCTGAGAATCAGAGGAATTCCAGAAAAAAGAGGTGAGGGCCTAAGGGTGACCGTGGCGGCTAGCTTCTCCCCCTTCTGGAGTTGGGAGGGGAGGACTTCCCAAAAATTGAGCGAGTGCATCGTATAGGAAGGTTGGACGTTAGTCGAACAGAAAGAAGCCGCGACATAATCGTGAAGTTCAGATACTACGTTGATAAGGAAAAAATATGGACAAAATTGAGAGGGCAAACTCCACTTCTATACGAGGAGGCTAGGATTCAAGTGTTCGCAGATTTAGCCCAAAGACACACTAACAAGAAGACGTCTCCTGAAGCCACTTTTGGAACAAATGATAAATCAAAAAATAAAATACACATGGGGATTCCCCGCATGCCTATTGGGCCATAAAGACGGTAGAACAGCTAGGCTGAGATTCCCGGAGGAGTTAGACGAATTTTGTGGGAAACTGGACCTTCAGGCCCCCACGACAATAGATTAGCCCAACGAACGGTGGATAGAAATGGGAATAGGATCACTGTAAAAAGAAAGGGAGAAGGAGGGGGAATATGGGGAGGGGGAGGGAAGGGGGGAAACTAGTAAGATTTTAGGAAAGGCAGGTGCCATAAGGAGCTGATAAGTACATCTGGTAGCCAGGATAATATCGACCGGTGAGCCGGCACACCAACAGACCCACCTTTAGAGGTGGAGACCAATGGAGGGTTACGATTTAAGTGACCCACATTGGCCTGAGGGTCTAGTTAAGACCAAAGGGGGATAGTAGGGAGGGAGGGAGTGGTGGAGGGTGTGGGAAAGAGGGTGGGGTGGGCAGGGGCAGGGGGGAAGGGAAGGGGTTGCACTTTAATTTTAACAATTAAAACAAGGGATATCTCTCCAGGGTCTAAGATAGATAGGCGGGCAGAATTTCTCCAGGGTCTAACGACAGAGTGTGATGGAAGGGAGGTAGAAAAATGACACTAACCACAATAAAATGCATTACATACAATGTTAAAGGTCTAAATACAGCCCACAAAAGGCGAAGTATATTTAACGAGCTTAGACTGCTTGGACCAGAAGTGGTATTCCTTCAAGAAACACATATATCACATCAATCAAGATTAAGACTATTCTCGGGGGAATACCCGACCTGGTACCAGGAAGATACTATTTCAAGTAGAACACGGGGAGTTGCCATTGGATTTTCAAAAAGAATTAGGTTCACGTTGGAAGAAAGATCAGTGGATACAGAAGGTAGATACTTATTCCTAAGAGGTAGACTAAACGAAAAAGAGTATACACTAGCTAATATTTATGAACCAAATAAAAACCCGATAGAATATGTGGCAAGAACTTTGGAGAAGTTGACAGAGTTTAGAAAAGGGCACTTGATAATAATGGGGGACCTTAATTTTTGTATAGATCCGGACTTGGATAGTACGGCCCGTGCACAGGGGAAGAACAGTGGGCAATTAAGAAAGATCAGGCAAAAACTTGCCAGCCTTCAATTAGTAGACATATGAAGAGTACAACATCCAAGGGAAAGAGACTACACGTTCTATTCCCCTGTGCACGGGACATACTCCCGGATTGATTATGGTCTGATTGACCATAGGATTCCTGGATAGGAAACATAACTTACTCAGATCATGCACCCATGACCATGGAAATAAAAACAGGTGAAGAAAACAGACATTCTGGGCAATGGCGCCTAAATGAAGAACTGATAAGGGGGGAGGAAGGGTTCAATAGAATTAATAGGGAATTGAAGAATTATTTCGGGCAAAACGACACAGGAGAAGTATCTGGGTCCACCTTATGGCAGGCCCATAAAGCCTATATAAGAGGAGTATTAATTGAGTTAGGGTCAAGGCAGAAAAAAGAGAGAGGTAAGGAAATTCAAAAATTAACAGAAGAGCTAGCCAGCTTAGAACAGAAACATAAGACACAATCAGGACAACTGTCCCAAGCGACGTATAAACATATAATAATCAAAAGGACAGAGTTGAAAAACTTAATGGAACAAGAAGTTAGAGCGATACATAGGAAGATCACAGGAGATAGGTATCGTTGGGCTAATAAACCGAGTAAACACCTAGCAAAAACAGTACAAAAACGGAAAGCCAGGAACTTTATAGAAAAAATCCAGACCAAGAGGGCCATATAGAGTACTCCTCCAGAAAAGTAGCGGAGGTATTTAAAAACTATTATCAGGAGTTATATTCAATTCCAAAACAGGGTATTCAGCTAATCAATAGAAGAGAAAGAAACAATAAGTATTTAAGGAAGGCAATGTTGCCCAAAATTACAGAAGTGGAAAGAGAATGTATGGAAACACCAATCTCTGAAGAAGAAGTGAGAAAAGCAATTGTAGGAATGGCTCTGGGGAAAAGTCCAGGTCCGGATGGATTTACACTAGCCTATTATAGAACATTTAAAGAAGTTTTGATCCCCAGGTTGTGTCAGTATTTTAATGGGTTAGGTGAAGGTTATGAGATGAGTAGGGAGGCCTTAAAGGCTTCCATTACGATCATACTCAAAGAAGGAAAAGAAAAAACATTATGTTCAAGTTATCGTCCCATCTCTCTCCTTAATACTGACACAAAACTCTGCGCAAAGATTCTCGCTGAGAAGCTAAAGGGATCAATGAATGTTCTGGTTAGCCCAGATCAGGTGGGTTTCGTTCCTAAAAGAGAGGGGAAGGATAATGTGGTTAGGACATTGCTCTTGCTGCAAAAAACTGCTGTCGATTGATGCTGAGAAGGCTTTCGACAGGGTAGACTGGGGGTTCATGTTTCTGACCTTGGAGACCATGGGACTCGGACCCAAAATGATCCAGCGGATCAAAACTCTGTACCAACATCCCATGGCAGAGGTGGGAGTGAACGGAGTAATGTCTCAGCCATTTGAGATGGCAAATGGAATGAGACAAGGGTGTCCCTTGTCCCCGCTACTCTTTGTCCTTACTATGGAACCTTTCTTAGCAACAATACGGGCAGATCCAGAAATAAGAGGTTTTAAGATCGGTGAAGACGAACACAAGGTCGCAGCTTATGCTGACGACGTGTTATTCTATATTTCAGACCCTATGATCACTATGCCCAAGTTAGTGAAAGCCTTAAAGGAATATGGAGAGGTGTCTAACTTTCAAATTAATTTGGCAAAATCAGAAATATTAAACATAAATTTAAATAAAATAGAAATAGACACATTGAAAAAAGAATATAGCTTCAGATGGACTAAAGAACTAAAGTACTTAGGAATAAAGCTGGCTAGCTCAATCAAGAAAACATTTACAATAAACTATTTACCTCTGTTAGATACAGTCAGAACTGACTGTAAAAATCATGCCCGTAAAGCCCTCTCATGGATAGGCCGTATAAATGTCATTAAGATGTTCCTACTCCCCAAGATCACATATCTGTTCCAGATGGTACCGCCCCCGCTCCCACTCCCCCTATATTATTTGAGAAAGTTAAAAAAAATTATAATGAGTTTTATATGGAAAAATAAAAAACTGAGGGTTCCCTTCAGGATTTTAAAACAAAAGAAAATACACGGAGGTCTAGCAGTTCCGGATATTCAGAATTATTACAAAGCCGTAGTACTGTCTAGAATGACCGAATGGGCAAAGCGAGATAATGAAAAACGTTGGGTTAGAATAGAGGAATTTTTAAGTAAAGCACCACTGGGAAGTGTTATTTGGAATCCTCCACACGCTAGAATTTTAGATAAAGACGCACATGTAATAACACATAATGTATTCAAAATTTGGGACAGGGTATATAAGAAAGTGAATGGAAACCACAACTCACCATTAATTTCACTAACGGATAATAATTTTTTTCCACCAGGATTAGAAATTATAGGAGGAAAAGATGCACTTTGGGGAAAGACACAATTAAGACACATTATCAGGGGGGGTAAAATTATGACATTGCAGGAAATTAGAGCTGGAAGGGAGACACGAGGGTTAGATGAATGGCGGTACCTCCAGCTGTGTCATTTTGTGAGTAAACTACCAGGTCCGATTAGGGCGGGGGATAAACTTACGGACTTTGAGAAGTTATGTGATACAGAAGATCCAAGAAATACAGTCTCAAAAATGTACAAAGTGCTGATGAAGATGGATCAGCTGGAGATACCCCCATTTATAAATAAATGGGAGAGGGAACTAGGCACAAAGAAAGATAATAATACAATTAAGAGAATTTTGGAATTGATTTACAATTCAGCATTAGATGTACAGACGGCAGAAATGAACTATAAATGTATAAGTAGAAGCTATCTCACCCCAGAGATAACAAGCAAATATCAAAATAGAACGGCATACTGCTGGCGAGGATGCCAGGATATAGGAACAATGGCGCACCTATGGTGGACATGCCCTAAAATAAAAAATTTCTGGGGGAAGATACGCGTGTTAATTAAGGAAATAACCGGAAAAGAAATGGCAGAAGATCCTTGGGAGGTTTTGTTCCATGGGGGAGGCGGAGACATTAAAAAGTACAAGCAATCATTAGTACCTCACCTCCTGAATGCTGCGAAGCGAATAATTCAATGACAAAGCGTCACAATGATGAGACAAAGGAGAGGAGATGGAAGATAAATGAGCTGCAAAGCTGATTCACACCTCTCAAAATGGTCGACTGAAGTGAAAACGAAAAAAAAAAAGAAAAAAAAAAAAAAGAAAAGGAGCACACACACCACTGGGCGACACCTAGGTAACCTAGAACGCACCAGGGAGACAAGTGAAAGTAAGGCCCTTTTTTTTTTTCCTTAAGAAAGTAAAATTTTTTTTGTACTTCCCATTTAAGAGGGAGCAACACACGAAAAATGCCAAGAAAGCAAGGGCTCACCTTGTCTGGTATGGTGGTGGGCTTGGGGAAGCTGTCGCTGAACTACCCACAGGTTTCCCAACCTGACAGGGGCTGACAGCAATTTAAACCCCCCCCGTTCTGACATCATCGCCGGCCCCTGTATTGCGCCTGCGCTTTAGGGGCCCATCGAACGGCACCTGTGCGGCCACTGGACATTCCGCCGCACCACACATGCGTGAACCAAGCCTTGGTTTCGCTGAGGCCTCGCGCATGCGCAGATGCACGTGGCGGCTGAAAAACAAGAAGCACTGCAGCGTTCTGGAATGCAGAAGCGTTCCAGGAGCCCTGAAGGCCTGAAATGACTAACGGGGGAAAGACACAATAACACATATACAGAGCTGCCATGGAGATATTTGGAAGAAAAAACTGCAGACCTTGCCAGCCTTGATGAAGCCTGAACGCCGTCCATCCTAGTCTATCCTGGTCCCCGTGGGCTGCCTCCCTTCCACCATAGGGGTATCTTAAAGCCCAAAACCACTTGCCCGTCCATGGCTGGCCTCTGGGTCGCACCGCATCATAGGTACCAGGAGAATAGTCATACCGTCAGGATGTGTAACAGGAAACAGCATGATGTAGGGTCCATGGAGGAGGACAAAAAAGTATGGCAGTCCTGAGAGGTGAGCTTACTCTTATGGGTATGGGGTCCTATAGCATTGGAGAGGAGGCGGTGTCAAACCATGCGTAGTCTGCCATGGAGTCCGTCAGGAAATACGTTCTTCCGTCAATGTGCTATCGTAGAATTTGCGAATAAATATAGAAGGCCATATTAGGGAGTTATTAATAATTCCCCAGAGTGGAAAAGGGAAGGAGATATCTGGTCAAAAGGATAGCAAGTTGTTCCAACCTCAGTAAAGCTTGTGCCCTCCAGGGTTGGATCATATTCATTAACCTATCTGGAAAAGGAGGCTTGCAATAAGTCAAAGAATTTGGGGAGGACAGGTAAAATGTATCTTTAGTTTGCCCCCAAATTTGGTGGTAAACTGTATAGGGGACAGAAATTTAAAAGTTAGTGCCAACGAGGATCGCCAAGGCATTGAGTTGGGGTGGAATGGAGCAATCCAGAGCTCAGTCAAGGGGCTAATTGACACAAATGCACATGTAGATAATATTTTTCAATGTCTGGAACCCCTAACCACCTTTGAGACTACAGTAGAGAGGTGATTTTTTTTTTGTCTATCATGTTTGTAGCTCCAGATTTAGTTTAAGAAATTGGCCTGGAGTTTTGTAAGATCTAAAAGAGATACAATAGTTTAGGGAGGATAACCATCTTAATGGATGTAATCCTGCTAATAAAGAAAGGTGATAGGACTTCCATTTTTGTAGGAATATTGAGATGTCATGATAAAGGGGGATAAAGTTACAGCTATACAGAGAGTTATTTGTGGGAGTGAGTTGTATCCCCAAGTACTCTGAGGTGTCTGTTTTCCAAATATAGCACGGGCGATGCAGGAAATCTGGCTTAATGAGGCAATCCTTCTGTCTTAGTATAATTTATCTTATATCCAGACTGGGTACTATAATTTGCATTTTCCTTATGGGGATTAGGAAGAGAAATCAGTGGATTTGTAAACATGAGAAGTACATCATCGGCATAAAATAAATTAAGAAAATTGTAACTTCACTTTTGTTTAGAAAAAAACATTCTCCTCTGGGTGTTCCATGTACACATGAATTTTAACAAACTTTACTGAAGATACCTACCTTTTGTTATTCTGAAGAAATAGCTGTTTAATAGTCTGTGCAAAGTGAATCTAATTGGGAAGGACTTTATAATTATCAATAAGCTGCTGCACTTGCAATGTTCAGATGAGGAAAGTGGCAGCGTCTGATTTCCCTTTGGGAGTATTTTACAAAAAAATTAATTTTTGATGCTGGGGGTGTCCAAAATCTGACTTATAGCTTAGTGCAGATCATGATTCCCTGTAGGTCTGGATTACTGCATACAAAAGATGCTAGAGGTTAAATACTTATGGCGATCAGTAATGGAGAAAGGAGACAGCACTCTATAGTTAACCACTTGCCAAGAGGGGAGAAGAGAGTGATCGTGTGTTCATACAAAGTATGAACAGGGATCTGTCATCCCCCTAGACAGTCCCATCCCACCTTCAGTTAGAAAACAGAGAGGGAATACAGTTAACCCCTTGATCGCCCCCTAGTGTTAACTCCTTCCCTGCCAGTGACATTTTTACAGTAATCAGTGCATTTTTATAGCATTGATCGCTGTATAAATGCCAATGGTCCCAAAAAATGTGTCAAAGGTGTCCGATGTGTCCACAACTTCGACCAAAGGGTCTTGCAAAGAGAGACCCAATGGGTATATAATTTGCAAGCTACATCATACCCTGGTCTGAATGACATGCTTAGTTTCAAACCCTTTCTGTAGATACCAGATGACACAGACTTTTGCGTCTCTTCCCTTTTCCTTGCTTTGAGTATGCCGCAATCTTTCTGTTTTGTTTGTTTTTCCTGATATTTATTCCTCTCATGTAATAATTTTCCTTGAAATACTGTTGAAAACAGTTAAGTTAGCATCCATTATAGTGGATGAAGTGGATTTAAAAATTATAGTGGATTTAAAAATGAAGTAAATAATATATTTTTTGAAAAATGCTGTATAAAGGTACTATATGTATATATTAGAATATCATGTGATCAAATATAAAATGCATTAATATGTAGATGCTATTGAATGATTATACTATGTAAACAATATTGATAATTTTCCTTATGCTTTTGTATTTTTTGAAACTACAGAATTTATGGTATTGGGGCATTCAATTTTATGAGGCACTGTACATCTCGATGATTATCTTTGACATGTTTGGCAATAAGAGATTTCCTTGCATAGATTAACATAGTCCCCTTTTTTCTTGACATAAAGGTATATTGTGCAGTCTTTGTCTTCCTTCCTTTGAGTTTTTTCAGTGTTGTCCATTTGAGAATTTTTTTGTGTTATGTCTTGCATATGTGCGATCTGATGAGTGGACTGTATATTATTTTTGCACTTTTATGGCTTGTTTATGTGAGTCTTTGCCTGTCTTGATGGGTTTGCTTGCTTGTCCCGATATATGCAGCGCCCTTGTGGGTGGGCTCATATGCTGCTGCAACACAGTGTCCCCCTGGGAGCAGTGTCTGTGTTATGACTTTGCGGTGCCGTTGACATTGTCCGGCGTCTTTACGTCGGTACTCGTCCGTGAAGTCATGGCGTCGCGGGTGTGAGTCCGACATTCATGGGCTGGGACTTAATTCTCTGAGGCGCTGTCTGATGACGTATTCATCAGAGACGGGAATTTTTGGGCGCCAATTTTTTGGCGCCAAAGAGAGCTATAAATAGTCCTCACTCTTTCCACAATAGTGTGCAGAGCATTTTGTTCTCTCCCAGGGGGTCACGTTTATATCTCTTTACCACCAGTGAATATATTTTCTTTTATGCTTCCATCTTATCCCGTGTACATGATGGAGGTTCTTTACTAATTTATTTTACTCTTTTGGTCTCTAAATTTATTTGGAGGACAATAGAATGGCCTTGAATATATCATACTCTTGTGTTGGGACTTAGTTGAACCCGTTTTTTTATTGGATATCTTGGATTGGAAGATCCCACTTATGTTTGTGACAAGATGTATATTGTCATCTCCTGCTGCTCATGGTTATCTGTATGTACCACTCCCTGTTTGAGTTTGTAATTTAAGGATGCTTTAATATATGAGCCAGTAGGTACATTGTTTTGTTTCACATATGTTTTTACATATGCCTTGGTTCTGTTTTTTTGAATAACATTGAGTAGCTATGTATAATTTGAGCCATGGCTTTATATAAATTCTAGATGGTTCCTATGATTCCTTGAGAATTGCTCTCCCCTTGTGAGCCAACCTTTCTCCTATATTGGACAATTCCTCTTTAATTATATATCGAACAAGATTGACTCTCCTGCAAGGTACATTCTTTATTCATTTTGATTGTCTCTATGCCTATACATGTTTTAATTCTCTGACTAGATGGGATGGTATTTCAGAAAATGTTGTTACTCTAACTATAAATATATCTGTTTTATTACTTTTAGATAGTGAGACCCGTTTTCCTTTTCTTGCAACTAACGAATCCCGAATGTGTCCTGACGAAGCTTAACGACAAAACGCGTTGACGCACTAGGGCTCACATTTCATACTATATATCTCTATATATATATGTTTTTTTAATCTTTTTTCGTGTCCGTTTTATACCATATTGTAATATGTATGTTTCTATGTCTCAAATAAATATTACTTCTCTATATCCCATTGTTTACTGCACCATTAAGTCCGACCTTGGGTCATCTGTTGGGACCCTCCTTTTTTGTATTCCCGTGTCTGCCATAATGTCGCAGTCCCGAAAAAAATCGCAGATCGCTGCCATTACTAGTTAAAAATAAAATAAAATAAAAATGCTATAAATCTATCCCCTATTTTGTAGACACTATAACTTTTGCGCAAACCAATCAATATACACTTATTGTGATTTTTATTACCAAAAATATGTAGAAGAATACAAATCAGCCTAAACTGAGAAAAAATTAGCCTTTTTTTAAAAAAAAATGGGTATATTTATTAAAGCAAAAAGTACAAAATATTGTGTTTTTTTCAAAATTGTCGCTCTGTTTTTGTTTATAGCGCAAAAAAAAAGAAAAAAGCAGGGATCATCAAATACCACCAAAAGAAAGTTCTATTTGTGGGAAAAAAGGGACGTCAAATTTGTCTGGGTGCAGCACCGCATGACCGCACACTTGTCAGTTAAAGTGACGCAGTGCCGAATTGCAAAAAATGGCCTGGTCATTCAGCAGCCAAATCTTCCGGCGCTGAAGCGGTTAAAGACTGTAAGGCTACTATTAAGTGCATAGAATTCACCAGTGATAATCACATGCAACATCATCATCCATTTCAAGATAGTCCCACTCTGTCCACTGGAAATACCACAGAGGCAAAGCATGGTGTGAAGAGCACAGACCAAACAGTGCCTTATACTCTATTTTTCTGTATATGTACAGATATCTGTGGAGAAGGACTTTGTGACAAATCCTGTGCCAAATAAGTTTGTGTATATCCCAAGGGTTAACCCAAATAAACTGTAAGACTGTATACTATTCTAGATGATCAGAGTAACAGAACTCTTGCAATATAAAAGCATTTTGACCTGTTAAATATAACAGGAGATGCCTTACTATAATTCCTGGGTACCTGTGCTAGAATTACATCCCCTGAATGACAGTGTAGAATTATCATTGCCCACTCTCATCATGTGCAACCAGATTCCAACCACCAGAGAGGAGATCTCTACTCCTGCAGCTGTCTCTCACCACTCTCACTTGAGTGGCATAGCTGACCATATACCAGCTCTTGACAGGAATGCCAATATTCTTCTGCTTCTTGGCAGAAACTTACCAAGGGTACACTTGCCAACAAATCAATAATCCATATAAGACACTATATGACCAATGCCTGGACCTAGGCTGGGTCTAGTTTCTTCTTTCAAGACATGTGTCCTGCTAAATGGTCACATTGCCTGTTTCAAACGATGCCTACATTACACTATGTCAGAGAAAGACTTTGCAGTAAAGCATGCAGCCATTCTTCGCAGAAGGCGATAAAAAGGCCCTTAATTTATGGGATGATAATGTAGGCACCACAGAGTTTAATGTATTAACTAAAGACAATGAGCTGGCAGGCACCATGGAAGACAAGGAATTCCTAAAAACTATGAGTAAGGAGTTATATCAGGGCAATTCCAACAGCTGGGTAGCAACACTACCATTTCGTACCTCAAGAAGGAAATTGCCAAATAAAGTTCAGGATGCATAAGCATAATCTATTTCTTTAAAATGCACCGTGAACAGAAAAAAAACACTTTGTTGACTTTATGCAGAAGCTGTTTGTGCGAGATCATGCTGAGCCTGCACCACTTCTTAGTGAAGGAGAGGAATGTTGTTACCGCTCATGCTTTAGTGTGTACCATTCTCACAAGCCAGATCAGATCAGAGTAGTCATTAACTCAGACTATGGTTTCAGAAGAACAGAAAATGATTTTGATCTGATACATATGAATTTGTGGAAAAAAACTTCTACATAGACAATGTTCTCAATACTCTGCCTGCAGAAGTGGAAACAGCTGAACCTCTCAAAGGACTCGGGATATGCCAGTGCCAAGCTTAGGCTTCACAAAATTATCTCTCACAGTGACAAGGTAATGAAAGCCTTTCCCTCTGATGACTATGCTGTTAGTGTAAAGGAATTCTAGCTAGGAATGACTCTTTCCCTTATGCAACGTAACCTCGGATTGCTTTGGGATGTCAAACAAAGCACATTCACAATTCAAGTATCAAGTTGTGGCATTCCCTTTACCAAACAAGTTTTTTCTACTGTGAACATGAACAGCATCTATAATCCTCTGGGTTACATAGCACCCTTTACCATTCAGGGTAAGATATTTCTAAAATAGCTTGCTTCTGAGAACATTGATTGGGATACTCCATTACCCAGAAAGAAACAACAAAGGTGGGAATCATGGAAAGAGTCTCTAAATCACTAGAAAAATTTCATATACCATGCTCCTACATTTCTGCATCCCAAACAAATGCCACCAGAATAGAGATCCTTGTTTTCTCTGATGCTTTCATTGAAAGAACAGCTGCGGTAGCCTAATGCCGCGTATACACGGTCGGACTTTTCAGCTATAAAAGTCCGACAGCCCGTCCGACAAACTTTCGACAGACTTTCAACTGACTTTTGGTGGACTTTCAACGGACTTTCTAACGACTTGCCTACACACGATCACACCAAAGTCTGACGGATTCGTACGTGATGACGTACACCAGACTAAAATAAAGAAGTTGATAGCCAGTAGCCAATAGCTGCCCTAGCGTCCGTTTTTGTCCGTCGGACTAGCATACAGACGAGCGGATTTCTGGGTCCGGCAGAGTTATGACGTAAAGATTTGAAGCATGTTCCAAATCTAAAATCCGTCAGATTTGCAGCTGGAAAAGATAGCTGAATGTCCGGGGAAGCCCACACACGATCGGATCGTCCGCCGGACTTGGTCCGTCGGCGTCCGTCGGACTTTTATAGCCAAAAAGTCCGACCGTGTGTACACGGCATAACTCATAGTTGTAGATCCAAGAGACAAAGTAACTCAGCTTATCACTGAGTTTCTGGAAATTTCATGGTCATTCCCATCTGACTTTATGAATGATGACCCCATCACAATTCACACTGATTCTGCATTTAAATTGGTTAATCCTGAGTCTGACAAGGAAATCAGAGGTAATATAATTGCACTCAACACCTTTGTAAAGACAAAGATGAGTTCTCACTGATTTGAATGTTTTTTTTAAATTGGTCTTTTGTTGTACAAGCTATTGCATGACTTATTCATGCTGCTGCCTTCCCCTCTGAAGAACTTGATTCAAGGGAGGTAAGAAGGACTGGTGCATGTTGCTGCTTTCTCCTCTGAAGAACTTGATTCAAATGGAGTTAAGAGGGACTTGTGCATGTTTCTGCCTTCCCCTTTAGACTCATGAATTGTCTTCTGTGCCATCTTACAAACGCCAGTAATGATTCACAAGCTTTACATATTCATGTTTGTGTTACTCTACTTGTTCTCCCCTTATTCGATTTCAGGTGTTCCTGGAATAGAAGTTTCACTTACAATGTTTGGAATTGATTCTCAATTGTTTAATATTTGAAATCATAGATTTTGACAAGGAGTATCATGTTACACATGCATTGTCTGTTTTTTCCCTACCTCATTCCTTATCTAGGGGATGCTTTATGTAGTTAGTCCCACCCTTCTTCTTCATGCTTTAGCCTCTATTCACCATATGTACTGTATTCAGCTGGAGCTAGACACACTATGATTATTTTTACCTATCTGATGTTCATCTGTTATGATCTGCACAAGTTTTCTGTAAGATGTCATTTGGTTCGAATCACTATCTGCCAAGCTACAGAGACTGTAAGTTTAGCTATCTCACCAAAACTGGATCACTTATACATTTACTTTCAATCCTTAGATTGCAAGTGCATAATAGGTATCATATGGCTGCAGAGCAATACATATGAAACAAATGTGCAATTTGAAGTTTTTGACTGGCATATGGTCTTGACCTTTATACTGGAGAGTTGTGATTGTATTAAAATCTGCACTATCAAACAGAATTACCTGGGAAACACTGAAACAGATATATTTTCTTCAGTGTATAATTCTGATTTAGGTTTGTATACCCATTACCATTATGTGGGAACATATCAATTGAAAATATTATCACCTGAAGGCATCTAAGGTGGCACTTTTTGTAGCTATAGGCATCATATGGCTACCTTGCCATGCCTGATTGGAAGCTTATGTTCTTGATTTCAATACTGGGAAAATCGATGTCTATGTTGAAATCTGTATTAATAAACAGAAATACCAGAAAAACACTAGAACAGATATTTTTACCTCAATGGACTTTGCACTTTTCAGTTCATATCTGATTTAGGCATTTTCTACTCATTACCACGATTTGGGAACATATTTATTGAATATAATATCTCCTCGCATATATAGAAATCACAATTGTTGAGAATTGAGAATATGTCTGAAGAAATTATCTTTGTTAAACCTGTGGAAGTTTTCTAATGATATTTGAATTTTGGAATATACAGTGCATATTCTTTTAACTGCAGCCAGTCAAAGATCCCCTATCCATGACCGTTGTTGGTGCAATATACGTACAGTACATATATATTTTTCATATCTAATTGAGTCTTGTACCAATGGTTGCAGTATTTTATGCATGTTACAAAGATTTTTAATGTTTTTTTTTTCTTGTACAATAAACCCAAGCAGCTTTGGGTTGCCCAATTTAACATTATATAATTTATGGATTTATATATCTTGTAGTTTTTTGGGGTTCGTTGAGTCCAAAATGCAGGCTTTTTCTCTTTATTAGCATTAGAGGTGGGCCGAACACCCCTCGGTTCGGTTCACACCAAAACTCCCAAACAGGTAAAAGGTTTGGCCCCAATCTGCAAACTCCATTGACGTTCTTATAGTTACATAGTTAGTCAGGTTGAAAAAAGACACAAGTCCATCTAGTTCAACCAACAAAAGTGAAAAAAATTATTCAATCCCATATACCCAATCCTATACCCACAGTTGATCCATAGGAAGGTGAAAAACCCCAGCAAAGCATGATCCAATTTGCTACAACAGGGGAAAAAATTCCTTCCCGTTCCCCCGAAAGGCAATTGGATATTCCCTGGATTAACTTTACCTCTAAATCTTAGTACCCAGTTATATTTTTTACGTTTAGGAAAGAATCCAGGTCTTTTTTAAAGCAATCTACTAAGCTCGCCAGAACCAACTCTTGAGGGAGTATATTCCACATTTTCACAGCTCTTACTGTGAAGAAACCTTTCTGTATATCTTTTCCGTTAGACGTAAAGAGTGCCCCCTTGTCCTCTGTGATGATCTTAAAGCGAATAACTCAACACCAAGTTCACTATATGCACCCCTTATGTATTTGTACATGTTGATCATATCCCCCCTTAATCTCCCCTTCTCAAGAGAGAATAAATTCAGTTCCTCTAATCTTTCCTCATAGCTGAGCTCCTCCATGCCTTGTCAGTTTGGGTGCCCTTCTCTGCACTTTCTACAGTTTCCTGATATCCTTTTTGAGAACTGGTGCCCAAAACTGAACTGCATATTCTAGATGAGGTCTTACTAATGATTTGTACAGTGGTGAAATTAGGTCTCTCTCTCTGGAGTCCATACCTCTCTCAATACAAGAAAAGACTTTGCTCGCTTTGGAAACTGCAGCTTGGCATTGCATGCTATTATTAAGCTTATGATCTACCAAAACCCCCAGATCCTTCCCCACTGATGATTCTCCCAGTTGTACTCCCCCTCGTATGTATGATGCATGCATATTCTTAGCCCCCAAGTGCATAACGTTACATTTATCTACATTGAACCTCATTTGCCACCTAGTTGCCCAATTAAACAGTGCATTGAAGTCTATGGTACCCAAACATAAAAATTAAAAGACCCCACTTTGAAGGCTCATATGCAAGTTATTGGCCATAAAAAGGGTATGGTGGCCCGGGTACTGCCCTGCGGACATGTCTCAATATTTTTTTAAACAATCGTTTTTAAAGGTGCAGTGGTTTTAATGATGCTTAAAGTGAAAAAATACAAATGAAAAATTCCTTTCAATAAAGGGGGGGTCCACTTAGTCTTCTTTTAAAGTGGCACATCTGTCGGAAGTACAGAACATGCTGCAGCAAATCACATTTAAATTGACTCGCGGTTGCAATTGCCAGCCGCCAATATAAAAAAAAAAATAAACAACGGCGCCTCAAATCCATACCAGACCCTTCTCCGAGCATGCAGCCTAGCAGTCCAGGAAAGGGGGATGAGCAAGCACCCTCCCCATGTTGACAGTATGTCGCCTGGTATGGTTCAGGAGGGGGAACTCGCTTGTCCCTCCCTTTCCTGGCCTGCCATGCTGAGTGCTCAGATAAATAGATTTTTTTGATGATTTTTTTTTTTAAGTTATCATGGGGTTCCCCTTAAAATTCATACCAGACTCAAAGGGCCTGATATGGACTGGGGGACCCCAGGCCAGTTTAAAAAAAAACAAATTATATTGCTCGCCAGCAATTGCAACTGCGAGTTAATTCAAATCTTAATTGACTCATTTTTTTTCTTTAGAAATGTCATTCTTGATGCAGCAGGTTTTATACATGCTACAGATGTGCCACTTTACAGGCAGACTAAGGGGACCCCCAGGCACTATGTTTAAAGGAATTTTTCATTTTGAATGGTGTGGGGTCCCCCCCAGTCCTTTGGCCATAGTGTGATGGTGTCAGAATGTGGCGCCATCTTAGGCAAGTGGTGGTCAGCGGGAGAAAGGTGGGGCCTCCGTAACACTCACAGATCTAAACACTGCCACACTAAACAAATCTGCAAAAAAATGTGCATTTATTTTTTATTTTCTTTAAAAGGAACACAAGGGGTTTCAGCATCAATGAGTTAATTACGATTAAAATGCCAAATGAAAACTCACAGAAATATAAATTTAAAGAGCTTATCTGCAGCCATGCCTAATTGGATGGAAGCTGTCCACTGGATGAGCCTCTTGTGACAGCAAGCAGCATGTTGTTAGTGAGGAAACCGAGTCCAATTTCTGCAAATTTGCATTTGGCTTTTTAATTGTAATAAACCCATTGATGCTGCTTGTAATGAAGGGGTAAAATTTCCCCTTGCAAAACACATGCAAGACGAACAAAAAAAAACAGCATTTTGGCTTGCACTTGATTGGAAGATGAAAGTCAGCAGAACTTTACCTCATTCACCAAGCTCTGGGGTAAATTCCCTTCCAAAGAGAACAGACTATTAGCCTTTTGTAAACCATTCCCAGAGTGTGAATGTAATCATTGAAAAAGCATTGCATGCATTTTTAATTGTGTTTAGAAATGTCCTCTAAAGGCATATATACACACAGGTTCTACAGTGTTAATGTGAATGGGGCTTTAGTGCACCTAAAAGTGAAAGCATAGGGGCCCATTTTTTAATTTTTTTTAATGTTTTGTATAGTTATTTATTTATTTGTTTTTTAATAGAATAATGCGGTTTGGATTGCTGTCTGTGTCCCAGTTAGGAAGATTCACTCTCTATTTGTCCTGATCACCTAGTAAAGTTTAACCTTGAATTTGGATGGCGAGCAGAACTGGAATAGAGAGGAATGAAAGAAAATGTATGACCTTGTTCTGGTAAGATGGGATTTCCTTTGCATTGTAAAGATATCCTCTCACTTCCTGTTAAGTCTAGAGAACAGGAAGTGAAGGCAAATTTACTGGCACATTGACGTTAAGGTTGACAACACAAAATTAATAAAAAAAGAAAAAAACACTAAATTTAGCCCAAGTTTTTTGTATAATGTGAAAGATGATGTTATGCTGAGTAAACAGATACCTAACATGTCATGCTTTAAAATTGTGCACACTCGTGGAATGGCGCCAAACTTCGGTACTTAAAAATCTCCATAGGCGACACTTTAAACATTTTTACAGGTTACCAGCTTAGAGTTACAGAGGAGGTCTTCTGCTAGAATTGTTGCTCTCGCTCTAATGTCCCGGTGATACCTCATATGTGTGGTTTGAATGCCGTTTACATATGTGGGCATGACGTACGTATGCGTTCGCTTCTGCGTGCGAGCACGCGGGGCGGGGATGCTTTACATTTTTTTTATTGTTTATTTTATTTTTACACTTTTCATTTAAAAAAAAAATTGGCTACTTTTATTCCTATTACAAGGAATGTAAGCAATCCTTGTAATAGGAATAGGGCATGACAGGTCCTCTTTATGGAGAGATGTGGGGTCTATAAAACCCCACATCTCCCCTCCAGGCTGGAAAGACTGAGATAAAAAACGAAACAAAAATCTATCTCAGCCTTTTCAGCCAAGTACGAGGCGGTGTTTACATCTGCCGGGCTGGATGAGACATCATAACATCGCGCCCGGCCTCCGAAGGTCATAGAGACTGCCGGGGACCATCTGGTCTGCTGAACTCTCTATGCTAAACTTCAGTCACCGGCAGATTCCTTCTCCGGCTTGCCAAATGCACGGGCAAGTCAGTAGAAGCACCAGAGGGCGGCAGGAGGGGGGATGAACAGCTGCTATAATTGTTTTTCTGGTGCAGGAAATCGGCAGCAGAAAAAAAGGTATCTGAATAATGCCTGTAGCTGCAGGCATCACTCAGATATCTCCACTCAAAGTACAGGATGTCATATGATGGCCTTGGGCTGGTAGTGGTTTAGTGTGGGCTTATTTGAGATATTCTGCCACTTGCCAGGGTATTGAGGTGTTAAAGTTTTACTAAACCCAGGACCCTGCATTCACTATTCACATCTGATCTCACACAGTACACAGAACATGGAAATGCAATTATTTTGGTAACTATAAACTGCTAAATACCTTTTCTCATTAGCAGTTAGAGCAGTCTTGTGACTTCTATCAGTGTTCAGCCAAGTACTGGTTAAAGTTTCTAGGAGGAGTTTTCTGTCCTATGAGACTGCAAGACCCCAGACCCAATGTCTGGACAGTACTGATTGGCCCTGTGCTGATCACATGCACTATCCCAAGAAAAAAAACCTTTCTAGCAACACATCAAACCGAGCCTGTGCAGCCTGACTCCATAGGCTCTTTGTTTTCTGGAAATTATCAGGGGTCAGTGGAAGAGGGGGAGAATCAGAAAAGCCAGGATCAAACAGCCTTTTTACACAATCCGGAAGATTAACCCCTTAGGTTCCACAGTGAGTATAACAAGCATGCATTGCTGCATATACAGACAGATTTTACTATTGTGGGTTTAGAAACACTTTTGCTCAGTAGAAAATGCACTGCAGATATCTATAGTACTCAGTATCGGGGAAATGTAATTCTATTTGTAATGCGTTTACATTTTTTATAACTGGGCCTGTTTAGTGGACATCATTCAGCACTCATATATCATTAAAGTACCAGCTCATGAGGTTTAGATAAGGGATGAGTAGGGCTAAGTATTCCAATGGAAATGGCATGGGAGTGCCTTTGGAAAGGTGTAACTGGGAATTCCTGAGGATGCGCCATGCCACTAATGTATTGGTGGTGAAAAGTTGTTGGGCTTTCAAGGCAGGTAGCAATTAGCTATTACATCATTATAGAGATTCTGGGGACTTGAATTTCCTCACTTTTGAGGAATTTTCTCTCAATTCCTGTTTTAACTAAGGGACAGAGATGGCTTGACACTATCAGAAAGCCAGTCTAGACCAATGATGTGCAGCCAATTCTGGAGCAAATGCATGTAGACAGGAAATGCCTAAACAAGTCTGAAAGAGATCAGCAGTATGAGAAAAAGTGAAAACAGTGTATAATTGAAAAAAATAACAGTTGTTTATAATACACAGTGTTTTAACAAACTAAATTAAATCAAGTGAATCAAAAAAGGTTGTGATTTGACAATTTTCTTATGTGAGAATCTGTTTTGAATATACTAGTTTTTCGGCTGTTACGCTGATGTCTTCGCTTTGGTACTTGGTAACTTGGGTGTATTTACTAAAGGAATACAGCAGGTTCATGTTACAAAGTTTGTGAATGAGGTGAAGCAAAGTGAAAATTCACAAGATGTGTCCTAGAACAGTGGTTTTCCAACAGGCCATATTTTGCGAATTTCTCTTAAAATAGCTAAAATAGCTGTCCAAAATACCAAAAAATGCCTCTGTTGAAAACTTATTGGTCGAAACGCGTAGGATTGCCCAGTTTTTATTTTTGTGATCACTTTTATACTTGTATGCTGGTTTTTAGAAATAAAATACCATTTTTTTGTATCACCACCATGTGGAAGCATTTTCTTTTTGTTCTTCCTGTTGATCTTACCATCAAGATCCAGTTTGATGCACCAAGGATTGGAGGTCCATTTGGAGGTTTTCCGTCTCTTTTCTGGATCCCTCCCTGGAAGTCCTGGACCCTGCTGAGCTCCATACTTTGGCCATTTGTGGCACCATGTCTGTATGACTCAATGTCCCTGAGTCCACCCGTTCCGGTAAGGGCACACGCACTTCTTTATTATTGATGATGAAATATCTTTGATGTCCACCATATCTAACAGTGTTCAGGTCTTCACCACTCTTCATTAGAAGATCAACTTTGAGTGGACTATAACCCACACACCTTAATATATATTTTTTCACATTTTCCAGGGCCCCCTGGTGTTTGGTTACTCATTCACTGAGTTTATGTACATTTATTGGACACTTCATATTTCTGATTTGTTGCATTATTTTTCTCCACCATCCCTTTCATTTATGTATTTGCTTGGTTAGCGCTGCAAGATTTACCTTTCCTAAACTAATACACAGCAATCTATCTATTTGTACAGGAAAGGGGTAAAAATCATGGATTACATGAAGGAATACAGATTATATTCCTTAAAACATTAATCTACAAACAGTAGGACAGAAAAGACATAAGACAAACATGTTTAGTTACCAGGCTACAGCCCACAATGGTTCCATTCACTCTCTACCATAGAGTGTGTGTTTCCCTCCCATCTAGTCTGTGTATATCATTACAGGCCTCATTGGTTGGCATGGCGTGGCTCTGATTGGTGGACTTTCCTATTCCTGGCTACATCTCCAATCCCTATACTTTGCATAAGTCAGGCCCCTTTAATGCATTCTAAACATCTCTTTGAAGTGGATAAAGGCTTGTTTAACAAAGGGGACTACAAGGCCTTTATCTAGCTAATTACTTCGGCCCCATCAGGTCTCCGATAAACTATTTAACTCAGATGGTGTCTTTTTCTCGCATACTGAGTTTACGATGGGTAAATAGCAGAGCATCTTCCATATCACATACACCTAACATTCCTGCATATTAAAAGGTACTGTTAAATGAATTTGGTTCTGAACTAATGCCTGCCACACGTGTACAGATAACTATATTAATCCATTACCAACAACAAAATTTCTTACAAACTAATCCTTGTTTCTTATTCTTATTCTAATATATATATACATGCCACAAGACTTACAACATAAATAGACCTGAGGTGTGGCTTTTGGTTGTCTGGTAGGTAAGCCAAGAAAAGGAGCCATACCCAAGACAAGTAATGGATGATTGTGGAGGAGAATGTGTTGAGAAAGCTGAAAAAAGGGGAATGGGATGGAGGGTATCGTGCACTGGAACTGAAAAAGAGCAAGGGTGAGTGGTCAAATACCCACTGGGCCCCTCCCATAAATTCAGGCCACCATACTGGCCTTTTAATATATGGTTGTGTCCCTAAGACCGAGACAGATGTGGATCACATAAACACGCGATAGGACTTACAACATAAATAGACCTGAGGTGTGGCTTTTGGTCGTCTGGTAGGTAAGCCTAGAAAAGGGGCTAAAAATAAGCAGGTAGGGAGTATATCTTTATTGGTTATAAGTTCATTGAGCAAGTTTGGAGAAGGCTAGGGCCATCTCCACTTGAGGGTTCGGAATATATCTGGCAAAGCAGTTGATATCAACTAAATTGATATCTACTCCGGGTCTGATTTGTTGTGTTTTGGAGACCGTAAGATGAAGGACATAGTGGTTTGGGAAGCGGGTCAGCAGGTGTCTGTACAGTTACTGACTACTGGTACTACCATAAGTGAACTCACTAGGTCGTAGGAAGCCATAGAAAGCCAGGTAGAGAAAGGAACACCGCTTCTCCAAAAAGGTTTTATACAGACCAAAGAAAAAAGGGGGTCTAGGACTACCCAACTTATGGTGGTATTATCAAGCCGTACAACTCTGCCAATTCTCAGTTATTTACTCCAAAGGCCCAAAGCCAGACTGGGTGGACATAGAAAGACAGGCTACTCCCAACCACACTCTGGACTTCCTTGTGTGGAGACCACAAAAGGACAGACCACTGATTCTCTCCCCCTCTCTGTCTCACTCAATGGCCTTATGTGATACACTTTATAGAAGACACTCCCTGACCTCCCCATGGCATCCCCTGGTACACATCTTCCACAATCCCCAATTCCCTCCAGGTCTGAACATTGAGGCTTTTAGGTGGTGGCTCGATAAGGGCCTTTATAGAATAGAGCAATTTTTCAATAACACTGGACCTATTTCACTCACATACTGCATCTCTAAACTAGACATGCCAGTCTCGGAAACTTTCAGCTACTATCAACTTTCACACTTTCTGCGCAGGGTCTGGAAATGCTCGGACACTTCACTCTCCATCACATCTTATGAACTCTGGTGCTTCTCAGCCATGGGCGTAAGGGGAGGGATTTCCCTTATCCACTCAGCTCTAGCTGAGCCCCAGGTGAAAGCAAACTATATGTTGCAATGGAAGCGTGATCTGCAACTTGAGTGGGACCTGGATACTTGGCACACATGCTTTGCCAGCTCCTACAAGGGCATTCTGAACTCCTCCCTTGTAGAGGCGGACCTCAAAGTTATGTCCCGCTGGTACCTGGTACCCACCTGTATCACTAAATTCTACCCTCAGTCATCACCCCTCTGTTTTAGAGGATGTGGCCACTTAGGCCCCCTCCTCCACACTCTCTGGGAATGTCCCAAAATCAGAGGGTACTGGAACGGAATTTTTAATCTTTTACGCAAATCCACCGGTTTTGCAGTCAAACAAGACCCCACCATAGCTCTCCTTAATGACAACATCCCGAAAGTGCCTAAATTGACACGGTCACTAATCCATTTCATTCTTCTAGGAGCCAAGATCACACTAGCTCATGCCTGGAAAACCCCCTCTGTGTTCCTTCACCAAGCCAAACAGAAAATCTCCTGGATAATGTCGCAGGAGAAGATCTCGAGCGGGATTCTAGACACATCCGAAAAATTTAGACTCATATGGGGACCATGAGCTAGGTTCTTAGGAATCCAGTTACTCCCCTGACACACAAAAATTTCCGTACACCCCATCAATTCTAGTGGGCACTCGTACCCCCCCTCAGTGAGGATTTCTGCCCCCAACACCCCCCCTATCTTTCCTTTTTTCTCCCCGCTTTTTTTCTCACCCCTCTTTCCCTCTCTCTTTTCTTATTCTCTCCTCAAGCTCAAATTTAGGTTGTTCGCACATATCTAGCGAAACAGACTTCGCAGTTTTTTCTTTTGTCTTTTCTCCGATTGATAACCCAGTAGACCAGTCTGTACCACTCAGGAACATGGGAACACTCCCCATATTGAGCGACATAATTTTTTATCTTGTTTTTGGTCTTGCAATAATAACAGACATTCCAGCAGGTCATTCTCCCACGAAAGGCTGATTTTGGCTTCCGGATAGGTCCCGGCAGGATCATTTCGGTCCCCCAGACCTTCACCCGGATGCCCCGCGCACAGCAGGATCCCATTTGGGGTGCGCGGTCCATCCCAGGGGAGTCCTGATTCCCGTGAATCCTGGCTCCTTTTTATCCTATCCAGCAGCCTTTTCCTCGATATAGAGTCTGTTAATTCACCTTGAAGGTTATCAGCTCTTCCACTTGTACCATGTTCACCCTCGCTTTAGGTCTACTTTTTTCACTATGCCACTGATAATCACCCTGTACTGACCTTATTTTTGCTTTGTTGCCATTTTTATACTTTTTTTCTGTTATTAGCTTCAATAAATCCAGCCTCTTGCTCAGCCTGGATGACCAGGCTGGGCAAGAGCCCAAAGTGTGAGGATTTTGGGCATGGTCCTAAAGATAGCACTTGTGATGGGTAAGCATATGCCGTTGGTAGTGCACTGTATGGGCACAGATGGCTCTCTGGGATTCTGTAAGGACAGGAAATGCTGAATACCAGCTAGGTACAGCTTGATAGTGTTATCAGTGAGAGCCAGCTGTGTATGGCAATACGATATGAAGGCTAGGTCATGGGTGACGACATCTGCTGTGGTTCTGGGACAAGCAGCTAGGAGCCTGCAGTAGGTGTTCCATGCCATGTGATAAGCCTTTAGTGTGTTGCTAGACAACAAGTGGTTGATGAGCCGGGTGGCATTGGCAAGATGTGGCTTCAATCCATTGTTAGTTGAGACCAACGTGGGGTAGGCGTGGATGATAGATCTGCTCCAGATTCCTGCTGGAAAAATAAGACAACATTGAAGTGAGACATCTGCTGCAGCATTGCACTTGCCAGGGATATGCTCACAGTAAATGTTAAACTGGTGATGTAGTGATAATTGCACCAGCCTGCGTAGGAAGGACATGACGGAGAGCGATTTGGATCTACCCTTATTAATGATGTCAGCTGTAGCCTGGTTGTCTATGGTGAAGAGTACTGTCTGACCTGTCCACGTGTGGCCCCAGACTTGGGCTGCTGCCACGATGGAGTATAGTTCGAACAAAGCCAATGATCGGGCGAAACTAGGAATTAAGCAGATTTCTGGGGGCCCGGGACCGGCAAACCAGTGGTGGCCAAAAATAGCAGCAAAGCCTGTGGAGGCTGCAGCGTTTGTGACTACTTGTGGCAACTGGGCTGATACTGAGGGAGTAAACATCGATATGCATTTTCAGTTGGTGAGGAACTCGTCCCACATAGCTAAGTCCGCTATGGCTGCTGGGTCTAGTCTGAGGACTTGGTCAGGACCCTGTACTTGGGCAAGAAAGACCAAGAGCTGTGAGATGAACGAGCACCCCGGCAGAATAATTCTCATCAGGAAATTGAGCATCCCTACCAAGGACTGCAGCTGTCTTTTAGTACAGTCCTGTGACCAGGTAAAATTGTGAATAACCGACCTAACATGGGCTAGTTTGTCAGAAGGCAGGCTAGCCTGCATAGCCTGCGTGTCGGGGACGATGGCTAAGAAAGTGATGGAATGTGCCAGGCCTTCCACTTTGTGTTCAGCTATAGGCACATTGAGATTGTTGAAGACCACTCTTAGCTTGTCTAGATCTACCGGGGGTATGTCCGGCCATTCAATGAGCAGAAATTCATTGAGATAATGGATAATCCTGTGACACTGGGCTTGGTGTGATAGGATCCAAGTGAGGGACTGGGCGAAACCGTCAAGCAGCCACTGGCTGCTTTTAGAACTAAAGGTCAGCTTGGTGACAAAATAGTAAGAATCCCTCCACTTCATGCGATGCCACCACCAGAGGGATGGCTTGATAGGCAGGAGCTTGAAGGCATGTGCGATATCCGCTTTGGATAGCTAGGAGACAGTGCCTATCTCAATGATGGCCTGGATGGCCATGTCAAGTGATGCATACTTGAGAGAAAATTCCTTGGAAGGGATCAGGGAGTTCAGACTAGGGATATGTGAGAAATGAGGTGCAGACAATCATAAACTAAGCAGAGTTTATTTGTGAACTTGCCCTTGACAAGCCCAATAGGGCTGACTCTCCAAATCTGGAAAGGTGACTGTGAGAAGGGGCCGATGATGAACCCCTTATCTAACTCCGTCTGTAAAAGGGTATCTATGGCCTGATCATTGATAGCTGCTGACTGCAGATTCTTGCACTCATAAGTGGAGAGGGGTAAGGTGATGAGGCCTGTGTGGAATCCTGCTATGAAGCCGTGTAGCAAGAATACAGCCAGTGAAGGGTTAGGGTGTGTGGAGAGGTAGAGGCCCAGCCACAGGACATCAACCTGGCTTAGTCAGGATTTGTTTAGCTTCTTTAGATGACAAGTGGTCTTTGGGTGTGCCTTGTGGCATGAAGTACAGACATGCAGTAGGCGGCACTGGCTGAAGGAGCACCCGCTCTGGTTAAAGTTGTTGCATATGCCTGTGCCCCCACTGAAAAGACTTGTCATTCTAACTTGTCTAGTAGCTACTGTTGAGGTGGGCCTGATGGGCCCTGGTTGAAGCCGGAGGTGGAAGGAAAATTGAAGGGGTGTCTTGTGGCTGCCTCGGAGCACCAATTTGCTGTGTGAGCGGAAGACTGGCAAATCGCACAGAGTGGGGAACGAAGACCGGCAAAGTGGCAACCAAACAGTTCCGTGTCTGAGACACTCTGGGCAGTACTGATCTGGAACTGGGTGAGTCTTGCTGCTGCTTTAGCTGAGAACGACCGATGGTAGTCATAGAAGACAAAGCCACCATATTTGTAAGCAAGATCCCGAAGGCCAAGGCGAACACGGTGGCTGACAGCTTACGACTGAGCCTGGGGTCTTTCAACTTGACAATTACTGAAGGGTCCCCCAGGTGTAAGATTTGTTGTCAGCTAAGTCATGGGTTGAGATGAGCAGGGATGCCAAATTTACGACTTTGCCCTCCAATAAATCCTTCCTGACAATGACCGGGACAAGATGTACAGGGAGGACGATAGCTGTGGAGCCTGGTGTACCTGCAGAAGGAGAAGCTGTCATCGAGACCAAGACTGGATCAGGGAGGGCTATGGGCAGGCAAACTTCCAAAAGTGTGATTCTGGTCTGGACGTCTGAAACTGTTGCAGTTAAGGAGACAAAAGAATGCAGCTGGGAAATGGCCCTGGAGATGGATCGCAGGGATGCCTGCTGGGTGCTGGGCCCGGCTGCAGCTGGAGGCAGAAAGAGGAGCCTGAAAAGCTCTGCCTTCCTGGCCATAGTGGGAAAGGGAATACCCCTGCACCATTAACCTGCAGTTAAATTATGCTTTAAATTCAAATGATGCGTTAACAATATCTAATAATGATGGCAAAAGTATTGTATATATCTTCTAGGAGACCAACTTGTGCCACTTTCATATAATTTAAAAAAAAAATAGTACAAGGATTATGAACATGCTCCTCTTCTGCTCTTTTTATTTGTACCCCCAGTTTACTTTCTCATTCCTTCATGTTTGTTTTGACAACAGAGATTTGTTTCACAAATAGCCCTCAGAGATATCCTTTCTAGGCATGCCAGGACTACCAATGGAAGAATAAAGTTGTTCCACCCTATACCTTAACAAAATTAGAAAGACAGTCAAGACAGCCATGAGACTGCATCTCAGAAGGAGAATGACTATCTATCAGGCATTATGACTATTGAACTCTCCTACGACAATGAAAAATTCAAATTGCTTATCTAAAATTCACTTTTAGAGAAGTGTAATTGCTTCACTAGAGCATGGTGGGGATGTAAATGTTGCAATATTTACACACTCATATTACACATTCAGTACAATGCAATGAACCATATATAAATACATATATACCTGTAGGATCCATGTTTTTATGAATGCAGGTGAACTGTACAAGCTCATGTCTAACTATACTAGTACCATGTGAATCTAATGCCACTTAATCGGTCACTTGTCTCCAGTGACATTCATACGAGCTGCTCATTATTTTCCATCTGTCTTTCTCCCTCAGGTCAGTTGAGTTCAGGTTCCATCCTGTACTAGGTTGGATGTTATTTCTCAGGTAAAAAAAAAAATGCTATGATTGCATCTTCACCAGGGCCACTCGCATACAAAGGGCACAAAAAAATAAAAATCTTGTTGTACTTATGTCACCCCTACTGCAGGTGTTCCCGGTCAACCAAGTTTCGATCCTAACCAGGACCCGCTACTAGAGCGTCAGTCAGGTGCCTAGTTCACGGGTTTCTTTATCACATCACTCTTGCACTATACTGTTACTTCACATACACCATTGTACGTGTTCTCCAGGTGTTAGTTTTCTGTTAAATATGTCTATACATGATACTCTATTTTCGAAGGACGCCCCTTCACCTTGCAGACAAGGTCGCTTAACTGTAGGCTTGCTGGCAGTGCAAGTGTTAGCAGGCCGAGCATACGTCACCCACTACAGACCGCAACATTCCTACGTAGGCCGTACCAGACTTCATCTTCTCGCCCCAGTAAGGCCTGAGGTTCTGGTCTTTAGGTTTGTGCTTGCCACAAACAGGCACCCGAGCTATCAGTTATCTGGCCAGTCACCTCCTGGCCCACTTCGGTCGCCTCACACTATTCTGAGTTTTCTACATTTCCACTCTACACAGTTCTGCACAACAGAACACTGTCAACTCCTGTCTATGCCTATCATTCCTTTTCCTGTACTTCTCTTTTTTATTCCTCTCCAAGTTTTCTTTTACCTCTCTGCTCTCTATTCTATGGCTATGTCTCTTCCTAACATAAGCACCCCCGTCTTTTGTCTTTTAGCCAGAGTCATGTCACAGCACCACAAACTGAAAATGTTATTTAATACATTTTAACATTCTCAGCAAAGCCACCTATCTATCCATGTCTCCATGCTTTATTTAGTGAGAAATCACTTTGCAAAACAAGCCCCTTGCATTCCTAGCATGGCCATCTTGAGAAAGTGCAGATGGTTCACTTAGAATTTACTTCCTGGAATCCATCTGCAGTTGCATGTAGACATGCGGGTGTGCTCAGATGAAAAAAGCCCCTCCTCTTGATGAAAAAAGATACCCATGAAGACTCCTGGGATGTAGGAAATAATTTTGGCCTAGGCCAGAAATCAGGAAGAAACTGAAGAAATGTAAACAAAAAAAAAGTTAAACAAGTAAATATAATATGTCGTCCTGTCTATTTACTAATTCTAGCAGGATAAGGATTAAAATTAGTAAATGTTGAGTTAAAGAGTTTATCTCCACTTTAATTTATTACCAGCCTTCATGTATGAGGTGATATAGGTAGTTATATTGAAACTTCATTAGCAACATCCTTGCTTAGAGTATATACTAAATGAATAGCTATCAAATTGCTTGATTGCAGTAATACATCAAATACAAATCCCGACCAAAAAAGCTTTATGCTTGATAAATCTACGGCCCTTAACATTCAAAATACTTTTTGTTAAATGCACAAATACCTCTGGTTATAAGGGTGCTAGAGTTATATAATCTCTAAATGTAATAAAAACCTTTGAATTGCACTATTTGTGGACAATATATCACTTTATATCAGATTTCATGGATCTATTACATAGCCACACAGGTTCAACATTTGAAAGGGTTATCACCCTCTGCATCAGTTGATAAGTGCATGTGTGGAAGAAGTAGAACTATTAGAAGCACTAGAGAAAGGCATTTTTTTCTCTGGGTGGCTCCATTTTTTTAATTGTTCAATAAAATTTGCAGAATAAGAAATGATTAGGGATAATGGGGTTTACTTCTTTTTCACCTATTATTATACCTTCATGTATAAAGAAGTGGGAACCTTGGCGGGATTTGCCCTCTGAAAAATTATTTAAACAGTCAGTAACATTAACAGTAATGCTGCGTACACATGGTCGGAATTTCTGACAACAAATGTTCGATGGGAGCTTGTTGTTGGATATTCCGACCGTGTGTAGGCTCCATTGGAAATTTTTTGTCAGAATTTCCGACAACAAAAATTTGAGAGCTGGTTCTCAAATTTTCCGACAACAAAATCCGTTGTCGCAAATTCCGAGCATGTGTACACAATTCCGACGCACAAAATTTCACGCATTGTCATGTACCTGGTAGGTAGAGACCAGGATGCAGGGAACGGCCTCTCATATACCTCTGACTCTGGAACCCCTGGTAGTGTTGACAGGGGCTCGAGAGTACAAAGGGGCACAAGTGCCTGACTGGAAGGCTGGAGTAGAGGGCTGGATCCTGTAATCAGCAGGGAGGTGCTCCGTAGTCCAGCAGCGGGATGCAGGCAGCAGGGAAGTGTGCTGTAGTCCAGTAGCTGGATGCAGACAGCAGGGAGGTGCACTATAGTCCAGCAGCAGGATGCAGACAGCAGGGAGGTGTACTATAGTCCAGCAGCAGGATGCAGACAGCAGGGAGGTGTAGACAAGCCGGGTCAAAACACAGGCGGGCAGATCAGGTACAGAAGGGCGATCCAAAGAATAGTCAAAGTCCAAGCCGGGATCGGGGCAGGCAGCAAACAGGGAAGTCAGGAACAGGCAAAGTTAGATAATAGATTCAGGTAACAAGGTAACAGGGCAGCAGGGGTCTTCAGGAACTCTGTAGACTGAACAGCAAGGCATCAGTCCCCTTGAAATAGCACATCTTGGCGCCAAGTGCTGTCACAAGGAGCGTGTGTGTGCCGCTGTTTGCACTATTGCACGTGCGCCGGACGGCCCTTCTGAGCACAGCCATTCTTCTAGCCTTCATATTGCTAAAATGTTTGTCGGAAGGCTTTGCCTCAGGATGCCCAACTGGGCCAATTTACTTGGGTGAGATCTTTTAAAGGCTAGGATTAGTCTATTGGCGTGGATATTAGTCTCTGGTTCCCAAGAGTTTTCCTCGGGGCCATATCCCTTCCATTTCACCAGATACTGAACCTGATTGCGTCTCTTCCGGCAATCTATGATTGATTCAACCTCAAATTCTTCTCCGTTGATGAGCACAGGTTCAGGAGGACCGGTGTTCCGGTTGAGGAAGGGGTCCGGGACTGAAGTTTTAAGTAAAGCCACATGAAAAACTGGGTGTATACGAAATGACTCTGGTAGTTTCAATTCATAAGCCACGTTATTGATTTTTCTTACCACTGGGAAGGGACCCACAAACTTAGGGCCCAATTTCCTGGATGGGCATGCTAGCTTCAAATTCAGGCTGGACAGCCAGACTTGATCTCCAGTTTTCAGGTCAAGTTCCCCTCTCCTTTTTCTGTCAAATGTCTCTTTGTTATGTTCCTGAGTTTTTGCCATTGTCTCCTGGAGTAGTTTATTATTCATGCTAAAGAAACTCAAGGCTTCTTGGGCAGCCGGTACTGCACACTCTGGAATGTTGTTAGACAAAAACAAGGGGGTTTTGGCCTCAAAAAATGGAGACTGATTGGTTGCAGAATGAACACAATTATTATAGGCGAACTCGGCAAGAGGTAATAGGGATACCCAGTCATCCTGAGAAAAACAAGAAGAACATCGTAAGTATTGCTCAAGGGTTTGATTTGTTCGTTTTCAGTCTGACTATTAGACTGGGGGTGGTAAGCAGAGGAGAAAGAAAGTTCAATCTTCAAGAATTTACATAGAGCTCTCCACAATTTGGATGTAAATTGTACCCCCCAATCAGATACGATGTTTGCAGGTATACCGTGGAGTCTTACAATCTCTTTAATAAAGATCCCTGCAGTTTCAGAGGCAGAGGGGGTACCCTTCATAGGCAGGAAGTGAGCCATTTTGGAAAGTCTGTCAACCACTACGAAGATAGTTGTGTAGTCTTCTATTGGTGGTAATTCAACAATGAAATCCATGGAGATCATCCTCCATGGTCTTTCCGGAACAGGGAGAGGTTTTAGCAGCCCCCAAGCATTGGTCTTGCTGCCCCTGTTCTGAATGCAGGTAATGCATGATTCCACATAGCGTCTGCAATCTTTCAATAGCTGAGGCCACCCGAACGTGCGTTGGAGGTCTTGTGTATACCAGTTTGGAGGTCTTGTGTATACCAAAGTGGCCAGCTAGTTCATGGTCATGACAAGATTTGAGGACAGCAACTCGTATTTGTTGTGGCACAAAAATTCTGTCTTTGTACCATAGTAAGTCATCTTTGGACTGTAGAGTGATGTCTGTTGGATGGGGAGCCATTGAAGATGCCTGTTTGATTTGGGACAGTAGGTCTCCTTGAAGCATGAGAAAATTTCCAGGAGCAAGAATGGTATCTGGAGAAGAAGGAACTTCAGGTTCGCTGAACATCCGAGACAGTGCATCCGGTTTGGTATTCTTTGATCCCGGCCTGTAAGTGATGTGGAAAGCGAACCTAGTAAAGAAGAGTGCCCATCTGGCCTGACGTTGTTTCAATCTCTTGGCAACTTTCAGGTACTCTAAATTTTTGTGGTCGGTGTACACCAGAATAGGGTGGGCCGCTCCTTCCAAGAGGTAGCGCCATTCTTCAGGTGTGGTTTTGATTGCAAGTAGCTCACTGTCCCCAACGTCATAATGCCACTGGATGTAATAGAGCCTTGGGTCCTTGTCCCTGTGACAGTACCGCCCCTACTGCTATCTCGGAGGCATCAACCTCCAGTACGTAAGGTAAAGCTGGGTCAGGATGCTTCAGGACAGAAGCTGACATGAACTGATCTTTCAAGGAGGTGAAAGCAACTTGAGCCTCAGGGGACCATTGGAACCGGGTACCTTGCTGAGTCAGTCTTGTGATGGGGAAGATGATGGAAGAAAATCCCCTGATAAACTTGCAATAGAAATTCGCAAAACCCACAAAGCACTGAACTTCCTTCTTATCCGTAGGGGCTGGCCAATCCAGGATGGCGGAGACCTTCTGCGGATCCATCTTGACACCATCTATAGAAATAATCAGGCACAGAAACTGAATGCTTTGGCGTTCGAACTCGCACTTCTCAGGTTTTGCGTACAAGCCGTGTAGGCGAAGCCGAGTTAGAACTTTTCTGACATGCTCCTGGTGGATAGACAGAGAGCAGGAAAAAATCAAGATGTCATCCAGATAAACTATGATGAAAAGATCAAGATAGTCTCTAAAAATATCATTAACAAAATGCTGGAAAGTGGCAGGAGCATTACATAAGCCAAAGGGCATTACAAGATACTCAAAGTGTCCGAAGCGGGTGCGGAAGGCAGTCTTCCATTTGTCCCCGCTTCGGATCTGGACTAGGTTGTAGGCTCCGCGAAGATCCAGTTTGGTAAATATAGATGCAGTTCCGAGTCTCTGAAAGCTTTCAGGTACCAAAGGTAGGGGGTACCGGTTTTTGATTGTAATTTTATTGAGGTCCCAATAATCTACGCAGGGGCGTAGGGAGTGATCCTTCTTTTCCACAAAGAAAATCCCTGCTCCTGCTGGGGAGGTGGAGGGGCGTATAAACCCTTTCTTCAGATTATCATCAATGTAGGTTTTAAGAGTACCTAGCTCCAGTTTGGTTAAGGAGAAAATTCTCCCAAAGGGAATCTCTGCTCCGGGGAAAAGTTCAATCGGGCAGTCATAGGGTCTATGTGGAGGAAGTGTCTCTGCCCCCTTCTTGCTGAACACATCCAGAAAACCATGGTATTCTTCTGGGACAGCTTGGCAGGTCTCAGCATTGGTTTCCAGACACAGCAAGGAATACGGGACGTCAGTAGCTCCCTGTAGACAATGCTGATGGCAGTAAGGGGAGTGAAAACTGATTTTTCCAGTAGACCAGTCAATTTGTGGATTATGGGCTTTGAGCCAGGGCACGCCCAGTATGATGGGAAACAAGGGAGACTCGATGATGTCAAGACAGACTAGTTCCTGATGGTTGCCGGAAATTATGGTATTTAGAGGAACTGTCTCTTGTGTTACAGGCCCAGATTTAATAGCCGATCCGTCGGCTAGGTGTACAGACAGTCCTTGTGCTCTGGGTCATAGAGGGATTTGGAGTTTGCGGGCGAAAGATAAGTCCATAAACCCGCTGCAGGCTCCAGAATCAATTATGGCGGTTGCTTAAATATTCCCTTCTGGAAGCTGTAGAGAAATGGAGATAGCCAAATGAGTTGCATTATTAAACACAGCAGGTAAGGAAGTAGAGGAGAGGGTAGTGTGCTTACAAATCTTTGCAGGACAAGTCCTCACATAGTGTCCAGATTCCCCGCAATAGAGGCAAAGGTTGTTAGCCCGCCGGCGTTGACGTTCTTCAGGAGTTAGAGAAGGACGGATCAAGCCTAGTTGCATTGGCTCAGAAGTATCAGCAGAGGTGTGAACAGGAGGATTTGGTACACGTGGCAACATCCATACTGGGCGAGAGGGACCAGCAGTACGTTCTACTCTTCGTTCTCTTAAACGCCTGTCTATTCGGATGGACAGGTTGATGAGAGCTTCAAGTGTTGCTGGGATGCCAACCCAGGCCAACTCATCCTTTAATGGTTTGGAGAGACCCATGCAGAACTGGTAACGTAGGGCCGCGTCATTCCAATTTGTATCGGAACTCCAACACCTGAACTCAGATGCATAGTCCTCCGCTGCCCTACGGCCCTGCTGGAGAGAGAATAATGCTGCTTCTGCAGTAGCTCCTTTTTGTGGATCTTCATATGGAAGGGCCATGGCAGTTATCCTTCTGCTCCAAGAGGCGATGGGCTCATGCCTGAGGTTCGCATAGTAAGAGGGAAATGAAGAAGCCCACCTTGGTAGTTTTCAGAGAAAAGGTTCTGGGTTGTAATGCAAAGAAAAGTTCACAGGCATTACTGAATGCCCTATACTTGCTGCGATCCCCTGAGAACCTTTCTGGTGTGGGGACTTTGGGTTCTGGAGGAAGCATGACCACTGAAGGAACAGTGGACGTTCCAGGAGCAGGAGTAGATAGAACTTGGACACGCTCTTCCAGTCGGTTATAACCATCTTGTAAGTCCTTAACAGCTTGAGTAAGTCCAGCTAGATGATGGCATCCTTCATGGGCGAGGTTCCCTGCATGGGCTCAGACATGGCTGTCCGGTACTGTCACGTACCTGGTAGGTAGAGCCCAGGATGCAGGGAACGGCCTCTCGTATACCTCTGACTCGGAAAACCCTGGTAGTGTTGACAGGGGCTCAAGAGTACAAAGGGGCATAAGTGCCTGACTAGAAGGCTGGAGTAGAGGGCTGTATCCTGTAATCAGCAGGGAGGTGCTCCGTAGTCCAGCAGCAGGATGCAGGCAGCACGGAGGTGTGCTGTAGTCCAGTAGCAGGATGCAGACAGCAGGGAGGTGTACTTTAGTCCAGCAGCAGGATGTAGACAGGCAGGGAGGTGTGCTGTAGTACAGCAGCAGGATGCAGACAGCAGGGAGGTGTACTGTAGTCCAGCAGCAGGATGCAGACAGCAGGGAGGTGTACTGTAGTCCAGCAGCAGGATGTAGACAGGCAGGGAGGTGTGCTGTAGTCCAGCAGCAGGATGCAGACAGCAGGGAGGTGTAGACAAGCCGGGTCAAAACACAGGTGGGCAGATCAGGTACAGAAGGGCAATCCAAAGAATAGTCAAAGTCCAAGCTGGGATCGGGGCAGGCAGCAAACAGGGAAGTCAGAAACAGGCAAAGTTAGATAATAGATTCAGGTAACAAGGTAACAGGGCAGCAGGGGTCTTCAGGAATGCTGTAGACCGGACAGCAAGGCAACAAGGCATCAGTCCCCTTTAAATAGCACATCTTGGCGCCAAGTGCAGTCACAAGGAGTGCGCGCTATTCGCGCCATTACGCATGCGCGTGCACTGGACGGCCCTTCTGAGCACAGGCATTCTTCTAGCCTTCATATTGCTAGAACATTTGCTGCAAGGCTTTTCCTGACACACATGCTCTGAATCAAGTACAAGACGGAAGCGCTCGGTCTGGTAAAACTAGCGTTCGTAATGGAGATAGCACATTCGTCACGCTGCACATTTTTAAAACTTTTAATGCAGCGTATTCTCTTCTTCTTTATAATGCTAAAATTGTGAAGTTGTTTTGATTCTGACATTCACACAGAGTTCTCACAAACTGATTTCTTTATTATTTCTTGTGATCTCATGAATAATATTTGTTATTTTTTTCGTCAGATCTCCATAATAATGTTTTGAATTTATGTATAATATATTTATAGTGATTTTTTTTAATTTATATTTATGAAGATCTCCATTTTTTTGTTTTTTATGAAGATCTCCTGTTTTTTTTTTTTTTATCAAGATCTCCTGTTTTCTTATATATATATTTTTTTCTACTGATCTCCATAACATTTTTTGTCGTTTTGTGTGTCAAGTTACCACAACATCATTATTAACTTGTATTTTTTAACCTCGAGGAGGTTGTTTGGTGTTGGTGTCCCTTGTTAATTTGACATTGTATTTTTGAAATGTACCTGCCTTCTCACAAACAAACTGTCCTTATTTTAGGTGATATAGATGTTGTGGAAGAAGAAAAACATTTCACAAGTGCAAGTGCACAGATCCTCATCAGGGAGATCATGGTGTGCAATAGGGATTTACAGAAGATCAAGGAAGACATCAATGATGTGGAAAAAAGACTCAAAAACATCATTGCTGTTTTAGGCAGAATTGAAAACACACCAAAATGTATCAAATTGTTTAAATTTTTCTAACTTTTCTAACAAATTTTGAAAGCCAAATTTTGAAGATGCACACAGTGTGTCAACATGTGCTATCTGCCATCACGGGATATCAATGTACACGTTTTGTGGGTGCAACCCCTTCCTCGCAGCTAAAGTAGATGAGAGGAAGGGGTTGTACCCCCGAAACACGTCCATTGATCCCCCATGATGGGAGCTAGTACATGTTGACATTAGGCATGGGATCAGGAGGGAAACCCCCATTTTGAATATCAATTTGTGTGCATCTTCAAAATTTGGCTTTTACAGGGGTGACATCACCCCATCCGATGAAGGCAATATCAACTCAGTTTGGACATACTAATATCTGATATTGCCTTCACTTTATCAAAGTTGAACTTTGTAAGTTCCAGGGTTTTGTATCGTGTTATGGTTTTAAAAATGCCTGTGTACCACAAAAAAGGATATTTCTACTGTCAGAAAAAAAAATATTCCAAAAATATGTTGGTTTGTTCAAAAACCCTTTTCCAAACGTAAAAAAAAATTCTACTCAACAATGTGTGGCTTCTTCTCAATGCTTAATAGCAGTTTTTGCTTAAGTTGGTGTTTACAGTGACAATGGTGGTTATTTACTAAAGGCAAATCCACTTGGCACTACAAGTGCACTTTCAGTGCACTTTCAGTGCACTTTCAAGTGCACTTTTGCAATGCACTTGTAGTGCAAAGTGGATTTGCCTTTATTAAATAACACCCACAGTGCTTTATAATTTGCAGCAATCAGGCCATTATCGGCACTCCAAAAAATTAATTCACGGTGCTGAAAATGATGAACATTTTTCTCAGTAATGCATTACATACATTAACATCAAAAACAAGGTGTGTGTGTAGCAGACCCACAACATAATAGCTAGCTAAATAAGAGATTGTCACCTCATGCATCAAAGAAATTACGATTGCACTAATGAAGAAAATGTCCAAAAAAAAAAGCCCATTGGATAACCTAAGAGACAGCTAAAAGAAACACAAGCAGTAAATCAAAGGAAATATTTTTCAGTTTAAAATAGAAATGTATTTAAAAAATGTTTCTTAAACATTTTGTGGTATATCAATGGCACCCCTACCTGCAAATTACTCCATATATTTTAGACGGACCTCGCGGGCGCTTTGGGGGGGCAAGCCAGGACGGCCAGCTTCAAGCGCCATCAGGGTTTGGTCTTGAAATCTGGCCTCAGGCCCAACTGAGTCCACATAGTTCATAGAATTTCTCCTTAAAAAGTTGTGGAGAATGCAGCCTGCAAGGATTATATGGTTAAGTTTATATTCCGCCATGTTAATTGGTGTAAGGAATAGGCGGAACGGGCTGGCCATTATCCCGAAAGCATTCTCCACCACTCTTCTGGAAATGCCCAGACGGTAGTAAAAAATCCTCCTCATCGGAACAGCCGCATCAGGTGATCACCCAGCCCAAACACTTTATCAGCGACAAAGACGAGCGCAAGACCAGCCACGTTGTCTTCTGCAGGTGGCAAGCCCAAGCCACCACTGTGGAGCCATCTGTAGAACTCAGTCTGAGTGATGACTCCACCACCCGACATCCGGCCATTCTTCCCCACGTCTACATAGAGAAAATCATATGTCGCCGACACCACCGCCAACATCACAATACTATTAAACTCCTTAAAGTTGTAATAGTATGACCCCAAGTTGGGGGGGGGGGTGGGACTATGTGGACGTGTTTCCCATCTATTGTCCCTCTGCAGTTGGGAAAGTCCCACCGCTGGGCAAACTGGGATGCCACAGTCTGCCATTCCTGTGGCGTTGAAGGAAACTGTGGAGTCAAACAAGAAAAAAAATTAGGACTTTTGCACATAACATTGCAAGCAGATTAGACACAAACATTCTTGGCCAACATAAGTACAACATCTATTTGAAGGAGTATTTAAAGAAAAAATCTAAGGCCCACTTATCAGATTCCTCACCCCCTCTGATGGCCCATTGTAAAAATTTTAGGGGGGGTATGTTTTGGACAGGTAACCCTCTCCACTCCATTGAGAGCTGAATGCCTAAATAATGTGTGTTACTTTGGCCAGGCCCTCCTTACTTACACTATTGGCAGCCTACTGGACAGGTAAGAAGTGTCATAATACAAAAATAAGAATACACACTGTACAAATTGAAGCACATTTTTACATTCTGCAATTACCTATCAAGATAATAGGGGAACAAAACTTTAAACAGTACCATTTGAAAGTATTCAGGCAGGCCCTTTCACTACATGCTTTGGTGAATTCATCCATAAATATTACCACAAAAGAGGTAGGTATAGTGTGTATGGGTTGGGCAAAGTCAGCAGATAGAGGATTGTTATTGGTTGACTTAGCGATTGGGGGGGTAGGGAGGGTTTCAAATGAGTTTGGGACTGCAAAAAAAAGCCTCTGGCACTCTGCCTGAATTTAAGGACAAAAATAACATTTGTACACATTCTAGGGGGTGCTTAGGGTAAAGCACTACAATGGAGCTGATAAAATACATTGTTAAGTGACTAGGCTAGGTGTGTATGGGCCCAGGATAGCATGCTGGAGAGGTTAGTGAAGGCAAATATGCATGAAGGACAAAAAAGGAGCATTAAAAGCTTACAGCATGCATGAGGATAAGGCTGGGTTCACACTGGTGCGACACGACAGCCGTCCTACTTTGGATCCGACTTTGCCCTGCGACATGAAGCCGGCATGTGTCCGATTTTCAATGAACGGGGATCCGACTTGGATCCCCGCCAATGCCCGGCACTGTGTTTGGTATGAATCTTTAGGGGGAACTCCGCGCCAAATTTTAAATAAAAAACCGGCATGGGTTCCCCCTCCAAGAGCATACCAGGCCCTTGGGTCTGGTATGGAACTTGAGGGGAACCCCCTACGCCGAAAAAGCGGCGTGGGGGGTCCCCCCAATCCATACCAGACCCTTATCCGAGCACGCAGCCCGGCCGGACAGGAATGGGGGTGGGGACGAGCGAGCGCCCCCCCCCCCCTCCTGAACCGTACCAGGTCGCATGCCCTCAACATGGGGGGTTGTTGCCTTGGGGGAGGGGGCGCGCTGCGGCCCCCCCACCCCAAAGCACCTTGTCCCCATGTTGATGAGGGAGTCCCCAGATCCCGGCCCCCCACCCTATGTGAATGAGTATGGGGTACAGCGTACCCCTACCCATTCACCTAGGAAAAAAGTGTCAATTTAAAAAAAAACACTACACAGATTTTTAAAGCATTTTATTAGACAGCTCCGGGGGTCTTCTTCCGACTTCGGGGGTCTCTCCGGTTCTTCTCCACGCTCTCCGGATCTTCTGCCGGGCTCCTCCGCTCTCTTCTGCTCTTTTGCCGCTCTTTTGCTAAAGCGGAGGAGCCTGGTCTTCAATCTTCTGCCTTCTGCCTTCTGCCCTCTTCTCCTGATGTTGACACGACGCTCTCTGGGGCTAGAATGCTCTCTGTGCGCTCTGCTCTGACTTATATAGGCGGTGACCCCGCCCCCTTATGCCGTCACAGTCCCTGATGACCACGCCCCCTAAAACGTCACAGTCCCAGCATGCCCAGGGACTGTGACGGCATAAGGGGGCGGGGTCACCGCCTATATAAGTCAGAGCAGAGCGCACAGAGAGCATTCTAGCCCCAGAGAGCGTCGTGTCAACATCAGGAGAAGAGGGCAGAAGGCAGAAGGCAGAAGGCAGAAGATTGAAGACCAGGCTCCTCCGCTTTAGCAAAAGAGCGGCAAAAGAGCAGAAGAGAGCGGAGGAGCCCGGCAGAAGATCTGGAGAGCGTGGAGAAGAACCGGAGAGACCCCCGAAGTCGGAAGAAGACCCCCGGAGCTGTCTAATAAAATGCTTTAAAAATCTGTGTAGTGTTTTTTTTTAAATTGACACTTTTTTCCTAGGTGAATGGGTAGGGGTACGCTGTACCCCATACTCATTCACATAGGGTGGGGGGCCGGGATCTGGGGGCTCCCTTATTAAAGGGGGCTCCCGGATTCCGATAAGCCCCCCGCCCGCAGACCCCGACAACCAACGGCCAAGGTTGTCGGGAAGAGGCCCTTGTCCTCATCAACATGGGGACAAGGTGCTTTGGGGTGGGGGGGCCGCAGCGCGCCCCCTCCCCCAAGGCAACAACCCCCCATGTTGAGGGCATGCGGCCTGGTACGGTTCAGGAGGGGGGGGGGGGGGGCGCTCGCTCGTCCCCACCCCCATTCCTGTCCGGCCGGGCTGCGTGCTCGGATAAGGGTCTGGTATGGATTGGGGGGACCCCCCCACGCCGCTTTTTCGGCATAGGGGGTTCCCCTCAAGTTCCATACCAGACCCAAGGGCCTGGTATGCTCTTGGAGGGGGAACCCATGCCGGATTTTTATCTAAAATTTGGCGCGGAGTTCCCCCTCAAGATGATCTGAGCACAAGTCGCGTGCCGAAGTCGGATCATGCGAGACGGCAATCCGACTTTGATCCGACTTCAATGATAGTCAATAGGCTGAAGTAGGATCAAAGTCGGACCAAAGTAGTACAGGGAGCATTTCTAAAGTCGGAACAACTTGTGTCGGACCAGTTAGGACGGCTCCCATAGGGAAACATTAAATTTCACACGTCATGCGACATGAGCTCCCAATGTCGGAGCGTTTGTCGGACCAGTGTGAACCCAGCCTGAAGAGGACATTCACAGCATATTACAATCATGGTAATTATGGAATGTTGAAAGAAATACAATACATTATCAAACGTTAAATACATAGAATGTGATGTTAAAGGAGAAAACTTACCCTAATATAGTCCTTCTGCAGGACCTGAATGATGGCAGAACAGGTCTCTGGAATAATGATCCTCAGAGCCTGGGGGAAGATGCCTGTCGAGAACTTGATGTCCTGCAGACTTCTCCCTGTCGCCAAGCACCACAACGTGGCGACGAGCCTCTGTTCAGGAGTGATGGCTTGCCGCATGCAGGTGTCCTGTTTCGTAATATAAGGGGACAGCAAAGCCAACAAATGGTGAAAAACAGGGTCCATCATCCGGAGATAATTCCTGAAATCATCAGGATTATTCTCACGGATCTCCCGCAACAAAGGCATGTGCCAGAATTAGTCACGCTGGAGCAACCAATTCTTCGTCCATGAACTCCTCCTTGCCCTGTTCATGGACTGGGCTTGGGTCAAAGTAAAAACCCCAACACCAAGCCCCTGCACAGCACAAACTCTACAATGAGTACGTACCCGCAACATGGCTTCAAAATGGTTAGCTGGTCAGAACGAACTAACAGAACGCACTGAAAATCAGAAATGAGTGGACAAGAACGCACTGCAAATCAAATACGTAATATAAAAATATGCACTGAAAACCAGATACGAACTGACTACACACACTGAAAACCAGATACGAACCCACAAGCACAAACTGAAGAGCAGTAACGATCTGAAAAGCACGAGGCTGAAAAGCGCGAATCGTCTTTCACCAAACTTCTGCTAACACAAGATTAGCAGAAGGAGCCTAAAGGGTGGAGCACTGACTATTGGACTTCCTTATTATAGTGCCGTCGTACGTGTTGTATGTCAGCGTGTTCTTGATGATCGGAATTTCCGACAACATTTATGCAACCATGTGTATGCAAGACAAGCTTGAGCCAACATCCGTCGGAAATAAATCCCAGGATTTCGTTGTCGGTATGTCCGATCGTGTGTACGCGGCATTAGAGTTCTATAACGAAACAACGCTACCATCGGTAATTACAATTTTGTCATTTAATGAGCTCTCAGAAGCAGTTTTAATGAAACATCCCTTGAACTGTGAAGAGCATTGGTCTCAAGACATACAGTAGGTAATGCTGAATAGGATAAATGGTTACAGATATTAAGTGTGATTTTATCGGTCTTTATATCAGCCTCTCATTCACTTTATAGAGCAGGCCTTCAGTATAGTTTAAATTTTAATAGATGTGGGCAGGTCCTGGGAGATTTTATACATCTTATTTGACTTTGTCCTAAGCTAGAAAGATATTGGAAGGATATCTTTCAACATAGTATTGTTATTTTTGAAACAAGTGTTGCATGTAATCCATATACAGTGCCTTGCAAACGTATTTACCTCCTTGGCACTTTTAATGTTTTGTTGCCTCACAACCTGGAATTAACATGGATTGTTTGAGGATTTGCATCATTTAATTTACAGAACATGCCCACAACTTTGAAGATTTTTTTTTTATTGTGAAGCAAACAACAAATAGGACAAAATAACAGAAAAAGTCAATGTGCATAACTATTCACCCCCTAAGTCTCTATGACCTTGCCACATCTTACCTTTGGGATTTTTGCCCATTCCTCCTTGCAAAACTACTCCAGCTCCTTCAAGTTGGATGGTTTGCGCTTGTGAACAGCAATCTTTAAGTCTGACCACAGATTTTCTATTGCATTGAGGTTTGGTCTTTGACTAGGCCATTCCAACACATTTTACATGTTTTCCCTTAAACCACTCAAGTGTTGCTTTAGCAGTCTGTTTGGGGTCATTGTCCTGTTGGAAGGTGAACAAACCTCTGTCCTAGCCTCAAATCACACACAAAGTGGTACAGATTTTGCTCAAGAATATCCCTGTATTTAGCACCATCCGTCTTTCTCTCAACTCTGAATAGTTTCCCAGTCCCGACTGCTGAAAAACATCCCCACAGCATGATGCTCCCACCACCATGTTTCACTGTGGGGATGATGTTCTTTGGGTGATGTGATGTGTTGGGCTTGCGCCAGACATAGCGTTTTCTTTGATGGCCAAACAGTTAAATTTTAGTCTCATCAGACCAGAGCACCTTCCTTCATACATTTTGGCAGTCTCCCATATGCCTTTTTCGCAAACTCAAAATGTGCCATTTTGTTTTTTTGCTGAAAGTAATGGCTTTCTTCTGGCCACTCTGCCATAAATCCCAACTCTATGGAGTATACGGCTTATTGTCGTCCTATGTACAGATACTCCAGTCTCTGCTGTGGAACTCTGCAGCTCCTCCAGGGTTACCTTAGGTCTCTGTGCTGCCTCTCTGATTAATGCCCTCCTTGCCCGGTCCGTGAGTTTTGGTGTGCGGCCATCTTTTGGCAGGTTTGCTATTGTGCCATGTTCTTTCCATTTGGTTATGATATATTTGATGGTGCTCCTAGGGATCATCAAAGATTTGGATATTTTTTTATAACATAACCCTGACTTGTACTTCTCAACAACATTGCCCCTTACTTGTTTGGAGACTTCCTTGGTCTTCATGGCAGTGTTAGTGGTGCCTCTTGCTTAGGTGTTGCAGCCTCTGGGGCCTTTCATAAAGATGTGTATATGTAATGACAGATCATTGGACACTTAGATTGCACACAGGTGGAAATCATTTCACTAATTATGTGACTTCTGAAGGTAATAGGTTGCACCAGAGCTTTTTATGGGCTTCATAACAAAGGGGGTGAATACATACACACATGCCAATTATCAGTTTTTTATTTCTGAAAAATAGTTTTATGTATATATTTTTCTAATTTTACTTCACCAACTTAGACTATTATGTTCTGATCCATCACATATAATTCAGTTTAAAAAGACATTGAACTAAAGGCTGTAATGTAATAAAATAGGTAAAAAGTCAAGGAGGTGAATACTTTTGCAAGGCACTGTACTTGTGTTCCAGGGCTTCTAAAAAAAATCTCAATTTAAATCGGTTTAGAAAACTGCTAGAAAACTGATTGCACAAAAGTAGATATCACCACATCCACTGCTAGTCAAGGTAAATGTGAAATTAGAACAGTTGACTTTTCAGCACAAGAGATGTCTAAATGAATTTCAAAAGTTGATGAGAACGAATGGTGCAACAAGTTTGGGAATGTTATAATAAGATAGAATAATAGAGTAATAAGAAAAAAAAAATTTTGAACCAGAAAAATGACATATTTATATGGCATATTTAATTTTGGATTTAATTTGCTATTTTTGTTTGATTATTTTTGGATGTGATTTATTTTGTATTGTGATTTTTTTTTATATACTTGTTTGTAGTAAACGTCTTCAATAAATAATGGAATAAAAAAGAAAATGTACTTTTGCAAACAATATCAAATCGTTTGTCAGGAAAATTTAGCATATGATTTGTGCGTGCACATCATTGGATAATTGATATCGGCAAAGCTTCATTCCAAATCATTCCAAAAAAATCCTTTTATAAAGTGAAAATTACATCAGATGTGATGAATTGCATAAGATGGAGTTTACGCTTGTAATGTCACCATGCGCGCTGTAACCAGGAAGAGGCCAGACTGAGTCCCAGGACCGGTATTTTTATTACTAAGCACTTGTTGATTTGAATTATTGTGAGTGACTAGTTATTCCTTTTTAAATAAAAGTATATATATATATATATATATATATATATATATATATATATATATATATACGGTTAAATGCTATGCGAGCCTTCCAGATTTTCCTTTTATGTCAGGGCTGACTATATTTTGTCTATGGCTATGATGCCTTGGTAACCATGTATGGAGATTTTGAGGTGGTTTCAGGTCATTTACAGATGATGTATTAATCCTCAAGCCTATGTGACTCTTTTTACACAAAGGGTCCACTTGTTCTGGTAAGAGTCCTTTATACTTAAGGTGGAGGTACACTTTGGTGTTAAAAATATCTGGATAGAAAAAACTTTTTTCATCACACTTTTTATTGATTTGGAACTTATTTGGGGCTATCATTCATATTTTTCTTTTCACTTTTCATATATTAAGACATGATATTTGCTTTCATTATTTGCATTTGTCACAATAAGTGCGGCTATATTATTTTATATTTTGTACAACATTTATCTAAGTTTTTTTGTCAGCTGCTATTAGTTGATCTGTCAGCAGTTTCTCTGTTTGCTTGGAAAGCTTTAGGAAATCACTGACTGGAAGCATATACTAACATCAAAAGTTGAGATTTTTCTCCAATTCTAATTTGCTGCATATTTGTTTTGGGTCTGTGACTTGAAGCCATATATAGTCAGGCAGTTATTATTTTCACAGACCAGCAAAAACAGCATGCACTTAAAGCCAAACTCCAGCCCTACCTTTAGCTTTGTACCCTTCAACAGACTTCTCTTTCCCAATATCAATATTTGGTGCGTAGTAGTAGCTAGGTTTCTTTATTTTTGGTTTCAACATAAACATTTTTAATCAAGTCAAGACATCATTATTACAGTACTGTAATAGTCTGTTGCATTTTGATTTATTTGACATCCATTAAACAGGCCTGGAAGGACAAAATTACAGATTTAATTGTTTATCTATAAGTTGTTTCTTTGATCGTGCTGAGATTAATTGAATTAACTCTTAAAAACAATTAAACTAAAACTTGCAGTATTAACTTTATCACTAATAGGTAACATTAAAAAGATGATTTACTCCTGCGTTTTCCTTTTGTGCTACCCATGAGCCTTTTCTATTTAAGAGGTTAAACTACCTATATGAAACAGTTAAATCAAGAAACATGCTCTTCGTTATTGTTAATGTATCCAAACCCTGAGAGATAGATCCTCTAAGTTTGCATAATTAAAAATAATAATTTGTTACTGGGAATAAAGAAGAGGAGTTGGACTAACCTCTTTTAGAGCATAATATACCATATACATGTGAAAATACATTCCCCTCCCCCAACTACTACTGAAGTGCCCAAATTAATCGGTCAAATAATATAGATAAATGAAAACATCAATTAAGAGCCATCTCATTACAGTTTGAAGACCCATATCTTTTTAATGAATTAGGTTAATGTAATTGAGATATATAACCACTGCAGCCAGGGTCTAACACACCCTGCTGCATTCTCTGTTATGTATTAGTAAAACAGAGATTAAGACCCCATACGCACTATTAGATTTTCTGCAGATTTTTGTCTTCAGATTTACGAAAACATTTAGTGCAAGGGACTGCCTGATTGCATACAAATTGAAACTCATAAAGGTTGACCTCATGTTATATGGTTTTGGTAAATCTGAAGACAAAAATCTGCATAAAATCTAACAGTGTGTATGGGGCATAAAGATGGGTATACATGTACAGATTTTTTATCATTCAACCAGTAAGGATTGCTTTCTTGGGAGAGATAGCTAGGAACCTAAAATATCAGGGGCTGACCTTCTAATCCTTATCTGTCTTTTAGTGATTATTAGGGATGATGTATTAAAACAATACAGACTGTTCACTTAGCAAAGTGAATGTTCTCTTTGGAAAGTAAATATGTACTTAGCTTAGTAACGCTGTGTTCACAATCACAATTTTCCAGTGGTTATTTTTTTAAATTTCCTTCACACATGATTGGATATTTAAACACTTAAGTCTCATACACACGAACCGATTGCTGGCAGGGGATTGTGTGATGACAGACTGTAGGCCTAAAATCCGACCGTTAGTATGCTCCTTCAGACAATTGTTGTCCAACTTTCAATCTAAAAATGTTGGATGGCAGGCTAGTAAATTTTAGGCAGACAACGGCCTGTTGTCAGATTTTCACATTGTCTGTACAAAAGTCCATCACACAAAAGTCCAAAGTACAAACACACATGATCGGAAGCAAGGAACGAACCGGAAGAGGTCGGTCTTGTAAACTAGCGTTCGTAATGGAGAATTAACATTCGTGATGCGGCAAATTATGAAATGTCGAAATGCAGCGCACATTCTTTTCTTCTTAAATGGGATATTAATGAAGCTGCTTTGCTGATGATACTGATGGAGTTATGGCAAACGCATTTTGAAAGGCATTTTTTTCTAGTGATATCAAGAATAATATTATTTTGCTTTTTGTTTTATTTTTTGGCCACAACACAATTATCATTTTTAGGATTAAAGATACAACTATGTTGGTGTCCCTTGTTAATTTTACAATGTATTTTTTTTAAATGTAACTGCCTACTCCCAAACTGTCATTTGAAGTAAAACACATAGCCAAGTATTATTCTACACAATTTTTTTTATTGTGCATTAAAAAAAATAAATCAAGTTAAATTAGAGATGCTATCTGTCATTCAAATACAAAGAACTTAACAAAAAAGTGCATTCTATGCATACAAAAATATGGAAAATATAACAAATAAAATAATTTTTCCAAAATAACAAAAAGGAAATTAGTAATTGGTGAATGGGGTGAAAATCCCCAGTCCAGCGGCCTTGTTGTGGGTCTTGTGACTAGTATTGCCACTGCCCGCCATGCTGCTGTGGTGGGTGGGGTGGCTGTGGAGGTAGTGGTTGTGGGGCCATAAAATCACACAGGTGTGCGTTTTCTGAAATTTGCCCCTCGGCCCCTTGTTGAGGAGCTGCAGGATGAGTTCCTCACACCTGCTCCTTTTCTCACCGTCCATCTCCCTTAATTTACTGCCCGTCACCATGGCAAATCCCTCGGCCTCATCTGGGTCTGTACAGAGCACAGTAGTGGCCTGGCTGAGGAAGGCAGCTGTGGCCTCATCCAGATTTCTGCTCTTCCTGGCCCTTTTAGCAGAAGGGTGTGGGGGGGATCTGGGACTCTGTCTGGCTGCTGACCACTGGCTCCTCCAGACTGACACTTTCCTCTGTATGAAAATAGGACATAATTAGAATCTTTTTAGGGTTTGGTCATTAATCATACACAATTTTTATCTCTTCGCTGTTGCAAATTGAATGTGAACAAATAGAAAAGACTATCATTCTGACCCCAGCATTTTTAATTCTTGTTCCAATCAAATCTTGTTCCAATCATTTTTGGTCACTACTGTCTATTGATATGGAAACCACTTTGTTAAGGCAGAAAGCTTTTAACAATAATGTCTAGTTATCATCATTGTAATTTTGGATACAAATGCTATACCTGGGTCAAGCTGGGTTCTGTCTGGTCAGTCAAAAACCGCAGGCTGTGGTAATACCACAGCCTGGGAACATATATGTCATCTGCTGATGCTCCAGAATTCTGTGAGTCTATGACCTTGTTGAGCTCCCTTTTAAAAGTACTCCTCAGGTTTGATATTTTATCTTGACATAGTTGATGTCTGCCCTGGGGTACACTGGTTTCACCAACTCAATCAGTTTCTCCAAAGCTGCCTTCCTAATTTTTTTTTTTGGAGCAGTCTCTACCCTTGACCTTCCAGAGACAGGGCAGCTACCGGTACAGGTTAATGAATTGGGGTAAAAAATCAGGCGCAGTAAATTTATCCGTCATGATAAATGATATGATGCCTGCAAGACAGAACACAAGACAAACCATAATGTCTGGCTTAACTCATAAGCTGGTTCCAATATAGGCCTCTATCTAAGTAGTATAGGCCACTAACCACCTATGCCTCAATTTCCAATTGTACCTTCGTTTTATGGCTCCTTTCTTATGTTGGTGATCGTTCGTCCTCCCCTCCAAGATCGTTCCTATGGCCGTTCCATCGACTGTGTGTTCTGGCTTTATATGGACTGCACATGCGTTAAACTCCGCTCCTAGTGCGTCATGACGCTGTGGTGTGACCATCTCTCTTCTGCACGTGACACACACGGCGGAACATTCGGGAGGGACAACATGGTGGATTCAGCGGTATACAGGCAGCCCCGTGGTGGTGGAGCTCATAGGAGGCACAAAGCAACCCCCATGAGCAAGGGTGAGATGGTGGAGATGGTGCTCATCCTAGAGAAGCACGATTACTGCAAGCTGTGCAATTACAAAAGGCCCAACAGCCGAAAGGACATCATTTTGGAGAAGGTCATCACCGTTTTGCAGAGTGATTTTTTGGTGGAGTGATCAAAGGACCAAATCCGAAAACGATGGTCTGATCTTAAACACCGTGAACAAGACCAGATGGAGTACATACATCAGATCATAAAAAAAAGTAAGCAATATTTGGATCTAACCAATATGTATATGTGTAAATTAGCTGTCTGTATATGTTCTTTCTCCAAGTAGCTCTAGAGAATTATATACAAGGTTTTCTAAAATCTTTGTATGACTTGGTATTCTAAAGGTGAAGGTAAATATAAAGCAGATATGAACATTCTTATTTGGTCATGTTTTTGGACACTTCTTTAGTTTTGGAACAAAATTTTTAATCTTCTTTCAACAGGGCTCCAGCCAAGCCACCACAAGGGATGAAAGGAGGCTACCCTTGCTCGGGCCCCAACAGGGGAGGCAACAAGGCCATCTTCCCCCAAAATCGTAAGTGACAACTTCAAACACACTAATTTAGTCACCGACACGGGTGCTTTTAGGTGGACCAAAGAACATGGGCTTAGGTCAGAACTTAAGTAGTAAAGAACACTTTCTGGTTGCTGCCTGGCTCACCAGTGCCCATTAATGCAGCTTTGCCAGTGTAGACATGGGTAGAGTAGAGGACCCGGGGATCACAGTCACACAAAGTCTGCTAGGATGATCATCATATATCCCCTTTCCCATAGGAGACAAGAAGGGTGGGGGGCAACTGCTGGACTTTTTAAATGTTGGCACTTGTCAAGTGTTTGCCCTCTGTAAAATTATATCACCATCTCTTTTCTATGCATTTTTCACAGAAAAACAACGAGAGTGCAGCATGGTGGAGTCAACAAGTCAGGAGCAAACATTGACATCAGACCAAGTGCAAGGTTGGTCAACTAATGTAGCAAAATGGATGCTAGAAACAGATGGGATTGGGGTGGCTTAATGAATGGTGTATTGTTTCTTTTAGAGGAAAGAGTGTGGTGAGCTCACCCAGGATGTTTGTTTGGAGGCATGGTGTTGGGGTGTAAGGTGTTCTAGAAGCAAGTGAACCCTTGTATGACATCCTGCTAGAGTGTTCCTTCAAACCCACCAGGCCTGGAGACCACTCTGATAGAAAGTTATGACATGCAGTCAATACATACAGTTCTCAAAGTGATCTGAGGATTGTATTTCCGGACTTCACCTTATATAAGCAAAATGACATCACAAAGAAGGTCCAACCCTTACATTAATATATGGTAAAGATACAAACATACAGGATGTTTTAAAACAAGTAAAAATAGAACATTACTGAGTACATGCAGAAAACAATATAACGCCCTAATAACTCATATAGAAACTAATAACAGGAAAAGGCTAACAGGAAAAGGGCTAGCACATAATTTCGTAATTTTGGGGAAATCAGACCATTTACAAGAAAATAAAACTTAACCTCTCATAAGCATCACGTATAGCTATTTATTCTAAAATGGATACACATTTTTACAGGGGTGTATAGCTAAAATGGTGGACAGCAAGCTAAAATATCCCTTCAATCCCCTCTTAGATCATATCTATATGATCTCACTTCGTTATCATGATTTGTATTCTCAGCCTGCTTCTGATGATGCATACTGAGATAAGTTTTATTGGGAGATGAGGGATCTGAAATGCAAGTGGCTCTATTAATAAGGCACATAATAAGCTTATACACAAGAAAAAGAAAAAGGAAAAAAAAGCACAATCATGATTAAAATTATATTATATTATATATTTATAATATATATTTATATTATATTATATTATATTATATTATATTATATTATATTATATTATATTATAATTATATCCCTTATCCAAGAGAATATCCCTCCAAATCCAAAATCAACATTTCCAAAAGGACTCCAGGTCTGGGCTATGTTGCGAGCCTCTTGTTGCAGCTTGGCCACCTCTTTCCTATGCTGAGCTATCACATCATAATAGTCTGGTACCTCTATACTAGTATTGTGTACCCAAGTACAACATTCATAATCCTCAGTCATTTCACATAATCCTGTAAGGGCTGAACTCATGATTTCAATAGCTAAGTCATGCAATTATAGTTGTTTTCTAATAGCCCTAGTTTCAACATTAAGTTTAGAAATGTCATCAGAGTTCTTTTCCATCATCTTATCAATAATTCCTGAGTAATTATTTAACCTTTTCATCAAATCTATTCCCCATCCTGTCCAGGAAGGGAACCATGCCCAGGCCATATCATTTTCATAGAATAACTCTCTCTTATTACGATGTTTTAATGGATACCTTGGGTGTATGCTAGCTTCAAGTAAATGACTCCCATCACTATTGCCTACCACCCCCATTATGGGCATCAGTGAGGCCAGGTAACACCAGCCTTGGGCCTCTTGTGGAATCCAGGGATAACAAGTCTTTCCACAACAAACATAAATGTGGTTACCAAACAAGAAGAGCATATTCACAGCAGTCTCTTTATCTACCGCTGTAACTATTGCCAGAACCTAAAACAACTGCTGTACAGGTTTACTACTATCATTTTTAGAGGCAAGAGTTTTATTTAAGTCTGTTTTTACTCCAGTCTTACTTGGATGAGCCTGATATAAGGAACAGGACTCACCACTAGGGGCATAGCAGTCAGAGATGTTCAAAACCGATTGACTACAGGTATGAGCATTTCTAGTAGAATTCCCTAAATTAAAACACCAGGTAGAATTATGGCTTCTATTGATGATGTGAAAGGAAATGGTGTCATTAGTTCTTCTGCTGACATTCAAAAGGTCAAGGGGAATCTTTCCTCTCAAAAGGGAGGTAATATTTAAGGTATAGCCAATAGGGGTATCCTAACGGTGCTAGGGTGCAGTTTGCTACAGATCCAACATTTCTGAAATCCTGATTTCTGAGCATAAGCATATTTAAATTGTAGCAAAAGCATTTTATCAGCAAAATTATCTTCAATGTCTCTCTTATTTCTAACTTGTATCACTGTAACGTTCTCCTGTATATATGTGTTCCCACAAATACTTTTAATGGCACCCAAATCTTCAGGGTGGTAAATACAGTTAGAGATGATCCATGTGGGCAGAAACACTGTCAGAGAAATCAGGATCAGGAGGCAAAATGCCTTGCCAGAAGTCTGTGGTGAAATAAGCAAAGTCATCTTCTCTGGCCGGCCCTGCTTTTCCAGGAACTCCTCCTTTGCCTGCTTGGACTTCTGCTTGAGGGCCTCCTGTGTCCAAGATCTCCTTCTTGCTTCCGGGTCTCTGGACAACCTTTTTCACATGGCTGGCATGCATCCAGGACTGGCAATTTTCCACCAGAACAGCCGTTCTGGTCACTGCAACCACCGTAGTAGGAGGTCCAAAAGGATATTCCTGCTTCTTGCTTCTATTCAACTGCTGGACCACCACCGTGTTACCTACTTTAAAAGGATGGGTAGGTTCCTGTGAACAAAAAGGAGAGGTGCAAGCGACATTTCTCTCAACTGTATTCAAAGTTTTGATTAGTTTCCTCACATACTCTGACTGTACCAGATCTAGATCCCCCTGCTCTATCATAAGAGGTGCTCTGGCCCAGGGAGTGGGGAAGGGTTTTGTAGTTTTGGAAGGAGTACTTCTTATCTCTGCCAAGACCGCTGGGAGAACCTTCTTCCAATGGACAAAAGTTCCTCCTGTGGCTTTCCTTATTTTATCTATCATGGTCCTATTTACCCTTTCCACTATCCCTGAACTTTGGGGATGGTATGGAATATGAAACTTCCATTCTATTTGGAGCGAGTGTACCAAGTCCTGACATACTTTTGAGGTGAATGCAGGACCTCTGTCTGAGTTTATTCGAAGTGGGCATCCCCATCGAGGAATAATTTCCTGTGTGAGAATTTTCACTGTTTGTGCATCTTCCTTTGTAGTTTCAAAAAGTTCAACCCATCTTGAGAACATGTGTCATGAGAAGGTCTACCCGTTGGTGGCGCTATCGGTCTCTTGGATCGCAGTACCAGTGTCCATCAGCAGGTGTCTTCCAACACCTAGGACCTGCAGTAAGAGGTCTTTCCTGCTGGTGGCACTGTTGCATCCTCGGGCCGTAGTACCGGCGTCAACCAGCGGGTGCACTCTGGCAGTGTGGAGCAAACAGCTCACACTGCGCTCAGCTGTGACATGAGGTCAATTACCACAGCCTTACAAATACCCGGCAAGCCCTCATAGGCTTGCCTTGGTATCTCTCTCTCCCTGCGTTCTGACCTTGCTGCCTGTTTGACCTTGAGCCTGCTATCTGCCTTGTCCTGATCTGATCCAATCCCTATCCTGAGGCCTTCCTAGTCCTGTCCCTTCTGTTCCTGGCTCCCTTGGATCCCTGCCCTGTACCCCATCCATCCATCCATCCTCTCCTTGTCCTGTTCAGTTCCCGTCCTTACCCATCTGCTGACTTCCCTGTGTATGACCTTGGCTTGGCTTGTTTACGATTATGGTATCTCCATTTACTTATATATATATATTGTTGTTTGTAGTGGGTTGTTGTGTGGGTTTTGCACTGTTTTCCTTTTACTTATCACTTGTTAATAAACACCATTTCACTTACATGTGTTTCTGGTCTCCTCTGTGCAGTCCACACAGTCTGGTCAATTAGATACTCTGACAACATGTCCACAATTACCAAAAGATATTCCTGTCTTTTTCCTAACTTGGGCATGTGAGTGAAATCTATTTGGAGGTGGGTGAAAGGTGTACTGGGATATATCAAATGTTCGTGTTTCGCTTTGTTTGGGATGTTTGGGTTGTTTCTAATGCAGGTAATACACCTGGACACATAATCCCTTGTCAACCAGGGGAGATCTGAAATGTAAAAATCCTTGCCTAGTATATTCACAAGTTGCCTTTCAGCCTCTGTGACCTATTCCATGATACTGGGCAAAAAAAAGTGATGCACTTGCCATTGATATACATACCCTCCCCTCTTTGCACAAAAGTCCTGTTTCTGGATCTATTGTGCACCTACTTTTTCCCAATCTCTCATGTCGGCTTCTGAGGCATAATCTTGTAGGTCAGACAGTACATGGTAAAAACAAGATAGTTCAGGCTCTAACACTGGCATTTGGATTTGAGCTGGTTGAGAGATAGCTGCTTGTCTGGCTGCTGAGTCATCTAGGGCATTTCCTCTAGCTACCTCTGTTTGTTGGCCTGTATGTGCTCTGCAATGTATTATGGAAAGAGTTCTAGGCAACTGAATGGCTTTTAACAATGACACTACCAGAGAGGAATGGAAGATGCTTTTTCCATCAGCTGCAATGAAACCACGCCTACTCCATATGACACCAAAATCGTGTACCACCCCATACCCATATTTGGAGTCAGTGTAAATATTCACATCTTGACCTTCAAATATTTGGCATGCTCTAGTCAGTGCAATCAATTCTGCAGCTTGTGCTGACTGATATGGAATAGGTTTAGCCTCAAGTATGACATCTTGAAGTTGCACATTTGCATATCCTGCATGATATGTGTGATCATTTGGCCTAGAACAAGATCCATCCACAAACACATTTTGCACATTGGACAAAGCGGTAGAGGACAAGTCAGGTCTTGGAGATGTGTCTTGGTGGATGAGGTTGACGCAATCATGTTGCGGCACCTCCTCATCCTGTTCACCTTTCAACCCTAGCAGGGCATTTAAAATTGGAGCTGGGCCTGCATTAGAGGAAGCATATTTTATATGCAGTTTTGGGTTTGACAACAGTATCACCTCATAGCCGCTCAACCTTCGGGCGGACATGTGTTGCGTATGTATATTCCTCAATAATGTAGATACATTATGAGTAGTATACAAGGTAGTATCATGGCCCAAATTGAAAGTTGCAGCCATCTCCACCACCATAGAACAAGATGCTAAAGCTCTGAGACACGTGGGCATGCCCTGAACCAGTACCAGTAACACCTTTGAGAAAAAAGCAACAGGGCGGAGCTTGCCTCCATGCTCCTGAGCAAGGACACCTGCCAAAGTTGTACAATTGTCCCTGGAATACAAATAAAACATCACATTATAGTTGGGGAGGCCGAGTCCTGGGGCTGTTACCATAGCATTTTTCAAATACACAAAAGCATTACACATTTCATCTGTCCATTTAACACAGTCTGGCATATTTGAACCTGTGGCCTGTCTCAGGAGATTGTCATAGTAAGAGCAGTCAGGTATCCATTGGCAGCAGTAACCAATCATACCCAGGAAGGTGAGCATGTCCTTCCTGCTGAGTGGGCGGGGCAGACCCATCAGAGCCACAGCTCTTTTGTGACTGACTCTTCTTTCTCCTTTTGTGAGCACAAACCCTAGATATTCAACTGTTTTCTGACACCATTGCAAATTTTTCATTGACACATTATGACCACATTTTAAAAGATCTCCCCCATCCTCCAGGGCAGCCTCTCTTGTGAAACTGCAGAAGAGGAGATCATCCGCGTACTGCAGAAGGACTGAACTATGTCTGGGTGTCCAAGCTCTGAGAGTTGTTTGGAGGACAATAGAATAGACCACAGGTGAGTCTATATAGCCCTGGGGCAATCTAACCAGGTCAACTGCCATTTTTTAAAGCGGAATGCAAAGAGTGGCTGTGTCTCCTCATCCACAGGGATAGAAAAAAATGTGTTTGACAAATCAATAACAGAAAAATATTCAGCATCAGATGGTATGGAGGTGAGCAAAGATGGCACATCAGGCACTTTTGGAGCAATTGGTACCACCAAACTGTTTATGGCCCTAAGGTCCTGTACAAACCTGTAACTGCCATCCGGCCTTTTAACAGGGTTGATAGGAGTATTGTAGGGAGAGATGATTTCTTTTAAAATACCTTTCTTTAGGAAGTCCCCCTCTGTTCTGTCCCCTTTTCTTGTAAAAGTTTCCCCTTTGATTTCTTGAGAAATTATCCTGGTAATGTGTCGGTACTGGTGTTTGTTTGGGGATGTCAAAACATTCCGCTGCGTCTTTTTCAGTCAATGTTTTTTAAAAGTCAGTCATACTCTTTGTAGCCCAGTCTGAAGTCTGCTGTCTCACGGTGAATGCATATTTAGGGGTCAGGTTGCTAAGATAAGTCTGTATTAGAAGACTGTGCATTTCATCTTGAGTGTTAAGTCCAGCATCTTGTGTCCAGACTTCCTGAAATCTTTTCCAAAATTCCAACACTGACTCTGATGATTTTTGTTTGCAGGCTACTGCAGTAGGGAGTGATGACTTGTTAATGGAAACTCTTTTCATTTCCTTCTCTAGCTCTTCCCACTTAGTATCCATTCCATCAACAGTGTTTAATTTATAAGCCTCCGTCTTGGTGGTGGGTGCCTCTAGGACATTTATGGTGGGCACTTTAGTTCAATCCCAAGGGGAGGTAGTTTCCACCAAACTGTCTATAATGAGCCTTATGTCTTCTTGTGTATAATTTCTACCCTTACAAGCTTTCTTTAAATAAGCTATCGCCCCCAAAGCTGATGTGGAGGGTTTGGGGCAATGTTTGATAATACGATTAATATCCTCAATATCAATAGACTTCATTACCAAAATAAATTCTGCATAACTAACTGCGTAGTTACTTCCTCTTCTTCTTCCGGCTTCTCTCTATCAGCTGCCTGTTTTAAAACTGCGTGTCTTGTACTCTGACCCTCTGCAGCTTGTGCAGCCTCTGCACCCTGTTTTAACTTCTGCGTTGCACTCATAGTTTGGGAAGGATCTTCTCTATGGGGTCCGTGGAGCATCTTTGGTTTATGTTCCTCCGCAGGTGTCTTTTAAGCCTTGGGTAATTCCTCATCCATAATGGAGGAGGCAGCACCGGTCGGCTGTTGTATTTGTGAAACTATAGGTGGTGGCTGATCTATTGGGGCAGCAACCTGTGGTTCTGGTAGGACCACAGACAGTGCCTGATCCACCACTGCACCCTGCTGTTGAACGGGGGCAGAGGGCGGGCGGGCTGCCACAACTGCAGCCAAGAAGAACTCCATGTCCTCTTTTGAGAATGAGGGGTATATTTGTTTAGGTGATTGTGGTATGTAAGGTGGAGGTGGCAGGGCACAAGAAACTGGGGCAAGAGCTAGTGCACATGGAACTAGGGACGGGAAACCTGATTTAACTCTCTTCTCACAAGCATGTAACCCCGGGGCTTCCTTGTCCCTTGGATTTGGACTTTTCTTTCTTATTTTCTTATCCGCTCTCTCATACCAGTAGGGGGCATACAATAACCAATTTTCCCCGCCTTTCCTCATATAGTCCTTGTCCCATTTGGGATCTCCCATATAATATGGGAAGGCTTCCCTATCTTCCAAGCAAAGGCCCTTGATCATATCCATATGGAATGTATCGTTATCACCCTGTCGGGGAAACGGGTGACTACTCCTCATGGTTTCAGTCCATCCCTCCAGATTATCTACCCAAGGGTTAATATACACATAATCAGTTCCACATATTTGGGCTACGTAACATTTACATGTCTCTCCTACATCTGGAGGGGGAATCTTCTTCCCCAAAAGCTGACCCATAATAACACTGTGGTGGACGCTACCTTACCTTGCGGCGTCCGACAAAATCCACACAATACACGTACAGATTATCTTATTTACTATCTTATTTACTTCTAAGCATGACAGGAAAGACAAGCAAAGTGGTTGGGTTTTTCTGGCACACTCTATCAGATATCTTTATCAAACTTCTTACAGTACTGTACTATATTACTTTGGGGCTTCTCAGAACCCTGAAACTATCTCAGAGTTCCTTATGCTGCCGTCACCCGAACGGACTTCTACTGAGGTTCATACTTTGACATAAATGTTTTTAACACTACACCTTCTGCTAACCCCATATAGGGAAATAGTCTTTTAACTAGAGGTCACGGCAAGAGAAATAGTAATAATTAGATCAGACTTACCGGACTTAGATATGACCGTCCCACCGCTGTGCCACCAAAAGCTGTTGGGGTGTAAGGTGTTCTAGAAGCAAGTGAACCCTTGTATGATATCCTGCCTAGAGTGTTCCTTCAAACCCATCAGGCCTGGAGACCACTCTGATAGAAGGTTATGACACGCAGTCAATACATGCAGTTCTCAGAGTAGTCTGAGGATTGTATTTCCGGACTTCACCTTATATAAGCAAAATGACATCACAAAGAAGGTCCAACCCTTACATTAATATATGGTAAAGATACAGACATACAGGATGTTTTAAAACAAGCAAAAATAGAACACTACTGAGTACATGCAGAAAACAATATAACGCCCTAATAACTCATATAGAAACTAATAACAGGAAAAGGCTAACAGGAAAAGGGCTAGCACATCATTTCGTCCTTTCGGGGAAATCAGACCATTTACAAGAAAATAAAACTTAACTTCTCATAAGCATCACATATAGCTATTTATTCTAAAATGGATACACATTTTTACAGGGGTGTATAGCTAAAATGGTGGACAGCAAGCTAAAATATCCCTTCACATGGGATCTGACGCCTGGACCCAGCACAGACCTTGCCATTGTGGACGTCAAATCCCCTGACAAGAGTCACACTGAGGGCCACCCAGAAGAGGAAGAAAGTATCCAGGAGCCTCTGATTTGTGCAAGTAAGTATTGTTGGAATCTAGCTTAAAATGTGTATACATGTCGAGTGTTTAGATATCCAAACAAAATACCCACTCCACACATTAGCAAAGTATGTAATGCATGCCTCAGTCTGTGAAATGTGGAACGCACGCCACCCAGACCCAGGAACTTTTTTTGCAGATTGGAGATTGGATTGGAGACCCAGTTTACTACATGCTCTTTACCCCTGCAGGGGTGGGGGCTTCTGGTGAGTGCATATACCTAAGTGGGGGCATGAGAAGTCACTTTATTTGACGCACGAGAAGTCACTTTATTTGATGCACGAGAAGTCACTTTATTTGATGCACAGAAGTTGATATAAAGTAGCATCACCTGGAAACCAGCACAAGTCACTTTTTATGGAAATATGAACACTGGAAATTGAAAGACTTTTTATTATATATTGGTTTTAATGGACTTTATATTTATTATTGCTATTAATTTGATATATATATATATATATCATTTCTTTCAGTTTGATTCACTTAGTAATAAGCAATCCATTTGCTCCACAGTTTTTACTTAATGATTGCATATTCATGATGTTATATATTTCCTATATATAATTTTTTTGTCACTTGATTAACTTGCCAATTCGGAGTTCACTTTTTATTATCACTAGGTTATCAGCTACTATCCACTTTGTGATAATGCACCATTTTTGATGTGAATACAGAGTGGTTTTATTGGTAAATAGGGTACTTGCGAACAGGATTTAATTATACTGTACTACTTAGGCATTCACACTTTCATCATTATTTGTCCTGAACAGACAACACATCATTTGCTTAAGAATAGGAACCCATTATAGTGTCTAAAGATTCACATTTTTTTTCCTTTATTGTCCCAAATAAATTAACATAGTCACATATATTGTCGTATATTTACCATCACCACGGTTGGTTGCTATATATGTTATACTCATTATAAGCAGCGCCGATATCCTCGTCTTTTGATTATCTATTCCTTGGGACACCACTAGTGGAGTCTTTATTTGGGGAGACTGCAGCTTCACTCATACCTAAGTGCAGAATTTTTAGTTTTAAATGTAGTGCATTAACATTAGCATGGAGAAGGAAGAGGTGGAAGGAGCTGGCAGTGTTGCTAGATACCCGAGTTTTGGAGACCCAGGCACCAGGGCCAAGATTACAGAGTAGTTGTAGTGTGTACATTTTTAGTAGTGTAGGTGTATGAAGAGCAAGCAGGCTGCAAGCAGCAATAGACTGGGTAGATAAGTATTTTCTGAATTTGACTAGTAACTTGACCATAACTCACTATGTAGGGCCTCAGCCACTTGACCATCGTTCCCCTAATACTTTTTACTCTTCTTACTAGGTCATGATCTTCCACAATGCACTATTGGCAGAATGAGTGCAGATATGTTGCATTGTTTGAAGGATCTGGAGCAAATCAAGGAGGCTGCCACTGCTTTACAGCGAAGAATCAGAGATTTTGTGGACATGCTTGCCACATTTTAATTTCCTCTTGCCTGTTCTGCAGTTTTTTGTTCCATTTGTTGGCTCCTGTTTGCCCTTTTACTATTTACCATGTTTTTCGGACTTTGAAATGTGAAAGTTGACAGAACTCAGTGTTTCTCCACTCCACTCTTCTAGGTGCACCATCAGGTCATGTTTTCTGTAAATCCCTGAGTCTAAAAACGACTCTGCTAATTACTAACAGTGAACATGACAACATCACCTGTGCCAAATTCTACAAGTATAGAAAACATGACCTAGGTTTGCATCTTGAGGAGGAGAGTTGGGAAACACTGCCCTCACTAATGTCAATTGTAATGCTTCGGTGTTTTTAAGAATATAAAACCCAACATTTGAAGGTGCCCCAAAATTGTGCCTTAACATTCTTTTTTCCCTCATGATCCCATGCCTAAAATATGTGTATTTCCATATATCTAGTTGGCAAATAGCTTCAAAACACACAGTGTGTCAACATGTGCTATCTACCATCACTGGGTATCAATGGACGCGTTTTGGGGGTGCAACCCCTTCCTCATAACTAAAGAAGCTCAGAGGAAGGGGTTGCACCACTGAAACATGTCCATTGATACCCTGTGATGGGAGATGGCACATGTTGACACACTGTGTTTTGTGGGTTTAGAAAAAAAGATGTTTGTAACTACACACATTTGCGGCATGGGATGATAAGGGGAATTTAATTGTTATGCCTCTTTGTGTACGTGGCTTTTAGAGGGGTGAGATCACCCCATATGAGGAAGGCAACATCCACACAGTCTTGGGATACTAATGTCTCATTTGGCCTTCACTTTACCAAAATCAAACTTTGTAAGTTCCTAAATTTGGGATGTGTATCTAATGTTTTTGAACATGCCTGTTTAGCCCCAAAAAAGGGGAAATAATGCAAAACATACATGTTAGACACCAAGATGTTGGTTTGTTTTAAAACCTTAAAATGCACATGTGAATGTGCTTTGAGTAAACTGTTTTTTACTAAACAATGTGTGGCGTATTATTTAAAAGCTCAATACCAGTGTATTTGTTAAGTAGTTGTAGTTACAGTGACAATGTGCTCTTAAAATGTAGCCAACTCCTGCAATTTTTAGTCCTCCGAAAAATTATAAAAGTTGAAAAGGCATAATGTTTTTGAACTTCATGCATTAGATCCATGGCCTCATCTGCAACAAAAACAAAATTGAGGCCCTCAACATTCTCCTCAGTAGGTGGCAAGTTTTATGGTGCCATTCTGGAGCCGCTTGTAGAACTCTGCATAATCACTCCTCCATCAGAGTTGCGGCCGTTCTTCCCAACATACAGATACAAAATCATAGTTGGCAGGCACTACAGCTAGCATTACTTTGCTGCAAAAGCCCTTATAATTAAAATAATATGAGCCAGAGTTGGGTGGTGGGACAATCCGGACATGCTTGCCATCAATAGCACCACCACAATGGCAAAATCCCACTGATGGTGGAACTAGGCTGCAATGCCCTGCCATTGCTGTGGGTTTTGAAGGAAACTGGATTAAAAAAAATAAAAATACTACTTCTGCACATAACATTTCAAACAGATCTGACACAAACATGCTTAGCCAACATAAGGAGACAACTTAAATGAGTATTTAAAGGCAAATGGGTAAGGCCAACTTATTTGATTCATCTCCCCCTCTGGTGGCCCATTAGCAAAATTTTAGGGTGGGGTGGGGTGGAGGAAATGGGTAGATGTTTTGGACAGGTAACCCTCTCCACTTCCATGAGAGTTTGCATAAATAATCTGGGATACTTTAGCCAGCCCCTCCTTACTTACACTATTGGCAGCCCAGTGGACAGGTAAGAAGTGTCATAATCTAAAAATATGGATCCACTCTGTCCAAATTGCAGCACATTTTGACATTCTGAAAATACCTATCAATATAATAGGAGACAAAAATTGTCTACGTTACAATTTGTAGGTAATCAGGCAGGCCCTTGCACTACATGTAATATAAGTGTGAAACCCTAGGGCTGACGCTGCGCTAAAACTAAAAACTAGTGAAAAAACAGATAAGCTGCTGACATCAAAAAGTCCAGTACAGAAACTCCAAATAAAGTGCAAATATCCAACAAAAGATGCAGTGCTAATTAAATCATACATATATGAATATAAATATACGTAAAAAATTGGTGAGAAAATACCAAAGTGAAAAAAAAAAGAAAAAAGTGAAAAAAAGAAAAACTAAAGCAAGGTCCCATCAAAGAAGAAAGTCCATAGATTCTTAAAAAACAGTGTCCATCTAGATGAGCAAAATTAATTTCAGAAAGAAGATTGTGACAAAGTGTTCAAAACTAAGTGCATCCAGATCACCACCCAAAGTGTATGGATAACCTGCATACCAGAAAGTGATGACCGCCACCGCAGTCTCGCCCAGCTTTAGGGAAGTATGGTCTCCCTCAAACCCTTGTGGAGACTCCCGCTTCTGCTATAAGTATTGTTTGGAGAGTTCCTTGGTCTTCATGGCAGTGTTTGGTTAGTGGTGTCTCTTGCTTAGGTGTTGCAGCCTTCTAAGCAAGCTTCATGCATGTGTCCTGCTTCTTAATATAGGGGGTCACCAATGCCAAGAGTTGGTGAAACAGGGATCCGTCACCTGGAGATAATTCAACACTCACCAAACTTCTACTAACACGAAATTAGCAAAAGGAGCCCAAAGGGTAATGCATGACAATTGAACTTTCTCTTTATCGGCTCATAGTACATCTAGTACGTCACTATGTTCATGTTTGTTGGCCGACAATTGTGTACCGTTTGTATGCAAGACAAGTTCATGGCACACGCCCTTCAGACAAAAGTCTGACGCTCTGCTGGCCAACAATCGGACCGTGTGTACAAGGCTTAATGGTCAGATTTTAGGCAAACATTCTGTCATCACAGACTGTTAGACCCCATACACACTATTAGATATTCTGCAGATTTTTGTCTTCAGATTTACCAAAACCATGTAGTGCAAGGGCCTGTCTGATTGCATACAAATTGAAACTCTTAAGGTTTGACCTCATATTATATGGTTTTGGTAAATCTGAAGGAAAAAATCTACAGAAAATTGTATAGTGTGTGTCCAGCTTTAGACCCCATACACATTATTAGATTTTCTGCAGATTTTTGTCTTCAGATTTACCAAAACCATATAATATGAGGTCAAACAGGATTTTGTTTAGCATACTAACTATTCACAAATTGTCATTTGACAAACACGAACGTAGTGACATACCATGAAAGTATAAAGAGGAAGTTAATTTCTCAAATGCCACCCTTTGGCCCCTTCTGCTAATTTCATGTTAGTAGAAGTTTGGTGAGCATTGATTTGCGATGTTCAGATTGTACAAAACAAATGTCTTTTAAAATACAATTGGCATAACTACATTAGTATCACCAGCAAAGAAGCTTCATTATTATCCCAAAAGAGAGGATGAGAATGTGCGCTGCATTTCGACCATTTTGAAGGCAAAAGTAGACGTGGTGGTCAGTCCTCAGGCAGGGCATCATTTCCTCTGTTTAGTGAGTTTGCCTATGCTATCCAGCCACAGCATGCAGAGGAGGTGGTGAACTGGCTTACTAAACCTTCCTCATCCTCATCATCCTCTGTCATGCAAGCAGAGACACGTGTGCAGTTCCCTGCAGTTGCCAGAATGGATAAACCTGCCTCCTTGTCCACATCTATTCCTGTCATAGCCCAACATCAGCCATTGAGGAGACAGCTGAGTTATTTGACCACAGCATCAGCCACTTGCCCCTTGATGATGCCCAGGCATTACTGGATTCAGATGTTGGTCCTGAGGTTGAGGATGACAGGAACATGAGCCTAGAGAGAGGGAAGAACACTGGTAGACACATTGGCATTCATGTTCCTCAAGCCGCAGCGTATTGACAAGTTGTCTCCAGTGGTAATGATGAAGATGGAGGAGATGGAGATGATGAGGTCACTGATGCGACTTGGGTGCCAGATAGAGCAGAGGAGGAAACTGAAGGTGAGGAGGCACAACCCCAAGGAGGCTAACATCAAGAAAGAGTAGAGAGCAGCCACCCTATTCCATCACATTCTGCAGCTGTTATCTCCAGGCCCACTCCCCAAAGCTCAGCTGTCTGGGCCTTTTTCAGCACATCTGCAGCAGATTGCACTGTTGCTATCTGCAAACTGTGTCTCAGGCACATCAAACATGGCAAAAACACCAACCATTTGGGTACCACATGCTTAACAAGGCATTTAACGTCCAACCACTCAGCCCGTTGGCAAGAGCACCTAAAGGCCATACAAAAGGGCCACAAATCTGTCCCTCCTCCTCCTCCTTACCCACTTCAGTCTGCCCCTGCTATACCAAGTCATTACCTCTCAGCAGCCTCCACTGACAGGGATGATGGTATAGCACAGGGAATCCCAGGTCCTAGCAGCACATCTGTCAGTAGCACACCACCAGCTAGACTGTAGCCAGCAAATTTCTATGCCCCATCTGCTGCAGTGGAAAACAAAAAACAGTCCCTGTCACCCACATGCCCAGTGTCTAAATGTAAGCTTGTCAAAGCTGTTGGCTCTCCAACTTCTGCATTTCAGCCTGGTGGATTCTGCCCCCTTCCATGAATTCGCACAATGTGCTGTATCACAATGGCAGGTTCCCAGTCGCTACTACTTTTTTCTCTACTATCACATGGAAGGGAATGTTCTGGCATCGTTGGGCAAGGCAGTCAGCCGTAAAATCCACCTTACTGCTGACACGTGGTCCAGCAAGTATGGGCAGGGATGATATATTTCATTCACAGCACACTGCGTAACGCTGCTTGCAACTCGAAAGGATGCAGGACAGGGCTCGGTGCTGCAGCTTGTTGTGCTACCATGTCTCCATACAGCTGGTGGTGATGATGCCAGACCTGTGAGCTCTACCCCCTCCTCCTCCTCCTCCTCCGCCACCTTCATGCCCTCCTCTGTAGAATTGTCCTATGAACATCAGGTACTCCCTAAGCCTTCAAAGGGCTATTCTCAGAGTCAGGCTAAAAGGTGCCATGCAGTGCTTCAGCTGGTATGTTTAGGGGACAGGAACCACACCAGAGCAGAGATTCTTGCAGGGACAGGCCCAGAAGTAGTTCACACCACGCCAGCTGGAGCAAGGAATGGTGGTGTGCGATAATGGCTCAAACTTCCTGTCCGCCCTTAGAGAGGGAAAGTTGACACATGTGCTATGCCTGGCAGATGTCCTCAATTTGGTGGTGCAGTGTTTCCTAAATATGTACTCAGGGTTGCAAGATGTGCTAAAGCTGGCCAGAAGAGTCTGTAGCTATTTCAGGTGGTCATACACAGCCAGTGCTAGGTCTGCTGAAATTCAGAGGGAAATCCACCTGCCCGTAAACCGCCTAATTTGTGACATGTCCACCAGGTGGAACTCGACTTTGTCAATGCTGCAGTGGCTATACATGCAGCAGAGGGCCGTCAGCGAGTACCTGTGTGAATACAGAACGGCGACAGACTCAGGCCGCCTCTGCTTTTTTCCCTATGCCAATGGCTGATCATTAAGGATGCACTGTATTGTCACCATTTGAGGAGGCCACAAGGATGGTGAGCCATGACAGTGCATGCATTAGTGACACAATCCCTGTTGTGTTCCTGCTGGAGCAGACTCTGCATGGCATTATGGACAGGGAACAGGAGGCAGAGCAGCAGGAGGAAGAGGAGGACTTCCTTTCCTCCCAAGGCCCACTTTATCCAGACACCTTCATTCTTTTGTCACAGAACACACAGGAGGATAGAGGGGAGGAGGATGAGGAGGAGGATTCTGGCACTTTCATAGACTTCAAAGAAGAGGAAGACATGCGTCAATCTGTAAGCGATGGCTTTCCAACCCCAGGACCCTTGGGAGTAGTACGTGGCTGGGAGGAGGATGTTCCAGATGCTGTCATCCTGAGTGAACACAAGGAGTCTGCTTTTTAATCCTCAGCAAATTTGAGGCACATGGGCAACCTCATGCTTCAAAGCCTGCGAAAGGACCCAAGAATATGTGGCATAAAGGAGAAGGATGATTACTGGTTGGCAACCCTCCTTGACCACCGTTATAAGGGGAAGGTCTCAGAATTCATCCTGTCTCCACAGAGAGTGCAGAAGATAGAATCTCTTGAGGACACGTTAAAGAGGATTTTATTGAACTTTTTTCCTGACTCCAGTAGGTTACAGTGTAGTGGAAAACGTAATTTAGAGTCTTCTGTTGGTCAATAGAGGAGCGTTGGAGAAGACGCTTGCCTAGGTGAGGCATTTCGAAATTTTTTAGTCCTAGCCATCCAGGGCTTTCAGCTTCCACATCCCATTGACAGCGTCTGCATCACATGCTGGATGATTACCTCGGGGCCAAAACAGAGATGGAGAGTTTTCCAGCTGACGATCCACTGACTTACTGGGTCATGAGAATAGACCACTGGCCAGAACTGGCCCAGTATGCTATTGAGTTGTTGGGCTGCCCTGCATCCAGCGTGCTTTCAGAACGGGCATTCAGTGTCGCAGGGGGTTTTGTTACTGATCATAGAACGCGTCGGTCCACAGACTCCATATACCGTTTGACTTTTATAAAAATGGATCAGTCGGGGATTACCAGCTATGAAGCCCCTGATGCCGATGTCACTGATTTTTGGGATGTGGAATCTCTGCAGGACTTCAAGGCTGCCTAGCTTTGAGGGTGTTCAATCATTTCATCTGGAAGAATGTTTTTGGTATAGGTTTCATGGGCACAGTTAACACCCAAAGACCAATTTTTCAGCACCTGTTTGACAGGTGCATATTATTGCAATTTTTTTGCTTTCATCAAGAGTACCTCTATAGGGTTACGGTGGGAAGGCGCCACTGACACCCAAAGACCAATTTTTCTACACCTGCTTGACAGGTGCATATCGTTGCAATTTTTTACAGCAAGGCAAATTCTTGCTTTCATCAAGAGTACCTCTGTAGGGTTATGGTTGGAAGGCTCCACCGACACCCAAAGACTCATTTTTCTGCAACTGTTTGACAGGTGCATATCATTGCAATTTTTTTATAGCAAGCCAATTCTTGCTTTCATCAAGAGTACCTCTATAGGGTTACGGTGGGAAGGCGCCACCGACACCCAAAGACCAATTTTTACGTACCCATTACTTCTATCCAAAGTCAAAGTGACACCAGAATGTATCCAAAAAATCTCTAATCTTGTTCCCAGTGCATTACATTGTGGCCTCATCATACACACTAGCCTCCCCAGCGGTTGCTGCACAAAATAAAGGCAACTTGGAGGGAAAATTTCATTTTTTTGGGCTTTATAAATGCATTTATTGCTGCAGCAGATTCTAAACAGGGTACAGATCTGCCACTTTATGGGTAGACTATGGGGACCCCCCAAGCACTATATTGGAAGGAATTTTTCATTTTTATGCTTTCACTTTAAAATAAAAAAATCAATGCTCATTTAAAAATGACGTTTTTCACAAACTTTTTTTATTGATACATGTCCCCAGGGCAGGACCCGGACCCCTATAACCATTGAATGCCTGATTACTTGCATATAAGCCTTCAAGATGGGCACTTTTGATTTTTGAGTTTCGGATCCCATTGACTTTAATGGGGTTCGAAATTCGGGTCCGAACTTTCGCTGTGTTTGAAAGTTCTGGTGCAAACCAAACAGGGGTCCGTTCGGCCCATCCCTAGTTATCATCATTGTATTTTTGGATACAGATATGTTCAACAATGCTATACCTGGGTCAAGCTGGGCACCTCCACATCTTCATCCTATGCATCAGGAGCTGTACGGACCTCAGGAGCTGTGCGGACCTCAGGAGCTGTGGCTTCAGCAGACATAGAAGGGAGCATAGACAGCAATGGCCTGGGTTCAGTATGGTCTATCAAAAACTGCAGGCTGTGGTAATACCACAGTCTGGGGACATATAGGTCATCTGCTGCTGGTCCAGAGCTCTCAGAGCCCAGGACTTGTTCAGCTCCCTTTTAAATGTACTACGAAGTTTGGCTATCTTTTGCCTGACGTAGTTGGTGGCAGGGTAGCTCCCGGTACATGTCAATGAAATGGGGGGAAAAATTCTGGCCAAGTGAATTTATCAGTCATGGTGATATGATGCCTGCAAGACAGAACACAAGACAAACCATAATGTCTGGCTTAACCCATAATCTGGTCCCAATATAGGCCTCAATCTAAGCAGTATAGGCCACTAACCACCTATGCTCCAATTTCCAATTGTTCCTTTGTTTTCTGCACCTTCCATGCATTGGCGATCAATCGTCCTCCACTCCAAGATCGTTCCTACGGCCATTCCATTGACCGTGCGTTCTGACTTTATACACACTGCGCATGTATCAAACTCTGCTCTCAGTGTGTCATGATGCTGGGGCATGACCATGTATCTTCTGCATGCGACACACACACTGGAACATTTGGGAGGGACGACATGGCGGATTTGGCAGGTTGCAACCACTCCCACGGTGGTTGAGCTCATAGGACTCACAAAGTAACCCCATGAGCAAGGGTGAGATGGCGGAGATGGTGCACATCCTAGAGAAGCACGATTATGACTACAAGCTGCGCAATTACAGAAGGCCCTACAGCCGAAAAGGACAGCATTTTGGAGAAGGTCATCGCTGTTTTGCACAGAGAATTTTCGGTGGGCCGATCAAAGGACCAAATTCGAAAACGATGGTCTGATCTAAAACACTGGGAACAAGACCAGAAAGAGTACATACATCAGATCATAAAAAAGTAAGCAATATTTGGATCTAAACAATATGTATATGTGTAAATTAGTTGTCTGTATATGTTCTTTCTCCAAGTAGCTCTAGTAGTGAATTCTATATAAGCTTTTAGAAAATCTTTGTATGACTTGGGATTCCAAGATGAAGCTAAATATAAAGCATATATGAACATTCTTATTTGGTCATGTTTTTGGGAGGTACAAAAAAAAAGCATGCTCCAGCCAAGCCACTGCAAGGGACAAAGGAAGGCTACCCTCTCTCAAGCCCCAACAGGGGAGGCAAGAAGGCCATCTTCCCCCCAAAAACATAAGTGCCAACTTCAAACATACTCAGTTAGCCACCGACGGCGGTGTTTTAGGGTGGGCCAAAGGCCATGGACTTAGGGCAGAACTTAAGGGGTAAAAAACACTTTCTGGTTGCTGCCTGGCTCATCAGTGCCCATTGATGCAGTCTTGTCAGTGTAGACATGGGTCGAGGAGAGGCCCCAGGTCTCCCAGTCGCACAGAGTCATGCTTTCTAGGATGGTCATCATATATCCCATATCCCATAGGAGACAATAGGGGTGAGGGGCAACTGCAGGACTTTTTCAATGTTGGCACTTGTCAACTGTTTGCCCTCTGGAAAATGCCATCACCTTCCCTTTTTTATGCATTTTTCACAGAAAAACATCCAGAGTGCAGGATGGTGGAGTCCAATAGTCAGGAGCAAACATTGACATCAGGCCAAGTGCAAGGTTGGTCAACTAATGTAGCAAAATGGATGCTAGAAACACATGGGACTTGGGGTGGCTTAATGAATGTTGTATTTCTTTTTAGAGGAAAGTGAGTGTGGTCAGCTCACCCAGGATGTTTCTTTGGAGCCATGGGATCTGTCTCCTGGACCCAGCACAGACATTGTCATTGTGGATGTCAAATCCCCTTACACTAGTCACAGTGAGGTCCAAAGCGAACCAGAAGAGGAAGAAAGTTTGCGCAAATAAGTATTCTTGAAATCTTGCTTCAAATGTGTATTAGATATCCAAACCTTACACCCACTCCACACATTAGCAAAGTATGTAGTGAATTAACATTAGCATGGAGAAGGAAGAGGTGGAAGGAGCTGGCAGTGTTGTTAGGTACCCGAGTTTGTGAGACCCAGGCACCAGGGCCAAGATTATAGAGTAGTTGCAGTGTGTACATTCCTAGTAGTGTAGGTGTCTGAAGGGCAAGCAATTTGCAAGAAAAAATAGACTAGGTAGGTAAGTATTTCCTTGATTTGGCTAGTAACTTGACCATAACTCACTATGTGGGGCCTCAGCCACTTGACCATTGTTCCCTTAATGCTTTTTACTCTTTATACTAGGTCATGATCTTCCACGATGTACTATTGGCAGAATGAGTGCAGATATGTTGCAGTGTTTGAAGGAACTGGCGCAAATCAAGGAGGCTGCCACTGCTTTACAGCGAAGAATCAGATATTTTGTGGACATGCTTGCCAAATTCTAATTTCCTCTTGCTTAGTCTGAAGTTTATTGTTCCACTTTTTGTCTCCTGTTTGCCCTTACTAATTACTACGTTTTTATGACTTTAAAATGTGAAAGTTTAAGGACAGAACTCAGTGTTTCTCCACTCCACTCCTCTAGGTGCACCACCAGGTCCTGTTTTCTGGATTTTCCTCAGTCTATAAACAACTGTGCGAATTACTAACAGTGAAAATGACAACATCACCTGTGCCAAGAAATCAAGCAAACATAACTTGGGTTTGCATCTGGAGGAGGAGAGTTGGGAAACACTGCCCTAACTAATGTGAATTGTAATGTTTCTGTGTTTTTAAGAATATAAAACCCAACATTTGACGGTGCCCCCAAATTGTGCCTTAACATTTTTTTTTCCCTCATGATCCCATGCCTAAAATATGTGTATTTCCATTTATCTAGTTGGCAAATAGCTTCAAAACACACAGTGTGTCAACATGTGCTATCTACCATCACTGGGTATCAATGGACGCGTTTTGGGGGTGCAACCCCTTCCTCATAACTAGGGATGAGCCGAACACCCCCCTGTTCGGTTCGCACCAGAACATGCGAACAGGAAAAAAGTTCGTTCGAACATGCGAACACCGTTAGAGTCTATGGGACACGAACATGAATAATCAAAAGTGCTAATTTTAAAGGCTTATATGAAAGTTATTGTCATAAAAAGTGTTTGGGGACCTGGGTCCTGCCCCAGGGGACATGGATCAATGCAAAAAAAAGTTTTAAAAACGACCGTTTTTTCAGGAGCAGTGATTTTAATAATGCTTAAAGTCAAACAATAAAAGTGTAATATCCCTTTAAATTTCGTACCTGGGGGGTGTCTATAGTATGCCTGTAAAGGGGCGCATGTTTCCTGTGTTTAGAACAGTCTGACAGCAAAATGACATTTTGAAGGAAAAAACTAATTTAAAACTACTCGCGGCTATTGCATTGCCGACAATACACATAGAAGTTCATTGATAAAAACGGCATGGGAATTCCCCAAAGGGGAACCCCGAACCAAAATTAAAAAAAAAAAATGACGTGGGAGTCCTCCTAAATTCCATACCAGGCCCTTCAGGTCTGGTATGGATATTAAGGGGAACCCCGGCCAAAATTTAAAAAAAAAAATGACGTGGGGTTCCCCCTAAATTCCATACCAGACCCTTCAGGTCTGGTATGGATTTTAAGGGGAACCCCGCGCCAAAAAAAAAAAAAAAAACGGCGTGGGGTCCCCCCAAAAATCCATACCAGACCCTTATCCGAGCACGCAACCTGGCAGGCCGCAGGAAAAGAGGGGGGGACGAGAGTGCGGCCCCCCCTCCCTCCTGAACCGTACCAGGCCACATGCCCTCAACATTGGGAGGGTGCTTTGGGGTAGCCCCCCAAAACACCTTGTCCCCATGTTGATGAGGACAAGGGCCTCATCCCCACAACCCTGGCCGGTGGTTGTGGGGGTCTGCGGGCGGGGGGCTTATCGGAATCTGGAAGCCCCCTTTAACAAGGTGACCCCCAGATCCCGGACCCCCCCCTGTGTGAAATGGTAAGGGGGTACATAAGTACCCCTACCATTTCACGAAGAAAGTGTCAAAAATGTTAAAAATGACAAGAGACAGTTTTTGACAATTCCTTTATTTAAATGCTTCTTCTTTCTTCTATCTTCCTTCATCTTCTGGTTCTTCTGGTTCTTCTGGCTCTTCTGGTTCTTCCTCCGGCGTTCTCGTCCAGCATCTCCTCCGCGGCGTCTTCTGTCTTCTTCTCCTCGGGCCGCTCCGCACCCATGGCATGGGGGGAGGCTCCCGCTCTTCTCTTCTTCTTTTCTTCTCTTCTTCTCTTCTTCTTTTCTTCTTTTTTAAAGTAACTTTCTTCTTCATTTTCTTCTCCGGGCCGCTCCGCAATCCATGCTGGCATGGAGGGAGGCTCCCGCTGTGTGACGGCGCTCCTCGTCTGACAGTTCTTAAATAACGGCGGGGGGCGGGGCCACCCGGTGACCCCGCCCCCCTCTGACGCACGGTGACTTGACGGGACTTCCCTGTGGCATTCCCCGTGACGTCACAGGGAAGTCCCGTCAAGTCACCGTGCGTCAGAGGGGGGCGGGGTCACCGGGTGGCCCCGCCCCCCGTTATTTAAGAACTGTCAGACGAGGAGCGCCGTCACACAGCGGGAGCCTCCCTCCATGCCAGCATGGATTGCGGAGCGGCCCGGAGAAGAAAAGAAGAAAAGAAGAAGAGAAGAAGAGAAGAAAAGAAGAAGAGAAGAGCGGGAGCCTCCCCCCATGCCATGGGTGCGGAGCGGCCCAAGGAGAAGAAGATAGAAGACGCCGCGGAGGAGATGCTGGACGAGAACGCCGGAGGAAGAACCAGAAGAGCCAGAAGAACCAGAAGAACCAGAAGATGAAGGAAGATAGAAGAAAGAAGAAGCATTTAAATAAAGGAATTGTCAAAAACTGTCTCTTGTCATTTTTAACATTTTTGACACTTTTTTCGTGAAATGGTAGGGGTACTTATGTACCCCCTTACCATTTCACACAGGGGGGGGGCCGGGATCTGGGGGTCACCTTGTTAAAGGGGGCTTCCAGATTCCGATAAGCCCTCCGCCCGCAGACCCCCACAACCACCGGCCAGGGTTGTGGGGATGAGGCCCTTGTCCTCATCAACATGGGGACAAGGTGTTTTGGGGGGCTACCCCAAAGCACCCTCCCAATGTTGAGGGCATGTGGCCTGGTACGGTTCAGGAGGGAGGGGGGGCCGCACTCTCGTCCCCCCTCTTTTCCTGCGGCCTGCCAGGTTGCGTGCTCGGATAAGGGTCTGGTATGGATTTTTGGGGGGACCCCACGCCGTTTTTTTTTTTTTTTTGGCGCGGGGTTCCCCTTAAAATCCATACCAGACCCTTCAGGTCTGGTATGGAATTTAGGGGGAACCCCACGTCATTTTTTTTTTAAATTTTGGCCGGGGTTCCCCTTAATATCCATACCAGACCTGAAGGGCCTGGTATGGAATTTAGGGGGACTCCCACGTCATTTTTTTTTTAAATTTTGGTTCGGGGTTCCCCTTTGGGGAATTCCCATGCCGTTTTTATCAATGAACTTCTATGTGTATTGTCGGCAATGCAATAGCCGCGAGTAGTTTTAAATGAGTTTTTTCCTTCAAAATGTCATTTTGCTGTCAGACTGTTCTAAACACAGGAAACATGCGCCCCTTTACAGGCATACTATAGACACCCCCCAGCTACGAAATTTAAAGGGATATTACACTTTTATTGATTGACTTTAAGCATTATTAAAATCACTGCTCCTGAAAAAACGGCCGTTTTTAAAACTTTTTTTTGCATTAATCCATGTCCCCTGGGGCAGGACCCAGGTCCCCAAACACTTTTTATGACAATAACTTGCATATTAGCCTTTAAAATTAGCACTTTTGATTTCTCCCATAGACTTTTAAAGGGTGTTCCGCGGCATTCGAATTTGCCGCGAACACCCCAAATTGTTCGCTGTTCGGTGAACTTGCGAACAGCCAATGTTCGAGTCGAACATGAGTTCGACTCGAACTCGAAGCTCATCCCTACTCATAACTAAAGTAGCTCTGAGGAAGGGGTTGCACCCCCAAAATGTGTCCATTGACACCCCGTGATGGGAGATAGCACATGTTGACACACTGTGTGTTTTGGGGCTTTAGAAAAATAGATGTTTGTAACTACACACATTTTAGGCATGGGATCATAGGGGACATTTAATTGGTAGGCCTCTACATGTACTTGGCTTCAAATTTTGGCTTTTAGAGGGGTGAGATCACCCCATATGAGGAAGGCAACATTCACACAGTCTTGGGACACTAATGTCTTGGTTGCTTTTACCAAACTCCAACTTTGTAAGTTACTGAGATTTGGATGTGTATCTAATGATTTAGAACATGCCTGTTTAGCCACAAAAAAAGGAGAAATATTGCAAAACATACATGTTTTACACCAAGATGTTGTTTCTTTTAAAACCTTAAAACGCACATGTGAATGTGCTTTGAATAAAAAAATGTTTACTAAACAATGTGCGGCTTATTATTTCATTGCTCAATACCAGTGTATTTTGTAAGTTGTTGTAGTTACAGTGCTCTTAAATGTGGACAACTCCTGCAATTTTTAGGCCTCAAAAAAATTAATGGAGTTGTAAAGGCATAATATTTTTGAGCTTCATGCATTAGATCCATTAGGAACAAAAACATTGTGTGTGTGTAGCAGACCCACAGCACACCATAATAGTTAGCTGAAGAAGATATTGTCACCTCATGTAGCAATTAAGGTACATTTGCACTATTGGAACAAGTGTCCAAAATAAATCCCATTTGGGAACATATTAGACATATAATAAACACAGACAACCGTAGTTCAAATGAAGTATGAGTTTATGATCTCAAAAAAAGTTTAGACGTGATCAGCTACAATTTGCTGTCAAGCCACTGCCCCTCTAACCACAATATATTCAAGGTATCTCTGCCATAAATCTCGGGCAATTTGGGAGTGCAATTCAGCACAGGCATTTTCAATAGCCATCAGCACGCCCACAGACGGATGAGCTGCAGTCTCTTCAGCTGGGCCTGCCACTGCAGGGTCTACGTCACTTGGCATTGAGTCTAGGTAGCTGGTAGCATTCCTCCTTAAAAAAGTATGTAGGATACAGCAGCACAGGACCACATGGTTTATCTTGTAGAGTGACAGGTTGATTGGAGTCTGAACAGCCTGAAACGACTCAATAGAATGCCAAAGGCATTTTCGACCACCCTTCTGGCACGAGAGAGCCTGTAATTGAAGATTCTCTGCTCTGGGGTGAGGTTTCTTATAGGAAACGAATCAGATGTTGCCCCAGAGCAAAGGCCTCATCTGCCACGAAAACAAAATTGAAGCCCTCAACATTCTCCTCAGCAGGTGGAAAGTTCAAGGTGCCATTCTGGAGCCGCTTGTAGAACTCTGTCTGCATAATCACTCCTCAGTTAGAGTTGCGGCCGTTCTTCCCAACATCCAAATACAAGAACTCATATATAAAAAATAAAATAATAGGAGCCAGAGTTGGCTGGTGGTACAATCCGGACATGCTTGCCATCAATAGCACCACCACAGTTGGGAAAATCCCACTGCTGATGGAACTGGGCTGCAACGTCCTGCCATTGTACTGGGTTGGAAAGAAACTGTGGATTAAAAAAAATTAATTACTTGATCACTGGGGGGGATGACGTGAGACGTCAGACGGCTGAGGGGAAGGGAGGAGTAAGAGGTGTGCCGTCCCGCTGAAGCTCTGGCGGACTTCCCCTCCCCTACACAGAGCGGGATGACCGGACGGAGCAGTTAGAGCGGAGAACCCCGGGAGCATTGTTAAGGGGATCGGCGTGCTGAGAGCTGTGAGCTCCCGCTGGAGGAAGGGAGAAGACAGATGAAGCGGCAGTCTCCGCTGCCCGCTCGAGGATCTCCGCTCTCCCCCTCCGCCCCCCCTCCCTGCATGCAACACCAGCAAATGAACCAGGCACTGACCCAGACGCTGAAGCAAGCAGAAGGCAGACGACAGGAGCCTCACAGCCCGAGAGCGATAAGGAAACAGCTGAGCCTCGCTTAGATAACCTGGAGCGGTGTCAGATGATCAAGTATGGTGGTGGTAAGAGATACATAAAATCTAACAATGCCAAAGGTAAGAGTGTTGTAGAGATAAGCTTGGAGAAGTAAGCCCGTGGTTATCTTGTAAGAAACATTTGCAAGGTCATCTCCACTAACCCGGTAACTGGTTGGAGGGAAAATAGGTCTTCTGGTATCATAACGCATAATCTTCATTGCATAAATCGTATCAAAATTTAACACAAAGTGTAACATTGTTAACGGGGGCTGCAGTGGAGTAGTTGAGACCCTGGGGCGGAGCAACGGACTGTCGCTTTTGTTTCTCTGCCTTTCCATATTGGAAGTATACTAACGCCTATAGCATGACTATGCCATCTCTGTATCTGTCTACTGATGTCTCAGTACTTACGAGGTGGGCATAGGCTAGCGGAAAACATATCTAGGAACCCTTTATATTAGCCCCACGCTTAGCTATGATTTCAGCCCAGAGATACAGAGGCTCATTCACTGAATTAATCCTGCACTACCACCATACCAGCACTTGCACTTTGAATCCTACTTTATTGGTTACCTAAAAGAGGAAACCTGAGACTTGCCTGACACGGCTAGCTTCGGCCATAGTGATCAAAACTAAGTAGGCCTGGATATTGACAAGAGAAATATGAGTCGCAGTTCATCTAAAGCTGGGAAGGGGGGTCCACCGAAAACCCCAAAAGACAATCTAGCTGGGAGTACTCCCGCTAGCACAATCAAGCAATACATGGTTAAAGGGGAGAGCCCGGGGAGTTCCCATCTAGAGTCGCATAAAGTAAATTTGGCTGATAAAAAGAAGAAGGGACTTTGCGAGAGGGAGGACCTGACCCCAGACCACTCCAGGGAGGAGCTATTAACTGAAAACACGCTGGAAGCATCTAGAAGCGATGAACATAGACACGATTCACAACTACTCTCGAAAGGTGACCTAGCAGAAATGCTCAAAGCGCTTGAGTCATCAATCAAGGCGGAGATCACTCTGTTGAGGTCTGATTTAGGCAACCTACTGGCAAGAGTGGAAGAGGCTGAGGATAAGCTTGATAGGCAAGGGCGGGAGATCTCCGGACTAAAAGAACAACTTAAAATAACCCAACAAAATCAGATAAAAGTCTGCTATAGGCTGGAAGATCAGGAAAACAGAGACCGCAGACAAAATCTGAGACTTAGAGGGATTCCAGAAAACAGGGGCGAAGACCTAAGGAAGACTGTGGCGACTATCTTCAGCCCACTCCTGGGGCTGGGAAGAGAAGACTTCCCATCGAGCGTGTGCACCGGGTGGGCAGGCTAGACACCAGACGGATTGAAAGAAGCCGCGATATAATCATGAGGTTTAGATTCTATGAAGACAAGGAAAATATCTGGTTCAAACTTAAGGGTCATGCCCCACTGCAGTTCGAGGAGGCAAGAGTTCAAGTCTTTGCGGACTTAGCCAAAGGCACACTGGCAAGAAGACGACACCTAAAACCCCTACTGGAGCAAATGGTGAATCAAGATATTAAATATACATGGGGATTCCCAGCCTGCCTAGTAGGCATTAAAGATGGGAGAGCCGCAAGACTAAGATTTCCAGGAGAATTAGAAGTGTTTTGCGAGAAATTGGGGTTGCAGGCGCCTCCAACACTGGACTGGTCCATGGAACGTTGGATTGAACTGAGCTTGGGCTAGGGGAGACCCTCGGCGGGGGGGTGGGAGGGGAGGGGGAGCAAAAGGTCATTTAAGGAACTTAGGGAAAAGAGAGGCTCCGTTGAGTGGAGCCTAGTATATACGGTTGCTAGGTCAATATAAAATCTAGGGATGGCACACCTAAAACTTCACCTTCAGAGGAGGAGACCAATGGTGGGCCACAACTTTTGTGACCCTCACTGGTCCAAGGGTTCGGTAGAGACCAGGTGGGGGGCGGTGGGGAGATGGGAGGGAGGAAAGAGGGGGGGGAGGTGGGGATGGTGGGGGGATGGAAGGGTTGGAGGGGGGGAGTTAGGGGGAAGGGGTGGGGGTGTAATAGGAATAGAGGGTCTGGCTCAATCTCAACCCTAAGAAAAGGGAGAACTCTCCAGGGTCTAAGGAAAAGGGAGATTCCAAGAGGATTTAAAAAGGGCGATGACAACAATAAAATTCACAACTTATAATGTCAAAGGTCTAAATACACCTAGGAAAAGATTTAATATCCTTAATGAGCTAAAATTATTGGGACCAGACGTGGTGTTCCTTCAAGAGACACATATCTCACTCCAATCGAGACTTAGATTGTTCTTAAGGGAATACCCGGTCTGGTTTCAAGGAGACACTATCTCTAATAGGTCACGGGGAGTAGCTTTTGGCTTTGCAAAGAATATAAGGTTTGTGCTGGAGGAAAGGCTAGTAGACCCAGATGGAAGATACTTGTGCCTCAGAGGTAGACTAAACGAGGAAGAATATACGTTAGTTTATATTTATGCTCCTAATAAAAATCCGTCGAAGTACCTGGCAAATATCCTGGGAAAAATAATGGAGTTTATGAGAGGGCACCTGATTTTGATGGGGGACTTTAACTTCTGCCTTAACCCGAGCATCGACAGTACGGCCCGCCCCCAGGGAAAGGACTGTACTTACTTAAAGAAGATAAAGCAAAAGCTCTCCAACTGGCAACTAGTAGACATTTGGAGGGTCCAACATCCAATTAAAAAAGATTATACGTTCTACTCCCCTGTACACGGGTCCTACTCTCGGATTGATTGGGGTTTAATCGAGCATAGGGGAATCGATAGCGTAAAGGGATCCACGATAGGAAACATAACCTATTCAGATCATGCACCTATGACTATTGAAGTGATGTCCGGAAGAGAACAGGCCGAGTGGGGGCAGTGGAGGCTAAATGAGGAGCTGATAAGTGAAGCGGAGGGGTACAATAGAATTAGACAAGAACTAGAGAACTACTTCGAGATTAATGACACGGGGGAGATCTCGGAAGCCACATTATGGGAGGCTCATAAAGCCTATGTTAGAGGAGTATTGATTGAAATGGGGGCGAGGAGGAAAAAGAATAGGCAGGAAAAAATCCAAAAATTAACTGATGAGCTTACGGGACTAGAACAAAAACACAAAAAATATAAAGATCAGCGACCCCAAGAGTTACACCATCGGATGGTTATTAAAAGATCTGAGTTAAAAACGCTAATGGAACAGGAGTCTAGAACATCACTTAATAAGATAGCCTGGGAAAGACATAGATGGGGTAATAAACTTAGCAAGCAGCTAGCAAAAATGGTACAAAAGAAAAAAACTAGGAATTTCATAGAAAAAATTCAAACTAAAGAGGGACACATAGAGTATTCAACTAAGAAGGTGGCAGAAACTTTTAAGAACTATTACAAGGAGATTTACTCAGCTCCCAATCAAGATACCTCCTCAAAAAATAAGACACTGAGACATAACAACTATATTAAAAGGGCAGCACTCCCCAAGATCTCTGAGGAAGGCAGAGAACTGCTAGAAAGACCAATCTCTGAAGAAGAAATAAATAAAGCACTGGCGGGAATGGCCCTCGGGAAAAGCCCTGGCCCAGATGGCCTAACAACACTCTACTATAAAACATTTAGAGAGGTCTTAGTACCAAGGTTGTGCCGTTACCTAAACGGGTTGGGCGATAGATTTGAGATGAGCAGAGATGCATTGAAAGCATCTATTACAACAATACTGAAAGAAGGGAAAAATAAAACATTGTGCTCAAGCTATCGCCCAATTTCCCTGCTGAATAACGACACAAAAATCTTCGCAAAAGTGTTGGCAGAAAGATTGAAGGAATTTTTGAACTTATTAGTTGATCCAGATCAAGTAGGGTTTGTCCCTAATAGGGAGGGGAAGGATAACGGGATCAGGACCCTTCTCTTGACGGGAAAAATGAAGGAGAGTGGACCCCCAGGACTGCTCCTGTCAATTGATGCCGAAAAGGCTTTTGACAGGGTAGACTGGGGGTTCATGTTCCAGACTCTGGAGGCTATGGGACTGGGCCCCAAAATGATCCGCAAGATAAAATCCCTCTACCATCATCCAACCGCGGTAATTAAAATCAATGCTATCACCTCCCAACCATTTGAGATGGAGAGGGGCACGAGACAGGGGTGCCCCCTGTCTCCGCTTCTCTTCGTTTTAGCCATGGAACCCTTCTTGGCCTCAATTCGAAGAGACCCTGATATCCGAGGTGTTGTGGTAGGTGAGGAGGAGCACAAAGTCGCAGCATTTGCGGACGACGTGCTATTTTATGTAACTGACCCGACCACGACGATGCCCAACCTCTTAAAAGCAATAAGGAAATATGGAGAGGTATCCAATTTCCAAATAAATATGAATAAATCAGAAATATTAAATATAAATATAAGCAAGTCAGTGGTAGAAAGCCTAAAAAAAGAATTTAGTTTTAAATGGACCAAAGAACTAAAATACCTGGGTATTAAACTAACTAATTCAATCAAGAAGACTTTTAACACCAACTATATGCCCTTACTAGACTCGGTAAGATCAGAATGCAATAGACTCTACTGCAAGGCCCTATCCTGGATCGGTCGTATCAACCTCATTAAAATGGTATTACTACCCAAGATTATGTATTTTTTTCAGATGCTACCAGTCCCTCTACCCCATTACTATCTGAAGATGCTAAGGAAAATAATCATGACCTTCATTTGGAAAAACAAAAAACCGAGAGTCTCACTCCAGACGCTAAAACAAAGGAAGCTAGATGGTGGCCTGGCAGCCCCCGATGTGCAGATGTATTACAAAGCCGTAGTTCTATCCAGGGTAGTAGAATGGGCGACAAGGGAAAAACGGAAATAATGGGTGAAATTATAAGAAGAATTAAGTAAAACTCAATTAGGCACTATTGTTTGGAACCCCCCACACTTCAGACCACTGGCAAATAGTTCACACATAATAACAAGAAATGTTTTTAAAATATGGGATGGGGTTTACAAGAAAGTAAATGGAAAGTATAACTCACCTTTGATCACATTATTAGATAATACACTGTTTACACCAGGAATGGAGAGTATAGGAGGAAAAGAAGCCCTTTGGGGGAAAACACAATTGAGAGAAGTCATGAACGAAGGTAAAATTATGTCACTCCAGCAGCTTACACATGGGAGGACTACACGGGGTTTAGATGGATGGCGATATCTCCAATTAAATCATTTTGTGAAAAGACTACCACAGCCAATCAGGTCGGGAGGACAGTTAACAGACTTTGAAAAACTGTGTGATAAGGAGGCTCCAAGAAATATAGTCTCTCAGATTTATAAAATCTTGTTGGCCTCAGAAAAACTGGAGATGCCGCCATTCATAGTTAAATGGGAGAGGGATTTAGGCACTAAAAAGGACATAGACACAATTAAAAGAATTTTTAAAATGAGCGCCAATTCAAAAATAGACTCCCGAACGGCTGAAATGAATTACAAATGTATCAGTAGAAGCTACCTGACCCCTGAGATAATAAGTAAATATCAGAAAGGACCAGCCACCTGTTGGCGAGGCTGCCAAGACACCAGAACAATGGGACATTTGTGGTGGGGTTGCCCTACAATCAAAAACTTCTGGCGTAAAATATTAGCTCTTATTAAGGAAATTACGCAAATAGAGGTGGCAGAAGACCCCTGGGAGGTCTTGTTTCTCGGGGGATTAGGGGACCCAAACAACCATAAGCAGTCCCTAGTCCCGCAACTCTTGAATGCGGCAAAACGAACGATCCCAAAGAACTGGCAGAAGAGGGAGAGCCCTGAGATATGGGAGTGGTTTGATGCAATAGAGCAGAGTTGCAATATGGAGATACTGGGGAGCAGATTAGAGGACTTAAGGAGTAAAAATTCGGGCAGTTGGGACCGCTGGAAAAAATTAAAAAAAACATGGAGCTACGCCAAAGAGATCAAATCTATAGCCTAAGAAGGAGAGGTAAACGAAAAACTAGACCCTGGAGAGGGGGAATGGGAGGGCTGAGGGGAGGGGGGGGCGATATGGGATGAAGGGGGGAGGGGGGTGGGTAGGGGTAGCTGGATAAGAATTTAATACTTTAACCACATATGCACGACCCTAGATGAGATTAAGTAAGTCTCCTAGCTTGGATGCATGGGTGGTTTTAAATATTCCTTTTTTTGATATGGCAAAGAGTCACGATGATGAGACAAATGAGAGAGGGATAGATATGGAAATGAAATGCAAAGTTGATTTACACCTCTCAATATGGTCGACTGATGTGACAAAAAAAAAAAGAGAAGAAAAAAAAAAAAAAAATTAATTACTACTTCTGCACATAACATTGCAATCAGATTTGACACAAACATGCTTAGCCAACATAAGGATACACTTAAATGAGTATTTAAAGACAAAAGTGGAAGGTCTGATTAAGAATTCGTATCACCACAGAGTGGTACTGTGGATACGATACGTTTATAAATAATGCAACATCCCGATAATTTGGAATATTAAAGGATGAATTTTTGGATGATGGACTTTATAGGCATAGCACAAGTATATTCAAAATATATTTATTGGGGGCATGGCCAGGATCGGCATGTGAGCAGCCGCTTTTCACAGAGCTCCCAACTGACACCCTGTATTTGATACTGTTCCCGGCTCAGTAGGACCACTTATTTAGTACCAGCTGGTTCCGGAAAACCCGCTGATCGACCTGATCTGTTTGGCCCCAGAAAAAGATGATAGTCACCAGGAAAAACAAGGAGGGAACGGATCGGCTTGAAATCCAACATGGTGCCGCTGGGACTCCGCAGCAGCGTGCGTGGCCAGAGAAGCACAGACAAGAAGGACACTGTGAGTAAACAGCTAAAACCACAGAAAACGGCCCCTAACAACCAGCCCATGAGATACTATGCTCAAAAACTAGCAGAGCCAGCCGCCCATACTGACAAGACTGTACCTGAGGTTATGGCAGAGGGAGAGGACACAGAGCAGGGTGAGGGGGCTGGAGACATGGCGCTGACAGCCATAGCAGAGCGATATGAGACACTCACTTCTGAATCTGAGGAGGAGGAGGCAGAGGGGGATGAAGACACTGAACAGCTGACCCTAGCTGCTATACTGAGAGCTGTAAACAAATGCACGGCATCAGTGAATACATTACAGGCACGCTTTGGTGGCCTGAAGGAGGAAGTAACCCTGATTAGACAAGACCTGCAAAAAATTAGGGAAAGGACAACTGCAGCTGAAAGCAGGATCAGTGACCTAGAAGATAAGCTTACTCCCCTGGTTAGGGAGACGCAAGCAAACATCAGAATGATTAAATCGGTTGATATGCGATCTGATGATCTAGAGAATAGAATGAGACGCAACAATGTGCGTATTGTAGGTCTCCCGGAGAAAGTGGAGGGTAGAGACCTTACGGAAGTTGTGGAGCAGTGGCTAACTGACATATTTGGGAAGAAAGCCTTTACTACCCTGTATGCCATTGAAAGGGCACACAGAATCCCACTACGCCCCCTACCACCCACCAAGGCCCATGTTGGCGAGGCTCCTGCATTACAGGGATAGGGAGATTATCCTGCGTCTTGCGCAGGAAAAGCAAAACATCCAATTTAATGGTGTGCGGGTCTCATTCTACCCAGACTTTTCTTCTGATGTGCAAAAGCATAGGGCTCGCTTCACTGAGGTGAAGTGGCGATTGCAAAAATTGCAGGCCCCATATGCTATGTTATACCCTGCTAGGCTCCGAATTACAGCACGGGGACAAGCACTTTTTTTTAAAATGCGTCAGATGTTGCGGAGTGGCTGGACACAAACAATAATGCCTTCCCTAGGCCCAGCAGACAAGCAGCGGAGGAAGAGTAAATTCGGCCTTTTCTCGTTTTAAAATGAAAACCGGCTGGACTTCACTACAGTGAGATACATCTGTGCCTACGTGAGGAGATGGGAACTTACATACCCTTTGTTCCAAAAAAGCAATTTTCGGCAAAAAAAAGAAAGTGTTCACAACACGTGGAACTGTAACGAGCCCCTTGCTCGCTCGGTTCCACTCTCCCGACACTCCTCTGCAGCTATTGAATCAGATTGCAATGTCTGATGGTTCGGTCATCCAATGTTCTGGGATTAGAACTTCAGCTATGTGCTGTTCTAACCCAGTTGTGATAGCTCAGAACAAACACCAGGCAGGCTGTATGTAAGTTCAAACAGGAATCTCTCTTTATTGCAAAATACAGGCTATTATACACTAAAAGTGGAGGTGCTCATATTACTCTAACAATACAGCTGTAACCTAATTAACCTAATTAACATGAGCTAATTAAATAATCCCTTTAGACAGCCTAGATGACTCAGACATGACTTTTAGGCCAGACTGGCCGTCTTGTAGTTCAGAAAATCCAATCAACATTATCACAATCAACATAGACTCTTCTTCACACAATAGCAGAGTTAATTAACACAAACAACAATGGGGATCTAATGACTCTTAGATCCCATACTATAGACTTATTTACAATACACATTTTAGCAGACAACAGACAGACAGGTGCTGGAATTTACATCAGCATCTCCTAACAGTATCTGTCCCAGCATTATGAATCAGCCACTATTCCAATATGGCAAATCCAGTGTCCCCAGAGTCTGTGTGTCCTGGGGGACCAGGACCCAAATCCACAGTAACACCACCTCAAGGGTCCCCAGGCATACAGCTCACAAAGAGCACCGTTCCCCCAAAAGCAAGGGCCCCCGATCGATCGGCAAGAGGCTAGCATACAGTCCCCTCCAAAAGTCTCTCTCCCGGCTAGGTCTGTCACATTTCTCCCCTTTCGGCAGGAGACTAACACAGGAGGAGACCCCAGACGGGTTGACACCGAAGTTAGTCAGTAGTTCCAGTCCTCTAATGCCTGTACCCACACAGTACCCCAAACAAATTGTTCCAAACAAAGTATTACTCATCCAGCCAACCTCTGCCTCTCTCAAAGAACATATCTGCCGCTGGGGAGAGGCCTGGACTGGCCCTTCTCCCTGGAGTCCTTTCTGCCGCTGGAGAGAAGACAGGGTGTCTGGGCTCACTCCGTCATGCTGTTGGGGATCTGGGCCGACTGCCCAGCATCCCTGGGGTATACAGGTGGAGACTGAAGTCCCATCCACCTTTACAGGAAATCCATCCTCTGTTAGTTGAGGGTAGAGTCCAGCAGTACTCGGCCCTGTTGCCAGCCCTTCTGCTGGAAACCCCACACCATCTGCTCCGGCTAACTGTTGGGGAGGGACGACGAACACCTCCTCTCCCTTCTCCCCCTGTATCTGCTGCTGGGAAGTGATTGCCACCTTCTTACCCTGAGCCTCCGAAACTGCCACAGGTGTAGGGCAGAGATCTTGGACCCTCTGTCCGGTTGCCAGCGCTTCAGCTGGGGAAGTTCCTTGTAACTTCACAGATACTTCTGTTGGAGCACAGTGAGGTTTGGCCCTAATAACAGCTCCTCTTCTGCTGGAGGCTCACCAGGTTGTTCTTCCTCATCAGAAAAGTCTATCAAATCCCCTGTCTCTGCAACTGGTGTCTGGGGATAAGGTTCACCATCTCCTGCCCCTGGAACCCAGAAGATGCTATCAGTGCTGGGCAGAGGTTAGCAGAGCTCTGCCCTGTTGTCAGCACTTCAGGTTTGGGAATGGCAATCTTCAGATTTTCCACTGCCGATTCTCTGGCATTCTGCTGGACAGGCACATTCCTCCATCCAAGATCATCCAATGCAGAAACAGGTTCATCAAGGTCAGTCAGTACTTGCTGCATCCGCCATAAGACCTCCGCCTCCATAGCTGCGGGTGCAGGTTGGCAAAGCACACTGTTACTCTGCCACATTGTCAACTCTTCAGCCAGGATTTCAGAGTTGTCAACTGGTATTTCATGATAGTCCCAGGCAAAGGGAGCACCACCCTGCTGCTGAGCAGAGTCTAACAGCTGTTTGTAGGCGATCTCCAACTCCCATTCCTGAACGGCCAGAAACTCCAAATCTTCCAGTGCCTAGTGCACTTCTGAGACATTCAGTCTCCGCTCTCTGTGCTCCATTATTTCCTCCAAACGCCACTCCCGATCACTTCCAAAGTCAGGGTCCCTGGACAGCCTCCAGTATAACAATCCCAGGCCATCGTAGTCAAAGCCTTCCGTGGGGCTGTCATCCGCTGTCCATGGGCACACTTGGGCTACATACCACTGGGGGGGCTCTGTAGCTCTCGTCCAACCGCATTTCTGCCCGGATCAGCCTGCTTAACTCGGCTGTCCACTCCTGGTTCGGCTGTTCCCCCAAAAACAGCATTCGCACTTCATACTGCGACCAGTACCTCACATGGATGGAGGGGAGAACTTTTCCCTGGTGTCGCTGCTCACGGGCTAGCGTTTGTCCCTATCCTGAATAGATCTTAGTAACTGCTCAGTAACAGCCTCCCGTCACATATCTGAGATCACGTATGCTGTGCGCAGTATATCTGATCACTCGCCTGTGATTACCAACTTCGAGGTGAGACCCATCTCTAGTATGGTAAGAGCCCCTTGGAAACTGAATGCCTTTTGGCTTAACCTGTTTTCATCCCATACCCAAATAGAGACCAAAATTGAGGAGTTCTGGTGGGTACATAGAGGTCAAGCTGCAATGGAGAATGTATGGGAGGCGTTCAAGGCCTTCCTCAGAGGCACATTTATCAGAGAAATCAATGTAATCAAACAAGATACTAATGCCCAAAGGGAGGGGTTAGAGCCAAGGCTGGTAAGGAAGTTTTTTCAAACCCATCCTGCAAAGATGTCTCAGATGGGCAGCCGGAGGCTGTGTAAGGTAAACCAGACTTCCATCATCAAAAGGCCAGTACAGATACCTGCTCATGCTCGCACACATTGCACCTGTGCTAATATTCATGAGCAAAGGACCAACAGAATGCCCGCAATGCCAGTTCGTCACGCACGGATGTGCGCGCATGTGAACAGTGGTGCACGAGCGACCGTGCACACACCAATTAGCACTTGGCGACCAGTGGCCTATTTAAACTGCTCTGTTACTGCACACAAGTGCTGGATGATCTTAAGCTCTTCCCTGAACCACCAAGTCCTGATCCTGTGTTCCTGTCTGTTCGTGTATGACCCGGCACGTCTTTAGACTTCCCCTCTGCATGCTCCTTCACCTGTTACCTGGTATCCTGACTTTGGCCTGTTTATTGGACTTGATTGCCTGCTGACTTGGCACCGCATTGTCTGGCTGTTACCCATCCTTGGCCTGCCCTCTGGACTTCCTTTTGCATGCTGATTCGGTGCCCTGCTGCCCGGTTGTTTCTGACTACTGCTCTTCTCCTGGTTCTGCTCCTGTCCATGCTCCAGTGCCCAGCTGCTTCCGCTTCCTGTTCCAAGGATTTTGATTGCCAGCTCTACCCAGCTTCGGAGGGGACATCACCAGCCAGCTACCCGGCACTCGTGCCACTCCTTGCCTTTACACTTTCTGTTCCCACCTTCAGGAGTGTAGGCGGGAGGAGCAAGGGAGGCCTCCATCATATTCCAGTCTCCACCAGGTACATGATAGTATCATCCAGCAATGACTGAGACCGGAGGAGGTACCTCCTTGCCCGAAGCACTATGCCAGCAAATCACAACCTTAATCCAAGCGGTGTTCAGGAGGCCTATGTCCAGCTTGAAAGTCATTTATCTTCTGCATCTCAAGATTCTCTACCTGGGGAACCTGCTCCTGCCCCTGCACCAGCAGTAGTAGTTCCTTTCCTGGAGCCTCGAGTACCTATCCCGGAGTGCTTTTCAGGAAATCGCTACAAGTTTCGAACTTTTCGCAATGCCTGCCAGCTGTATTTTGAGTTACAACCGCAGACTTTCTCCCTTGAGTTCACCAGGGTTTTGTCATTTCTCTCCTGCGGGAGGAACCACGGATATGGGCCCATCACCTTCGTGAACAGACTAGTCCGGTCCTTGGATCAACTACCTCTTTCTTCACAGCCATGGCTGAGATCTATGATGATCCCCAATGAATCTCCACAGCAGAGGCTAATTTACACATGCTTCGGCAAGGATCTCAGCCCGAGGAGAACTATGTGGTTAAGTTTCACCACTAGAGTTCCGACACTGCCTGGAATGATGCAGCCTTGCAATATCAGTTCCACCTGGGACTTTCTGAAACTCTGAAAGATGAGCTGGCCAGACTAGATCCAACAGAGACGCTCTCGGATTTAATCCAGCTTTCCATCCGGCTTGATCGCAGATTCCGAGAGAGAATGACAGAAAAATCTGGCAATACCCAACCAACCTGGACCTCATTGGCACCTGCACTCACACCTCGCTCCCCTTCCTCCCTCAAAAGGGGACCTGTTCACTTGGGACTTACCCGTTCACCGCTGTCGCCCAAAGAAAGGCTTAGAGGCCGGCAAAATGACTTATGCCTTTACTGTGGGGATGTTGGCCATTACCTCTGCAACTGCCCAATAAGGCCACAAAAGACAGCTCACGCATCTGACGCTTCCAGCTGTCCTGTAGAGAACATCTCCTCTCATCTTCTGCTGACACTCTCTCTGCAGTTACCAGGGAGGAGCATCCAATTCCAAGCTATTATCGATTCCAAAGCCTGTAGTTGTTTTATGGACTCCACTTTTGCTAAACAACATCAAGTTCCACTGCAAACTAAGACGCAACATTTAAAGATTAATCTAGCGGATGGCTCAAACCTCAAGTCAGGACCTGTCAGGCAAGAAACTTGTCCTTTACTGACAGTAACCTCCTTGGGTCATTCTGAATATTTAAACCTGGTCATCATCCCATCTTCCTTGTTCCCTATCATTCTGGGGATTCCATGGTTGCAGGCACACAGCCCTCAAATAAACTGGAAATCTGGAACAGTGTAGTTCCCTACTACCTACTGCCAGCAGCACTGCTTTCCCCAAGCAGTCACCACCACAACGCCCCTAATGGAGCTGCAACCAGAGACTTCAGTTTCACATCTTATACCACCTGTTTACCATGATTTTTTAGATGTGTTTGATAAGAAAAAGGCTGAGACCTTGCCACCCCATCGGCCATACGATTGCCTGATTGTACTGCTACCCGGGGCCGAGATCCCATTTGGACAGATTTTCCCTTTATCAGAACTTGAGCTGGAGGCGTTGCGCCTATACATTGAAGAGAACCTAGAAAGGGGATTTATCCATCAATCCATGCGCAAGCGAGTGTGCACGCTCGTGCACACACCAATTAGCACTTGACGCCCAGTGGCCTATTTAAATTGCTCTGTTACGGCACACAAGTGCTGGATGATCTTCAGCTCTTTCCTGAACCACCAAGTCCTGATCTTGTGTTCCTGTCTGTTCGTGTATGACCCGGCTCGTCTTTGGACTTCCCTTCTGCTTGCTCCTTCACCTGTTACCTGGTATCCTGACTTCAGCCTGTTTATTGGACTTGATTGCCTGCTGACTTGGTACCGAATTGCCTGGCTGTTACCCGACCTTGGTCTGCCCTCTGGACTTCCTTTTGCATGCTGATTCAGTGCCCTGCTGCCCAGTTGTTGCTGACTACTGCTCTTCTCCTGGTTCTGCTCCTGTCCATGCTCCGGTGCCCAGCTGCTTCCGCTTCCTGTTCCAAGGATCTTGACTGCCAGCTCTACCCACCTTCGGAGGGGACATCACCAGCCAGCTACCCGCCACTTGTGTCACTCCTTGCCTTTACATTTTCTGTTCCCAACTTCAGGAGTGTAGGCGGGAGGAGCAAGGGAGGCCTCCATCACATTCCAGTCTCCACGATGTATGTGATAGTTATACAAGCAATACGCTGAGGGTATGCTACCCAAACTACTGAATGTAGACCAGGAAGCTAAGAAAAACAAAAGTCTCCCCCCATCCATGACCAAAGCCATCATAGTGCTGCTGTTGAAACCAGGCAAAGACCCACTAGACCCGGGTTCTTACAGACCCATATCCCTCTTACAGAATGATGTGAAGATTCTAGCAAAAGTTCTGGCTATGCGTTTAAACTACCGTATTTATTGGCGTATAACACGCACAGGCGTATAACATGCACATTCATTTTAAGAGGGAAGTTTCAGGAAAAAAACATAAATTATAAATAAGAAACTTTGAAGCAAAATAAGGGTCAGTGCCCATCTGCAGCCTCACCATTGCCATCAATGCTGCCTGATCAGTGCCCATCTGTGACCTCACAAGTGCCATCAATGCAGCCTCATCAGTCCACATCAATGCAGCCTCACTGTTGCCATCAATGCAGCAGCCTCACCATTGCCATCAATGCAGCAGCCTTTACCATTGCCATCAGTGCAGTCTGATAGATGCCCATCTGCAGCCTAGAGGGGACAGGGATGGGGGGGGCGGAACGAGCACCGACAGATTACATACAGTGAGAATTTCCTATGATAGACAGAACAGTGGTCCAAGACGAGACGGGACTTCCAGTTACAGAGGCCGCCAAGTAAACAGGAGATTCTCACTGTATGTAATCTGACGGCACTCGTCCCACCCCCCTCCCTGTCCCCTTCAAGGCAGCTAAAATTGAAGTATTGGCGTATAACACGCACACGCTATTTGCAGCCGATTTTCATGGTGAAAAAGTGAGTGTTATACTCCAATAAATACAGTAAGTGATATCCACTATTATGCATTCGGATTAGGCAGGGTTCATGCCCCAAAAATCTACAGCAATAAACTTGCGCAGACTTTTCCTTAACATCCAGACTGAGGCCGACAACAAGGGGGACCGGGTACTACTGTCCTTAGATGCCCACAAGGCCTTTGACAGTATTGAATGGACATACTTGTGGGCCGTCTTGAAAAAATTTGGGTTTGGGGAGGAATTTGTTACCTGGGTGCAACTGTTATACCATGCCCCTAGGGCCGCCATTAGAGAGGCGGGTAGAGTATCACATGACTTTCAGTTACAGTCAGGTCCATAAATATTGGGACATTGACACAATTCTAATCTTTTTGGCTCTATACACCACCACAACGGATTTGAAATGAAACAAACAAGATGTGCTTTAACTGCAAACTTTCAGCTTTAATTTGAGGGTATTTACATCCAAATCAGGTGAACAGTGTAGGAATTACAATAGTTTGTATATGTGCCTCCCACTTTTTAATGGACCAAAAGTAATGTCTACTCCTCACCTCACTCCTTCAGTCTCCTCTCGCATTACTAACTTACTAACTGACATATCAGCATGGATGTCGCACCACTTCCTTAAACTAAATCTCTCTAAAACTGAGCTATTAATATTCCCCCCGCCCGTGCCCCCCTCCATGACTTTTCCATCAAAATCAACAATGCAACCATCAGTCCCTCCCCTCACGCCAGGGTACTAGGTGTAATCCTAGACTCCGACTTGTCATTTCAGCCTCAAATCCAATCATTGTCAAAAGTTTGTAGAATTCACCTCCGTAACATCTCTAAAATTCGCCCTTTTTTAACAAATGAAACCACCAAGCTCCTCATTCACTCCCTTGTTATCTCTCGCCTTGACTATTGCAACTCCCTTCTCATTGGCCTACCGCTCCATAGGCTATCCCCTCTTCAGTCTATCATGAATGCTGCTGCCAGACTTATCCACCTTACCAACCGCTCAGTGTCTGCCAACCCTCTACTTCAATCCCTACACTGGCTCCCAATCACCCAGCGAATTAAATTCAAAATTCTAACCACAACATACAAAGCCATTCACAACTCTGCCCCAAGCTACATCACTAATCTTGTCTCCAAATATCACCCAAATCGTCCTCTCCGCTCTTCTCAAGACCTCCTGCTTTCAAGCTCTCTCATCTCCTCCTCCCATGCTCGTCTCCAGGATTTCTCCAGAGCCTCTCCCATCCTCTGGAACTCGCTACCTCCATCTATCCGGCTATCCCCTACTCTTGCTACCTTCAGGCAATCCCTGAAAACTCATCTCTTCAGGAAAGCCTATCACGTCTCCAACTAATCTCCTACCACTTCCACCAGCTCATTCCCCACAGTTACAACCTTTTGTACCACCTGCCCCACCCTATTAGATTGTAAGATCTTCTGAGCAGGGCCCTCTTAATCCTATTGTATTGTATTGTATTATATTATAACTGTATTGTCTCCCTTTTATATTGTAAAGCGCTGCGTAAACTGTTGGCGCTATATAAATCCTGAATAATAATAATAATAATAATAATAATAATAATGGGACAATTGGCTGCTCAGCTGTTCCGTGGTCAGGTGTGTGTTATTCCCTCATTATCCAATTTACAAGGAACAGATAAAAGGTCCAGAGTTCATTTCAAGTGTGATATTTGCATTTGGAATCTGTTGCTGTCAACTCTCAATATGAGATCCAGAGAGCTGTCACTATCTGCGAAGCAAGCCATCATTAGGCTTAAAAAACAAAACAAACCCATCAGAGAGATAGCAAAAACATTAGGTGTGTCCAAATCAACTGTTTGGAACATCCTTAAAAAGAAAGAATGCACCAGTGAGCTCAGCAACACCAAAAGACCCGGAAGACCACGGAAAACAACTGTGGTGGATGACCAAAGAATTCAAAGAAGAACACCCTTCACAACAGTTGGCCAGATCAAGAACACTCTTCAGGAGATAGGTGTATGTGTGTCAAAGTCAACAATCAAGAGAAGACTTCACCAGAGTGAATACAGAGGGTTCACCACAAGATGTAAACCATTGGTGAGCCTCAAAAACAGGAAGGCAAGATTAGCGTTTGCCAAACAACATCTAAAAAAGCCTTCACAGTTCTGGAACAACATCCTATGGACAGATGAGACCACGATCAACTTGTACCAGAGTGATGGGAAGAGAAGAGTATGGAGAAGCAAAGGAACTGCTCATGATCCAAAGCATACCACCTCATCAGTGAAGTATGGTGGTGGTAGTGTCATGGCGTGGGCATGCATGGCTGCCAGTGGAACTGGTTCTCTTGTATTTATTGATGATGTGACTGCTGACAAAAGCAGCAGAATTAATTCTGAAGTGTTTCGGGCAATATTATCTGCTCATATTCAGCAAAATGCTTCAGAACTCATTGGACCAGGCTTCACAGTGTAGATGGACAATGACCCGAAGCATACTGCAAAAGCAAACAAAGAGTTTTTTAAGGGAAAGAAGTGGAATGTTATGCAATGGCCAAGTCAATCACCTGACCTGAATCTGATTGAGCATGCATTTCACTTGCTGAAGACAAAACTGAAGGGAAAAGGCCCCAAGAACAAGCAGGAACTGAAGACAGTTGCAGTAGAGGCCTGGCAGAGCATCACCAGGGATTAAACCCAGCGTCTGGTGATGTCTATGCATTCCAGACTTCAGGCTGTAATTGACTGCAAAGGATTTGCAACCAAGCATTAAAAAGTGAAAGTTTGATGGATGATTGTTAATTTGTCCCATTACTTTTGGTCCCTTAAAAAGTGGGAGGCACATATACAAACTGTTGTAATTCCTACACCGTTCACCTGATTTGTATGTAAATACCCTCAAATTAAAGCTGAAAGTCTGCAGTTAAAGCACATTTTGTTTGTTTCATTTCAAATCCATTGTGGTGGTGTATAGAGACAAAAAGATTAGAACTGTGTCGATGTCCCAATATTTATGGACCTGACTGTACATAGGGGTACTAGACAGGGGTGCCCACTGTTCCCTCTTTTGTTCGCTCTAGCCATAGAGCCCCTAGCGGCACTCATCTGTTCCAACACTGCTATTCAATATTTCTGATTCGGGGGATAGTTAATGCTATATGCAGATGACACTATGCTACTCTTAGGGGATACCGGGAAGTCATTGGATGAAGCCATGGAGGTGGTGCAGACCTATGGTTTGTATTCAGGGTTGGTAGTAAACTGGAATAAATCTTTGCTCACGTTCCTTGATGCAAGCATAGACCAGCAACTGCCAAAACTTCTTCATATACCAGTGTCTAGGACTATTAAATATCTTGGCCTCACCCCTGACCCTTTGGATTATCTTAGACTGAATCTTACTCCCCTGCTAAATCGTATTTGTGATAGAATTAAGGTCTGGTCCAGGTTGAAAATGTCACCAGTAGGTAGGATCAGCCTCATGAAAATTATTCTTATGCCCCAAATTTTGTATGTGTTGCATAATTCCCCTCTAGTGATCCCCTTGAAACAATTTCGAATCATCAATTCAATGTTCAGATCCCTTATATGGCACTCCTCTACAGCTAGGGTGAGATTGGAACAGCTTCAAAGACCCAAGGAGATGGGTGGATTGGCGCTGCCAAACCCATGGTTGTACTATCTGGCCTCCCAGTTACAACACATAGCCAGGGCACTTAATCTGGTGCCTGACTCGGAGTTGAATTTGGCGGATTCAACCACTTCACTTCTTACATTTACTATTGGAAGGGGGGTGGCAGAGGGGTTGGAAGCACTTCGATTTGGTAAATCGAAAACATTATACCCCACACACAATTTAATGCAGAAAGTTTGGAATAAAGTCAGAACATTACAACAGGTAGAGGGATTTACTAAATATAGCCCTATATGGCAAAATAAATGCTACACAGAGCTAGGGAAATTACAGTATAGAAAAAAATGGCAGCAATACGGAATCAATTACCTATCCCAAATATTCCATAATGGTGAGCTGCGGATGTTTGCCGCTCCCCAGGAGGAATTCCAACTCCCTAGGTCCATGCAATTTTACTATTTCCAATTACAGCATGCTATATAAGCTGAAAGTGGGGTGGATGCCTGGGTTCAAAGCAGCACTTCTATCTTTAACTATATGACAGGGGTATCTTCTTATAAGGGCTTCATATCTTGTAGCTACGCTATGTTACTTAACATGTTCCTACCTGATCTGACCCGAAAGGTGATGGCCCAATGGGAGAGTGATGTTGGGCCCTTTGAAGAGGAACAGTGGGAGGAGGCACTCTTAGCTGTATCTCAATGCTCTTTGAATGTTGCACAGTGCCTGTCCCAAATATACATACTTTTACGTGTCCACTACACTCCATCAGGCTCGCTAGGATGGGAGTACTGGATGATCTCTTCTGCACTCGTTGCATCCGGGACCATGGTGACCTAATACACCTTCTGTGGCGATGTCCCAAGCTACATGTTTATTGGACAGAGGTGTTGGAGCTCATTAACCAAGCTTTTCAGGTTCAGATTAAAAAAGATCCCAAACCTTGCCTGTTAGGTATTATTGAGGGTGACTTGATTCTGCAACACTGGAAGTCGACAGAATCACCTAATTTGAGGGAATGGATAAAGCAAATGGGTAACACACTAAGGCTAAAAAGGCTTATCTACCAACATAGGGGTAGTATGGCAAAATTTGCTAAGCTCTGGGATCCATGGCTGAACGTACCAGGGCTAGCTCCGGTGGAGCCGATATTGGATCGAATAATGTAGCTGTTGCTATATATATAACTGAATTTCTTTTATACGGAGGTTGCACAACTCACCGCGCACCTGTCTCATAGTTTTTTTTTTTTTTTAAGGAATTTAGAGTGAAGATGCAAACAGTTCACATAGACAAGATATACTTGTGGTACCATGTATGGAAGAAAGATGTGTGATTGTATAACAACTTGTATTGCTCTGATGCAAATTATAGATGTATTGTACCGTTTTTCTTTTTCAATAAAACCTTGCTTTGAGATAAAAAAAAATACATACATATATATTTATTACAAAATAGAATAAAAAACAATTACATAAAATTTCATATGTTCACAAAATGGAGCGTAAATAACACACCACCTACATACATTAAGAGTATTAATAAAAGATTCGGAGGACCGAACAATTCACTCTAATGCCCTGTACACACGGCCGGATTTTCCGACGGAAAATGTGTGCTAGGACCTTGTTGTGGGCTCCATCACACATTTTCCATTGGAATTTCCGACACACAAAGTTTGAGAGCTTGCTATAAAATTTTCCGACAACAAAATCCGTTGTCGGAAATTCCGATCGTGTGTACACAAATCTGTTGCACAAAGTGCCACACATGCTCAGAATAAATATAGTCCCTACATACGCGTTTTACGACACCGTATTTAGAACGATCGGATTTTCCGACAACTTTGTGTGACTGTGTGTATGCAAGACAAGTTTGAGCCAACATGCGTCGGAAAAAATCCATGGATTTTGTTGTCTGAATGTCCAACCATGTGTACAGGGCATAACAGTAAAGAGAAAAATTGAAGAAGTAGTGTGTCATATAAAAACTCAGCTCTACATGTTGCGCGTATTCAACAAAACGCTTCTTCAGGAGCTTGTGGCGTATTATATCAATGAAAAAATTTTTAGCAATAAGTTCATCAAATTCTGTGTGTTTTTTAAACATTAACATATAATATTGTTGCCTCGGTGAACCTAGTAAAGTCACACAGCCACCTCCAGCCAAACCCCTCCCACACACACAAAAAAGCACATAAAAAAGCACATAAAAAAGCCTGGATTGAACATGGTGTATGGGAATTATGGGAATGGATGTAACATTTAAATAGTTCGAGACTTGGGCAGTATAAGGGGAGTTTGTCAGCATATAAATCTAGTTATAACCAAATATTTACTTACATTTATCAAAAACGAGAAGGAGTAAACTGAGCAGAGCAATAATCTCAACCCTGATGGACATTCAGGAAAACAGATCTTCAAGTCACTTCTTGAAGTAGTCTGTATATATACATAGATATTATAAATTCAGAGCTATATAATTGAAGAGGTCATCAGGGAAAGGAGGAAGGAGGAAATAAGGAATGTTCATTGTCTCACCTAATAAGGCAGCCTCATGCCAGATACCCTAGGGTAATTAGTGATATCTAACACAGATGATAAATTACATCCAAGACATCTAGTCAGGTACAGGCTGAATCAGTTTGGGGAAGTCTCCCACTACATGAAAGCCCAGTAATCCAAAAGGTATATAATCCCTGATGAGTACCTGTTAGGGAAATAAGACAAGAAAAGAGCTTGTCCAGCGCATTTAGTCAGAGAATATGTCTCTGTCTATAAGGCTTTGAGGTCAGCTCACAATAGCGTCTTCAACATGAGACAATTAGCTTAAGAAGTATCATTTCCTGGAGCTTATGGCTCAGATGACAGCGCCGCACAGGGTAAGAGCAGCTGTAAGAGACGTCAGCCCAGGGCGACTCTTTGTACCTCCGTCTTGATGTATATGATGTTCACACACTCGCTCCAAGCTGCCACACCGCATCCAATAGGAGCGGGGGCGGCTTTGGGTGTCCGACGCAGCTGCAGAGCATAGCAACAGGAAGAGACAGGACTGTCTTCCTCCTGGAGCTAAAAGTGCCGCTGAGAGCCGAGTTGGCGCTCTGCGGGCGCATAACGCACACAACCACTATGCCAGCAACCAATAGGGGAAGAATAGGGTCAGGCAAGATGAATGTGTAGGGAAAGAATGAGGGAAAAGAAAAAAAGGGGGAGAACGGAAAAAAGAAAAGAAGGGGGAGAAAGGGTAGGAGATCCCTGCAGGGGGCTGTGCAGCAACCAGGTCACAGCGAGGCAACATCATGAAAATCATACATTTCAAATACATTCCTAGGAGCATATTTGTGTTAAAATTAACAGATAAAATAAGTAAATATATAACTGTCCAATTAAATCAGACATGCATTGATCTATAATTCTAGAGAACTAGTTGTTGAAAAAAGGGGGGAGGGAAATCAGAAGGGAAGGAAAAAACGAGGGGGAAAGAAAAAAGGCATGTTAGGAAGATAACCTGGGACCTAAATAAAGTATCCCAGTGGAGACTAACTCATTTATGATACCACAAGATTAATACCACAGAGTACATCTACAAAAAAGGCCTATATGACTGCGTCTCATTAATGCCTGGGGCATGAATAGCATCCAACCGTTCGATCCATAGGGTTTCTTTTTGCAGGATCATTTTATCCCAATTACCTCCACTTGAATCCTTGGAGATTACCACTAGGGCAATGAATGAGACGCATGTCGCATCAAACCTTTGATGGGGATCAAGGTACCCGCTGACTGGAGTCAGCATTTTACCATTTTTTGAAAAGTAAACATGATCTTTGATGCATTGCCAAAACCGTTGGGCCGTCTTCCCGACATAGAAAACTCTGCATGCACAGGACATTAAACAACCCCCTGTGTATTGCAGTCCACTCTGAATATAGGACAAAAGGATTCCCCATTGGGGAGTGTAAAATTGGTGCCCTGACACAACCAAGGACAAAATGTGCACCTAGGGAGGTTACGGAATAGTGGCTCAACACAAGCCTTTTACGTAAAGAACTTGCCCATCTGAACGTAAGTTCAGGTCTAATGCCTGCATGTTTTTTCATGATGGAATCTTGTTGTAGTATGTGCCAATGATTGGTGAGTATATTCCTGACCTCTTGATGTTGGGATGAAAACCGTGTGATTATTCTCAAAACGGGCTTGGTCTCAGATATAGAATCCTTGTTATGATAAAGCAGAGTATTTCTTGACTGTTTCAAGGCCTTATTGTAGGCCTTACGCAAAAGCGCAGTCTTATATATTGCACATAAGGAATACTGTGGATTAAGGCTGCAGGATGGGGGTGGCTGCATGCAGCAAGGTATTGCCTGCAGTTTCTTTGCGATAAAGGCTAGCAGCCAAACAATTGTCCTCATCTTCAAAGATTGAAAGATCTAGGAATGTGATTCTATGTGCATTCAGACAAAGGCCATTAGCATAGTGTGCGTACCAGTCCAAATCACGAAGACATCATCTATGTACCACATCCAGCACATCACTTGATTAGTATACATAGATAATTTTTCATCAGAAAACATATGTTGTTCCCACCCCCCCAGGTATAGGTTCGCGTATGCCGGTGCGCAACATGTGCCCATGGCAACTCCCTGTACCTGGAGGTAGTGGGAGTCTTTGAATCCAAACCAATGGGTAAGTACAAATTATGGGTAAGTAAAAATTGTAAAAGTGTCAAAATAAACTCATTATATTTCCATTGTGTATGTGGCTCTTCATAAAGGAAGTTGCAAACCGTTCCAACGCCCTGCTTGTGAGGGATGCTCGAGTATAAAGACTCTACATCCAAAGTCACCAGCAGGGCGTCAGGAGGGACCACCATTCCTTCAATCTTTTTAAGGAGATCGGGCATATCCCTGGTATAGGGTGATAAACTCATAACATGAGGCATTTAGTCTTCTAGCATTTTCGGTTAATGAACCGATTCCCAATATAGTTGGTCTGCCTGGGGGTGATACAGATTTTTTGTGCACCTTGGGTAGTGAGTAAAAAGTCACCTCTCTGGGATGTTTATTATTGAGATAATCATATGTATTCTGATCAATAAGGCCTTTTTGGTAGCCATCATTGATGATGGCTAAATATTGGAGTTTAAATGCTGGAATACGCAAAGGGAAGGGGGAGATTTTTTGGTACCAGTCCTTGTTAGACAATATATTGAAACACATGGTCTCAAAGTTTTGTTTGGTCATTAGGACAACATTGCCCCATATGTCTGATGCCCTAATAATTAAGTCAGGGTGTTTGCTCAATCTAGAAATGGCCTGTGTCTGGGCAGATGTAAGGTTACTATGATACGGAGTAACCTGCATACACTTGATGTCACTTACTACACCCACCAGGAATGCCCAAATGAAGGGATTAGTAGACAGATCAGGAAACTTTTGAGATTTGGGCTTGAATTTCTTAGGGTTGGTAGAATTAGTACCTGTTTGAGATAGCACTGTAGGTATAGATGGCTCCTGTGATGTAGCTTGTGTGCTAGTAGCTGTGGGATCTATAATTTCATTGTTTTCTTCCAGTAACAACATCAGGTCATGGAGGGCTCGAAAGTCCACCATGGTGTAGTGCTTGATGCTGTCTGAAATTTAATGTTCTTGTTTGGTTCTAACACTATCTTGATCGAACATATATCTATATGTCAGGCCACGTGCAAACATAGAGATATCCTTTGTTAGTTCATATTTGTCTACATTTGGGATGGACAAAAACTTAACCCAAATTTCAAGACTTCCAATTCACAATCAGAAAATTGGTAGTGTAAGATTCACTATATCGAGTTCTAAGTTAGGGGCACTATTTATATGACACACTACTTCTTCAATCTTTCTCATTACTGTTATGCCCCGTACACACGGCCGGACATTGATCAGACATTCCGACAACAAAATCCTAGGATTTTTTCCGACGGATGTTGTCTCAAACTTGTTTTGCGTACACACGGTTGCACAAAGTTGTCGGAATTTCTGATCGCCAAGAACGCGGTGACGTAATCCACGTTCGACGAGACTAGAAAAGGTCAGTTCGGAACCAAGCGCGGCACCCTTTGGGCTCCTTTTGCTAATCTTGTGTTAGTAAAAGTTTGGTGAGAGACGATTCGCGCTTTTTCAGACTCGTGGTTTTCAGATCGTTTTCTGCTGTTCATTTTGTGCTTGTGGGTTTGTATCTGCTCTTCAGTGCGTGCAAGCAAGCTACGCGTGACTTGTCATTGTGTTCTTTTTCGTTCGTTACTGTTTTTCAGGTCGCTCTTCACAGGCCTTGCTGTTCTTCAGTGCGTTCTGTTACTTTGTTCTGAGCAGCCGACCATTTTCTAGCCATGTTGCGTATACATACTCCTCGTAGAGTTCGTGCTGCGCGGGGGCTTGGTGTTGGGGTCCTGACCTTGACACAAGTCCAGTCCATGAACAGGGTGGGGAGGAGTTCATGGACCAAGAATTGGTTGCTTCAGCGTGACCAGTTCTGTCATATGCCTTTGCTCCGTGAGATCCGTGAGAATAATCCTGATGATTTCAGGAACTTTCTCAGGATAACGGACCCCGTATTTCACCGTTTGTTGGCTTTGCTGACCCCTTATATTAGCAGGCAGGATACCTGCATGAGGCAAGCCATCACACCGGAGCAGAGACTCGTCGCCACCCTGCGGTACTTGGCGACGGGGAGAAGCCTGCGGGACCTCAAGTTCTCGACAGGCATCTCCCCCCAGGCTCTGAGGATCATTATCCCAGAGACCTATTCTGCCATCATACAGGTCCTGCAGAAGGACTATATTAAGGTAAGATTTTTATTCTTTAATATCACATTTTATTGTATTTAATGTTTGATAATATATTGTATTTCTTTCCTCATTCCCTAATTCCCATGATTGTAATATGCTGTGAATGTCCCCTTTGTTCTCATGCATGCTGGATTTTTATGTAATTATTTTTTTTGTCCTTAATACATATTTGCCTTCACTTACCTCCCCAGCATGCTCTCCTGGCCCTATATTCACCTCATGTAGTCACTTAACAATGTATTTTATCAGCTCCATAGTAGTGCTTTACCCCAAACACCCCCTAAAATGTTTTGAAATGTGATTTGTGCTTTAAATTCATGCAGAGTTCCAGAGGCTTTTTTTGGGGGTCCCCAAATCATTTGGAACCCTCCCTCCCCCCAACTGCCCCATGTCAGCTGATAATAATTCTCTATCTATCCTCAATCATCTATCTGCTGACTTGGCCAAACCAATACACACTATACCCATCTCTTTAGTGGTCAGATTGATGGATGAATTCCCCAAAGCATATAGTGCAAGGGCCTGCCTTTATACTTTCAAATGGTACTGTTTAAATGTTTTGTATCCTATTATTATCATGATAGGTATTAGCAGAATGTCCAAATGTGCTCAAATGTGTACAATGTGTATTTATATCTTTGTATTATGACACTTCTTACCTGTCCAGTGGGCTGCCAATAGTGTAACTAAGTAGGGGCTGTTCAAAGTAATACCCATTATTTAGGCATTCATCTCTCAATGAAGTGGAGAGGGTTACCTGGCCAAGAGCTCCCCCCCTATAATGTTAGAAATGGCCCATGAGAGGGGGGGGATATGATAGTTGTACCTTATACTTTGGTCTTTAAAAATTCCCATAAATAAATGTTATCTTGATGTTGGCCAAGAATGTTTGTGTCTAATCAGCTTTCCATGTTTATGTGCAAAAAGACTAATTTTTTGGGGTTTTCCTCAACAGTTTCCTTCCACGCCACAGGAATGGCAGACTGTGGCCTCCCACTTTGCCCAGTGGTGGGACTTTCCTAACTGCGGAGGGGCAATTGATGGGAAACATGTCCACATCATCCCACCACCCAACTCGGGGTCGTACTATTATAATTATAAGGGGTTCACTGGTATTGTGATGTTGGCGGTGGTGTCGGCTACTTATAAGTTCCTGTATGTGGACGTGGGGAAGAATGGCCGGATGTCCGATGGTGGAATCATCACCCAGACCGAGTTCTACAGGCATCTCCAGAATGGCAGCTTGGACTTGCCACCTCCAGGAGACAATGTGGAAGGACTCCTATTGGTCTTCATTGCGGATGAAGCCTTTGCACTGAGGGGCCATCTTATGTGGCCATTCCCGATGAGGACCCTTACCCCGTACCAGAGGGTTGTTAATTACTGGCTGGCCAGAGCCAGAAGAGTGGTGGAGAACACGTTTGGAATCATGGCCAGCCAGTTCTGCCTATTTCTTACACCCATACATATGGCGGAGTATAAATTGAATCATATTATCCTGGCGTGCTGTGTTCTACACAACTTTTTACGGCAACATTCTGCCAACTATGCTGGCTCAGTTGGGCCTGAGGCCGGAATTCAAAATGAACCAACCCTGACGGCTCTTGAAAGTGGCCGTCCTGGCTTGCCCTCCCTGAGTGCCCGTGATGTCCGGCTAAGATACCTTAAATTCTTTGCGGGTAGGGGGGCTATCAATATGCCAGACAATGTGTGAAACCTTTATCAAATAAAAAAAAAACATTAAGCAAATCTTTGGTGACATTTCCTGCTTGTGTTTGTTTTAGCTGACCCTGACAGAAATGTGGTGAGTCCTGAAAATGATGTGATTGTGTAACCTTATACAAAGCACTGTTGGGTGTTATTTACTAAAGGCAAAGACACTTTGCACTACAAGTGCAGTTGAAACTGCACTTGTAGTGCAAAGTGGATTTTCCCTTAGGAAATAACACCCATTGTCACAGAAAACACCAATTAGAGCACCCCAAAAGTGTTGTAGCAATGAGACAATAATCCACACATTCTTGATTAACAATCTTTTTAATACCTGCACAATCACATGTGCATTTAGAAAAGGTTTTTAAAACAAACCAACATGTTTGTTGTATAACAATTTTTGGGGTGGCATTAGAAAAAGTAGAAATGTCCATTTAGGTAAAACAGGCATGTTTAAAAACACACAAGAAAGACACAAATCTTGAACTTACAAAGTTCACATTTGGTAGAACTTGAAGGCAATATCAGACATGAGTATTTAGGAACTGTGTTTGATATTGCTTTCATATGGGGTGAAGTCACCCCCGGAAAAGCCAAATTTTGAAGATGCACACCAATTTATGAATGTCAACATGTGCTAGCTGCCATCACGGGGGATCAAGGGACGTGTTTTGGGGGAGCAACCCCTTCCTCTCAGCTACTTTATTATTGAGGAAGGGGTTGCACCCCCAAAACGCATCCCTTGATCTCCCATGATGACAGATAGCACATGTTGACACACTGTGTGCCTCTTCAAAATTTGGCTTTTCTACAATTCGACAAAAAATTTAAAAATTGTAGCACACCATAAAACAAAGGGATTTGGAGGGGTTTTAAACTCTCCCCAAAACATCAATGATGTTCTTATTTTTTTGAATAACATCATTTATGTTTTTCTTGATGTTTTCCAATGCAACATTACACCCCATGATCTCCCCGATCAGGATCTGTGCACTTTCCGAGGTGAAATGCCCTGGATCCACAACATCACGATCACCTAAAAAGATAGAAAACCAAAAAAAAAACATGTATTATAAATATGCAGGCATCCATCTCTTACCTGAGCCTGTGGTCGCAGACACTCACCTGTTGTGGTGACTAGTTCCACCACATCTTCCTCCTCCTGCTCTTCTTGTCTTTGGGGGATTTTCCCTTCTTCCAGAGGTGGGGGGTCTCTGGTCTCCTCGGATGAGAGGTGTCCTCCGAGTCTTTTCTCCCCTATGTAAAAAAAAAATGGTATACTTAGCACACAGATATTTGATGGCAGAACTATAAATATGAAACATTGCTTGGAAGTGGGGTACAATTGTCTGTTTTGGCAGAGTTCCAAGATGTAGAATTTTTAGTGTCCTTTGTCAAGCTTCAATACTTTACCTGTTTTGTACAAGCTTCACAGATGGAGACCCCCCTATAGTATACACTGGAGCACCTGTGTGGGACCCCTAATAAAAAGGGTGTTCTTGTGTCCCACACTAGTGCTCCAGTGTCCAGATGTGAAAACTGATGCTGAGTGTCCTCTCCTTACACAGAATCGAGTTTGCATTTCATTCTAGTAACAAACCCATCTACACAACCAAATTATTTTCATACAAGTAGGCCCTAAAAAATGTGGTCAAATGCATATGGCCAAAACAATGGTGTTTTATAGGCTGAAAGAAAAATGTTTGCTACGAACGAATAATGTGCCCATGAACATGAAAGTTGCCATTTTAAACTGGATAACATTTAAGAAAAGCACATGGAGCAGCACGAACATAATAAACATAAAAAGAATAGGAACACAGCACAACTACTTACTTTTTTGCAGCACTCTCTCCGGACCTTTCTGTACTGCTCGTGTTCTCTTAATTTGAGGTCTGACCACCGCTTCCTGAGCTGATCTTTCGATCGTCGTACCCCGAAATTCCAGTGCAGACTCTTGACCACTTTCACCTCAATCTCGGCTTTTCTGACATTGGGGTTGGGGTAAGGCCCATACTTTCCATCATAGTCAGCCCTCTTCAGGATGTCGACCATCTCCAACATCTCCCCAAAGGACATATTTGAGGCCTTAAATCTTCTCCTTCTGGATCGTGACGTTTCCAGCTTTGGACTTTCCTCCTCCTCCTCCTCGTTGCTATAGTTAGCACGCACCTGCTGTGTCTCCGCCATGTGCTCTTCCCCCACTGCGCCGAACGAAAAGGGGCGGGGAATAGACTAGAAAGAATGTCAGGGGTGGGCGGAGTTACACGCATGCGCAGTGTGTATAAAGCGTAACACGCGTGCGTAGTACGTATGATCTGTGAGCGGAGGAAGGAGTATCGGAGGCGCCGATCGTGATAACGAAGGTAAGAGCAAAACTTGGTCCTATACTGCTTCGAGATTGAGGCCTATATTGTAACAAGATTAGGAGAGTTTTGCCTGACATTAGAGTTTGTCTCGTGTTGTGTTTTGCAGAAAAAATGGATGGCTTCAATGACCACAACTTCCTCCCCCTGTTCATAGAAAAGTACAGGGAGCTGCCCTGTCTGTGGCAGATGAAACATCCGCATTATAATAATAAACAAAAGAGGCAGGCAGCGCTGGAGAAACTACTGTAGTTGGTGAAGCTGGTGGTCCCCACAGCAACCATCCCCTATTTAAAAACCAAAATTGGTGGCCTGAGGAGCACTTATCTTAGATCATGGATTCCCAGAGATCAGGTCACGGATTCCCAGAGATCAAGAGCTGGAGCAGATGACATTTATGTCCCCAGGCTGTCGTACTATGAGAGACTTCGTTTTCTGTCAGACCAGACTGGAGTCAGGGAATCCCTCTCAACACTTCCTTCCACTCTTCCTTCCACGCCAGCTGAGGCTTCCGATGTCCAACCTGGGACTTCCAGCCAGGAAGAAGTGGAGGAGCCCAGATGGAGTCAGGTATAGCATTCTTCTACAGATTTCTGGTCAATAAATAAATGATGTTTACTAGATGATATTATTGATCACTAATTGCTGATTTAAGAAAGTGTTTTACATATCAATAGACAGTAGTTGGCAAAAATAATTGGGACAAGAATGAAAAATGCTGGGCTCAGAATGATAGTCTGTTATATTTGTTAGCATTCAATTTGCAACAGTCATGAGCTGAAAATTGTGTGTGATTGATGAATAAAAACTATGTCCCTTTTTCATACACAGGAAGACCTCAGCCAGGACGAGGCTCTGGAATGTGGCACACAGGAGGAGGCTGTGGAATGTGGCAGCCAGGAGGAGGCGGGGGTTAGTGGCCGCCAGGAGGAGGCGGGGCTAAGTTGCAGCCAGGAGAAGCTGGGACCATTAGGAGCCTGACCGAATCGCAGGTTCCTCCCCTCCGCCTTCCAAACAAAAGACCAAGGAAGGGGAGTCACATTCAGGATTCAGCACTCAGGCTCATTCAGGAGGCTTCTGCATCCCTCAGAGCCTTACCCACTCCTGAAAAGGCCTTTGCCTGCATGGCTGCCACCAAACTGAAGGGCATGCAGGAGGGTCAACGCCTCATGTGTGAGAAACTTATTTATAAAGTCCTAACTAAGGGGGTGAGTGGCGAAATCACACCCAAGACCGACGTGATTGAGTTGGACTATCCTCCTCCTCCTGCCACAACTCCACCACCAGAGCCACAGTGAAGCGTGGAAGGAAGACCAGAGAGTGATGGCCTGGGTTCAGTCTGGTCTGACAAAAGATGCAGTCTCTTGTATGACCACAGCCTGGGGACACAAATGTCATCTGCTGCTTTCCGGATCTCTGGGACTTCTGGACCAGACTGCACTCCCTTAAATATGGACTCCTCAGGCCACCAATTTTGCAGTAAAATAATTGATATGTGTCCTGGGGGCCAAAGGCTTCACCAATTTCAGCTGTTTCTCCAGTGTTGCCTCCCTCTTTGTTTGGTTGTGAGTCCTTAATAAAGGAATTTTTGGTTCAGTTATACTCGCCTATGTGTGTTTTCCTTAAAAAAAACAGTTTGTTGGTGCTGAGGCAGGTACATTTCAAAATACAATGTGAAATTAACAAGAGACACCAACACCAAACAATCTCATTGAGATTAAATAATACAAGATAATAATGGTGTTGTGGTAACTTTACACACAAAACACACACAAAAATATTCTGGAGTAAAAAGCAAAAAAAAGTAAAAAAAAAAACAGCCTTGAAAAAAATTTTTTAACAATTAAAAACAACCAAAAAAAAATTGGTCAGATGTGACACATCAAAATATATTGAGGGAATCCCGATAAATAATAAAGAAAGAAGTTTGTGAGAAGTCTGTGTGAATATGAGCTACTTCATTCTTCTCACATTATAAAGAAGAAGAGAGTGCGCTGTATTAAACCATTTTCTACATTGCAGCGTGACAAAAGTGCTGTATCCATTGCGAACGCTAATTTTACCAGACCGAGCTGTTCCGTCTCGGAATTTCTTCTGAGCATGTGTGGAACTTTGTGCGTCGGAACTGGCCACACACGGTTGGAATTGACGCGATCGGATTTTGTTGTCGGAAAATTTTATAGCCTGCTCTCAAACTTTGTGTGTCGGAAAATCCAATGGAAAATGTCTGATGGAGTCCACACACGGTCGGAATGTCCGACAATACGCTCCGATCAGACATTTTCCATCAGAAAATCTGACCATGTGTACGGGGCATTAGAGTGAACTGTTTGGTCCTCCGAATCTTTTATTAATACTCTTCATATATTTAGGTGGTGTGTTATTTACGCTCCTAAGCACATTTTATGAACATCTGAAATTTTAAGTAATTGTTTTTTATTCTATTTTTGTAATAAATATATTTTTAATATACTTGGTTATGCCTATAAAGTCCATCATCCAAAAATTCATCCTTTAAAAGTGAAAGGTCAACTTATCTGATTCTTCCCCCCCCCCCCCGGTGGCCCATTAGACAACTTTTAGGGAGGGAAGGTAATGGGTACATGTTTTGGACAGGTAACCCTCTCCACTTCCATGAGAGCTTTTTGCATAAATAATCAGTGATACTTTGGCCAGCCCCTCCTTACTTACACTATTGGCAGCTCAGTGGACAGGTAAGAAGTGTCATAATCTAAAAAGTTGGATACACACTGTAGAAATTGCAGCACATTTTGACATTATGATTTAACCGATCAATATAATAGGAGACAAAAACTTAAGAAGCTTCAAATTGCAGGCCCTTGCACTACATGGTTTGGGGAATTTATACAGAAATTGGAACACAAAAGAGAGATAGTGTGTATGGGTTTTTCCAAGTCAACAGATAGAGTATTTGGATCTGTTGACTTAGCATTTTTGAGGGGAGGGAGGGTTACAAGTGAGTTTGGGCCAAAGAAAATGGCTGCTTACACTCTGCCCAAATTTGAGGACACCAATAACATTTGTACACATTTTAGGGGCTGTTTAGGGTAAGCCCCAAAATGTAGCTGACAAAAAACATTGTTAAGTTACCAGGCTAGGTGTGTATGGGCCCAGGATAGCATGCTGAGGAGGTTATTGAAGGAAAATAGGTAGGCCAAAAAAGGAGCAGGAAAAGCTTACAGCATGCATGAGGACAAAGAGGAAATTCACAACATATTACAATATTGATAATTATGTAATCAACAAATTAATAAAATACATTAGCAAACATAAATACATAGAATGTGATCTTAAAGGTAAAAACTTACCCTAATATAGTCCTTCTGCAGGACTTGAATGATGGCTGAGCAGGTGTCTGGATTAATGACTCCCAGAGCCTGGGAGGAGATCCCAGTAGTAAACTTGAGGTCCTGGAGATAATTGGTCACGATTGAGCAACCAATTTTTGGTCCAAGAACTCCTACTCCGCGAATCAAACTGCGCGAATCAACACTCACCAAACGTCTACTATCACGAAAGTAGCAGAAGAAGCCCAAAGGGTGGCACTTGAGAAGTGAACTTCCTCTTTATAGTCTCGTAGTACGTCACTACGTTCGTGTTGTCGAATGACAATTTGCGTAAAGTTAGTACGCAAGACAAGATCCTGGCATACACCCTTTTGATAAAAATCAGACGCTCGGTTGTCCAACAATCAGACCGTGTGTGCGAGGCTTAATAGTTTCAATTTTTATGCAATCAGGCAGGCCCTTGCACTATATGTTTTGGTAAATCTGAAGACAAAAATCTGCAGAAAATCGAATAGTGTGTATGGGGCCTTAGAGTTTCAATTTGTATGCAATCAGGCAGGCCCTTGCACTACATGGTTTTGGTAAATCTGAAGACAAAAATCTGCAGAAAATCTAATAGTGTGTATGGGGTCTAAGTTACTAAGCGAAGTGATCATTCATTGGTGTTTTTTTTTTTCATATTTTACAAGAACAATTGCAATTATATAAAAAGTATTTTAAAAGAGTACTGAAGTGCTGACGTGAATAAATAACCAAAAAATCATGTGATAAATGAGAGATAGCCAAATAATATAGCTGCAATTAATTTATATGTGATAAGACTCGGGGCCACTCATTACAATTAGAAGAAAAGAGGTTTAACCTTAAACTACGTAGAGGGTTCTTTACTGTAAGAGCGGTAAGGATGTGGAATTCCCTTCCACAGGCGGTGGTCTCAGCGGGGAGCATTGATAGCTTCAAGAAACTATTAGATAATCACCTGAATGACCGCAACATACAGGGATATGTAAGGTAATACTGACACATAATCACACACATAGGTTGGACTTGATGGACGTGTGTCTTTTTTCAACCTCACCTACTATGTAACTATGTAACTATGTAAGTGATAAATTATATGTAAGTGAATTATTGCGCTAATATTAACCTCTCATGAGAAACCCTGGGTGTATAACTTAATATGTGACAGAAAATTACATAAATAAATAAATAAATAAATAAACTCCGTATGAATACACCTATGACAAAAACTGTGAAGTAAAATACCACAATAATCCTAAAATTCCCAAAAGCTGCAAAAATCACTTATGTGCATCACCACAAATTGTGTCCAAAATTAAAAACCTTGATGCATTCAGTGCTAATTCTCCTGGATACAAAGTCAAAATTATATAAATAGCTAATATGCACCAACAATAAGTAATCAGAAAAAAATATTTAAATAAAGTGAGTTCAGTGCGTTTGAACAATAAATAATCAATAGATAAATAAGTAGATTGCAAATAGGTGAGTTCAGTGCTGAATCTCTTATGCCCCGTACACACGGTCGGACTTTGTTCGGACATTCCGACAACGAAATCCTAGGATTTTTTCCGACGGATGTTGGCTCAAACTTGTCTTGCATACACACGGTCACACAAAGTTGTTGGAAAATCCGATCGTTCTAAACGCGGTGACGTAAAACACGTACGTTGGGACTATAAACGGGGCAGTGGCCAATAGCTTTCATCTCTTTATTTATTCTGAGCATGCGTGGAACTTTGTCCGTCGGATTTGTGTACACACGATCGGAATTTCCGATGGATTTTGTTGTCGGAAAATTTTATATCCTGCTCTCAAACTTTGTGTGTCGGAAAATCCGATAGAAAATGTGTGATGGAGCCTACACACGGTCAGAATTTCCGACAACAAGGTCCTATCACACATTTTCCATCGGAAAATCTGACCGTGTGTACAGGGCATAATAATTATAATAGTAGAAAGTTTACTGTCACTTTCACCGCTCCGTTCCCAGTAAAGTTTAAACTGATTTTCTGCTCATTTCCATGCCATAAAAAATAGAGATGAGAGACAAATCCATTGCGCAATGATCTCAGCAAAAATGTTGTTAAGTGCAAGGATATTTGGTTATACTCACATATCCCCGCTCACAAGATCACGTATGGTTTATAATGATCAGCTGTAAATAGCTCTGTGTTACGGGCTTCTCATTCACCGCCAGTGCTCACACACAACCACTACTAGCAACGTCACAGGCTCCTCCTCCTGACGCGTTGCGTCACCGACACGTGACTTTATCTTGATAAAGGGTTTCTCATGAGAGGTTAATATTAGCGCAATTATTCACTTACATATAATTTATCAATTATATAATAAGTATGGCACCAACCTAAATTGTTTAAACAGCTGCCCCTTTAAGTGAATAACCCACCTTTAAAAATGAATAAAAAACTTAGGAACTACTAAACAACCTCAGCCTCTCAAAACAAATCCAGCATGTACAAATTATGAATATTAAAAATCCATTATGAAACAAAAAAAAAAAATCCATATGAAAATGTGAGTAGTCCTTTTTAAATCCTCCAACCACTGTGTCTTCAAATTATAAAGTGCCTAGGACTCCTTTCACCACAGTGTGTACAAAATGCACACTTACCAACCATACATGTTACATATGCCTTGGATAATTAAAGGTATCATCCAATATTACTCCTCAAATCACAGTTCTGATGATCCACATATATACTGCTGTATACAGTTGCTCCAACCACTGGCCTTCCAGATCTCCTTCTCTCATTTCCCAACCACCGGGACCCAGAAGAAAAGTGTAATATGGGGCGTGACTTGGCGCGCGATGAGGACAGCAGCTTAACTGAAGAGCTCCGTCAGACACACGGCCTAAGCCCGTCTTTTCTGCACTTATTCATGGAGGATGAACAAGCATAACAAATACCCTCCTCACACAAGATCCCGCCGATCTATGGCTGCAAGCGCAGGGAGAAACATCTCCGATATATTCAGAAATCAGGCCGCTGTTCTGAAAGCCACGGCGGGAGGCAAGATGGCGCCGGCCCATGCAGACGAGGATTTCAGTGAGGATTCACAGTTGGCGGCAGAAGAGAACGGTAGGAGAAGCTCCCGCTCTGACCATCCCCTCACATATGAGGACATGTCAGGCTGTGCAGCTGACATTAAAGCCTCGTTTTCTGCAGCCATAACGGATCTCAAAACTAGCCTCCTGGTGTTGCAGGAGAAGATGGCCACTGCAGAAACAGCAGGGAAACAAAGAGACATCAAGATCAACAGACTAGATAAATTTGCTTCCTCTCATGCTCGCCATTTCATTGAAATGAACAGACATTTAGAGGATCTTGATAACAGGGGAAGACGTAATAATATCAGAGTACGTGGTATTCCAGAATCAATCATGGCTGACCAAATCCCCTCAGTCCTGCAAAGAGTATTCAATAGCCTCTTAGAAAAACCAAAAGACACAGCCATTGACTTTGTCAGGGCACACAGAGGGGTCCAGACACCTTACCCCCAAGAGACATTATATGCTGTTTGCAAAATTTCACTCTCAAAGAGGAAATAATGTTTAAAGCGCACAGAAGTGACCAAATAGTCTTCAACGGAGAGTACATCAAGTTATTTCAAGATCTCTCACAGATCACCCTGAAAAATTGCAGGGCTCTGCGACCTTTATTAGACAAACTGCGGGAGAAAGACATACAGTGTACATGGCGCTTCCCTTTTGCCCTGTTGGTCACTTTTGAAGGCAGATAACACACGCTCCGCACACCAGATGACCTCCCGGAATTTTGCACGGCCCTTCAAATTGGCCCGATCAATTTACCGGATTGGTACCAGGAGTTCACACTGCTGCCCCAAGAACGGAGCCCACCTCGCTCCCCTCTGGCGACCCCAGAGAAGCACCACTCCAAAAAGCAGAAACAATCCTGACAGGATGCACAGCCCACAGGTACACCGCACTGCCATTCACACTCTGCTAGGAATATGATGGAAGACTGAGAATGTTTATCTCATCCTTCTCGGACCTGTCTGTCGATATTGCAGCCTAACCCTAACTTACCAAAACAGCTTAACTGCATCTTGTTTGAGACCTTTTCAATCTCTAACTTCGTATGCTTGAAACGGACTTGGTAGTCACCTGTAGTAATCAGACTTCCATGGAACCCAAGCAGGTTGGATTGATCAGTTTGACTGTTTAGAGGTCCTATTTAGAATCCAGGCTAAAGGAGAACTCCAGATGAACCATCTTATTTGCCTCTCAGGTTGCATTTGGTTTTATGCCTCACAATCTGATGTAGCTGGTGAAACATCGCATAATCCATGCGGGGTATAGTACGGGTTTCAATATTTATTTTTTGTTTTCACATTTATATATTCTTTTCTTTCATTTTCCTTTTTATATTGACAGCACAGGATTAAGGATGCTTGGGAAGGGGGGGCTGTACTGTGTTTCCCCTCTCTTTGCTAAGGGATAATCTCAGCCACAGTTGTTGCTATTAATGTTTCTTCATATGATTGCTATAGTATCAACAATATGTTGTGGTTACCTGTTCATTGCTGTTCATTACTGTTTATTCAGTATCATTAGTGCAGATTAGATTGTTTTGCTTATAAAATAAGAATAGTTAGGCCGTGGTCTAGCCGTTCACATGTTAGCCTCTGGTGAATTTGAACTTAAATTTAAACCTTACAAGTACACAGTTATTCGCGTGTACTCCTAGTGAGGCGACTACTATTATTGGATTTCACTCATCGGGCGCCTCCCCCGACCCCGACATAGTGTCTAAGGTGGGACAGAAGAATTTTTTTGGTCCCACCCGTGCACACCAAGTGCCTCTTTATCTCTCTTCATTTTTATTTCCTTTCCTTATCTCCTGTCTATAAGTTCTAAACCTCATCTTTCTCTATTTCATTGCATAAAGTGATAGATTTCTCTGTCAGTATACATTTAATAGACTTTTTTCTGAAGTTGTGTTTACAGGCATATATCACCCTCTCTCTCTGAACTCTCGCCATGGCCTATTTGGATCTAGGATGCAACCCAACGGTCATCTCACATAATGTCAGGGGTTTGAATATCCCAGAAAAGTGAACCACTCTTCTTAGAGAATTGAAAAAAGGTAGGCCCAACTTTGTCTTCCTTCAGGAAACACACTTTAAGACGAATCACATACCAAGACTCACTGATCACTACTTCAGGCACATCATGCTACAAATGACTCATCCAAATCTAAAGGGGTTTCAATCCTGATTGGTAAAGATGCTAAGTTAGAGTTAACCAATAAATTAGTAGACCCAGAGTGCAGATTCCTTTTTTTAAAGGGGACCTGTCATGGGATCCCCCTAACTCTGGCCAATGTTTATTTCCCCAATACTGAACAATTTTCATTTTGCCAAAAAATGATTAAAGAATTAACGAGTTTTCACTCAGGCCATTTGATCCTGGGAAGGGATTTTAACGTCCCTCTAAACCCATTAGCGGACACCTCATTTGGAAAGACCTATATTACTTATAGAACCCTTAAGAAAATCAAAAATCTTCTATACTCACTATCCCTGATTGACACATGGCATTTATAACACCCAGATGACAAGGATTATACCTTTTACTCTATCCCACATGACCACCATGCGAGAATAGACTTTCTATTTATATTACAGAGAGACCTACTCACATTGTCTGGGGTACACATAGGGCTGCAAACAATTTCAGATCACGCCCCAATCTCCATAGCTCTGAACCTCTCAGAACCCCCTGCTAAATCCAACACCTGGAGATTAAATTCCTCCCTATTGACAGACCCGACCTTGTTACCCAGTCTGACATCCTCATTGACAGAATATTTCACACATAACATTACCCCTGAGGCAGACCCTTTAATGGTATGGGAAGCACACAAGTGCTATATTAGAGGGGAACTGATCCAAATGGAATCACATAGAAAAAAAGAAAACGACAAAGAAATTGCCAATTTGACCAACACAATCCGTAAACTGGAGACCCTCCATAAACAATCACTCACAACCCAATCAGCGACATTACTACTGGACTCTAGGAAAACCCTTAAACAGATTTTGGAAACCAAATCCAAGAGATTTCTCTTCTTTAAAAAGAAGATATATTATGAACACGGTGACAAAACTGGCAAGATCCTAGCAAGGGCACAGAGAAGTCAAATAACCCAACATAACATTCTAGGCATTCAAAATAAAATTGGTAAAATTGACAGAGCGGCTGACAAAATTGCTCACCATTTTCATGAATACTACACTGCTCTATATAATCTCCCACCCCAACACAAACCGGCTGATATTTTAAAAAACAGGACACAAGTTATTGAAGACTATTTGAAGGACTCTAAACTCCCATCCCTTACAGCAGAAGACGTTTCCCAGCTGGAAAATCCTATAGAAGCATCGGAAATTCAAATGGCCATTAAAGATTTGAAAACAGCAAGAGTCCAGGCCCAGACAGCTTTAGCGCCATCTATTATAAGACATTTGTTGACTTACTGACCTCTCCTCTAAAAAACGCGCTGAACTCACTGTCTAAACAGAAAACTATACAGCCTGACTTTTGTCAGCACACATTACGGTGCTCCCCAAGCCAGGTAAGGACCCAGCTCACTGTTCAAGTTATAGGCCGATCTCTCTATTAAATCTATATGTAAAACTCATGGCCAAGATTATCGCCAACAGGCTAAGACCATTATTACACGACCTGATTGGCTCAGACCAAGCAGGATTTATACCAAATAGAGAGGCTAGAGATAATGTCACAAAATCTCTAAACCTGATTTATGCGGCTCGTCAGCGAAAGATCGAGGGCTTTCTCCTGTCAACTGACGCAGAGAAGGCCTTCAATCGAGTAGCTTGGGACTATATGTTGAAGACGTGCGAACATGTTAGCCTGGGTCCGCGAATGCAGACCTGGATTTCAGCACTATATCACAACCCTTCAGCCAAGCTCAAAATAAATGGTAGGTTGTCAGAGAGTGTTAGCATAAAAAATGGGACAAGACAGGGTTGCCCACTATCCCCCCTACTCTTCATTTTATCACTCGAACCATTTATCAGACACATCCTCATGAACCAATCTATAAGGGGATTCCAGACAAATGGGAAGGAATACAAGATCGCGGCATACGCAGACGACCTTTTTTTTTTTTTTACTGACCCGCATATCACCATCCCTTCACTCATGAGAGAGTTTTCTCTTTATGGTTACATTTCCAACCCTAAAATACATTTTTCAAAGTCTGAAGCAATGAACATCACCCGACGACAAGCTATTTACAGCACAGAGCAACAGCCCCTTTTCATGGGTTCAATCTGCTATTAAATACCTAGGGATCTGGTTAACCCCTAGATTCTCCTTGATCTTTGATCGCAATTTCCCACCCCTTCTTAAAACTATAGAGAGTAACCTACAAGACTGGCACACGTCGTATTTCTCGTGGTTTGGCAGGGCGGCCATTTGTAAGATGGCTATCCTGCCAAAGATTCTATATCTACTCCGCACTTTACCCATTAAAATACCCCAAAGCTTTTCCAAAAAATTACATACACTTCAAATGAAATTAATCTGGGCTCATAAACCACCCCGTATTAAAGCTTCTCTCCTCACTAGACCTAAAAGATTGGGGGGTTTGGGAATACCTGATTTTAAAGATTATTACTACGCCACGCATATTGCTCGTATTATTGATTGGGACTGCCACTCAAAGCTTAAAGATTGGGTCACCATTGAAAATGATATGAGTGCAATCTCGCTCCAATTCTCTCCCTGGATTCCCAAAGCGAAATATCCCTTTTCTGTAAAAACGCATCCTATCATAGGTACCTCTCTGGACATTTTCCATAATCTCACAAAACATTCTAAATTCTCCACACCCCTAAGCCCTCTTACTACGTTACAAGAAAATACAGATTTTCCATCAGGCCAAGGCAACCACCTCTTGACATCAGCCGACACAAAGAAACCTCTCCTTGCTTTGCACTGTTTTACAAATAAGATGGTAAAAGACTTTATTCAATTCAGAATTGAGAACAAAACGCCCCACTTGCCCATGTGGTCGTACTTCCAAGTACGCAGCTATACTAATAATGCAGCACGCAGGACCCACTTCACGAGAGACCTCACAGAATTTGAATAGACCTGCTAGTGGGAGCTGGTGACGTAGTCCACTTCCACTTCCTATGCTTGGCTCCAGAGTCTGAAGACAGGGGCTGTGGACAGGTTCAGAGAGAGATGGTCAAGGGAACTGGGATTGCAGTTTACTGATAGCCAATGGGAAAGGGCTTGTATATTGTCTCATAAAGGCTCCATTAGCACATGAGTTCAGGGAACAGCTTATAAGGTATTGACTCACTGGTATGCAACCCCAGAGAAACTGCATAAATGGTACCCTCAAACATCAGACTTGTGCTGGAGATGCAACAAGGTCAAAGGCACCTTGTTGCACATTTGGTGGCAATGTGATATGATACTACCATTCTGGACCAAGGTAAGGGAGATCATCCGACAAATCACGGAGACCAAACTAAAACTTGATGCTGCCTGCTGCCTGCTGAATGTGTTGAATTTCTCTTTTAAGAAATACAAAACCTCTCTCTCCAAACATTTGATAAATGCTGCTAACTCACTCATTCCACTCTAATGGAAATCAATGCGTACCCACACTCTAAAAGAATGGTTACAAAAGGTCTCATACATCTGTGAGATGGAGGACACTGCAGCCCAGTCCTCAGAGATCATTGAACGCTACCACAAAACGTGGTCTCCCTGGTTTGTCTTCAGACACTCCCAGGCTTATGAATGGTTAATATCTCAGACAAGGTCCTAGAAACTGATGGAGATGCTTCAGATTGCAAAAAACCTGATGTGTTGCTAGTAAATTTTAAATTATGAATTACCACTTTGGGTTTTTCCTGGTTATTAATATATAACAACACTCTTTAGTGTTTACAAAAGGCTCAGTGCTCAATTAAAAGTCCAGAACTTCAGAATTATTCTAATAACTTCAGAGTTATCCTAATAATGCAACTTCAATTAATACCTACCCTTAACTTTTCTTTGTTCTTTAACTTCTTTCTTAATCTTTATCTTTCTAATCTTGACTTTTATCCTTCGCTTCTTTATTTACAACCACTGAAAAGTGCTCTAGTTATTATGGTGGACCATACTTACATATTAAAAAACATGTCACGAGAATTGTTATACCCTATGTACTCTAATTATTCCATTGTATTTTCTCTGGCGAATCTGTTGTAGTCTCTACCAATTACAACTTTGGATGACTTGGTACACTTTTATGTTAATTTTATACTTGTTAGTTGCTATATACTACATGTATCATTCCAAATGTATGTTAATGTACTTTTCATTTTATTTTTTTCTCTTCTTTCATGTATGTATGCTATTTTTTTCCTCAATAAACTTTAATGTTAAAAAAAGAAAAAAGAAAAGTGTAATATTCCAACATAGTGTGCGATTAGAGGAGTAATATTGGGTGATACCCTTAAATATCCAAGGCGTATGTAAAAATAAAAATAAGGGGGCCCCAGATACTGTTCTCCCATATAAATGAGTAAGTGATACCTAGTACTCCTAATTATTCAAAAAGAAATGTAAACAATAAATAACACATTAGGGGTTTTACAAGTCCTTAAAAAATGTCCCACAATGAAAATCCAGCTTCAATCTATTCATCCAATGATGCAGATCCTTGTCAATTATGATGAACGACACTTCTGTTGTTTATTCTTCACCAAATAACAGATTCATTGGCCGATAACTGGCTTTTAAACAAAAGGGCAAGGATGGTGGCTGATATAATTGACTAAAATATTACATAAAAATATGTGGCGCTACTCCATCAATCAGTAACAATCAAATAATCTGAAATCACAACTATACTCATCTAAGATATAAGATAAAGTTGGCAAAATGGGCTCTAACACATAAAATCAATGCCAGAGAAAATATTATGACCTTAGGAAAGATATCACCATACAGGAATTAATCCAAGAGAAGATCGGTTCTATAATGTGAAAATAAATAAGTGAATACCAGCAATTAAAATGCTCAATAGAATATAGACTGTCTCAGTGCTCAGGAAAATAAATATAAACTGTATCAGCCACCCCTCTTCAAGTGACCATATATGGTGAACCTATGAATATAATGAGCTGACTTCCCAGACTGAATAAATACCAAAAAAATCCCTAATCACAAACAAACAACAGCTAATAAAACTAACAGTGTATCACAAGCAATACACCGTATCGTTTTTTAGATCAACGCCATCGAGTGTCGCCGAGACGCCAATATCGCGAGGATCCCCTAAGGAGACAGAACAGGTGTACCCCGAATCCCAGCCCGGACAGGAGAACAAGGAGGAGAGAAGACAGGAGACAAGAAGGACAAAGGGATCAAGACAGGGGGGAATATCAAAGAAATACCCCAAGAAGATCTGTAGAAAAAAAGAAAGGAAAAAACGAAAAACGAGAAGAGGATGCCGAGCAGGAATCAAGGAGCAAAAGAAAAAGAGAACAATAGGGGAGGGTATCATTAACATTAGTGGGGTAGAACTAACACCAGAAGAAATAAAAGTACTGGATAAGGGATTAAAGTTCGCCCCAAGGAAGAATTTGAATAAATTCAATGCATATGTGGATATTAACAAGTTTATCAGGAGCCTTAATATAAAAAAATACATGATCAGTAATCCATTAGAAAGAAGAAAAATTACACCAGATAATAATGAAATTGTATTTAGCAATTTAAAGAACAAATCTCTTTTTAATCCACCTGCTGGTAAAGATGGACACATTGAAGTTTTTAAAAAAATGGTTTTAAAAGATTTACAAGAATTAAAAGTGAAAAATGTGTGGGATCCAAGAAGTATTAAGAATGGTATAAAGAAATTGGAAACAAGAAAAGATATTGTAATTCGACAGGCCGATAAAGGAGGAGCAATTGTCATCCAATCCAAGGATGACTATTACGAAGAGTTGAATAGACAAGTGAATGACAAAGATACCTATCGGTTATTATTAAGCAACCCAACGTTAAGTTTTAAAAAAGAATTGCAAAAGTTATCCAGAAAGGTGTTAATAAGGGCCTCTTAAATAAAAAGGAGGCTCTCTACTTACAGCCGAAAACTTGCAAGATACCTATAATCTATACGTTGCCAAAGATTCACAAGGATAAGGATAAACCCCCTGGACGACCTATAGTGAATGGGATCAATTCAGTAAGTGCAAGAATAGGCGAATACATTGACTGGTTTCTACAACCAGTAGTGAAGATGACAAAATCATACTTGAGAGATACCAAGCACCTTATCCAACTCCTCAATGATGTGACCTTGAGTGATGGACCTATATATCTGGCAACATCTGATGTCTCATCCTTGTACACAATCATCAATCACGATGAAGCTTTACAGGCAACTAAGTGGGCCTTAAGAAAATTTAGTGGTTTAAAATGTAAACAAAGAAGATTTCTATTAGAGTGTTTAAAATATAGTCTGGATTCCAGCTATTTCTGACATAATAAGAACTATTACAAACAAATACGGGGAATAGCAATGGGCGCTAAATATGCACCTAGCGTGGCTAATTTGTATATGTCAGAGTACTGTATAGCAATCGACCACACCAGCTGCTAGTATATAAACGTTTCATTGATGATATTTTTATTATTTGGAGGGGAAACAGAGAAAGCCTTAGTGATTTCTGCTTTTACTTGAATAACAACAACAAAAATATAAAATTGACCTGGGAGATCAATAACAAGAAAATTAATTTTCTAGATCTCGAAATTAAAAAAGAAGGAACTAAATTATGTACTCAAACTTACTTTAAAGCAGTGGATAGAAACAGTTAATTACCTCTAGACAGTTGTCACCACTCATTATGGTTGAATAATATACCTAAGGGGCAGTTGGTAAGACTAAGGCGAAATTGCACTAAAAAAGAAGTTTTTATGGAACAGGCTAAAATGGTTGGAGAAAGATTTATCCAGAAAGGATACGATGCCAAATTCATCGAAGAAAAAATTATTGATGTTACACGTTTGGAGAGAGAAAAACTAATACAGGATGAAGAAAAAAACCTTACTCAACAAGACAATGTACCCATTATTATGGACTATAACATGCAATATAAACAAATTGAAAAAATTATTAAAAAATATTGGGACATTGTCAAGACAGATCGTCATCTGGGCCCCATTTTATCAAATATACCTAAATTTATATATAGGAGAGCCCCGACATTGCAGGATCGCTTAGCTAAAAATGTCTTAGACCCACCCCTAAAGAAAAGATTCTCCTTTTTTGAGGGAAAGGGGTTTTACCCACGTAAAAACTGTTATGCTTGCAAACACACAATAGAAGATAAAAAGAAAAAATCAAGTTTCACGTCCACTATTACAACACAGAACTATGAGATAGAGGATTTTATCTCATGTAGGAGTGAAGGAGTTGTTTATCTCCTGGAGTGCCCCTGTCATATCCAATATGTTGACAGAACAAAGAGGGCACTGTGGATTAGATTGAAGGAACATGTACAAAATATCAAAAAAAGATTTGACAAGCACAGTCTATCTCGACATTATTTAGAATATCACAATAGTGACCCTTCATCATTGAGAATATGTGGGATTGAAAAGTATAAACCTCATTGGAGGGGCGATAATAAAATCATCAGGATTAGTCAGGCGGAATCCAGATGGATTCATGAATTACAGACTTTATCGCCCCTAGGACATAACGTGGAATTTGATTTAAATTGTTTTATCTCCAATTTTTAGTGTTTCTACATAATTTTATTCATATTCTGATATAGGATGTGTTTAATTTTAGGTATGGGGTCTGGTATGCTCACTTGCTCCATTTGCTCCCCTTTTTTAGATTTAATATTGTTTGCGATCCTACCGACTAGCACGTTAGTTTTATCTTATTCCTGTGGATATTTTAACTTTAATTATAAGCATATTTTATTTATTTTATTGAAGATATTCATTCACTCTATTTTTATTTTATTCAATAATTTTTTATTTTTATTTTTATTATTTTTTTTCAGAAGTTTTTAACAATTCCTATGTATCTGCATATAACGGGCTGGTCATTTGTTTTGTTTGGATTGAGATATTGACCAGTGCTTTGAATGGAATATATATATTTTCCAGTTCAATTTTATGGTCCCTGAGAATTTATTGAGATTGATATTCCGAGTCACCACAAGATGGCGATGATGTCCCTGTGGCTTTATGAATTACTAATGTTTATTATAGGAACCCACAAGGTCGATTATTTTATCAATTATGTTTCTATATATGCTATTTTAATTATAGTTCAGAATTAGGAGATGATGTTCGCTGATCATGTTTTTTATTGTTTCGAATGAATACATTATTTACACCCTCCTATTGTGCGGCATTATACACGCAAGCTCGGTTCCAAGTGTTGTTTATCCGTTGCTATGTCAACGGCGCACATATAAATTGAATGGCTGGCACCTGGACTCCTCATCCCTTTGATAAAGTCACGTGGTGTGACGCAACGCGTCAGGGTAGGAGGAGTCAGGTGCCAACGCTTCTCGGGGACGGCCGAACCCGGAAGCTCTACACATCTATTGATTGCCTTGATTTTAAATGTAAGTTACTATGTTTTTTCAATAAAATTTGTATCTAATTACTGCACCATGAGACCTCTCCTTTGTTCCTAAATAACTGCTGGGATTGCTGGGATCTGCGGGAGGAGTTGCAGAGAGACAGACTCATTGATGTTAACGCTGCAGGAAACACATCCGCTCCTAGAATATCTACCCGCTCTACTTGGCCCATTGGGGGCCGCTGCTGGAGGTGAGAGGCTGGGGGAAACATTTGGGATATGCACTAGAACGTGCATAGAAGAAAAGCACCAGTCACTGCACATTTTGCACTTTACTTAAAGACTGTTTTTTGTGGAAATCACTTATCACTATTATGGACTAATTGCACTATGGTCACCGTTTGGGACAGCATCTCTGTTGTGTGATTATCTGTCCTATTGTAATCAATTATTTTTTAATATTTATTAATCATGCACTTATAATGCACTAGAATGTTTATTTATTACTATGTTATGACTGCATCATTATTTTGAATTTTATTATTGTGGATTATACGGAAATTTTGCTGACCTTAGAATATTCTTTTGCACTTTAATGTCAGTTTAGTATATTTATTGGTTCACTTTTTATTCACCTATTTTGATATTAGCACTAGAAATTATTTCATCTTCAGCTGTTGCTTGTGATACACTGTTAGTTTTATTAGCTGTTGTTTGTTTGTGATTAGGGATTTTTTTGGTATTTATTCAGTCTGGGAAGTCAGCTCATTATATTCATAGGTTCACCATATATGGTCACTTGAAGAGGGGTGGCTGATACAGTTTATATTTATTTTCCTGAGCACTGAGACAGTCTATATTCTATTGAGCATTTTAATTGCTGGTATTCACTTATTTATTTTCACATTATAGAACTGATCTTCTCTTGGATTAATTCCTGTATGGTGATATCTTTCCTAAGGTCATAATATTTTCTCTGGCATTGATTTTATGTGTTAGAGCCCATTTTGCCAACTTTATCTTATATCTTAGATGAGTATAGTTGTGATTTCAGATTATTTGATTGTTACTGATTGATGGAGTAGCGCCACATATTTTTATGTAATATTTTAGTCTGGGGGAACTGAGTGGACCCATCTGTGTTGGCAGCTCTTTATCGGGTATTATATCGTCAGTTTCAGGGTTTTTGTTTACATTGTGGTTCTTTGCGCATTAGTTCATATACATTTATTGATATAATTGACTAATTATGGCCATGGCCAGTGATGTCAGCCACTATATATGCTCCTTTTTTTACTCTCAGCTGTCAGATGGGAATCCAGGACAGTTGAATGGGCTGGGTGGAGATGCATTACTGGTTGCTAGGAAGGCAGCAGTTACTTGATTCTTGCAGCATGAAGCTGTCACATTTAGCAGTGGTAATTATACTGTTGCCTTAGGTATCATTTTCCCAATGTCTACGATTCAGCAGTCGGCGAACAGGCAAATGAAATGGGGTGTTCTTCCATTTCCCAAACACTGAACAGACAAAATTCAAACCAAATTTAACTTTGACCCAAACCCAAAGCTCATACCTAGTGAGGAGCAGAGAATACACATTTATGCCCAGGTTTCTTTAAACATGGTCGCAAAGGAACTCTCAAGCAGAGTTATTTACAAAGACAGCGATGATTTGAATTGTTTTACTACTGAATGCTGCAACAAGAGTTAATTAAGAAACATTTTGTTAGAAACACAATGGTTGTCTTTTAGAAACTGAAAACTGACAAAGTAACTGTTGACAAACGGATAGCACAAATACCTAATGCCTTTAGAAACCCACAATACAGTGACCAGGTGCCCATGTAATTCCCATTGATTGGGATTGTACCACAGAGATACATGATATGCAAGCAACTGGATATCTGTAAGCCAGGCCAGGCAAGGACAGAGCAAAGGTTTCTGAAGTGGAGAAATGCTGGAGTGGGATAGCAGAAGACCATAGCTAAAGTTACCGATTTGTTCAAAAGACCCTCTCACAGTTGCTGCCAAACTATAGCTGAATTTTCATAAGAGGAAGTCAACACCAGCTGTGAGACAAATAAGTATTTGTATTAAAGCGGAGTTCCACCCAAATTTTGAGCAATATCTGTATGTATTCTCTTCCTTGCCTAGATGCTGACATGCCGTTTAAAAAAAATTAAATCGCCGTAATTACCTTTTATTTTTCTATTCTTCTTTGCACTTCCTGGTTCTCCTCCCGTGGGAGTAGGCGTGTTTCTAGCCTCTCCCAGACTCCTGGGAGCTAGTCTCAGGCTTCCCAGGATGCCACTGAGCATGTGCGGGAACGAGCGGTGAATGCTGGGAGCACAGCATTCACCACATCCAGGAAATAAATGCTTGTGGGCTTCAAATGCCCACAATGAAGATGGAAACCGCCTACAGTGAATAATATAAGTTATTCTTTCCGACGAAATCTGACACAGGCGCACATATTACACACAATATGTGAGTATGTAATGCTGAGAAGAAAAGTTTGTGAATGAACTAAAAAAAAAAAAAACGATAGATAGGTGAACCCCCACTTTAATTATGATAGACTGCCAACTATGGGTGCCACCTTCTAGCTATGAGTATATGGGGCATTATGCTAAAAAAACATGGATATAGAGGAGTAAAGTTACAGAAACAGTTTTCAGGTATAAAGACTTGGGATGGCTAAATATATGGTATATATAAAAATTTAAGTAAATAAATAATTTTAATCAGATTAAACCTGCCAATTAAATTTGGGGAAGAGCAGACTAGGTTCTAAGTTAGTAACTGGATTTGGTTTTGTTTAGACTGTCCTGCAGGAGCCTTGAGGTATACTTTAAATAAGGTGTTCACTTTGCCCCAGAGCTGAATCACCCGCAAGGTGAGCCAGGTAAACTGGAACTAAACTCAAAAGAGGAAGATTTGCTATTGTATGGGAAACATCTAGAAAAAAGCAGTTTTGCCTAAGCAGCACCCAGAAAAGTGTTCTTTTTAACTGGAATTCCTCTTAAAACATAGCAGTGCTCTTCCTGGTGTGTGACAGTGCTTAGGTTCTCCTGTGCCTACAGCCTAATAGCCTAATAGCTGTCTATATTCAGTGTGAGATTTAAGGCACTGTGGCATTTGACTGCTAGCCTCTGGAGATTTGGAGAAAGATTTGGTGTATGCACTACAGTGCTGATAACTGTTCTTGCTTAGAGACTTTATCAAAGTGGCCATCTACAAACATTGGCACAGTGCAGAACAAGGAATGGTAAGTCAATAATGAGGAAAAGATCAGCTGAAGAGGGACTATATGCATTATTGGTGACTGGTCCTTTGTCCTCTGCCTGCCTTTCTGTGGAGGTAGCACAACTTCATATACCGTTTAATGAAGTTCTGCTCTGTATACTGCACTACAAATGCATGTTATATACCCAGTTGCAGTGATAACATGTTACCAGGAGGTTAGACCTTCCAGCTCATGTTTTGGGGGTGTATGCCTACTCTCTCAAGTCTCAAGAGAGTCTCAAGAGAAATGTGTTGTCAAGCTGCTATGTGAGGTGCGGGAGTGACTTATGATTAACCCAGAGGGACATTGGTTTATCTCTCCTCAGAGCCCTGAAGGGGCTCAGCAGATGTTGGGAGCCGAAGTGCTCTGTTTTGCAAGCCTGCTCGTAACACTACAGTAGAAGAATTCTACAGGCATATACAGGCTATGTTTCTGACCAAGACTATAGCCATACATCTGGCAGGCTGTGAAAGGCCCTCATATCCGCTGGGGTCATGTGAGTGCATATTTGTTTTAAAAAATATTTGTATAATAAACATTTACATAAATCAGCAAACTGCTGAAAAGTGGGAAGGGCTAGAAGCACACAGTCACTAAGCAGACATGAAATGGGAAAAAGAGAAGTAACGGCTTGTATCTGCAGAAATGAAGGAAATACGGCATACTGTATATGTTACCAGTACAGAATGTAATAAGGATATGATAATACATTACATTTTCAGTAATCCTGGGTTGATGGACAAAGTAATTATAGGAAGTTCAGTATTGATTAACAGACCTAACTGTGATTCCAAACAAAAGTGTTAAAGATTCCATGATCTAAATTAACTTTTTTAATTAGATGATGGTCAAGTGGTATGTTAAGGGCATGACCCTGACCTTACTCCATTTGCACTAAAATGTTGCACTGTGCAATAATACACTGAAAGCTTTATCGCTATGTTAGCTCTAATTTGGTTGATTTTACAGCATACATTTTGTCACATCACAGTGAAAGGTTAAAGCTGAAAGCACACATCTCATTCAACTGTGTCCTGAAGCATTGAGGTTAATGCGAAAAGAGGATAACTGACTTGTGGAGATTTGCTAATTTAATTGATCTGTTTTGCTAGTTAACATCAGGAATTAAACTGTTGATAATAAAATACAAATGTAAATTCTGCCCCTTTGACTCACAGAAAATCAATGCGCAAAGCGCGGCTGTTGCACTTTCCAGTTTGACAGAATATAAATGATGGAAACAATTAGACAAATATTCAACTTAACACGCAGTTTTAATTCTGTGCAGTAGATTTACCATCATTTTTCTATTTATTAAAGTACAGAAGTATAGAATCGGATTCGGTAATGTCTAAGAAACAGTCTTTGTAATAACTAATGGCTACTGAGGTTCAAGCACTATACAATATGGTCAAAACAATGAATATAAATTCTGTTTATTATTAATCAATAAAAAAGATGTGATTTATCTTCTCATGTATTCAGATTAATTGTGTACTGTCTGCTAAACAAGTAACAATGCAATATTGATTTTAAAGCAAATTAAGTTACCATAGCAATAAAAAAATATATAGTGAATGAGCAAGATTATAAAATGTGCATCCACAAGAGCTTTCATGTTTACAAAACATAAGATACCCAAAATAATTGACCTTTAGCAGTGGGTTTTCCAGGTCATGTTATATCTAGTAATAGCTAGTCACATTTAACTGGAATTGTTATGTAATGCATGTAATGCCCCGTACACACGGTCGGATTTTCCGACGGAAAATATCCGATCGGAGCGTGTTGTCGGAAATTCCGACCGTGTGTGGGCTCCATCGGACATTTTCCATTGGATTTTCCGACACACAAAGTTGGACAGCAGGAGATAAATTTTCCGACAACAAAATCCGATCGTGTCAATTCCGACCGTGTGTGGCCTCTTCCGACGCACAAAGTGCCAGGCATGCTCAGAAGAAATTCCGAGACGGGACAGCTTACTCTGGTAAACTTAGCGTTCGCAATGGATACAGCACTTTTGTCACGCTGCAATGTTAAAAATGGTTTAATACAGCGCACTCTCTTCTTCTTTATAATGTGACAAGAATTAAGTAGTTTTGCTGCTCATATTCACACACACTTCTCACAAACTTATTTCGTTACTATTTATCGGGATTCCCTCAATCTATTTTGATTTCTCACATCTGACAACATATTTTTGTATATTTTTTATATATATTTCGCTTTAATGTAGATTATTTTTTTGTGTTTCTATTTTATTTTTTTTATTTTTGCGATTTTGATTTGTACTCCCGAAAATGTTTGTGTTTGTTTTTTGTGACAAGTTCCCACAACACCATTGATATGTTGTTCTATTTAATCTGTAGGAGATTGTTTGGTGTTGTTGTCTCTTGTTAATTTCACATTTTATGTTAGAAATGTACCTGAATCGTCACCAACAAACTGTCCTTTTTGGATGAAAACACACACAGGAGAGTAGAATTTCCCCAAAAAATGTATTAAGGGCTCACAACTATAAACAAAGAGGGAGTCAATGCTGGAGAAACTGCAGAAGTGGGTGAAGCCTTGGACCCCCAGGGCAGACATCAATTATTTAAAAGCCAAATTGGTGGCCTGAGGAGTCCATATCTAAGGGAGTGCAGTCTGGTCCAGAAGTCCCAGAGATCATGAACAGCAGCAGATGACATCTGTGTCCCCAGGCTGTGGTCATACGAGAGACTGCATCTTCTGTCAGACCAGACTGAACCCAGGGCCATCACTCTTTGGTCTTCCTTCCACGCTTCCTTCCACGCTGTGGCTCTGGTGGTGGAGTTGTGGCAGCAGGAGGAGGAGGAGGATTGTCCATCTCAATGACATCCGTCTTGGGTGTTAGTTCCCCACTCACCCCCTTACGTAGGACTTTATAAATAAGGTCCTCAGAGAGCCTGCGTTGGCCCTCCTGCATGCCCTGCAATTTGGTGGCAGCCATGCAGGCAAAGGCCTCTTCAGGAGTTGGTAAGGCTCTGAGGGACTCAGAAGCCTCCTGGATCAGCCTGAAAGATGAATCCTGCACGGGACTCGGAGTGGCCTTCCTGGCCATTTTGTATGGAAGGCGGAGGGGAGGGACCTGAGACTCAGTCAGGCTGCGACTGGTCCCAGGCTTCCCTTGGCTGCCACTTAGCCCCGCCTCCTCCTGGCTGCCACTAATCCCCGCCTCCTCCTGACTGTCACATTCCACAACCTCCTCCTGGCTGAGGTCTTCCTGTGTATGAAAAAGGGACATAGTTGTAGTATTTTTTACATCAATCACACACAATTTTCACCTCCTGACTGTTGCAAATTTAATGTTAACAAATATAACAGACTATCCTTCTGAGCCCAGCATTTTTCATTCTTGTCCCAATTTTGGGTGCCCACTACTGTCTATTGATATGTAAAACACTTTATTAAATCAGCAATTAGTGATCAATAATAACATCTAGTAAAGATCATTTATTTATTGACCAGAAATCTGTAGAACAATGCTATACCTGGCTCCAGCTGGGCTCCTCCACTTCTTCCTGGCTGGAAGGCCCAGGTTGGACATCAGAAGCCTCAGCTGGGGTGGAAGGAAGAGTGGAAGGAAGAGTAGAGAGGGATTCCCTGACTTCAGTGTGGTCTGACAGAAATCGCAGTCTCTCATAGTACCACAGCCTGGGGACATAAATGTCATCTGCTGCAGCTCCGGACCTCTGGGAATCTGTGACCTTCTTGCGCTCCCTAAGATAAGTGCTCCTCAGGCCACCAATTTTAGCTTTTAAATAAGGGATGGTTGCCGTGGGGACCACCGGCGTCACCAACTCCAGCAGTTTCTCCAGCGCTGCCTGCCTCTTCTGTTTGTGATTATAGTGGGGGTGTCTCACTTACCACAGACAGGGCAGCTCCCTGTACTTGTCTATGAACAGGGGCAGGAAATTGTGGTCATTGAACCCATCCATTTTCTCTGCAAGACACAACAAAAGACAAACCCTAATGTCAGGCCAAACTCCCCTAATCTTGTTACAATATAGGCTTCCATTTCGAAGCAGTATAGGCCCAAGTTTAGATCTTACCTTCGTTATCACGATCAGCGCCTCCGATGCTCCTTCCTCCGCTCACAGATCGTACGTAAGACGCACGTGTGTTACGCTTTATACACACTGCGCATGCGTATAACTCCGCCCGTCCCTGACGTTCTTTCTAGTCTATTCCCCGCCCCTTTTCATTCGGTGCAGTGGGGGAAGAGCACATGGCGGATAGACAGCAGGTGCGTGCTAATTGTAGCAACGAGGAGGAGGGGGAGGAAAGGCCGGAGCCTGAAACGTCCCGATCCAGAAGGAGATTTAAGGACTCAAATATGTCCTTTGGGGAGATGTTGGAAATGGTGGACATCCTGAAGAAGGTCGACTATGATGGAAAGTATGGACCTTACCCCAACCCCAATATCCGAAAGGACAAGATCATGGCGAAAGTGGTCAGGAGTCTGCACCGGAATTTCGGGGTACAACGATCGAAAGATCAGCTCAAGAAGCGGTGGTCGGACCTGAAATTACGAGAACATGAGCAGTACAGAAAGATCTGGAGAGTGCTGCAAAAAAGTAAGTAGTTGTGCTGTGTTCCTATTCTTTATGTTTATTACGTTCGTGCTGCTCCATGTGCTTTTAGGAACTGTTGTACAGTTTAAAATGGCAACTTTCATGTTCATGGGCACATTATTCGTTCAGATCAAACATTTTTCGTTCCAAATATAAAATACCATTGTTTAGCCCATATGCATTTGTCCACCATTTTGACGCCCTATACTTGTCTTCAAAGAATTGGGTTGTGTAGATGGCTTTGTTATAGAATGAAATGCAAACTAGATTTTGTGTAAGGAGAGGACACTCAGCAGCTGTTTTCACATCTGGACACTGGAGCACTAGTGTGGGACACAAGAACACCATTTTTATTAGGGGGCCACACAGGTGCTCCAGTGTATACTATAGGGGGGGCTACATCTGTGAAGCTTGTATTAAACAGGTAAAGTATTGCAGCTTGACAAAGGGCATTAAAAAAATTACAACTTGGAACTCTGCTAAAATAGACAATTGTACCCCACTTCCAAGCAATGTTTCCTATTTATAGTTCTGACATTAAATATCTGTGTGCTAATTATACCTTTTTGTTTTACATAGGGGATAAAAGACTCGGAGGACACCCCTCATCCGAGGAGACCAGAGCCCCCCCCCTCTGGAAGAAGGGGAAATCCCCCCAACACAAGCTGAGCAGGAGGATGAAGACGTGGTGGAACTAGTCACCACAACAGGTGAGTGTCTGCAACCACAGGCTCAGATAAGAGATGGATGGCGGCTTTTTTTTTAAACCTAATTTATTTTGGGGTTCCTCTCTTTTTAGGTGATCGTGATGTTGTGGATCCAGATCCTTTCACATCCGAAAGTGCCCAGATCCTGATCGGGGAGATCATGGGGTGTAATTTACAATTGGAAATCATCAAGCAAAACATCAATGATGTTATTCCAAAATATAAAAACATCATTGATGTTTTGGGGCGAGTTTATAACCCCTCCAAATCACTTTCTTCTTTTGTGTGCTACAATGTGCTAAATCTTTTTGTGATTTTTCCCAAAGCCAAATTTGGAGGATGCACACAGTGTGTCAACATGTGCTATCTGCCATCATGGGAGATCAATGGACGCGTTTTGGGGGTGCAACCCCTTCCTCAATAATAAAGTAGCGGTGAGGAAGGGCTTGCTCCCCCAAAACACGTCCCTTGATCCCCCGTGATGGCAGGTAGCACATGTTGACATTGGGAAATTTGTGTGCAACTTCCAAATTTGGCTTTTCCAGGGGTGATTTCCCCCCATCTGAACGCAATATCAAACACAGTTCCTAAATACTGATGTCTGATATTGCCTTCAAGTTCTACCAAATGTGAACTTTGTAAGATCAAGATTTGTGTCTTTCTTGTTGGTTTTACACAGGCCTGTTTTCTATAAAATGGACATTTTGATTTTGGATAATGCCACCACAAAAATTGGTATACAACAAACATGTTGGTTTGTGTGAAAAACCTTTGGTAAATGCACATGTGATTGTGCAGGTATTAAAAAGATTGTTAATCAAGAATGTGTGGATTATTGTCTCAACGCTACAACACTTTTGGGGTGATGTAATTGTTGTTTTATGAGAAAATGGGGGTTATTTCCTAAGGGCAAATCCTCTTTGCACTACAAGTGCAGGTTCAGTGCAGTTGCAAGTGCACTTGTAGTGAAATGTGTTTTTGCATTTAGTAAATAACAGCCAACAGTGCTTTGTATAAGGTTACCCAATCACGACATTTTCTGCACTCCAAACATTTCTGTCAGGGTCAGCTAAAACAAACACAAGCAGTAAATGTCCACAAAGATTTTTTTTTTTTATTATAAAAAGGCTTCACAGATTTTCTGGCATATTGATGGCCCCCCTACCCGCAAAGAACTCCAGGTATCGTAACCGGACATCACGGGCACTCAGGGAGGGCAAGCCAGGACGGCCACTTTCAAGCGCTGTCAGTGTGGTTTGATGTATCATTCCGGCCTCAGGCCCAACTGAGCCAGCATAGTTTGCCGAATGTTTCCTTAAAAAGTTATGGAGAACACAGCACGCAAGTATTATATGGTTCAGTTTATACTCCGCCATATGGATGGGTGTCATAAATAGGCGGAACCGGCTGGCCAGGATTCCAAATGTGTTCTCCACCACTCTTCGGGCTCTGGCCAGCCGGTAATTAAAAACCCTCTGTTCCAGGGTGAGGGTCCTCATTGGGAATGGCCACATCAGGTGGTCCCCCAGCGCAAACGCTTCATCAGCAATGAACACGAATGGGAGTCCTTCCACATTGTCCTCTGGAGCTGACAAGTCCAAGCTGCCATTCTGGAGACGCCTGTAGAACTCCGTCTGGGCGATGACTCCACCATCGGACATCTGGCCATTCTTCCCCACGTCCACATACAAGAAGTCGTAATTAGCCGACACCACCGCCAACATCACTATACTATTGAACCCCTTGTAATTACAATAGTACGACCCCGAGCTGGGTGGTGGGACGATGTGGACGTGTTTCCCATCAATTGCCCCTCCGCAGTTAGGAAAGTCCCACGGCTGGGCAAAGTGGGAGGCCACAGTCTGCCATTTCTGTGGCATGGAAGGAAACTGTTGAGGAAAAAACAATAAACATTACTATTTTTTCACATAAACATGGCAAGCAGATTAGACACAAACATTATGGGGCAACCTCCAGATAGCATTTATTAAGGGGAATTTAACAAGGCCAAAGTATAAGGTACACCTATCATATCCCCCCCCCCCCCTCTCATGGGCCATTTCTAACATTATAGGGGGTGTGTGGAAATCTTGGACAGGTAACCCTCTTCACTTCATTGAGAGCTGAATGCCTAAATAATGGGTATTACTTTGAACAGCCCCTCCTTAGTTACACTATTGGCAGCCCACTGGACAGGTAAGAAGTGTCATAATACAAAGATATAAATACACACTGTACACATTTGAGGACATTTGGACATTCTGCTATTACCTATCAAGATAATAATAGGATACAAAAACTTTAAACAGTACCATTTGAAAGTATACAGGCAGGCCCTTGCACTACATGCTTTGGGGAATTCATCCATAAATCTGACCACAAAAGAGATGGGTATAGTGTGTATGGGTTTGGCAAAGTCAGCAGATAGATGATTGAGGATAGATAGAGAATTGGGATCAGCTGACTTAGCAGTTGGGGGGAGGGAGGGTTACTAAAAATTATTTGGGGACACCCCAAAAAAAAAAGACTCTGGCACTCTGCCAGAATTTAAAGCAAAAATAACATTTCCAAACATTTTAGGGGGTGTTTGGGGTAAAGCACTACTATAGAGCTGATAAAATACATTGTTAAGTGACTACATGAGGTGAATATAGGGCCAGGAGACACCATGCTGGGGAGGTTATTGAAGGGCAAATATGTATGAAGGACATAAAATAATAATTACATAAAAATCCAGCATGCATGAGGACAAAGGGGACATTCACAGCATATTACAATCATGGTAATTAGGGAATGAGGAAAGAAATACAATATATTATCAAACATTAAATACAATAAAATGTGATATAAAAGGATAAAAATCTTACCTTCATATACTCCTTCTGCAGGACCTGTATGATGGCAGAACAGGTCTCTGGGATAATGATCCCCAGAGCCTGGGGGGAGATGCCTGTCGAGAACTTCAAGTCCTGCAGACTTCTCCCTGTGGCCAAATACCGCAGGGTAGCGACCAGCCTCTGCTCCGGAGTGATGGCTTGCCTCATGCAGGTATCCTGCCTGCTGATATAGGGGGTCAGCGAAGCCAACAAATGGTGAAACACGGGGTCCGTCATCCTGAGAAAGTTCCTGAAATCATCAGGATCTCACGGAGCAAAGGCATATGAGAGAACTGGTCACGCTGAAGCAACCAATTCTTGGTCCATGAACTCCTCCCCACCCTGTTCATGGACTGGACTTGTGTCAAGGTCAGGACCCCAACACCAAGCCCCCGCACAGCACGAACTCTACGAGGAGTACGCATACGAAACATGGCTAGAAAACGGTCGGCTGCTCAGAAAGAAGTAACAGAACGCACTGAAGAACAGCAAGGCCTGTGAAGAGCGACCTGAAAACCAGTAACGAATGAACAAGAATACAATGACCACCTAAAGTCACGGGGAACTTGCTTGCACGCACTGAAGAGCAGATACAAACCCACAAGCACAAACTGAACGGCAGAAAACGATCTGAAAGCCACGAGTCTGAAAAAGTGCGAATCGTCTTTCACCAAACTTTTACTAACACGAGATTAGCAAAAGGAGCCCAAAGGGTGTCGTGCTTGGTTCTGAACCGGCCTTTTCTAGTCTCGTCGTACGTGGTGTACGTGACCGCGTGGTTGGCGATCGGAAATTCCGACAACTTTGTGCGACCGTGTGTAGGCAAAACAAGTTTGAGCCAACATCCGTCGGAAAAAATCCTAGGATTTTGTTGTCAGAATGTCCGAACAAAGTCCGACCGTGTGTACGCCCTATAAGACATTTTGCAGTGTATCCAATCTGCTTTTTCCATTATGATATGTGTCAAGAACATACCACAGCATTCATTGCCACCTGGGCATCTTATCCATGTTAATTAAATTGGCCATGGGACTTGTCAAAGCAGACTTTGACATTTTATTATCTGTAACGTAAGGAAATTACAGTGCTAAAAATATCTTTAAAAAGTTCAAAATTCAACTAATGAAGAAATCCAGAGTGAATCTTGTGCAAAATAATAGCATAACATATCCAAGGTGGTCCCCCACCAAAGTGATTCATTCACCCAATGAAAATGCAGAAATTCAAAAGCAGAAATTCACACTCAGATGTAGTTGCTGTCTAAAATACAGAATGGCAAATCTCACAAAACAAAGGATCTAGATCATAAGATGTAAGCTGTTGTCCTTTCTCCAAAACTGCAAAAGTTTTTTTTCACCACCTGAGGTCTGGCCACCATTCTGTTCCAGACTGGCGGTGCATTATGTAAGTGTTAACAAACCATTGATGTGCATTGTTTGATGCCTAAGGCCCTGCCGCCATTCTCCTATGTGGGTTGAGCCCTACTTATGTAAGTGTATAGCATCACTTGTTCTTATATGGTTTTATATGTTTTTATATGCTGGTTCACCAATAAATACGGCACCATGAGACTTTCTTCTCTTTGTTATTGGTGATTTGCTTTTTTAGATGGGATGTGCTGAGCATTTTAAAATTATGAGAAAGAGAGTCTTCCGGATCACAATTCATATATCTAAGCACACGTAAAGAGGCAGTCCTTTGGATTGGGAATCTCTTGAAGTTTTGGGACAACAGCTTACATCTTATGATCTAGATCCTGTAATATGTGAGATTTGCGGTTCTATATTTTAGACAGCAACTACATCTGGTGAGTGCAAATTTTTGCTCTTGGTGGAGGCTGCATTGAGTAAATGAATCACTTTGGTGGGGGACCACCTTGGATTTTTTTGAGGCGTCCCAAGTTTACCCCACAATACCAGATCAATAGATCACAGCGTGTTTGACCCACAGACTGCAAAGCTGAGGGTCCTTTATTTCTGGTGAGTGGAGTCATAAAGGGAAGTGTGGCACGTGACTAGGGATGAGCTTCGAGTTCGAGTCGAACTCATGTTCACCTCAAACATCGGCTGTTCGCCAGTTTGCTGAACAGCGAACAATTTGGGGTGTTCGCGGCAAATTCGAAAGCCGTGGAACAACCTTTAAAAGTCTATGGGAGAAATCAAAAGTGCTAATTTTAAAGGCTTATATGCATGGTATTGTCATAAAAAGTGTTTGGGGACCTGGGTCCTGCCCCAGGGGACATGGATCAATGCAAAAAAAGTTTTTAAAATGGCCGTTTTTTCGGGAGCAGTGATTTTAATAATGCTTAAAGTGAACAATAAAAGTGAAATATTCCTTTAAATTTCGTACCTGGGGGGTGTCTATAGTATGTCTGTAAAGGGGCACACGTTTCCCGTTATGTAACCGGGTGACCCTGCCCCCTCTGACGTCACGGGGAAACCCATAGGGAAGTCCCCGTCAAGTCCCTGTGCGTCAAAGGGGGGCGGGGTCACCGGGTGGCTCCGTCCTCCGTTATTCAAGAAGTGTCAGAAGACGAGAAGCATCACACAGTGGGAGCCTCCCATGGATGCGGAGTGGCCCGAGAACGAAGCGGGGAAGAAGATGCCACGGAGGAAGGTGCTGGACGAGAACACTGAAGCAAGAAGCAGAGGATCGGTGGAAGAACCAGAGGAAGAAGAAGATGGAGGAAGAAACTGAAGGAAGATAGAAGACAGAAGACCCGAAGAAAATGGAAAGAAGAAGACTTTAAATAAAGGAATTGTCAAAAACTGTCTCTTGTCATTTTTAACATTTTTGACACTATTTTTTAAAAATAGTAGGGGTACACCATTACCATTTCACACAGGGGGGCAGGATATGGGGGTCCCCTTGTTAAAGGGGGCTTCCAGATTCCGATAAGCCCCCCACCCGCAGACCCCCATAACCCTTGGCCAGTGGCCCTTGTCCTCATCAACATGGGGACAAGGTGCTTTGGGGGGCCGCTACCCTAAAGCACCCTCCCAATTTTGAGGGCATGTGGCCTGGTACGGTTCAGGAGGGGAGCGCTCTCTCGTCCCCCCTCTTTTCCTGCAGCCTGCCAGGTTGCGTGCTCGGATAAGGGTCTGGTATGGATTTTTGAGGGGGACGCCCACGCCATTTTTTTTAAATTTTGGCACGGGGTTCCCCTGTGGGGAAATCCCATGCCGTTTTTATCAATGAACTTTTATTGCCGGACCAACAATTCATTAATAGCCGCAAATAGTTTTAAATGACTTTTTTTCCTTTGAAATGTCATTTTGCTGTCAGACTGTTCTAAACATGGGAAACATGTGCCCCTTTACAGGCATACTATAGACACCCCCCCAGGTACGAAATTTATAGTTATATTACACTTTTATTGTTTCACTTTAAGCATTATTAAAATCACTGCTCCCGAAAAAACGGCCGTTTTTAAAACTTTTTTTGCATTGATACATGTCCCCTGGGGCAGGACCCAGGTCCCCAAACACTTTTTATGACAATAACTTGCATATAAGCCTTTAAATTTAGCACTTTTGATTATTCATGTTCGAGTCCCATAGACTTTAACGGTGTTCACGTGTCCAAACTAATTTTTTGCCTGTTCGCGTGTTCTGGTGTGAACCGAACAGGGGGGTGTTCGGCTCATCCCTGCACGTGACACTGCAATTGGTGTGAGCACTATAGCACTTTATCCGTTTGGAGCCCCAAGCACATTGCAAGAGACTGTTTTTTTCAATCTATTGATGTATTTTGATTGTTTCATTTTTATTGCAAGTGTTACATACTGTGTGTGTGTTCCATACTGTCAGGAACAGAAGACAGAAAATGCAGTAAAAATCACACCTTTTAATAAAATGGTACAAATGATACAACCGGTAAACATAGTCAAAACATAGCTAGGGTTCAGTAGCCAAATCAGGTAGTCAGTACAAGCCAGGAAATCGGGGAGCCAGAGATCAGCCTAGTCAGAGGCAGCAGACAAGATCAGGAACCAGAAGGGACATCAGCCCTTCAAGTCTTCAACAGGAACACAGCAGATATGTTTGACCAAGGCGAAGGCAATTGATGAAATGAACCAGACAGTTTAAATACCCAGGAGGAATTGGCTGTGGGCTTGACTGACGAGCAGGAGATGATCAACAGGTAAGCCACTGTTGAACAATGATTTCTGGCAATTAACCAACAGTTGAGCAACCTAAGCACATAGACGGAAGGGCTGAGAGCCCAGCCTTGACAGTACCCCCTCCTCAATGACCCCTCCCCCTCAGAGGACCACCAGGTTTGAGGGGAAAACGTCTATGGAAAGCACGGATGAGCACAGGAGCATGTACATCTGAGGATGAGGCCCAAGAGCATTTCTCCGGACCATACCCATTCCAATGAACCAGGTACTGTATGCACCCACGGAACCTACAGGAGTCAATGATCAATTGTATCTCATGTTCCTCATGGTTCTTGACCTGCGAGGACGTCGTACCGAGGTGGTGAAGTGGTTGCACACCAAAGGTTACAATAAGGAGACATGAAAAACATTTGAAATACTCATGTTAGAAGGAAGGTCTAATGTGTAAGACACTGGGTTGATCCTATGTAGAATATGGAAAGGCCCAATAAATTGTGGTGCCAGTTTCAGTGAGGAAACACGGAGTCAGAGGTTACAAGATGATAGCCAGACCCTCTCCCCAACCTGGTAGGAAGGCACAGGTAGACATCAGCGGTCAGCATGGAGTCTGTACCTCTTACTGGCATGTCGCAAGGACACCTCTAATGCAGGAATTCTCTGAGGAACAAATGAGTCAGGCAACATGGATGGTTGGAAACCATAATTCGCCATAAACGGAGACAATCGAGAAGTGGTATTGACGGCACTATTGTGAGCAAACTCCACCCAAGGTAAGTCTGACCAGTTGTTATGGTGGTCAGAAATATAGCAGTGTATAAACTGCTCCAAGCCTTGGTTGGCTCGTTCTGTGGCTCCATTAGACTGCGGGTGATACTCAAAAGGGAAGGAAAGCTGAATTGCCAACTGTGCACAAAAGGCTCTAAAAAACCTGGAGACAAATTGGCTACCCCAGTCAGAGATGATAACTTTGGGTAGCCCAAGTAATCGAAAGATCTCCTGATCTCCTACTTGGGAATACAATGTGACATTTTCGAGACCGGTCAGCCACCATAAGAATAACTGTGTTGCCCTGGGAGTTGGGTAACTCCACAATAAAATCCATAGACAGGCGGGTCAGGAGGCCCACTGGAAGGTGTCATGGTGTCTTACTCTGTACACACACAGAACAATCAGCTACAAAGGCGGTTACATCAGTGCAGAGACTAGGCCACCAGAATTGTTGGAAATAGCCCAAATGAGTTGATTCCTCCCTGGGTGGCCAGCCGCCTTGGGAGAATGGTAAGTCTGGAGCAAATCAGTGCAGAGATTCTCAGGGACAAAGCAGCCGTCACAAGGTTTCTCGGGAGGAGACTGGATCTGAGCGGCACAAATTCTATCACCCAAAGGTGAGGTGAGACTGGTGGGTATAGTAGCCAGAATGCGACCAGGAGGTAATACAGGAACAGGCACGACTCGATCTTGGAAGTGGAAGAAAAATGTTGCGACAATGCGTCAGCCCTTACATTCTTGGTACCGAGTAAGAATGAAACTATGTAATTGAAGCTTGACAGAAAAAGAGCCCACTGCGCTCTTCTGGAAGTTAAGCGTTTCACCTCAGACAAGAATGTGAGATTCTTATGGTCAGTCAAAATGAGGATCAACACAGTGGTACCTTCGAGGAGATGCCTCCATTCTTTAAGAGCTAAAATGATTAGCTAACAATTCTCTTTCCCCAGTCTCGTAATTGCATTTTGCAGGAGACAATTTCTTAGAAAAGTAGCCACAAGGATGTATAGCGCTCTCAGAGGTAGGACGTTGAGACAGAAGGGCGCCCACTCCAGTCTCGGATGCATCAACCTCAAGAATGAAGGATAGCAGATCAGGATGTGAAAACACAGGAGCTGAAACAAATGCAGCCTTGAGAGACTCAAAGGCTTTAATGGAATCTGGAGACCAATTCTGTGGGTTACCATCCTTTCTGGTCATATTAGTCAGGGGTTTGACCAGAAAAGAGAAGTGCCGAAGAAATTTCCAAGAAAACATTGTAACAGACGTAGACCTATGGGTCAAGGCCACTGTAGAACTGCAGATAATTTCTCTGGGTCCATCGAAAAACCGGCAGTAAAAATGTCATAACTAGGAAATTGAACCTGTTCACGATGGAACTCGCACTTCTCCTGCATATAATACAGGTTATTATCTGTCAACCTCTGTAGCACATGGGAGACATCTGTGTGGTGACTCTCTAGGGATTTAGAAGATATGAGAATATCATCAGGATAAACCACCACACATTGCTACAACATATTCAATCGGGTAGGAGTTCTTAATCTTGATGCGATTGAGGCCCCTATAATTGATACAAGGTCTCAGTTCACCACTCTTCTTTTTCACAAATAAGAAGTCAACACCAGCAGGAGACAAGGATTTGCGGATGAACCATCGAGAAAGTGCGTCAGCAACATAGTCCTCCATAGCTTTTTCCTCCGAGACAGACACAGGGTAAACCCGGCCATGGGGAGGCATAGCACCAGGCTGAAGGTCAATTGGGCAATCATACGACTGGTGTGGAGGCAAACTAGCAGATTGACCCTTGTCAAAGACATCGCTAAATTCGCAGTACTTCTCTGGCAAGGAGGAGAGGGAAGAGGTGCACAAGACCTTAGCCACTTTCCGAAAACATGTCTTACTGCATTGTGGCGACCAGGAAAGAACCTCAGCACAAAGCCAATCAAAAGAGGACTTGTGCCTCTGTAACCAAGGATAATCAATAACCACCGGATAATGAGGAGAGCAAATGACTTGAGATTAGATTATCTCATGGTGAACAGCCCCTATGGCCATGGTCAATGGAGCAGTCTCATGAGTCACATGGGCAGGCTGTATAGGTCTCCCATCAATAGCCTCAATGGCAAGTGGAGTGGCATGAAGCTGCAGCAGAATCGAGTGCTTAGACACAAAGTCATTGTCTATGAACAGGCCTGCAGCCCCAGAGTCAATTAGAGTCTGTGTATCGATGGACGACTTAGACCACAAAAGGGTAACCAAAACTAGAGGCTTATCCTTCAAGGTAACCTGGGGTGTAACAATGCCACCTAGGGTCTGTCCCCTACAGGACTTCAAGTGCAAACATCTCCATGGAGGGGTAGAACAAAACTTCAAAAAGTGACCTACCTGGCCACAATAAAGGCACAATCTCTCCCTCCTCCTAAAGGCCCTCTCATTTGCAGAGATACGTGTGAAGCCCAAATGCATTCTACTTTACTGGCAGACTCGGTCCCAGGAGGCATGGGAGGTGAGGGAGGCAAGGGTGGGACTGCAAAGCTCAGAGCCAAACGTACAGGAGGCTTCCGCAAGCGCTTCTTAAAGGAAGGTCTCTCTTTGAGTCTGGAGGCAATGAGAATGGCAAACGTGATCAACTTCTCCAGATAGGTATGTCTCGGGCTGCTATCTCATCTTTGTCATCTGAGGGACCATGAGAAAAAGCAGCCATGAGGGCCTCATTGTTCCAAGCGACCTCTGCTGCCAGAGTATGGAATTCAATGACGTAATCGGCAAAAGTTCTCGTACTTTAATTCGATCAGAAGGTAAGTCAATTTCTATGCCACATCCCTAAATTTGATGCATCAAAACTATAATCATAGTATAAAAGTGGAACTTTGGAGGCACAGCATTTTGGTAAAAAAATAATAACATTTTACTTGAATTCCTTAAAATTGGACAAAACCGGTCCATGTGGCAACAGACTTGTAGTAAGATACAATTATAAAACAATAAATTCAAAAATACTGCAATGGTTTGCACGTGATAGTATTTTCAGCTCAACGCGTTTCTTGGACATCAGGAGGTAACAGACTTTTTATTAGTGCCATCTAAATAGAGTGACAAAATTTTAATAGTCATATTAATTTATAACAAGATTTCACATATCATGCCATGACTTTCCCCAAAGGCTATAGCATGTGCCCAGATATTTCCACTCATGAGTCCAAATACATATCGTACAAGGGTCCCAAGGGGTGCCCTTTGCCCCTTCTCCTCCTCCTCCAACCTCCAATACAATTTTATCTATTTGTTGATTTTGAGAGTCTTCTAAATAATTTTTGTGTACTATAGGTACTACCTCATGACTTAATGTTATTCGTTCATTTATATTAGTTTAAAAAAAAAGCATAGAAACCATTTACATTGTCGTGGATTAGAATACATTTATTGGGGAGACCCCATTGTTAATACATATCTTTGTTCCAACTGATTGAATATATTTATTTTTACAATAATACGATTAACTGGCAGGTTTTTTACTGAGGGGTGCTATTTCTATATGTGTATATATATATATATATATATATATATATATATATATATATATATACATTACATCATAGGCTGAAATGCACATGTCCTTATTTTAAAGATAAACCCATAGATTTGAAAATCATATTTACCTTCTATGTTGCAGTCATAATCTTTGGTTAGGACATTTAAATCATCCCTGCTAGCATGATGAGACAGGGAAGGAATCCATTAGGCAAATAGTTGATAGATAACCCCCCTTCATGAATTTAATTTAGGTTCCTCACATGGAGTCTACAAAGTAATGATAATAATAATAATAATGGTAGTAGTAATAATAATATTGATGAAAATATTAAAAATAATAGTAATAATAATAATAATAATAGAAAATAATAATATTTCATAAATTAATCTATTTAGACAAAAACTTTTATTAGTTACTTTATCATAATAATTTACTAATATTCAAGACCTACCACAAAGGAAGGAGAGGGGAAGATGATGCTGGTTATAGGTCTTTAACCACTTACCGCCCTGCCTATAGCAGAATGATAGCTGGGAAGTGGTTCTGTTATCCTGACTGGGCGTAATATGACATCCAGCAGGACAAAATGCTAGGGCGTGCCCGTGGGGGCACACAGCATGGCAATCGCGAGTGTGATGTGTCAGTCTGACACGCTGCATTTCCGATCGTGATAAGGAGGCTCTGACAGAGGCTTCTTAAAATGTGATCAGCTGTGAGCGGCATTCCTCGGTTCGCGTTGGCAGGGAGAGCCGATTGGAGGCTCTCCCTGTCAGAGGGGGGTCTGTGCTGATAATCAACACATTGATTATCAGCACAGCCCCCATCAGATGTGCCCATCACCTGCCAATCAGTGCCCAACAGCTACCAGTCAGTGCCTCCTCAAAAAAAAAACTCTCAGTGCCCACTACAGTGCCAGTCAGTGCTCACCACAGTGCCAATCAGAGCTCACCACAGTGCCAATCTGTGCCCATCACAGTGCCAATCAGTGCCCAGCAGTAACACTTGTCAGTACCTCATCATCAGTGCTGCCTATCAGTGCTATCTATTAGTGTCCATCATTGCCATCTGTCAGTGCCAATCAGTGCTGCCTGTCAGTGGCAATCAGTGCCACCTATCAAAGTCCATCTGTGCCGCCGGTCATTTCCCATCAGTGCCACCTGCCGGGGCCCATCAGTGCCGCTTGTCAGTGCCCATCAGTGCTGCCTTTCAGTGCTCATTAGTGCCACATATCAGTGCCCATCAGTGCTGCCTATCAGTGCCCATCAGTGCTGCATATTAGTGCCACCACTTGATGCCCATCAGTGCTACATATCAGTGCCACCTATCAGTGCCCATCAGTTCTACATATCAGTGCCTCCTCATCAGTGCCCATCAGTGATGCTTCATCGGTGCCTATCAGTGCCGCCTCATCAGCACCCATCAGTCAAGGAGAAACCATTCCTTTCTCTATCCACCTACTTATCCACACTCCCCCCTTTTCCAAGAACTGGGTGCACTTTGCAACATGTTTGCCCACTCCCATGTGGCGGTGTGCCAGAGTGTTCCGGTATCCTTGGCTGCCATCTTCCTTGGGTCTGAAGTTTATCTTCTTGAAAGCTTGTTGTAGAACGGCAGCTTACTGTGTTATTTTGTGCCACATGCAGTAATAAAGCTAAACAATGGAAAAGAACCCCCAAGTGGTGGACTTTTAAGGCACATGAAAAGAATTTTAAAATATATTAATACCAATATAATTTATTGAATTTCAACGTTAAAAACACAACAATGGTGTAACAAAGACTGTATGAAATGCATAACAGACATTTTACATGAATGTATATATACAATTGAGAAGTACTGTTGCACCCGACGTGTTTTGGAGTATATGTACCTCCTTCCTCAGGGGTGGATGTGAGCTAGAGACATTACTATTCTAAAAAGTTATATAGAAAAAAACAGAAACAAATATCAACATTCAAGCATATATATAGGTATAACAGTTTAATTTAGTCTCTATATTTCTTACACTTACATTGTTGAAGTGTATTGCTGGCTTAGCATTCCATATAACTCTAAATTAAAAACAACAGCAGAGACACGGTCTGTCTACCATAAAGATTCTTGCTTCCAAAGGAGAGCAATGGTTTTCAAGGAAAATTATTTTGTATCCATACTTAGGTGAAATTTGAGATGAAAAATTAATTCAAACAATCTAATAGGGGAGGAGGGATAAATCCTCCCTTGCCCTTCCAAAAAAGAGGAAGGGAGGCCAGTAGGGGGCATAGTAATAGAGTATTTCTGAGGCCGAAAGGCAAGTCTTGCAAAAAACATAATAGAAAAAATGTATCATGTTTGCTAAAAATTAAAAGCGCTGTTTTTATTTTTTATTTATTCTAATAGAGGTGGTTTTGTGTGCAAACAATAAATCATACCAGAGGATTGTTTGGCAGCCCAGCTATTGGTGTTGCTAGTATGTAGGTGGTAACTATAAAAGTGACAGATAGATCACTTATTTAGTTAATAGATAATTTTTAGATCTTATATATAAATTTTTCTATATACCTTTTTAGAATAGAAATGTCTCTAGCTCACACCCACCCCTGAGGAAGGAGGTACATATACTGCGAAACGCGTCGGGTGCAAGAGAACTTCTCAATTGTATATATACATTCATGTAAAATGTCTGTTATGCATTCCATACAGTCTTTGTTACACCATTGTCGTGTTTTTAACGTTGAAATTCAATAAATTATATTGGTATTAATATATTTTAAAATTCTTTTCATGTGCCTTAAAAGTCCACCACTAGGGGGTTCTTTTCCATTGTTTAGCTTTATTACTGGATGTGGCACAAAATAACACAGTAAGCTGCCGTTCTACAACAAAATTTCTAGATTATTTGGTAGTAGATACCGTTCCCCGCCTTATTTCCGGCAACTTTCTGTGACACACGCCTAAATAACTAATTTAAATAAAAATAAAAAAATCTCTTGAATAAAACCACTCTAATATAGAGGCAGCATGACAGGTTTCACGGGTAATGACTGGGAATTCCTCATGGAGGGATATTTAAAAGATTTTGGAGACAAGGAACACATAGACTCTGAGATTTCCGCCCTCTTTTCCAGACTTTCTAAAATTCTGGAGAAAAAGATCCATGCTATACTGGCACATTAGATCTTTCCAAGACTATATTAGGGAGGATATCAATCCCATGGGATTGCGGGTCCAGATCTTCCCTACCCTTGATGGCCTGGATTCGGAATTCAAAGAAAAATGGGAAAAAACACTACGCAGTTGCTCAAAAAGCTTAAAGAAAATTCTAATAGAGAAGTATAGTAAAAGATCCAATACTCTGGACATTGATATTGTAAATCTCTGCACCAAGTTGCAGCAACTTAACACTCAGAGATCTATTACAAACAAAGAAGATAAATTAAAGATGCACCTTGAAGCATTCAATAAATATATACTAATGAAGAAAGGACAGAAACTCATCCGGGATAGGAATGCCTTTAAAGATGGCAAAGCTTATAAATGGACTCAAAATAGACAGAATCGGAATAAAGGTAATTTTTATCAGGGACACCAATCTACCTCTTCACGACAGACCTCTAACCTGCCCCAAGTTCCCCCCCACATTCCTCAAAAATCTAAAACAGCACAAAGCACAAAACGTCTATACCAAGGCGATTCCACTGAGGGACAACAGGCCAAAAAATTGACTTTGGATGTCCCGAAAAAATCAGGTCACTCCACATCTACATATGACCTAACCACTGAAACATCAAACCCACGTGTCAATACCCACACATCAACGAACGAAAACCTCCCTGCACTGAAAATAAAACAAGAGAACCCAATTCTCAATCTCACACTTCAACTATCGAATCAATTCACACAATCTCTAACGATCCGTCTTTTTTAGAGAGGATCCTTATAGGTGCCCAACCTACACAACCCAACCTCAACACTTACACTCAGATAGCACTTTAGCCCTCACAACACCTACGATTGAACAAGGTGAAACTGAACGCAACATAATTAACCTTTCATCATACAATCTATCCCAAGACGAAACAGGTATCTTAAAGAAAGGTCTAAATTTCTGCCCAAACCAAAATGCAGACACATTTGAGATATATAAAGATCTTCAACTTTTTGTCCGAAAATTAATTTAAAAAAAACTTTATCATAAACAAGAAACACCCACAAATCCTACTCCACAGGAAAGCCAGGTATTGGACCAGTTGATCTCTCTCCTTGAGGAGAGTGATCAAACCAATCTCATTGACAGAATTGATCTTTCCCAAATGTTGAAAACAGTAGAAACATCAAATGATATTCCCAAGACAAGTAGATCCACACTAAAGAAAAAAATCTGACTTTTGTCCAGCACCGAGTACCCACCCAAATGCAGCGGCCTTCCACAAATTGGTTGAAAAAGAACTGGATAAGTTAAAAATCGATACGAAATACCCCAACAACCTAACCAAAAAAGAAATGTTGGAATTAAAAACACTATTGAGTAACAATCAAATTACTATAAAGGCCGCAGATAAAGGTGGGAACATTGTTGTGCTCTGCAATGAGAAATATGTTAATATGTGCAATAAAGTACTTAACAACTTAGAATGGTACCGCCGGATTCCAGCTAATATTGTAAAAAATACAATGACGACTTTTACTTACTAATAGACACCGCATACTCAAATTCTACAATAACCAAACAGCTTTGGGAATTTATTAGAAACAACTTCCCTCGAATCCCTGTATTCTATGCATTTCCAAAAATACACATGGACGCTAACAACCCACCTGGAAGACCAATTATCTCCGGTGTAGGAGCAATAAGTCAAAATGCTAGCAAGTTGGTGGATGAATTCTTGAAACCCTTTGTTCTATCTCTACCATCTTTTGTAAAGGACACAGTTCACTTTTTACAAATTATCAATACATTAAAAATCCCTGAGAACGCCCTATTAGTAACGGTAGACATTGAATCCTTGTACAGCTCAATTCCCCATGAAAAAGGTATAGCGGCTATTAAACACATCATACAGAGAGCTGATGATATAGACCCTGTATACGGGGAATTCATCACCTCTCTGTTAGAATTTATCCTTAACCACAATTTTTTTTTTGGAAGGCCAAGGGAAGATTTAACCCTCCTCGCCTATTAGATTGTTTGAATGAATGTTTCATCTCAATTTTCAAATTGAGATACAAAATAATTTTCCTTGAAAACCATTGCTCTCCTTTGGAAGCAAGAATCTTTATGGTAGACAGACCATGTCTCTGCTGTTGTTTTTAATTTAGAGTTATATGGAATGCTAAGCCAGCAATACACTTCAACAACGTAAGTGTAAGAAATACGGAGACTAAATTAAATTGTTATACCTATATATATGCTTGAATGTTGATATTTGTTTCTGTTTTTTTCTATATACTTTTTTAGAAATGAAATGTCTCTAGCTCACACCCACCCCGAGGAAGGAGGTACATATACTCCAAAAAGTGTCGGGTGCAACAGTACTTCTCAATTGTATATATACATTCATGTAAAATGTCTGTTATGCATTCCATACAGTCTTTGTTACACCATTGTTGTGTTTTTAACGTTGAAATTCAATAAATTATATTGGTATTAATATATTTTACAATTCTTTTCATGTGCCTTAAAAGTCCACCAATAGAGGTTTTTTTTCCATTGTTTAGTTGAAGTTTATCTTCTTGGGGGATGTTCTCTGCCTCAACCCCAGGTGAGACTTTTTAACCCAGTCTACCGATTTAACCCCTCCTGGGAGTGGTGATCAATCTGCGGTTTTCCATAAGTAACCTGGAAACAGGTGTTTCTTGTTTACTTACTCCTTACCCATATAGAGGGCCTCATATCTTAATAGATGTTTTATCATCATATTTTTTAGTTTCCTATGCATCTGACTCCTGATGATTGGTTGAAAGCCAAGAAACGCATTACCAACTAATGGATGCCCCAACAAACTTGTTATATTCATAATAATCAATTCTTTTGTGTACTGACTTCTGTATCAATCTATATGATTATTTGCTAATATCCCCTCATCCACCTCCCATTTATTTCCATCATGTAGTTGTTCGGGGCTGGCTCTTCTGTTCTCAGTCCCAGGGTTGCGATGCTCTCATTTCACCACCCCCCGCCCATCCTTGTCATATGATGGGGGCGGGCTGTGACCTCAGCGCAACGACGTGATGGTCTCAAGTCCCGCACGCGGCGCCAATTGATGCTGCGTTGTGGGAATGTATATTCTTTCCATACTGCGCTGCAGCGATAGGCGGGCGGGCACCCATCGTGATCGGTATATTGTGGTGGGGAGGTCCCCTTGCTCCTATATGCTGCCCTGATGCCTTACATGACATTGGCATGAACACACCCCTGACCCGGGGTATTTTAGTGGTGGCCAATTGCTGGTTCACTCCATGCATCACCACAGTGGGGGAGTGACCTTCTATGCGCCACACCTTTATCAGACAGGTATTTAACCTACTATTCATGACCATTTTCATTCTCTAGTTTGCTATTTTGCTTCTTAGCCCTTTCACCTTTTTTGTTTTTGTTTTTTCTGCACACCTCTTGGTACACATAAACTGACTTTTTGACCCCTTGCTGTGCCCTATTCAACTATCACATTTACCTGGTCCATGTTCCTTAGTGGGCCCAAGTGCTTAACACATATGCTAGACCACACACGCTCATCCCTTGGTGTATACCTATGGATGCAATGTACCAGTATTGTCTATTATCTGACCTATTCTGCATCAAATGTATCATATCCAGCGTTTAACCATATTAAATATTTTTATACGAATACTACTATGTAAATCCTTTGTCATTACACTATTCAGTCTAAATTACTGCATATTGATAATTTTAATACCATGGACTACCGATTTGATATTGTCATTTAAATAAATCCAGTTTATTTCCTAACAATTAACCACCATCAACTCCTTGATATGCCTCATTCAAAGCCCCGTCCAAAACGTTATTTTCCTTTTTTCCATGTAAAGCAGGGATGGAGGCATGTCATTGTTGTATTTAGGCTGGGACAGGTCACAACCCCCATTTTTTTCCGAGTAGAAGACCGGTATTTTTGGGAATTTTACTACAAGGAACTCATAAGTCTCTTTGTCATTCACTCCAGAATTAAAAGCTTGTGCGATCAATTTGGCAAATTTAAATTGAAACATATCAAAACTATCCTCAGATACTAATTTATACCAATTCTTGTTGGTCAGAATTTTTTTACACATCTCATCATATCGGTCTTTACCCATCACCACCACATTGCCACCCTTATCGGCTAATTTCATTACTATTGATGAGTTGTCACTCAATTGGTTTAATGCTTGGGATTTTTTCTGATTTAGATTTCCTCCATGTATAGATGGGAGGTTCAGTTGTTCCACAGCCTTGTTAACCTGGGTCAAGAAGGCCCAGATGCATGGAGATGATTTCAGAGGAAGAAACTTCTGTGATTTTGGTCTAAACTTTTTCCGCTTGCTCTCTGTTTTAGTGGAGTCAGGGGGTGATCGTTTCCAAAACTTCCTCTCCCTCCTCTTTATTTTCATTGTATAAGGTTGTATAAGGCTCTAAAATCAGCCATCGTGAACCTTTGTATTGGTCACCTCTGTTTTCTCCTCAGTTTTTCGAGTCCGATCTTTATCAAACAGGTATCTAAATGTTAACTCTATAGTAAAGAGATACAGGTCCTTCACTATGGTAAACTTGTCCGTGACCTGATCCAGACAGAAATTCAAACCCAGGCCTAGAATCTATTCTTCCTCCACATGGTTGTCTGGTGGGTTTCCCCGATCCCTGGGATCCCCCCTGAAGTCTGGGTTAAAATATGTGTGTTTAAATGATTCGCTGAGGGTTTAGGTAGAGCCCCAGGACTTGAGGATAACAATCCTTCTGCATTTACTTTACATAGTTACATAGTAGGTGAGGTTGAAAAAAGACACAAGTCCAACCTATGTGTGTGATTATATGTCAGTACTACATTGTATATCCCTGTATGTTGCAGTCGTTCAGGTGCTTATCTAATTTTTTTTTTTAAACTATCGATGCCCCCCGCTGAAATCACCACCTGTGGAAGGGAATTCCACATACTTGCCGCTCTTACAGTAAAGAACCCTCTACACAGTTTAAGGTTAAACCTCTTTTCTTCTCATTTTAGTTACCACGTGGCCACGTGTCTTATTAAACTCCCTTCCACGAAAAAGTTTTGTTCCTATTGTGGGTTTTGTTTTATTTTTCTGGCTTGTAGTAGTTTGTAACAGTGTACCATCGTACATTGAATGACATAAGGCTCTTGGCAGCAGAAGTGGAGCGTGCAGGGACATCAAATACCTTTTTAAAGGAAACCACAAACTCTGGGTAACTCAGGACAATGGGTTTTTGCGTCTCCCATTGAGGGTTTGCCCAGGCCAAGGCTCTGTCAGAAAGCAAAGAAATGATGAAGCCTACTTTGCTTCTGTCCATGGGGAATTCCTGGGACAGCATCTCAAAGTATATCCCAGCCTGGTTCAGAAACCCTCTGCATTGAACTGGATCACCCCTAAATCGCTGGGGAAGCGGAGTGGAACAAGACATACCTCTTACAGTGATAATGTTCGAGGCGGGTGCCTGCACAGAGACTGGAACAACAGAGAATCAGGAGCATCTGTAACGCTATGGCAAACTGATCCGGTGATCCTGCTCATTCAATCTGGAAAAAAATTTACCACTAGGTGGATTGCCTGCATCTTCCGAATTCATGGCCTTCACCTACTGTCAGGAACCATGAAACAGATGGAGACAGAAAATGCTGTAAAAATCACACCTTTTAAGAAAATGGTAAAAATGGTACAACTGGTAAATGTAGTCAAAACATAGCCAGGGTTTGGTAGCCAAATCGGGTAGTCAGAACAAGCCAGGAAATCTGGGAGCCAGAGACCAGCGTAGTCAGAGGCAGCAGACAGGATCAGGAACTAGAAGGGACATTAGCCAGGCAAGTCTTCAACAGGAACACAGCAGAGAGTCTCTAGATTTTTTTGACCAAGTCAAAGGCAATTGATGAAATGAACCAGGAAGTTGAAATAGCCAAGAGGGGCTGGCTCTGGGCTTGACTGACAAGCAGGAGATGATCAACAGGTGAGCCACTGTGGAACAATGATTTCTGGCAATTAACTGACAGCTGAGCAACCTGAGCACAGAGAAGGAAGGGATGAGAGCCCAGCCCTGACACCCTGACACATTATATATGGAGCACTTTAGCACTTTATTTGTTTGGAGCACATTAGCACATTTTAAGAGTTTGTGTAGTTTCATATTTTAACTTTATTCAATTGTTCACAACTGTAAGCACTGTGTGTGTATATATATATACAGTGCTGTGTCTTGGCCTAGGCCAACAAGGCCCAGGCCTAGGGCGGCACTGTGCGGGGGGGCGGCAGAAAGCCGCCCCCCCCCCGAAAATGGCAGCGGCGCCCTCTTCCCGACTCCCGCACAGCAGGGAGTACAGCTTAGCAGTGCAGTACAGTGGCGTCCCGGGTGCCGTCAAGCCGCCCCTCCGTAAAGCTGTGATTCTGTCTCTGATTGGCCCTCTGCTGTGGCCAATCATGGGGAGGGAAACAGCGGTCAGGAAGCTGGGCGGCGGCACGGTAAAACCAATTAGAGCCGCTCTCTCTCTCTTCTCTCTTCGGCTGACAGAAAGGGGAGGGGGGGTGAGCGGGGGAGTTCTCTGGCAAATGGAGCAGCAGATCTGTGACAGGGAGATGAGAGATGTGGGTTGTCTGTGTATCTCCCCCGCTCGCCCCCCCTCCCCTGACAACCCGCATCTCTCCTCTCCCTGTCACAGATCTGCTGCTCCATTTGCCAGAGAACTCCCCCGCTCGCCCCCCCCTCCCCTTTCTGTCAGCCTAAGGGAGAAGAGAGAGCGGCTCTAATTGGTTTCCCTGCGCCGTCGCCCAGCTTCCTGACCGCTGTTTTCCTCCCCATGATTGGCCACAGCAGAGGGCCAATCAGAAGACTCTGGGGGGCATCATGGGAAAAGTAGCCCCCACAGACATGCTACAGCCCCCAGCATGCATGCACTCTGCTGAGGGGGGGTGTTAGAGGAGAAAAAGAGAGTACTGTGCTGGGGGAAGCCAAAGAGGGAGCCACGCTGTACCTGCACCACCAGAGAGCCACGCTGTACCCGCACCACCAGAGAGCCACGCTGTACCCGCACCACCAGAGAGCCACGCTGTACCCGCACCACCAAAGAGCCACGCTGTACCCGCACCACCAAAGAGCCACGCTGTACCCGCACCACCAGAGAGCCACGCTGTACCCGCACCACCAGAGAGCCACGCTGTACCCGCACCACCAGAGAGCCACGCTGTACCCGCACCACCAGAGAGCCACGCTGTACCCGCACCACCAAAGAGTCACGCTGTACCCGCACCACCAGAGAGCCACGCTGTACCCGCACCACCAGAGAGCCACGCTGTACCCGCACCTCCAGAGAGCCACGCTGTACCCGCACCACCAGAGAGCCACGCTGTACCCGCACCACCAGAGAGCCACGCTGTACCCGCACCACCAGAGAGCCACGCTGTACCCGCACCGCCAGAGAGCCACGCTGTACCCGCACCGCCAGAGAGCCACGCTGTACCCGCACCGCCAGAGAGCCACGCTGTACCCGCACCACCAAAGAGCCACGCTGTACCCGCACCGACAAAGAGCCACGCTGTACCCGCACCACCAGAGAGCCACGCTGTACCCGCACCACCAGAGAGCCACGCTGTACCCGCACCACCAGAGAGCCACGCTGTACCCGCACCACCAGAGGGGGAGAAAGATGAAGCCACTGCCGGGGTACAGACATACTACACTACTGACCAGAGTCAGCCTGGGCAACCCAGAGTGAGCGAACGTCCAGCCGGAGGGATCACTGTTGCAGTTTCACCGGGTCTGGTAAGAGAGCCTGTTGGCCATTATTCATTACTGTTCCCAGGGACTGAGCCATTAGGAAGTGCCTAACCTGATATCCTCTGGGCCTTGTTGACCGCCACAATGAGCTCCAACGCTGGGCCTCCAGTCAAAAAATTAAGGGGGATGACACAATTTTTAGAGCTCCAGGTGACACCAAACCTAGTGACGCCACTGTCCCAGAGCCCACAACAAGTTCCGGCACTGAGCTTCGGTAACTGGCAGCCAGAGTGCGCTAGCGTGGGCACCCAGGACATCTGCCACCTGGGGTCCCACAAGCGGCGATCGGCTTTCCGTAGCAGCCACCACCTCTCTCCCCACTGTCAGCCACACACACTACTCAGCTCCTCCTCCTTCTCAGCTCCAATGTTCTAGTGTACACAGCCAGGAGGAGAAGGAGCCACAGAGGAGGGACACGACTTCAGTGTAAGAGCCGCGCTTCTGCTCTGAGGTCTGTGTATAGTTTACAGTGGAGGGGGACACAGTAACCGGGAAGGAGGCAGATAACAAATGCACACATGGATGAGGGGGGGGTAAGGGGATATGTGCTGGGTGCTTTGGGAGGGGTCTGATCCTCCCCTCCCAAAGCAACCAGCACATATCCCCTTACCACCAAACGAAAAGATGCTGCATGCCTCTCTGTCCTCTTCCCGCGGCGTCCCTCTGTCCTCCTCCAATGAAGATGACAGGGCGGATCTTTAAAAGAAAGGGGTGTGGCCTTGACAGGAAGGGGTGGGTCATATTTAAATTAGGGGGTGCGCAAGCTCAGTCAGGCCTAGGGCAGCACAAAACCTAAATACACCACTGTATATATATATATATATATATATATATATATATATATATATATATATATATATATATATATATATATATATACACAATATCTCACAAAAGTGAGTACACCCCTCACATGTTTGTATATCTTTTCATGTGACAACACTGAAGAAATGGCACCTTGCTACAATGTAAAGTAGTGAATGTACAGCTTGTATAACAGTGTAAATTTGCTGTCCCCTCAAAATAACTCCACACAGCCATTAAAGTCTAAACCACTGGCAACAAAAGTGAGTACACCTTTAAGTGAAAATTTCCAAATTGGGCCCAAAGTGTCATTGTTTTGTGTGGCCACCATTATTTTCCAGCACTGCCTTAACCCTCTTGGGCATGGAGTTCACCAGAGCTTCACAGATTGCCACTGGAGTCCTCTTCCACTCCTCCAGGATGACATCACGGAGCTGGTGGATGTTGGAGACCTTGCGCTTCTCCACCTTCCATTTGAGGATGCCCCACAGATGCTCAATAGGGTTTAGGTCTGGAGATATGCTTGGCCAGTCCATCAACTTTACCCTCAGCCTCCTTAGCAAGGCAGTAGTCACCTTGGAGGTGTGTTTGGGGTCATTATCATGTTGGAATACTGGCCTGCGGCCCAGTCTCCAAAGGGAGGAGATCATGCTTTGCTTCAGTATGTCACAGTACATGTTGACATTCATGGTTCCCTCAATGAACTTCAGCTCCCCAGTGCCTGCAGCACTCATTCAGCCCCAGACCATGACACTCCCACCACCATGCTTGACTGTAGACAAGACACACTTGTCTTTGTACTCCTCACCTGGTTGCCGCCACACATGCTTTACACCATCTGAACCAAATACGTTTATCTTGGTCTCATCAGACCATAGGACATGGTTCCAGTAAACCATATCCTTAGTCTACTTGTCTTTAGCAAACTGTTTGCAGGCTTTCTTGTGCATCATCTTTAGAAGAGGCTTCCTTCTGGGATGACAGCCATGCAGACCAATTTGATGCAGTGTGTGGTGTATGGTCTGAGCACTGACAGGCTGACCCTCTCACCCCTTCAACTTCTGCAGCAATGCTGGCAGCACTCATATGTCTTCTATTTCTCAAAGACAATCTCTGGATATGATGCTGAGCACCAGCATTCAACTTCTTTGGTTGACCATGGTGAGGCCTGTTCTGAGTGGAACCTGTCCTGTTATGGTCTTGGCCACCATGCTGCAGCTCAGTTTCAGGGTCTTGGCAATTTTCTTATAACCTAGGCCATCTTTATGTGGAGCAACAATTCTTTTTTTCAGATCCTCAGAGAGTTCTTATCAATGAGGTGCAATGTTGAAACTTCCAGTGACCAGTATGAGAGAGTGAGAGCAATAACACCAAATTTAACACACCTGCTCCCCATTCACACCTGAGACCTTGTAACACTAATGAGTCACATGAAACACGGGGAGGGAAAATGGCTAATTGGGCCCAATTTGGACATTTTCACTTAGGGGTGTACTCACTTTTGTTGTCAGCGGTTTAGACATTAATGGCTGTGTGTTGAGTTATTTTGAGGGGACAGCAAATTTACACTGTTATACAAGCTGTACACTCACTACTTTACATCGTAGCAAAGTAATTTCTTCAGTGCTGTCACATGAAAAGATATAATAAAATATTTCCAAAAATTTGAGGGGTGTACTCACTTTTGTAAGATAGTGTATATATATATATATATATATATATATATATATATATATATATATATATATATATATATATATATTAATATATATATATATCCCACCTTGGATACGTTACTCTATTATTTTGTAAAAGATTCACTCTGGACTTCTTCATTAGTTGAAGTCTGAACCTTTTTTAAGATCACTTAAGGTGTTTATGCATATTTTTGGTGCTGCAAATTCCTTATGTTCCTTTTGTTTTAGTGCTGTGTATATCTGCACTGATTGCATGCAGCTCTTTGTACCATTAAGCGCTGACATAACACCTATTCTATTTTATTATCTGTACCCCTGCAATTTGGCAACAATTAACATCTTTAACCATGTAAATCGAAGGATTAACACCAGTGACAGACTTCCAGGCATCAAGAGGTGAGATTGTGCAATTAGGACAAAGTGGTTCTACAAGATTTCACACCTCTCATCCATTTTTTGGACATTCAAAATCTGCATCAACTTCTCACATCCTATGGTGCTGATAAAAGATGACTAAGTTAGCTCTGTATTTTAAATGCTGGTGTATATTCCCCACAATTACTAGAACTGTAAAAGCAGCTTGGATAAGCTGTAAACATTCTTTACCTTAAAAATTGTTCCAGTTGAATATGACCAACTACAAATAGATATAATTGCCCCTTGTCAATCAAAGGTTAAAAAAACAGACAATACAAACAGTGCTAATTAATAGTCCTGTGAGCTTCCAGGTGGTTGACCAAATCAGGTCTCCAAAGTAGTGTATCTTACAAATGATCAGCTGCTAACGTTACGCATGTCTCATATACCATGTAAGATATTCAAATCAAGTTTTAAAATGCTGCTCTATCAAACTGATAAATATAAATATATAATTAATAAAGTGGTATTGTGCTCTCTCGTGACATGTATAAAATGTCCAAAATACTATACATTAATGTGCAATAAACTTCAATAAATAAATGAAGACGACGGCGGCCGGTAATGGGGTGGCGTATTAATCGTTTCCAACAGATGGTGTGTGTAGCGTTCCCGTTCTGTCCCCTACAGCACTGCATTGCATGGATGCAACACTGAATCGCATGGATGATTTTTTTCTTGAAATATTTATTTATTAGTTGTTTGAATATTACACAAATATTTTGGAATATTTATATATATTTTTCACAGGCTTATTGAAGCACTCTTATTAAAAGAAGAATACATGCACCCTAGGGCAAAAGCCCACATCAATGCAGCAGACTCTACTTACACTTAAATGTCTTTGTGGCTCAAAGGGGTCCTTTTTTAATTGTCAGCAACAGATTGTGTAGCCACAAGTGTCTATATTTATTTGGAAGATGAGTGGCACCCCAACAATGAATCTGTGAGTCTTTGGGGACAGTATACCCAAACTAAATTTACATGTGCAGCTCAAAGCTCCACAGGGTCCTCTTATGTACAGTAGCAACTGCTTGAGTGCAGACAAGGACGGAGCTTGTCCCAGCTCTAGACATCTAATGGAAAAGTCCTGTAAGTCACACATCTCTGCAAAACCCGCCATGACAGCTCCGTGGGCAGAGTGAAACACATTGGGGGCATAGCCTGGTTGGAGCCCGGGCTGAGTCCGTCATACAACTTCTTATGGGGTTTTGCAGAGATGTGCGACTTCCAGGACTTATGCCTTTTCCATCAGAAAAAGTATAGTTGAGTAATATAATAATAGTCTTTCACCATAAACCCTGTAAAATGGGAATGGTAGACGTAAATGGGACTTTCAATGTGCCTGAGAAGGAGCAAATACCAACCGCTATTAGAATAAAAGTACTTTTTATTACATCATTAAAATCTTGTTAAAATTACCAGAACACAATACACTTTAACTGATTGACACATCTATATACAATGTAAAGGACAAATAATTGTGATTTCCAGATGGCATATTGAATTGATGCGTTTTGTCCCCCAAAAATATCAAAATAAGAGGTGTGCTATTGCCTGAATACAGTATGTGTTTAAATATACATTTGATAGAAAGCACTCCAATTAAAGCTAGCAAAGCTAGGAAAAATACTATAAAAAAATGCAATACTACTGCTATTGGCTAAAGTTAGTGTACCTGGAAGTCAAACTAACCTATACATAGAGCATTTACGGTAACAAAAAAAATTGCACCTGTATGTTAAAAAAATCTCTGTATACGTGGAACATTTACTAGAAAAAGCATCAGGAGTTGTTTTGGTGAAGAAAAATCAGCCGTAACACCACTAGCCATGTACTGTGCCTGCACATACATACCTGATGGTCTTCCTTTCCGAAAAACACTGTGGGCTTGATATACTAAAACCGGAGAGTCTAAAATCTGGGGCAGCTGTGAAAAGTAGCCAATCAGCTTCTAACTTCAGCTTGTTCAATTTTTGACCAAAAAAACCTGGAAGCTGTTTTGTTTCTATGCAGAGTTGCAGCATATTTTTTTAGTAAATCAATCCCTGTGTTTGAATCTTTTTTTTTTCAATTTATTTTATTTAAACTTTTACAAATGTGTTCAGCTAGCCCTTCATGCAGACATGAACAGTGTGCGTAAAAATCATGTAGCTGCTTGCTTAGTCAATTTAAAACAGTACAAAACCACGGCAAAACTGCTGTAGGTACACTTTTCTCATGCATTTCCGATTCGGGTTATTAAATTGGGGAGTACTGTTACATAGCTGTTGTAAAGTTTGGTAATAATTTGGGAAACCCATACCCATGCAATTACTTCATAGTGCAGTTTCGGCGCATTCACTATAGCTTTAGAAAATCAGCTTCAGTAAGACCATTCTATGATGCCTTAGTGCAGAAAAGGGGTTAATAAAGGAGCAAACATAAGATTTAGTCTAATTTTTATCATCCCATCAATCAATACAGTGGTACAACTTAAGCTGATGATGACTTATCATAGTCAAGATTGTGTGCCACTTAGCATTAGAAGAGAAACTTCTTTGTTATTTTAATGCATAAGCTGCCTTTTATTAAAATGCATCAATGCCTGTTTCCATGATAGGAAGTGAAAACATGATAGATGAACCTGGTTCATCCTGCCAAACCTATTAGTAATGTGTATGAGCATCAGGGCCATTGGTAATATAACAGTTGTTAGAAAGAGAATGGCTGCTGAAATAACCAAAAAATATTTTCACCAATCCCTAAACCAGTATCAAGTCCCCTTTCAGAACTTTTTTTAGTAGTCTGAGCACTTTTTATGTATCTTACCTTTAAAAAAATGCACAAGACAAATCATTTTTGGTAAAGTAATAAGCGGCATCCTTGACAAATAATTTTAGGAACAATTGGAGAATGGAAATTCATCACTGTCAAGAGACGACACGCCATTCTCTGTTTTATTCATAAATCCTAACACAGGGCAATGCCTTTAGTTCTTATTCTTTAATATGCACAGTATATATAAATGAAAAGAAAATGATCTTTAAGCACCATGGTGATTCTAGAAAAAAAAATCGTGTTAGCTGAAAAAAAAGAGAACTGCAAAACAGAAGGATTTGACTGGCATGGGTCTTTGTCTGGAAAAGCAGCTGTTAGCAGTTTTGTTCACGAAACCTTCTGACATGGAAGCGGAACAGTTAATATTTGTCAATAAATCACCTTGATAGAAAAGGTAAATGGAGTGCCTAAAAATACATAGTACAGAAAAGTACCTTTGGCCCATCAATTTAGAGAAATGTTTTATGTTGAGGCCACAGTCGACTTTAATGGTACCATACAGACGCTTGAAAAGCAGGTACTAAGTAAAAAGTAAAATTTTATTCAGTTTAACAACATATTCAAAAACATACAATATAAAAGCTCTGTAGAATGTCTTGGGTGCAACTGTAGGTATTAGCTTTACCAGTTCACCCGGTATGGACTGTATTTAGCGTGCTCAAGATGTTTCGTGGGACAATACATTGCTTCTTCAGGAGCTTATTGCATATGTACGAGGTTTACAGAACAAATTTTGACATATCATACTAAGAATAAAAAAAAACACATTATTAGTCATAACAAAAAACAAAGTAGGATATATAGAGTCATTTTACAAAAATGACTCTATATATGGCCCCCCCATAGGCCGCCTTACCCAGAGTAAAATCATACAGAGCAGTCCAGAGGAGACAAGCTCGCCCCGGTGGATGTGGGAACCTCCACAGACAATGGGGGAAAGGGGAAAAAGTGTACCTTGCAATCTAATAGGGAAATAGATGTTACTATAGAACATAAGTAACCAAAACAGCATTGATAGTTAATTAATTAATAATGAACCATTAACCCACCATAACAGTGGGTGTGAAGTAAATCCCTTCTTATATAGGACTCATTAAACATTAAGAGAACTAGTGGCCATCATATGCTGTAAAGAGGAAAAGGATTTCTTGGTGTCACAAAGGCACACAAATATATATATTAATTCAAAAATTCATTTAAAAGCATAGGGACTCTTTACCTCAAACATTCGGTTCAAGCAGGCAAGTATTTGTGAAAAAGTTCTTAACCAGTGTGTATATAAGTACATATATATATATACACATATATACATATATATTTCCTCTGAGTTATATAAAGGTCCACATTAAACAAGACAGGGAACCTATAAGTCCTATAAAAAAAAATCATATATGGCATATTGAGCTTCCAACCATAAAGCCATAGATTGTAATAAAAAAATACCAGCATAGGAATCCACAAAAGCTCACCTTAAGACGAATATCAATAGAAGCTAAAGGGATTATCCTAGAACGACTGCACGGAGGCCCATCAATCCAGGAAGAGGTATCCAATAGTACATAAAATAGATACATTTCACATAAGCCTCTCATTCATAACTATGGATAGTATGTATGCACAGGATAGGAACTTACCACCCACAAAGGGGGAGATGTCATAACCCAGGGCTGCAGCAACCATCTGTATGCTGCACAACCCCCATATATATGTGCAGGCTCCTGCCTGACGACGCCCACCAGCCAATTGGCATGTGGCGTCACCAGGCCTGGCCCCAAAGATGCACAGAGAAAGGTGCATGCACAATGTCCTAGAACGGGCATTAACACCGCACAGCCGTGCAGCGCGTTGCCACCGGGACATCGAGAGAAGAGGCTGCGGGCCAGCGGCTTTGTTCTCCCTCCGGAGCCACACATCCATCGGGACAGACACAAAAAGCCCCAGACCGCCAAACAGGAAGTGATGTCATGGGCAAGCATCTGAGGCGGCCATGATGGAAAAGGGCAAAGAGACAGCTCACAGGTCAGGGAGCGAACCCTAATGGCCAGATGAAACAGGCCATATCTCCATAGCATCAGCATTGAGATGATCGCTGCATGTCACATGGATTAAAGTAAGAAAAAGAGAAAAAAAAAAGAAAGAAGAAAGGAAAAAGAGAAAAAGAGGAAAAGAAAAAAGAAAAGAAAAAAGGGGGGAGAAAAGAGGGGAAAGGGGAAAGGGAAAGAGGAAATGGGAAAAAGGACCAAGGAAAGGGGAAGGAGGGGGGAGGGAGAAAGAGGGAAGGGAGGGAGGAAAGGGGGAAAAATTAACATATACATGAAAAAAGACTGTCACATAAACACAATAATTAGCATTTTAGAGACAAGGGCTATATGAATTGACCTAATTTAAGCCTGGGAGAGTCATGGCATTGAGACGCTCAATCCATAAAGTTTCACATTGTAAAACAATATATTAAATGATTCCTATTTAATTAGATTAACTGTGTTTTGGTTATGTTGTACTGTGTGTAGTGTCACTTTTTATGTGCCCCATTGTTGATAGGTTCCATCTCAATGCTGATGCTATGGAGATATGGCCTATTTTATCTGGCCACTAGGGTTTGCTCCCTGGCCCGTGAGCTATCTCTTTGCCCTTTTGTATCATGGCTCGCTTAATGTTTAATGAGTCCTATATAAGAAGGGATTTACTTCATACCCACTGTTATGGTGGGTTACTGGTTCATTATTAATTAATTAGCTATCAATGCTATTTTGGTTTTACTTATGTTCTATAGTAACATCTATTTCCCTATTAGATTGCAAGGTACAATTTTTCCCCTTTCCCCCATTGACTGTGGAGGTTCCAACACCCACCGTGGCGAGCTTGTCTGCTTTATGTTATGACTAATATGTGTTTTTCTTTTATTCTTAGTATGATATGTCAAAATTTGCTCTGTAAACCTCATACATATGCAATAAGCTCCTGAAGAAGCGGTGTATTGTCCCGCAAAACATGTTGAGCACGCTAAATACAGTCCATACCGGGTGAACTGGTAAAGCTAATACCTACAGTTGCACCAAAGACATTCTACAGAGCTTTTATGTTGTATGTTTTTTAATATACAGTTGTACTCATAAGTTTACATACCCTGGCAGAATTTTTAATTTCTTGACAATTTTTCAGAGAATATGAATGATAGCACAAAAACTTTTCTCTCACTCATGGTTAGTGTTTGACTAAAGCCATGTATTATCAATCAACTGTGTTTACTCTTTTTAAATCATAATGGCAACAGAAACTACCCAAATGACCCTGATCAAAGTTTACATACCCTATTTCTTAATATTGTGTATTGCCCCCTTTAACATCAATGACAGCTTGAAGTCGTTTGTGCTATTTGTGGAAGAGGCTATTTATCTTCTCAGATGGTAAAGCTGCCCATTCCTCTTGACAAAAAGCCTCCAGTTCCTGTAAATTCTTGGGCTGTCTTGCATGGACTGCACGTTTGAGATCTCCCCAGAGTGGCTCAATGCTATTGAGGTCAGGAGACTGAGATGGCCACTCCAGAACCTTGACTTTATTCTGCTGTAGCCAATGACAGGTTGACTTGGCCTTGTGTTTTGGATCATTGTCATGTTGGAATGTCCAAGTACGTCCCATGCGCAGCTTTGTGGCTGATGAATGCAAATGTTCCTCCAGTATTTTTTGATAACATACCGCATTCATCTTGCCAACAATTTTGACCAAATTTCCTGTGCCTTTGTAGCTCACACATCCCCCCAAAAAATCAGCGATCTACCTCCGCGTTTCACAGTAGGAATGGTGTACCTGTCATCATAGGCCTTGTTGACTCCTCTCCAAATGGAGCATTTATGGTTGTGGCCAAAAAGCTCAATTTTGGTCTCATTACTCCAAATGACTTTGTGCCAGAAGGTTTGAAGCTAGTCTCTGAGCTGTTTTGCATATTGTAAGTGGGATACTTTGTGGCATTTGCGTAGTAATGGCTTTCTTCTGAAGACTCGACCATGCGGCCCATCTTTCTTCAAGTGCCTCCTTATTGTGCATCTTGAAGCAGCCACACCATATGTTTTCAGAGAGTCCTGTATTTCACCTGAAGTTATTTGTGGGTTTTTCTTTGCATCCCGAACAATTTTCCTGGCAGTTGTGGCTGAAATTTTGATTGGTCTACCTGACCATGGTTTGGTTTCAACAGAACCCCTCACATTTTCAACTTCTTGATTCGAGTTTGAACACTGCTGATTGGCATTCTCAATTCCTTGAATATCTTTTTATATCCCTTTCCTGTTTTATACAGTTCAACTACCTCTTCCCGCAGATCCTTTGACAATTATTTTGCTTTCTCCATGACTCAGAACTTAGAAACGTCAGTGCAGCATTGGATGAAAGATGCAAGGGTCTGTCAGGAGTCCAGAAACGCATTGACCTTTTATACACACACACTAATTACAAGCAAACAGATCACAGGTGAGGATGTTACCTTTAAAAGCCATTCAAACCCCTTTGTGTCAACTTGTGTGCATTTTATCAGGCCAAAATCACCAGGGTATGTAAACTTTTGATCAGGGTCATTTGGGTAGTTTCTGTTGCCATTATGATTTAAAAAGACTAAACACAGTTGATTGATAATAAATGGTCTCAGCCAAACACTAACCATTAGTGAAAGAAATGTTTGTGTTATCATTCATATTCTCTGAAAAATGGCCAAGAAATCATACATTCTGCCAGGGTATGTAAACTTATGAGTCATTTTATTTGGGCCTTTTCACAGCCCTGACCTAATTTTTGTAGCAATGACACCTTGAAGGAGCAGCTGGGAATGATTTGGGTCCCCCTTACCTGTTCGGAGACTGCCTTTCCTTTTTCCAGTCCCAGTATCACACCAATAAACTCAAGCTCCAGTCTACAGGTTTTTTTTAAAGATTTATTGCAAGTTTAGGGTATAAGATACCAAAGGCATATGGAAATCTGAAAACAGCTTCCTAGAAAAAACCTAGAAGTTTTTGGCTCTTTAGCAGCAGCCTCAAAATTCTGATGAAAAGGTAAGGACAGCCAAGTAAATTTGTGAATCTATGCGAGCAGTCACAGTCCTTATATAGCCCCCCCCCCCCCCGGTGTCTAACCCTCAATGAGTGCTTTAGTATCTGGAGCTATGGGCAAAAAGTGACACCTGCCGAGGCCTAGTGGTAGCTTATCTGAAACACACATTCTTCTTCCAATGAGAAAGCTACGGCGAAAGAGAGAGAGAGAGAGACTGATCAGATCCTTCCTAAAAGTTATTTTCGCCCCAGCCATAGGTTCTGGGTCAGTCCCAAGCACACCTAAAAGATTAATGGCATCTCTCAGCTGACTACAGCAAAAGCTTATATTAAATGTATCCACTCCATGGCAGGGGCACTACATTTTAATTGTTGCACCAGTTAGATGACCTGATATCTTACCGTTTGCCTGCTCGAGTTGGAGTTTCTACCTGTGTTCCAAATGCCACTTGGAGCAGTGCCCTATGTGCTACCAGTTTCCAAAGGTTTCTGCAGCCAAAGGCCTTGCAAGCACTTGTGTTATTGCTGTTGTCCTAATATCACCGTCCAGGGGTGCAGAAATTAAAGTGGCACATTAGGTAATGCTTGTCCTTTCAGTCTCTAACCAGAGACCTGATAACAATTCAAATTGATGTATTTCAACTTTTAAATGTACATACAGTATAGACTAAATTACAGTACACAAACCATATATAAAAAGGTTAGCATTGTGATTACCAGTTCAGGTTTAATATAATATTTTTTTCACCCTCATGACTAATTCTTTATCTCCCCCTTTGTACCTCCAAACTATTTTCCAGCTTGTATAGAGTTTTTGGCAGTTTCTGTAAATTAGCAGAAATTTGATCAGTTGGGCAGCTTGGCATTAGATTAAAGACAAACATCCAGAAATATCTCTGGACACTTCCTAAGGACAAGCACAGTGCCAGCTTCTGTGCCCTTTGATATGCAGATGGTTTGTCGGTAACATGAAAAGACCTTGGTACAGTGTATAATCTAGCCAAGACAATTAAAGATTTCCTAGTAAAACACAAATGCTGCACAGTAATTACAGAATATTTTAAATCTGTTTATTTGTTGATAATTCTTCAAGATTATGCATGCACAACATGACATGGCAAGGGGAATAAATACAGAAATGCATAGCTGAGCACAATTTTAGGCAGGAAATTAGTACAACTTCCTCCATTTTTTTAAAACCAGTGACATATTTTAGCATTTTCCTATAAATGTACATCAGGTGCTTTAGGCACTAAGCCCAATGCATCAAGATTAAAGGTGCCTGCCCAAAAGTATAACATCACATGCTCATTGATCCATTTTATTTTGGGCACTTAAACAATAATTACATGCAAATGATTACATTTAATCTATCCCCAAGCAAAAGAATAAGTAAGCAGAAGTATGGCTGGACCTGTTACTTAAAGTAGATCCAAACCTAGTCAATAACATCTCATATAAATGTCATCATGTTACTGTAATTGTTTCAATCTTTTTAAAATATGCATCTTGCATTAAAAGATTACTGGTGATTCTGCCACATAATGTTCTCCTTCAGATACTTGCTGTTTTGGAGTGACAAAAGTTTTACATGTGTGCTCCAGTGTTATCAATTTGTCACATGCACTCCTGCTGGACACCAAAAATTTCTGTGCCAATACACACTTAAAGGGGTTGTAAAGTCAGAAGGGTTTTTATCTTAATGCATTGTTTGCATTAAGATAAAAATCCTTCTGTGTGCAGCAACCCCCCTCGGCCCCACTAATACTTACCTGGGCCCCATCTCTGTTCAGCGATGTCCACGAGTGTCTCAGCCATCCAAGACTCTCCCTCCTGATTGACTGAGACACAGCAGTGCCGCCACTGGCTCCCACTACTGTCATTTAAAGTCAGCTAGCCAGTCAGGAGAGAGAGGGGGCAGGGCCAGGTCACAGCTCCATGTCTGAATGGACACAGGGAGTTGTGACTTGGCTTGGGTGCCCCCATAGCTTGCTGTTTGCTGTGGGGGCACTCACCAGGAGGGAGGGGCCAGGAGCACCGAAGAGGGACCCAAGAAGAGGAGGATCTGGGCTGCTCTGTGCAAATCCAATGCACAGAGCAGGTAAGTATAACATGTTTGTTATTTTTATAGAAAAAAAACAGGAGACTTTACAATCACTTTAACAGGCATGGTTCACTATTGTAACTATCAGGTAGCCAACCCTGAGTAATGATATGCTGCTAATGCTGGGGTGAGTGAATGTAGATAGGAAGCTACTGAAAGAGGCTAAAGGAGATGAAAAACAATTGTTTAAAAAAATTGCATTTTTATGTTACACAGGGCTTTCGGAAGCTATATGAAATCTAGGGTTCAGATCTAGATTACATTGAGCCATATAAACATTTGGATGGATAGAGACACAGATCATGTAAAAATATGTAATGAAGTTTCTGACATGTTGATTATCCCTTGGCTCTTAGTGTAAGAGGTTTTTATTGAGCCAAATGGTTCGCACAAACAGGTGCATATCTCGATATAAACTCAGATTGTACCATTGATCCCCAAAAATTCAGTAGCTAACCTGTCATTCATTTACCTAACTTACATAAGTCCTACTGCATGGTTTATTATATTTTGATGAGGACTGCTAATGTGCTGGAGGGCTGTAAAGACTTCTAAGGACTTCATGTATATCAGGAACCACCATATCTGATCTGATGTTGACATTTCTATTTTTTGCAGGTGTAGGAAAAGATGGGTTAGCTTTAGATTTTTATTGGTAATTTTAGTTGCACTGTAAATAATAAAGATTTTTTTTGCATTGGTGAGTTAAATGATGATATGTGCGTGGTGGTAAACAAGACCTGTGGGTCAAAATTCATTTTCTAGATGTCTTTTTATGTGTTGTGATCATAATAAACATGTTGGGATACAAATGGATATTTAACATACCTTTTGAAGGTGCTGATTCTATCTTGTAGGGTGATAATATACATGCCCTATTTCAGGTTTTATTTAAAATAAAGCCAAAACTTTTTTAAAAGTTTTAGATAGTATTTTCAACACTACCCAACTCAATTTTTTTTTTCACCGTTTCCCATTGCGAAGATTTCCCTTGATTTCTTTTCCCCACAAACAAAGCAGGAAGCAAAGGGAAATCTTTCCATTGCAAGGAAAATCCTTTTTTAGACAGTTGTCATGTTGTCATTGGAACAACTGTGCCTATTTAAAAACTTCCATTCTGCTTCTGTTTTGGTGGACAACACAGAATTTTGGACTTTTCCTCACTTTCAATACCATGACAATTGTTACATATATACCCTGTTTCCCCGAAAATAAGACCTAGCGTGATTGTTGGTGATGGCTGCAATATAAGCTCTACCCCCCAAATAAGCCCTAACCTGTTTCCCCGAAAATAAGCCCTACCCTGAAAATAAGACCTAAAAGGACTTTAACTAGGGCTTATTTGGGGGGTAGGGCTTATATTGCAGCCATCACCGACAATGACGCTAGGTCTTATTTTCGGGGAAACAGGGTATATATATATATATATATATATATATATATATATATATATATACTGTATACCTAGCTTAACTAAGGTTGTCAGTTCAAATCTCAACCATGACACTGCCTGCACAGGGTTTTAAGGTTCTCCCTGAGCCTGGTGGGTTTCCTCCAACACTCCAAAGATATACTGGTACAGTTGATTAATTGGCTACTGTGTAAATTGTCCCTAATACATGTACACTACATTACTAAAAGTATTTTGGAGTGTGTCTATGGGACTGTTTGACTATTCTTCCAGAAGCGCATTTGTGAGGTCAGGCACTGATGTTGGAAAAAAGGCCTGGCTCACAGTCTCCGCTCTACTTCATCCCAAAGGTGTTTTATCGGGTTGAAGTCGGGACCCTGTGCAGGCCAGTCAAGTTCCTCCATCCTAAACCTGCTCATCCATGTCTTTATGGACTTTGCTTTGTGCACTGGTACGCAGTCATGTTGGAACAAGAAGGGCAAACTCCAAACTGTTGTTGAAATTGTCCAAAATGTGTTGGTATGATGATGCCGTAAGAATTTTCTTCATGGAACTAAGGGGCCACACTCAACTCCTGAAAAACAACCCCACACCATAAAAAAATATATATATATATATATATATATATATTTATACAGTATATATTTTTTTTTGTTTCAACCTTTTTTTTTTATTAGGGAACTGTCATGTGTCTGAGTGGTTTTGAACTTGGATCCTTCCAGTTTTGTGCTGCAGCTCCGTCTACTCTGCCACTGGAGGATCCAAATCTCTGTAGCACATACTCTGCTTAGCGCTCCTGGGACTCTCTAGCTACACCTACCTTACAGCTGCGTTCAATTTGCAATCAGCTCAGCTTGTAAATTGCAAGGCTTCCCATGCTTTGTTCCAGTTTGTGTGGATTCATTCACTGCGTGTATGCTTTACTGCTGAACTGTTGATTTCTGGACTTTTGCCCAATCCCTGACTATGGTTTTGCCTAATAATTCTGCATTCCTCTGAAAGTCTGTGTATGATCCCTACCTGCCTCTGGCGACTCCTTTGGATCTTGATATTGTACTGTGCTGCCAAGACTTGTTGCCAACCCGGCCTGCCTGACTATACTGACACATAAACCCTCAGCCAAAGCTCCACTTTGGACTAAACCTTACTAAAGGTACCTTACATAACAAGTGGGCCACAATGACAGTGGACCTAGCTGAGGTAGTTACGGCTATCAAGGACAGTTGATTGGAGTTCATGAGCATCTTTCTTCTTTGGATGCTAAGCTGGATAAACCTACTGCTATGGTTAAATCCTTGCTGCTGGCTTCCACTGAACCTGTTTATGCTCCAGCCCAAGCTATCTCTTCAGTGCCTCCCAAACCTCCCTTGCCTGAAAAATTTGGAGGTGATACTGAAGACTGCAGAGGCTTTTTGAACATTTGCTGTTTGCATTTATGCAATGACCATGCAACGTTCAGCATTTCTTCAGCCATAGTGACTTCTGTAATTTCTTTGTTAAAGGGAAAAGCTTTGTCATGGGTCTCTCCTTACCTGGAACGCAGTGATCCTTTGCTGCAGGATGCTGATAAGTTCCTGTCTTCTCTTCAGACTTTAGGCAGGGTTTTGGACACTCAATGCTCACTTTTGGACATACAGCAAGGTACCAAAACTGTGGCACAATATGCTATATAGTTTCATACACTGACTGCTGAGACTAAGTGGGATGCTGGTGCACTTAGTACAGCTTTTTGCAGAGGTCTTGAAGATTGCATCAAAGATGAACTGGTGTACAAGGATTCTCTAGATGAACTTGAAAAGTTTATAGAGCTGTCTGTGGTTCCATTATAGAGATTTTCTCATGCTTCCCATTTTAGGGGAACATTCTCTAATGTGGTTTTAAAGAACGTCATTTTTTTAATGATAGTGATGAAATGAAGGCTAGAACTTCTGTTAACTTTTTATTGGTGACCGTCTCCCCAATAAAGATTTTCTCTCACTTCTTGCCACAGTGACATACTGTAATTGTTACCAAGACAAGAGGGTTTGTTCACACTATGTCCGTTGAGCTGAATTTTTTTTGCGCACCACCACACATCTATGGTGTGAACAGGGCACATAGAAAAAAAGTATCTTCAGTGGAGATTTTTCCATTAGTTTGGTACAGCTCACACAATTTTACTGGTTTGTGTACAAGTTTTTATTAGAAATGTTCAGAAACACGTACAGTAGCATTAATCATTCTTTCTGCAATGTTTCTGTTTATTTTGTAAAATGTACCACCCAAGCCTTGATATCTTTAACCCTTTGTTAGAACAGATATTGTACCCACCTAGGTAACAATTATTAATGAAGATCTGTTAGCAAAGTACAGACAGGGTTGTTTATTAAAAATACATCATCAGCTCCCTCTCAAACATTATATGGAAGGGGAAACCTAAGTAAAAAATTTATAGGATTACAGAAATTTTCAGTCCAGTTATGAGCCATCATAGGTCCACTTTATTGATTCTAACAACAGTGTGCAATCTCAAAAGCTGCAAATATCAAAACCACTGTGACTCCTTCAGGGGGTCTACAAAATCACTAAACTTTAGGGAAAAAAGTTTTATACATACAGTACCTGTCCATTGGCCCATTTACTAAAACATCATGCTGCAGCAGAGCTTTCCAGCTCATTTCCACATTTCCAGATGTATGTCCCCACTGATGGCTGTATTTTTTTATATTTTCTAGATGATCCTTAAATCACTATTGTGTAATGCAGTGACTAGGAAAAGCAGCAGGAACCATAGTAGCCAACAGTGGGCCCACTATTCTACCATCTTGAAGAATCTAATCAGATATGCACTGGAAGCTTTGCAACAGTGCATAGTTGTAGTCATTAGACAGGTATATATAAATCTGTTTTGCTTATTGGTCAATTCTTTTGTGATTTTGTAGACCCTGACAGGGTCGCTTTATTGATGTGGCACCTAACCCTCTGCAGCATTCCCTGTGAGCCTAAGATAGCTTGATGACATACCCATGCAGCATGTCTATGATGAATGGAAAGAAGTGGGTTGCATGAGCATCATTTAACTCAGAAGAGTACTGGCACCAGATTACAGAGCAGTGAATCTGCAGGAGACAGAGACAGGGTGGGAACTGCAGTATGAGCTGTTTTTTTAGAATTAATCCACTTTAAACTGTTGCATCTCTTTAAGTGCACAGTTGGGAAATTAAGTTGAAAATAAAACATGATTCTAAGTCTGTATCATCTGGAAATTGGCTGTATATTTGAAAATGACAATAGCTTACCTTTGTAATCACTGATTAAGCATAATAAGCATGGCATCTCATTTATTTTCTGCACAGAGCAATGCACTTATTAAATCACCTATTCATCTCCCACAAGACTCTACAACTATTAATACAGACTCTCTTTCAAGTTTTACAATTGTGCATCATAAAAAATACCTAATTAGAAGCATAAACTATGGCAACTTAGTTGATATCAAATCAGAACACAATTAAACCTCTGTATAATGAATGCTCTCTGTAAATGTTTATGTGACCTTATCTAAAATCTCAAAAGAGTTCTTTTGCTGCTCTCTGAAAAGTTTAAAAAGACACTGCAGGCCTTCAACAGAACTAACTTACAAATGTTTTTTCACTATACACACGCCAACTATTGACAAGAGTTGACTGTGCTGTACAGATGACTGTATTTTACTTTGGTACTTGCAAATATAATGTTTTTTTTTCAGCTCTTGAATAGGTTTTCTCTTTTTATAAAATTGGCAATGTATCCATTAATTTTCCAATATGGCACGAGGAGGGCTCCATGCTGACATCACTAATACTCATATGATAACAGCACGTGATAAAAAGCAGCGTAAAGGCTGTTGGAGATAATGGGTCTACTCTGGCTTAGGGAGAGTGTTTACATTACTTATTTATATCTTTGTACATTTCGAAGAATGCTGCTCAGAAACAGGTTATCAATGTTATGCACATGTTAGAAGACTAAAGTTTGATGCAGAAGTGTATATAGAAATCAATGAAACACATGCTTTATTACCTCTGATCATGTGATAGTTCACAATATCTCTCTAGCTTATTAAAGCATGTCTAAACCCAAAACCAATACTTTGATATATTGCAGCTTACTAATCCTTAGAAGTTGTGACTGCAAAAGTTTTCTCTTTGTAGTTTTCTTTTATTGTCACCTGGTGATCAAGCCAGTAACACACTTCCTGTCTTAGGGTGGCTTCTTTTATCTGTAGAGTGTTAAGCTGTCCATGCACTGTTCAAATTTCATCCAGTTCCTGAGAAACTGGCTGCAAATCCCTCAGCGAGTGGACCTGTTGGCCACCTCCCACCCAACATCCCTCAACTGAATACTTGAAGGAGGCTGGGCAGAAATTAGTTGGCTGAAAAACAGATGCATTCAATCAGATGCAGCCCACTGTTCAGGTATTTTGACGGCCTGTTGAATTTTATTTGCCCAGCACTTTTGAAACTTTTTACAACAAATGGAAAGTCCTGTTTTTCTTTCCTACACCTGGAGGGGTGAAGTTTTGGTACAACTGGATTGGGACAGCAACACTCCCAACAGCTGGGAGATACTGTACCTCTTAATGACCTCAGAAACAAGGATGTCTTGTGCAAACTGCTGCGTGAACTAGCTTAGCAGGCAAGTTATTCTACATAACAGCACTCAATGGGTATTACTAGAAAGGGGCAGGCTCACTCTAACATTGTTCAAAAATCCTTACCGTTACCTATGATATCTCCTCCTGAGAAACATCTAAAAAGCAAGAAATATTTAATAAAAGATGTAGGCATGTTGTGTGAATAGGAGCACATAACAAACAGATAGTTGGATATCCTCAAAAGTGAAAATACACAATACACTTTAGAGCTATTTAGTTTGTTAAGACTATGAAAATACAAACCTGTCTGGGCACAGGTACACTTTAAGTATTTTTTTTTAGTAATATATATTAATTGTAAAATACTATACAAGACTGCAAAACTGTAAATTGTTGAAATGCACAAACAGTGTGTAGGCAGGGGTTCCCCTTTAGAGGTGTGTCTTTTGATTTGCCCAGCAATGTTCCTTTAAATAGTAAAGTGAGAAGCCAATCCGGGTCTTCTTTGTCAGCTACAGAGAGAGAAGATGGAGTTCTAAGGAGAAGCGCTCTCCCTGGGGCCTGGGGGAGGGAAGTATGAAGTCCTAAGGCCATGGATAAGTACAGCATGAAACGTAGTGAGTAGCACCACAGTACACCCTCCTGACTAATTAGTGAGGCATGTTATTCTCAATGGTAAAAGTATGTGGCGCTCATCTAGGTGTACCATTCACAATAATAAATCAATTGCAACGTAGCCAGAAAAAACTGAGTATCTCCTTATTTCACCTTATATCTGTTGCCTATAAGTGACACAGCAACATCCGCATACTCGGAGAGGGTAAATATAACCAATGTGTCTGTTGTGTTCACATAAACAATATACTGCAGTGCACACTCCTACCTTCTCCTATGGAGGAGTAACTAAAACCAATCTAAAGTGTTTGGATGCTCGTGATCGGTCTAGATAGACCGTAACTAAAAATCACATATGTGTAATATTCCTCAAACTTAATACATAAAATATTGATCACAAAATAAATATTGGTGGTGAAAAATTGTTGACATAAAAGAATTACACTTCATAAATAAATACAATGTGCATAGAAATCCCCACTGATAAGTGATTGAGTGGAAAACAAGAGTGGCAGGGATATGCATAAACAAATAATACGCCCCTTAAAAAATATTCAGACAAACTTAAAACACCCCTCACCTAATCCAATACCTAGAAATATAAAAATAGTGAAATCAAGAAAAAAACTGTGACAAATCTAAGTGATCAAGTCCAAAGTAAATGTTCTTCATGCAGTGCGACTCTTGATATCCATATAAAATAGTAGCATGCCAGTAAGGTGACTTTGTGCTGAATTCATTCACTTCACACACTAGTGCGACACACAAGTGTTTCCCCCAGCCTCTCACCTCAGTTAACGGCCCCCAATGGGCCAAATCAAGCGGATGGTAAATGCTTAGATGCAGGGTCCAGCCGCTGTTCACCTCCTCCAATAGATATACGTGGGTAAGGCTTTTATACTGGGCACCACCGCTCACATAGACCCCCAAGAATGACAATAAGAAGGAGATGCTCCCATGGTGAAGAATATCAATACAAGTTTATTTAAAAAATGTAGTAACTTACATTTCCAGAACGCAATTAACAGCAGAAACAGAGGCTTTCGGGTTCGGCCGTCCCCGGGAAGCGTCGGCACCTAGCTCCTCGGGTAGGAGGAGCTAGGTGCCGACGCTTCCCGGGGACGGCCGAACCCGGAAGCCTCTGTTTCTGCTGTTAATTGCGTTCTGGAACTGTAAGTTACTACATTTTTTAAATAAACTTGTATTGATATACTTCACCATGGGAGCATCTCCTTCTTATTGTCATTCTTGGGGGTCTATGTGAGCGGTGGTGCCCAGTATAAAAGCCTTACCCACGTATATCTATTGGAGGAGGTGAACAGCGGCTGGACCCTGCATCTAAGCATTTACCATCCGCTTGATTTGGCCCATTGGGGGCCGTTAACTGAGGTGAGAGGCTGGGGGAAACACTTGTGTGTTGCACTAGTGTGTGAAGTGAATGAATTCAGCACAAAGTCACCTTACTGGCATGCTACTATTTTATATGGATATCAAGAGTCGCACTGCATGAAGAACATTTACTTTGGACTTGATCACTTAGATTTGTCACAGTTTTTTTCTTGATTTCACTATTTTTATATTTCTAGGTATTGGATTAGGTGAGGGGTGTTTTAAGTTTGTCTGAATATTTTTTAAGGGGCGTATTATTTGTTTATGCATATCCCTGCCACTCTTGTTTTCCACTCAATCACTTATCAGTGGGGATTTCTATGCACATTGTATTTATTTATGAAGTGTAATTCTTTTATGTCAACAATTTTTCACCACCAATATTTATTTTGTGATCAATATTTTATGTATTAAGTTTGAGGAATATTACACATATGTGATTTTTAGTTACGGTCTATCTAGACCGATCACGAGCATCCAAACACTTTAGATTGGTTTTAGTTACTCCTCCATAGGAGAAGGTAGGAGTGTGCACTGCAGTATATTGTTTATGTGAACACAACAGACACATTGGTTATATTTATCCTCTCCGAGTATGCGGATGTTGCTGTGTCACTTATAGGCAACAGATATAAGGTGAAATAAGGAGATACTCATTTTTATTCTGGCTACGTTGCAATTGATTTATTATTGTGAATGGTACACCTAGATGAGCGCCACATACTTTTACCATTAAGACGTTGCATATTAGGGTGGGTGAGGACACCCCTTATGTTGGCAGCTGCTCTAATCTTGTTACCATTATCCATCAAGCTGTGGAATTGTGGTTTTGCGCACTTGTTCTTTGTTATTTCGGTATGTTATTCTCAATGCCAGGAATTGGATGTCATTTATATTAATTTCTCTATCCGTGTCTGGAATCTGTGTATACTCTGTAATACTAAAACTATGCCAACATGTTGACTGTTTGTATTCTGTTAAACCGTTCAGTAGGGATGAGCTTCGAGTTCGAGTCGAACTCATGTTCGGCTCGAACATCGGGTGTTCGCCAGTTCACCGAACAGCGAACAATTTGGGGTGTTCGCGGCAAATTCAAATGCCGCGGAACACCCTTTAAAAGTCTATGGGAGAAATCAAAAGTGCTAATTTTAAAGGCTTATATTCATGGTATTGTCATAAAAAGTGTTTGGGGACCTGGGTCCTGCCCCAGGGGACATGGATCAATGCAAAAAAAGTTTTAAAAATGGACGTTTTTTTCGGGAGCAGTGATTTTAACAATGCTTAAAGTGAAACAATAAAAGTGTAACATCCCTTTAAATTTCATACCTGTAAAGGGGCGCATGTTTCCCGTGTTTAGAACAGTCTGACAGCAAAATGACATTTCAAAGGAAAAAAGTAATTTAATTTAAACTACTCGCGGCTATTAATGAATTGCCGGTCCGACAATACACATAAAAGTTCATTGATAAAAACGGCATGGGAATTACCCACAGGGGAACCCCGAACCAAAATTTAAAAAAAAAAATGGCGTGGGGTCCCCCTCAAAATCTATACCAGAACCTTCAGGTCTGGTATGGATTTTAAGGGGAACCCAGCACCAAAATTAAAAAAAAAATGGCGTGGGGTCCCCCCAAAAATCCATACTAGACCCTTATCCGAGCACGCAACCTGGCAGGCCGCAGGAAAAGAGGGGGGGACGAGAGAGCACCCCCCTCCTGAACCGTACCAGGCCACATGCCCTCAACATTGGGAGGGTGCTTTGGGGTAGCCCCCCAAAACACCTTGTCCCCATATTGATGAGGACAAGGGCCTCATCCCCACAACCCTTGGCCGGTGGTTGTGGGGGTCTGTGGGCGGGGGGCTTATCGGAATCTGGAAGCCCCCTTTAACAAATTGGTAAATGGTAAGGGGGTACAACATCGGGTGTTCGCCAGTTCACTGAACAGCGAACAATTTGGGGTGTTCGCGGCAAATTCGAATGCCGCGGAACACCCTTTAAAAGTCTATGGGAGAAATCAAAAGTGCTAATTTTAAAGGCTTATATTCATGGTATTGTCATAAAAAGTGTTTGGGGACATGGGTCCTGCCCCAGGGGACATGGATCAATGCAAAAAAAAGTTTTAAAAACGGACGTCATTTTGCTGTCATTTTGCTGTCAGACTGTTCTAAAAACGTGCCCCTTTACAGGCATACTGTAGACACCCCCCAGGTACGAAATTTAAAGGGATATTACACTTTTATTGTTTCACTTTAAGCATTATTAAAATCACTGCTCCCGAAAAAGCGGCCATTTTTAAAACTTTTTTTGCATTGATCCATGTCCCCTGGGGCAGGACCCAGGTCCCCAAACACTTTTTATGACAATAACTTGCATATAAGCCTTTAAAGCTAGCACTTTTGATTATTCATGTTCGTGTCCCATAGACTTTAACGGTGTTCGCGTGTTCGAACAAATTTTTTGCCTGTTCGCAAGTTCTGGTGCGAACCGAACAGGGGGGTGTTCGGCTCATCCCTACTGTTCAGTAAAATTTCAAGCAAATTCATTCATGGTCTCATCCTTGTCTAAGCCGAGGAAACATAAAAGATGTGATGTTGTGGGTTAAGCCATGGTGAGAAAAGGAAGTAAATATGTTAATTGTGCAAACCTGGTCAGTTTAGAGGTAAGAGGGGCTAGGGAAAAGGAGACACTTGCCCAGTGGTGAGAAATGACTCCGCTCATGGTGTTTGGTCTGCATGATAGGTGTAGCATCTGAAATATACTTGAAAGTATAATTGAACATGAGTAAAAAAAAATTACTGTAGGTAAGCATCATGGAGACATGAGCTGCTTTGTAAACAGTGGCCCTATTTGCTTGTTATGATTTTGTGGAATGGCCCAGAGCTAGAATTGAGTTAAACAGAACTGAAGGCTCACACTTCTGGAAGCATCAGACAGCTTCACCGGCAGGAATCCCATGCATCTCTGGGCATAGCACCCTCTGTCTCCAACTCCAGAGGTACTCTGCACTCAGGAGAAGGAGAAGCCACAAGAAGAGCCCTCTCATCACCTCAGCCTCCAGCCTGGTATGTAACAGAAAGTGAAAGAAAATCATACATTTTAGGTTGTCACCAGAACAGGAATAGAGGGAAAATCCCCCCAAAAAGAGACACTCGTTCTGACGACCCTGTTGACCAACCAGGAATTCCCTCACTTTGGAGGTATTTTCTCTCACTTCCTGTTGGCTATGGGTCAATAAGTCAAAGAGAAATCTCCTCAATGGAACAGGGGTTATAACCTTCCCATACTCTATCCAAAATTCAAAAATTCAAAAATATTTGCCTTTAAAATCTCCTTATTAGCACTATAGTCATTTCTGTGACACTTAACATAATAACCAGCTGTATACATGTACATCGCTCTAGGCAGTTTCTCTTATCTTGCTGGCTGCTGCTCCAAAAAGCTTCTACCCCACGTGGAGGGTGTGAGCCCTGTGTGCAAACTGATACTCAGAAGAAAAGAAGGCTGGACAGCTGCATTCCTATGCAATTTCTTTATTCAAGTGCCGGATACAAAGGTGAACTACAGGTATCAGCTTACATGTTTCACACCAAGGTCGGGTGCTTACTCATAGCTAATAACCAGCTGTATTCTAAAAGTCATTATGCTGAATGATTACTGTTCGTGGTTAGAGTCCAAGTTCAGCAAAGGCCATATGATTGTTTTAACCACTTCAGTCCTGGAAGGTTTACTCCCCTTCATGGTCAGGCCATTTTTTTCGATACAGCACTGCGTTATTTTAACTGACAATTGCATGGTTGTGCAACAATGTACACAAATAAAATTGATGTCCTTTCTTCCTACAAATAGAGCTTTCTTTTGGTGGTATTTTATCATCTCTGGAGATTTGAGCTTTTGCACTATAAACAAAAAAAGACCAACACTTTTGAAAAAAAAAAAACAATATTTTTTACTTTATTCTATAAAACATATCCAATAACAAAATGTAAAAAAAAATCGATTTAGGCCAATATGTATTCTGCTACATATTTTTGGTAAAAAAATCCCAATAAGCGTATATTGATTGCTTTGCGCAAAAGTTATAGCGTCTACAAACTAGGGGATATTTTTATGGAATTTTTATTTATTTTATTATTTTTACTAATGGTGGCAATCGGCTATTTTTTGCAGGGCTGCAACATTGCATCGGACAAATTGAACACCTAACTGACATTTTTGACACTTTTTGGGGACCAGTGACACTAATACAGTGATCAGTGCTAAATAATATGCACTGTAACTGTACTAAGGACACTGGCGGGGAAGGGGTTAACATCAGGGGTGATCAAAGGGTTAAGTGTGCTCCTAGGGAGTGCTTTCTAACTGTGGGGAAAATGCTGTGACTGCTTAGCAGGGACACAAGTTCTCCATCTTCCTCCCTCACAGAACAGTGGTCTGCCTTGTTTACATAGTTCTGCCTCTTCTGTGAATGATCGGTGGGTGCCGGGGCCCATCCTGGCCCCAGACCCACTGCACAAAATCACATACCTGTACATGATTTTGTGCAGGAGGGCCGCCCTGCCGCAGTATATATGCGCAGGGCGGTCCTTAAGTGGTTAAACTTGGCAGTTACTCTCATGTATATTATGATATCATCCAAAATTCCTTCCTCCTTAACAAGAAGTGTATGTTTTTCTGTTGGACACAGTACAGTACTTAAGCAGTATATCTTGGTTTACAGAAAATATTATTTTGTGTATTTTCTTGCAAGAAAACAACAGCTGCAAACCACACTGTGCTGAGAACCAGACAGAATAATTCACATGAATATTCCTGATGTGACAGTGTGTTAAGTGGTAAAAGACAATTTATTGGAACACTGGAGTAGAACTTCTATAATAAACTAAAGAAAATGTCCATCCTCAGGAATATATTTAGCACTAAAGTAAAATGCTATAAGTTAGTAGATAGTTCATATTTTTTCCAGGTTGTTTCATACTTGGATATTTGAAAATGTGAAGGTTTTACACAATTTTTGTACCTGACTATATGGTCATTTTGCTGTGATATACAGTATATTGCAGTTGCGTGGCTTTTTTGGCTTCATGCCTTGTCTAGATTTAGCTCACCTCACAAAGAATATGACAATATTCCTAATTGCAGAAGGTAAAATCATTACTGCATTTCATTTTCAAACTCAGTAAGGGTTAGAAAAAGTGCAATTCTAAAATGTAATGCCTTGATGACATTTTCTTGATGAAATTTTACTATTTCTTATACTATGACATTGTTTTTGGCCCTGTTTTGATTCTTGTTGCATATTCTTTTTTTTTTTTTTTTTTTTTATACTTTATTTAATATTTTATCCATGCAAATCCTAAACCAATACAAAAGACACAAACTTATATAGTTCATAGACAAAGTAAAACATATTACAATCATTCAACCCACCCCCCCACCCCCCAATCCCCCCCACCCTCCCCGCCCCAATCCTGCAGATAAGTTATAAAGGGGACTTCTTACACCTCAGATCCCCACATTATTATCTAGCTCTACACCCTTTATGCTACTTTTGTGACCTCCTCTAAGTAACTCCAGGTCTTTTTATAATTTTGCGATCCTACCCATTTGCCCGCCCTAACCTCTCCCTCCTCCGGAACCCCTCCTGCATTGTCAATACTTCACATTGTACACCTCGTTGATACAGAAGAGCCAATCGCGGATATTTGGGCAAGCCGGGTTCCGCCATTTCATTGCTATCTGCTTTTTGGCTGCGTCCAGCAATATAGGAACTATTGAGGAGCGGTACCCCTTCAACGACTTTGCCGTACCGTGGAACAAACATTCCCACGGATCTTCCGCTATGACTTCCCCTGTAATTTCCTTAACCAATATTATGATATTTTCCCAGAAGACTTTTATTTGGGGACACTTCCACCATATGTGGGCCATTGTTCCCACTCTACTACACCCCCTCCAGCATAACTCCGATTTAGTACTGTCCATTTTGTTTAACTTGTCTGGGGTGGCATACCATCTTGCTAAACACTTAAAGTGAGTTTCAACGCTCCTCGTGTCACGTGCAGCTAAGTGTGCCAAATTCAATATTTTATCCAACCTGGGTTTACTACAGTGTGACCCTAATTCCCGCTCCCACTTTTGGATGTAAGGGGGTGCCTCCAGCTCCGACACCTCGCCCAGAATCCTTTAAATTTGTGCTATAGTTCCACCCGCATGCTCCCTCCCACAGAGCCGCTCGAATGGTCTATATTCCTCCTCAGTTCTAAGTGGTTTTGGTAATTTTTCAACGAAATGCGTAAGCTGGAGATACCTCCACCCATCTATCACCCACCGTCCTGGTTCTGCCCTTAACTCTGCAAACGTGCGTAATTTCCCTTTGTTCAAAAAATTTTTTAATTGAATGCCTTCTTCTTTCAACCAATTCCCTCCCACCTCCCTCATCCCTGGCTCAAAAAACAAATAATCTTTCATGTTAATTAAAGGTGAATTATATGTCCATTTATTCTGGACGTGTAACAAATCCCAATGTTTGAGCGTGTTCCGTGTCAATTCTGCTGTGTTTGTGCCCAGAGCTCTATACTTTGGGGGATTCCAAATACTCCATCCTAAATCTGTATTGCTCAAATAGTGCTCTATGTTTACCCATCTTTTTTCTGAATCCTTTTTTGACCACTCAATCACACGTGACATTATAACTGCTAAATAATACTTATTAAAATCGGGTAGAGCTACTCCCCCTTTTTTTTTCCCCCTGCTCAAAACTGCATATGAAATACGTGGTTTTTTGCCACCCCAGACAAATCCTGAAATTAAACTTCTTAATGTTCTAAGATAGTACTGAGGAAGAGGGATTGGCAGCATCTGAAATTTAAACAATATTTTTGGGGCCAGTATCATTTTAGCCGCGTTCACGCGTCCAAACCATGACAGAGGCCTCGCTGCCAATCTTCTGGCTTCCTTCCTAATCTCATCCAGAAGTGGAATGTAATTCTTTAGGTACAATTTTTTGAAAGTATTGGATAGTTTTATCCCTAAGTACTTGATTTCTTTTTTCCAAGGAAAAGGGAAAACCTGAGCAAGGTGAGCTTCCTCTTGTTTGCCCACACTAATGTTGCATATTCTTTTTAATATAAGAAGGCACCATGAATATACAAGCTAACTTTTACAACAAACTTCAAGCAGATTTAAAAAAAAAAACAGTGAATACAGTTACATAGCCAGTAAATCATAAAAGGAAAACAGATGTCTTTAAATACATCTGGTTGGTTAATTGGATCCTGTCTAAATTGTCCCTAGTATGTATGAATGTGAGTTAGGGACCTTAGATTGTAAGCTCCTTGAGGGTAGGGACTGATGTGAATGTATATGTAAAGCGCTGCGTAAATTGACATCGCTATATAAGTACCTGAAAATAAATAAATAAGACCTTTGTGGCCATCCTTAAAATGACCCTATAATTTGAACTTTCTCTCTTGGAAAGCTGCCGCTTTGCGGTTCCTCAGCCAATTCAAATCCTGTAGTGATGTACAAACCAATAGGAGGAACCAGTGTGTGCATGAAAAGAGCATGTATTCTATACATTGGGAAATTAAATAAAGGAATTTAGCGCACCAAGGGGCATAGTTCACCAAAAATACAAAAAGTCTATATTTAAAAATGTAAAATGTCCACACTAATAAAAAGTAGTACCAAGTCCCATATACACTAGCCACTGCTTTTTCCTGGGAGCTAGAAGTGGTCTCTGTAAAAAATCATTGACAAGAGAGGGAGGAGGAAAAGTGCCATCTAAATGTAGTATGGAAGAAAACATTTTATTGTCACAAGCTAGGCAACTCGCATAAAATAAGCTCAAAAGCACTCATCAATGTAAATCACCACTCATATGGTACCGCTTTGATTGTAACATTGTGGAACCTGCTGAGCCAGCTGTACTGGAGGCACCCAGGACTTCCTGGTCAGCGTGGAACGTAGTGTGGTGGCAGACATGACGTCACTCCCGGATGCTGATGTGTGTGGGTGAAGCAGATAAATTAATTGCAAAACATTGCAAAACTCATATAAAGAATTCCCCCCTGGATTTTTTTCACAGAACTACCCTATAGCTAGCTCCCTATATAGGGAGTTGTGTGTGTTAAATTTAAAAGGCTAGAGAACACCATAGTCTCCATCAACTACTGCTGTTGTGATGAATTCTTTTTGCAAAAATATCTCACATATAAAATTTCCCCGAGAGGTTTAAGGGTTCTAAAAAGTTGTTTGTTTCTAGACCAAGATCTCGGACATGAACGGTCCCAGATCTCGGAGTTTTGCACCCAAAAATGGATTCAGGTGATCATTAAGCAGAGCAATAGGAAATGTAAGAAACTGCAACATAGCATCTATTATCTGTTCCACACATTGACCCAGTGGATACCACATTGACCATCTAACTGGTTCAAGAGCCTTAAGAAAAATACCATAGGGAAAGAGGATGATTTGGTTAAAACCAAATTGGGTACATTTTGTAGGGATATAGGTGATTATAACCATAATAGTGTCCACCACCATGCTGAATTCCATGCAGATCAGGAAGTCCTGGTTGCTTCCAGAACAGCCAGCTCAGTGGATTCCACGGCACTTCCATCTGAGCTTTACCATATGGGTGACACAGAATGGTGATCTACATTGATTAGTGCTTTTTATCTTAGTTTATGTGAGTTGCCTACCTTGTGACAATAAAATGTTTTCCTTCCATACTACACTTAGATGGTGCTGTTCCTTATCCCTTCCTTATATACATCAGGAAATGTGGAACGCATTCAGTGGCTGGATTGCAGTAAAGTAGTGTTCTTTTTTTCACACGAGTCACCTGAAAAGTAAGCATATTCATCTTTTTTTCTTCTTTTTTTACTTATACACATTATCTTTAGATGGTAAAAGAAAGAAGGAGACCACAGAATCAGATGGAGACCAAAAAGCATGATGAGAACTGTGATATTTTATCCGCATATAATGCGTAAAACAATACAACACTTGATAGTGGAGATGACATTGTTTCTAGTCACCTCAAGTTTATTACTGTCTAATGCAGTATTGTATCAAAATTGAAGGCATGTGAAGAAAGGGTTTTATTTAATGAAAATACAAGTATATGTAAACTCCAAAGGTGAAAATACTGCCTTAGTGTGAATATATATATATATATATATATATATATATATATATATATATATATATATATGTGCAAAGTTGTCACCCTAGGATGTGCAATCTCGCTGCAGTACAATTTGATGTGCCTAAACAAGGTACATTCAGTTTGATTGAAACCAAGTGGCAGGTCATCATGATTGATGAGACATGCTTGACATTGGATTTACATTGGAGGACATAGTTTATTTTTGTATTCATTTTAATAAGGCATTTTGGCCTTCGGTTCCGGCGCTACATGGTGCAGAGGTGAGACAGCTTAGCTCCCGCTAAGCCAGTGGAAATCAACATATAAAACAGCTCCAGGAGCTCACCCGCAGCTGATTCATCTGTCACCAGTGCTGGGCATGTTAATGGATTGGTTCGTTGAATAATTCCGCCCGCACACACAGCACAGCCAGACTGACAGCTCAGTGCTGCCAGCCTCCAAGACCAGCATGGCAGGACCCGCAGCCATGGAGGATCTCCCTGAAGAGAACACCCCCTCCCTCTCAGCTCTGAACCGCTTCTCTCGGCAGCTCTGTCTGCCCCTGAAGTGATCGATCCTGCATATGCCCGCATTGCTGAAGCTGTGGCAGCCCTTCTCGCCCCCACCATCTTTTCAGCAGTGGAGGCGGCTGTCACACAGGGCATGGCTCAGCTTCTGAAGGAGCTGAGTAAGCAGCTGCAACGCATACAGGAAACAGAGCACTGGCTCTCATTCATAGAGGATGAAATGCTTCAAGCATCCAATGCTTTCCATGTGCATGATGAAGCTTTACAGGCCATCCAGGAGAAGTTAGAAGACCTGGAAAACCATTCCAGGTGGAACAATTTGCGTATTATTGGTATCCCAGAATCAGTCAAGGCTAATGAATTGGCAAAGCTGTGCTCCTCCGCCCTCCCCAAGGCACTGGGGTTCGACACACAGTGAATAGTGGAAAGGGCGCATAGGCTGGGTCCTCCTATTGAAAACAGATTGTCTCCAAGGCCGGTCATCACCCACTACCTAAATTACGCAGAAAAACAGCTTATGCTACAAAAGTTTAGGCAACAACGCACCTTGTAAGTTGATGGGTATAATCTCTTATTGTTTGCAGACTACTCTGCAGAGGTGTGCCGCAAACGCAAAGCTTTTGGCCAGGTCTGCTCTGTTCTATTTCAACAACACCTCAAATTTACCCTCGTCTACCCCGCCATCCTATATCTCACGACATCAGATCGCCAGCGCCTGACATTTCACTCCCCTTTAGAGGAGGAACAGTACCTCAGATCTTTAAATCTACAGCCTTCAGAGGAAATGCCAGCAGCAGGGAGTCCCTCTCTCGCAAGGATCAACGCAGCTTATGAAAAGATGCTCCCAAGAAGATCAAGTTCGGATCTTTTTCTATTCGAAGGTGATAATCCTGACTCTTGAAGGGAGCCCAAGGTCAGCATTTTTTCTTTTTTTGACCAAGGTCTATCCATAGATCTGGTAAACCTCCTCACAATCCTGAGGTTGTGTTTCTACTCACTGTAACGGACCTGATGATCCAACTAGAACCCGGTCCTCTGTTTCTTGGTTATATTGGTTATTTAAGTTTACTGTTACCTCTATATTACCCTGTGTATGGCACTGGAAGGGATTCTCTACTTGAGGGTGCAGTCCATTTATACTCTCTATGCCTCACACTGGCGAGCATCTTCTCTACTTGCCATTGGACAAGGGGTTTATGGATGTAGAGCCTAGGGACACACCATGTGGAAAAAAGTAAAGCCAGTAATACAGACGTTTTATAGTTTTGTTGTTTATTCTCTTTTATTGACCTTTCTGAACCTCCCCCATCCTCTGCTGGATTTTCCTATTTCCCCTCATTTTTTACGGGTAGCATCACACCCCTTTTCTGCCCATGGTTTTGGTCTTCTGAGAGTACCTATTCCACTAGCTAAAAACCCAGTACCACTCCCTGGCCACCATAAAAATAATTTCCTGGAATGTCAAAGGTCTTCGCTCCCCTATAAAATGTATGAAGGTGCTACGTCATCTTAAATGCTTATGGGCCGACATCGCCCTACTCCAGAAAATGCATTTAAATAGACTTCTTCCATCTGCAAAAACTTTGGGTGGGGGGGTGGTGGGGTCCCCAGCTGTAGGCTGCAAAGCAGGAGTTATCATACTGCTGCACAAAACCTTCTGTTTACTATACAGTCAGTAATTAGTGATGAACTTGTTCGTAAAGTCTCCTTAGACCTTCAGTTTTCATCACGTATTGTTCAGATAACCAACATCTATGCCCCAAACTCTCCTAGCTCATCCTTTTTCAAAGACACACCTGCGTGGATCATGCAACACCCACTTCCACTTCACATTGTAGGAGGCGACTTTAATACGGTAATGCACCCAGATGAAGACCGTAGATCATGTAAACCCCATAGGGCTAGGTCAGGAGCCACACTTACACATGCAGGCTCCCCACTATCTCATATGGTATCCACATTGAACAGGCTAGACCCCTGGCGCCTTAGTCACCCTACAGACAGAGAATTCACTTTCTACTCCCCTTCTCAAGACTCCCTGGCCAGACTATATTACTTGTTTTGCTCCTCCCTTCTTCTCCCATCCAGCTGTAATTCTACTATACACGATATGACCATTTCAGATCACTCCCCCATATCTCTACCCATAGACATTCTTCAGTCACAAGCGACCCCTAAAACTTGCAAAAAATTCCCCAATTACTTAGCACAAAATGAGGACTTCCTACATACCATTCGTATGACATGGTCGGACTATGTATGTCTTAACCAAGAGCATATGAGCAATCCTATTTTATTCTGAGAAGCAGGAAAGGCATTCCTTCTAGGCCAAATTATTGCCTATACTTCCTCTTTTAAGAAAGCCACATCGCAAAAAATACAAACAGGCTAGTGAAACCCTCCGTTGAGCCCAGTGTAATTTAGCAAGTTCTGACACGTCAGAACACAAAACTGCTTGGCATGAGGCCAAACGCTCTTTCGATCTATGGGCAGATCAGCAAAAACGGGTAAAACAGTCCTTTCTAGATGTGCAACTTCATAAATTTGGCAATAAACCTGACAAACTACTTTCTAGGCTCACCAAAGGCCCTTATAAACCAACACATATCATGGCACTTAAAGACAGAGCAGGCCAACTTACACAGTCCCCACAAGAAATTTCTACAATTCTAGAAGCCTATTATATGGTTCTATATTCCAAAGATGCGGTAGAAAAAGACACAGCCCACTTATTCCTAGATGGCATAGTACTTCCCAATGTCACGGAGTCCCAGCTGAATGATCTCAATCCACCCATATTCCCAGGGGAAATAGCTTGCAGGATTAAAACTTTGGCGAATAGCAAAGCCCAGGGGCTGATGGCTATTCTGACGAGTTCTATAAGGCAATCAGTGAAGTCATCCTCCCCAACCTCCAATCCCTATACAATGCAATGTGGGATGGGGACAGATATATGCCTACAGGTTCTCAGGCCTATATTAAACTCCTTGCCAAGAGAGGAAAGGACCCCTCCCTTCCTGGTTCTTACCGGCCAATCTCCTTACTTAATCTGGATGCCAAAATACTGTCCAAAATTATTGCTTCCCACCTAGCTCCTTTACTTCCTTCTTTAATTCACCCAGCTCTGGCTGGCTTTGTCACTGGCCGCTCTGCAACCTCCAACATCTGCAAAGTTTTGGCAGCCCTTGAGTATGCCAAATCTCATCAGAAGATCTAGTGATTATAACATTGGACGCAGAAAAGGCCTTTGACAATGTCAATCTCAACTGGCTTTTCAGTCTTATTAAAAATTTGGTTTCACGGGACGTGTCCTTGACTTCTTGCAGAACATGTACTCCAACCCATCAGCCCGGATTATCACCTCCGAAGGCATCTCAGGTAAAGACCTCACAACACTGCTCTATTGAGAAGAACTGGACACTATACTACAAAACTATGTTGTCCTATATTATTTCTGACTCCTAATGATTTACAATGTTTATAGTATTTTTTCTGTACCTTCAGTTTTGTTCTGTTAAGACTCGTCCAATCCTCCTATTAGCTCTCTCTCCACATTATACAGTGCCTTGGCTTTTTACTTATTTTGTTACATTACAGCCTTTAGTTCAATGTTTTTTGTTTAATATAAATTATATGTGATGGATCAGAACACAATAGTCTAAGTTGGTGAAGTAAAATTAGAAAAATATATACATAAAACTATTTTTCAGAAATAAAAAACTGATAATTGGCATGTGAGTATGTATTCACCCCCTTTGTTATGAAGCCCATAAAAAGCTCTGGTGCAACCAATTACCTTCAGAAGTTACAAAACTAGTGAAATGATGTCCACCTGTGTGCAATCTAAGTGTCACATGATCTGTCATTACATACAGTATATAAACCTTTTTGAAAGGCCCCAGAGGCTGCAACACCTAAGCAAGGAGCACGACTAACCAAACACTGCCATGGATCTCTTCAAACAAGTAAGGGACAATGTTATTGAGAAGTACAAGTCAGGGTTAGGTTCTAAAACAAAACTAATCTTTGATGATCCCTAGGAGCACCATCAAATCTATCATAACCAAATAGAAAGAACATGGCAAATAGAAAGAACATGGCACAACAGCAAACCTGCCAAGAGACTGCCGCACACCAAAACTCACGGACCGGGCAAAGAGGGTATTAATCAGAGAGGCAGCACAGAGACCTAAGGTAACCCTGGAGGAGCTGCAGAGTTCCACAGCAGAGACTGGAGTATCTGTACATAGGACGACAATAAGCCATACGCTCCATAGAGTTGGGCTTTATGGCAGAGTGGCCAGAAGAAAGCCATTACTTTCAGCAAAAAACAAAATGCCATGTTTTGAGTTCGCAAAAAGGGGAGACTCCCAAAATGTATGGAGGAAGGTTCTCTGGTCTGATGAGACTAAAATTAAATTTTTTGGCCATCAAAGAAAATACTATGTCTGGTGCAAACCCAACACATCACATCACCCACAGAACACCATCCCCACAGTAAAACATGGTGGTGGCAGCATCATGCTGTGGCGATGTTTTTCAGCAGTCGGGATTGGGAAACTGGTCAGAGTTGAGGGAAAGATGGATGGTGCTAAATACAGGGACATTCTTGAGCAAAACCTGTACCTGCACTGTATGCAAGAAAGTTTTATAATATAATAGTTAACATAATACAATTATTTTCCACATTGTTACCCTTGTTATTGAACAAAATCCAGCTAAACTTATTATCTTTACCTTCTTATCTTTACCTGTGCTTACCCGATTGTCATGATATACTGTTTATCTATGTAAACTACCACTGTATCTTTTATGCATTAAACTACGAATAAACATACATTAAAAAATAAAGGCATTGTCATGTCGTGGGTGTTTTTATTTATATTTTACTTTATATTGAATAAATAAGGAGGGGTATTATGTACTGTGTATTTATTCACCCTTGGGCTGGATATCTGAGGTCCCCCTTAAACTAGAACGGCCTTTAAGATTCCCACATTCATTTTGCAGGACAGGATGTGGGGATGAGGCCCTTGTATCCTCAAGATTAGGGACAAGTGCTTTGCAAGGGGAGGACTTTGACCTCCTTCTTTGCAAAGTATGCTCCTAATGTTGAGGGCATGTGGCCTGGTATAGTTCAGGAAAAGGGTGAATGTACACTGTCTCTCTTACATTACCACCTAGCCTACATTCATGCTGATGTGTTTTTGATTCATTTTTAGGGGGACTCATCACTGTATGATGTTTCCATGCTGCCATGACTACCTGCCACCTGATGATGTTGATCTGTCACACTCCACAAATAACTGGTTGGCTGATGTTTGTAAACAACATTTGATCAATTACATCACCCAGGATCCTTGGCTGGTTTGTCTACAAACAAAAGTCATCAAGGGAATAGTCATTTAGTGGCGGTAGTGTTACCACTGCTAAATGACAGGTCCCATGGTTTGTTTACAAACAAGCTGGCTAGGGATCTGACATTTAGTGGTTTTAGCACTACCACTGCTAAATGACAGATCTTCTTTGTCTTCTTTGTTTGTAAACAAAAATAGTCATTTTTAATTGAGAATATTGTACTGCTCTATAACTTCATATTGAGGCTTAAGACACTCTTATGCCGCGTACACACGATCGCACATTCCGACAACAAAATCCATGTTTTTTTTCCGACGGATGTTGGCTCAAACTTGTCTTGCATACACACGGTCACACAAATCTTGTCGTAAATTCCGAACATCAAGAACACGTACAACAAACAGAGAAAAATGAAGTTCAATAGCCAGTGCAGCTCTTCTGCTTGATTCTGAGCATGCGTGGAACTTTGTGTGTCGGAATTGTGTACACACGATCTGAATTTATGACAACGGATTTTGTTGTCAGAAACTTTGAGATCCAGATCTCAAATTTTGTTTGGCAGAAATTCCAACGGAAAATGTCCGATGGAGCCTACACATGGTCAAAATTTCCAACAACAAGCTCCCATGGAACATTTCCCGTTGGAAAATCCGATCGTGTGTACGCGGCATTAAAGTATGCTATTTAAAGGATTTTAGTATTTTTTATGTTATCATGTATATGTTTCTCTGTATTTTTTTATTTATTTTTTTATTTTATTTTTTTTTACATTGGTTCATAGCCCCCATGGCAGTGCAAAAAAAGAGCACTTTTTTAGGTGTGCAAACTAACCTCAAAAAAGCCAATATTTAGCACCCATAGACTTCCATAAACTTCAATATGGTTAGTTAATATGTTTGGTGTTTCCTATTGGTTTTGCAGAAGCATTTTTTCCATTATCCTGAACTTGTTTCTGTGCCGAAAAAATGCCCCTTGTCGGATTTCTTTTTTTTATTTTATTCAATTAATATTTCATAAAAAGACAGGAAAAGTAACATAACATGTTAAAACATCAGTCACAAATAAACATCAGGCACACAAAAATACAAAAATAACCCACTAAATTAAATAAAAATAACTACCCTAAATGTACACGTACCTCTACATTTTGAAATTGACTAGACCAATGAGCTAAACTGAGAGGTTTTGCTTTGCTGAGAAACAACTTTGTTTATTCCTAATGTTAAATGTGACACAGCCAACCAAACAGAGAAACAGAGTATGTACATTATAACATATAATATTGCAAAATGTATGATTTATATACAAGAAACAGTGCAGTATATATGCACAAAGTTCATATGTGAAATTCTGTGTCCGAGAGCAATTGTTGCTATTGCATATAAAAGAGCACTCAGGATTAGGGATGAGCCGAACACCCCCCGGTTCGGTTCGCACCAGAACCTGCGAACGGACCGAAAGTTCGCACGAACGTTAGAACCCCATTGACGTCTATGGGACTCGAACGTTCGAAACCAAAAGTGCTCATTTTAAAGGCTAATTTGCATGGTATTGTCCTAAAAAGGGTTTGGGGACCCGGGTCCTACCCCAGGGGACATGTATCAATGCAAAAAAAACTTTTAAAAACGGCCGTTTTTTCGGGAGCAGTGATTTTAATGATGCTTAAAGTAAAAAAAAAAAAAGTGAAATATTCCTTTAAATATCGTACCTGAGGGGTGTCTATAGTATGCCTGTAAAGTGACGCGTGTTTCCCGTGTTTAGAACAGTCCCTGCACCAAATGTCATTTTTAAAGGAAAAAATCTCATTTAAAACTGCTTGCGGGTTTAATGTAATGTCGGGTCCTGGCAATATGGATGAAAATCAGTGAGACAAACGGCATGGGTACCCCCCAGTCCATTACCAGGCCCTTTGGGTCTTGTATGGATATTAAGGGGAACCCCGCACCCAAATTAAAATAAGGAAAGGTGTGGGGCCACCAGGCCCTATATACTCTGAACAGCAGTATACAGGCTGTAGGTTTGTTGTTAAGTAGAATCTCTTTGTAATTTTGAACGGGTACATTTTTAACGTGTTTAGCTCCAGCCAAAAAATCTTTTTTAAGCTTTTTGGAAAACATAGGGAAGGGTTATCACCCCTGTGACATTTGTTTTGCTGTCTTTCCTCCTCTTCAGAAGATTTCACCTCACTTTTTGTCCCAATGGATTGGAAAGCATCAGCGGAAAGGAGAAATGTTTTTCCCATATTAACTCTTACAGGAGAGAATTTCCCTTCCTAGGGGTAGATTTCACTTCCTGTTGTCTCCTTCCGTTTGCAAGTAGGAGTCGTTTGTAAGTTAGTTGTTTGAAAGTAGGGTCCTGCCCTATATACTCAGCAGAAATTTGGGCCTTAGGTGTTGCTGTGGCCACAACACTGTAAGCCCTCACAGGGCTCTGCTGTGAAATATTAGATCAAGAATTGTAATTACATGCCCCTGTTGAACAGGAGCTGAAAAATTAGGCCTTAGGCACTGGTGCTGGTGCCACAGCACTGCAACCCCTCACAGACACTCTAGTTGGAATGCAGGAATGAGCCCTGCTGCAAAGTATTGCATCAAAAATTGTAATTACACGCCCCTGTTAAACAAGGGCTGAAAAATTGGGCCTTAGGCACTGGTGCTGGTGCCACAACACTGCAACCCCTCACAGACACTCTAGTTGGAATGCAGGAACGAGCCCTTCTGCAAAGTATTACATCAAAAATCGTAATTACACGCCCCTGTTAAACAGGGGCTGAAAAATTGTGCCTTAGGCACTGGTGGTGGCACCCAGAACCAAAAATGTTCTTACAAGCTATCAGCGTGATGATTGAGGAGGAAGAGGATAATTACTCAGGGATAGTCACTCAGCATCAGCATAGGCAGTCTTTGAAGGGATCTGAGATTTCAAAAAAAATTATTCGGTTACATCAGCATCAGGTGCTTGGTAGCTGGTGGTGATCCAAGACTCATTCATTTTTATGAAGGTCAGTCGATCGACCGAGTCAGTGGACAGACGCACCCTGTGATCGGTTACCACGCCTCCAGCAGCACTGAATGTGCGTTCCAAAAGAACGCTGGATGCAGGACAGGCCAGTAGCTCAATTGCATACTGTGCAAGCTCTGGCCAGTGATCCATCCTCAAGACCCAGTAACCCAGAGGATTTTCGGTGGGAAAGGTGTCCAAGTCTGATCTTGCCCCTAGGTATTCCTGCACCATGTAAAACAGACGCTGGCGATGGTTGCTGGAACCGATTATACCTTGGGGCTGCGGACCAAAAAATTGTCTGAACGCATCGGTCAGACGGCCACCTTCTCCACCGCTCCTTCTTTGACTGACCGAAGCCTCAGCTACACGTTGTCCAGAAACAGGAGTTTGTAACCTCCCAGTCTCTGGGAACGCGTTGCACAGACCTTTCTGCAAGGCCTCCCGAAGATGTTTCATCCTCTGCTCCCTCTGCGATGGCAAGATAAGGTCCGCAACCTTACCCTTGTAACGTGGATCAAGGAGGGTTGCCAGCCAGTATTGGTCCTTCTCCTTGATACCACGACTACGAGGATCCTTACGCAGGCTTTGCAGGATCAGGGAGGCCATGCAGCGTAGGTTTGCTGAGGCATTCGGTCCGGAGTCCTCTGGGTCACTAAGGACGACATGGTCCGCAGCCACCTCCTCCCAGCCACGTACAAGTCCATGTGTTTCTTGGGACTGATCCCTTAAAGACTGCTGCTGATGCTGAGTGCCAGGCTCCACCTCCATACTGACACAATCTTCCTCCTCCTCCTCCTCCTCTTCCTCCTCGTCCTCTTCCTGTGTGATCGGCGGGCACGCAGGAACACTGTCTGGATAAAGGGGGCCTTGAGAGCTAAGGAAGTCCTCCTCTTCCTGCCTCTGTTCTGCCTCAAGTGCCCTGTCCATTATTCCACGCAGCGTGTGCTCAAACAGGTGGACAAGGGGGACAGTGTCACTGATGCATGCACTGTCACTGCTCACCATCCTCGTGGCCTCCTCAAATGGTGACAGGACAGTGCATGCATCCCTGATCATGGCCCACTGGTGTGGGGAAAAAAAAACAAGCTCCCCTGACCCTGTCCTGGTGCCATAGTCGCACAGGTACTCATTGATGGCCCTCTGCTGCGTGTGCAGCCGCTGCAGCATGGCCAACGTTGAGTTCCACCTGGTGGGCATGTCACAGATTAGGCGGTTCTTGGGCAGGTTAAACTCCTTTTGGAGGTCCGTCAGCCGAGCACTGGCATTATATGACCGGCGGAAATGCACACAGACTTTCCTGGCCTGCCTCAGGACATCCTGTAAGCCCGGGTACCTGCCCAAGAACCGCTGCACCACCAAGTTAAGGACGTGAGCCAAACAGGGCACATGGGTCATTTGTCCCTGTCGGAGGGCAGAGAGGAGGTTGGTGCCATTGTCGCAAACCACCATTCCTGCCTTAAGTTGGCGTGGCGTCAACCACCTCTGAACCTGCCCCTGCAGAGCTGACAGAACCTCTGCCCCAGTGTGGCTCCTGTCCCCCAAGCACACCAGCTCAAGCACCGCATGGCATCTTTTGGCCTGCGTACTTGCGTAGCCCCTTGAACGACTACGGAGCACCGCTGGTTCCGAGGAAGAGGCCATGGAGGAAGAAGAAGAGGAGGGGGTGGAGGAGAGAGGTGTGTCACAATGATTAGCATTTTGGAGGCGTGGTGGCGGAACAACCTCCAACACTACTGCACCTTGTCCTGCATCCTTCCCAGCTGCCAGCAGAGTCACCCAATGCGCCGTGAAACTTAGGTAACGTCCCTGTCCATGCCTGCTGGACCATGAGTCAGCGGTAATATGCACTTTACCGCTGACCGCTCTGTCCAGCGAGGCATGGACATTGCCTTCCACATGCTGGTAGAGAGCCGGAATTGCCTTCCGTGAGAAAAAGTGGCGTTTGGGTACCTGCCACTGAGGAACCGCACATTCCACAAACTCACGGAAGGGGGCAGAGTCTACCAACTGAAAAGGCAGCAGTTGAAGTGCTAGCAATTTTGCCAAGCTAGCATTCAACCGTTGGGCATGTGGATGGCTGGGAGCAAACTTCTTTCGGCGGTGCAGCAGCTGGGGCAGGGAAATTTGCCTGGTACAATCTGACGTCGGTGTACCAAAATCAGATTGCCCACAAGTACGTGGCTGTGACACACCTAATTCTACACCTTCATTCCTCTCAGTGCAGGTCTCAGAGAGGACTGAAGGTCTAGTGGGGTTGGAAATCTCAGCTGATGAGGAGCAAGCATAGGTCCTCTTTGTTCTTTGGTGTGGGTCTTTTAGATACGCTTGCCAACGAACTGCATGGCAGGTCAACATATGTCTGGTCAAGCATGTGGTACCCAAGCGGGAGATGTTTTGGCCACGCGAGATACGCTTGAGACATATGTTGCAAATAGCAGCGGTGCGATCTGATGCACTTGTCTCAAAAAAGGCCCACACCAAAGAACTTTTTGAATAACGCGCAGAGACTGCAGCGCCCTGCACATGTGGAGCTTTGGGGTGTGATGCAGTCAATGTGCTGCCCTTAGGCTGGCCCCTGGAGGGCATCCTGCCTCGTTGGTGATGTGCCGCCTCCTCCTCCTCCTCCTCCTCCTCTCTCCTATCAGGCACCCACGTTGAGTCAGTGACCTCATCATCCCCTCCCTCCTCATCACTGGAGCAAACCTGGCAGTATGCTGCAGCAGGGGGAGCATGACTGCCAGATTGCAGTCCTTCTTGGGCACCCCCTCTGTCCGTGCTCGTGTTACTGCCTTCATCGAGCTCAGTATCATCATCAGAGCCTTCCAAACGCTGGGCATCCTCCTGGAGCATGTACCCAACAATGTGGTCAAACAGTTCGAGGGACTCCTCAGGAGGACATGGTGGGGCTAGGGAAGGAGTCACTGATGACATTGAGCCAAGGGAAGAGGCCGCTGCTTTGCCAGACAAAGTACCCTGGGCATGGGTGAGAGAGGATGAGGAGGATGAGGACGGCTTGGTCATCCACTCGACCAAGTCTTCCGCATGTTGCGGCTCAACATGGCCAGCTGCCGAAAAAAAGGCCAAGCGTGTCCCATGGCCACGTGCTGATGAGGATGCACCGTCTCCACGACCAGCACTAGACACAGAGCCTGCTTGCCCTCTCTTATTGGCTTGTGACTGTCTGCCTCTCCTTCTTGGCCTTCCAGACATACTAATGGCCTGTAGCTGCACTAAGCTGGGATATATATATATATATATATATATATATATATATATATATGTACTGATACTGCAGCTAGCAAAATCAACTGCCTGCCTGTAGTATGAGAACACCACCAACCTTCTACAGGTAGCTTTAGCTGAACACTGTGAGGTGGACGCACCCCACTAACTTGTAGGTTTAGCTGAACACTGTGAGCAGGGCGCACCCCACTAACTTGTAGGTTTAGCAGAACACTGTGAGCAGGACGCACTGCACTAACTGTAAATAGTCTAGCTGCCTGACTGTGGTACTAATAGGATCAAAAGAACACCAGCAATTTTCTTTAAAATACTGTAACAAGACAAGCCTGCCTGTCAGTAAGAAGATAACAGGAACGGATCTAGCTGAACACTGTGAGCAGGATGCACCCCACTAGCTTGTAGGTTTAGCTGAACACTGTGAGGTGGACGCACCCCACTAACTTGTAGGTTTAGCTGAACACTGTGAGCAGGACGCACCCCACTAACTTGTAGGTTTAGCAGAACACTGTGAGCAGAACGCACTGCACTAACTGTAAATAGTCTAGCTGCCTGACTGTGGTACTAATAGGATCAAAAGAACACCAGCAATTTTCTTCAGGTAGCTGCATTTACTGTAACAAGACAAGCCTGCCTGTCAGTAAGAAGATAACAGAAACGGATCTAGCTGAACACTGTGAGCAGGACGCACCCCACTAGCTTGTAGGTTTAGCTGAACACTGTGAGGTGGACGCACCCCACTAACTTGTAGGTTTAGCTGAACACTGTGAGCAGGACGCACCCCACTAACTTGTAGGTTTAGCAGAACACTGTGAGCAGGACGCACTGCACTAACTGTAAATAGTCTAGCTGCCTGACTGTGGTACTAATAGGATCAAAAGAACACCAGCAATTTTCTTCAGGTAGCTGTATTTACTGTAACAAGACAAGCCTGCCTGTCAGTAAGAAGATAACAGAAACGGATCTAGCTGAACACTGTGAGCAGGACGCACCCCACTAGCTTGTAGGTTTAGCTGAACACTGTGAGGTGGACGCACCCCACTAACTTGTAGGTTTAGCTGAACACTGTGAGCAGGACGCACCCCACTAACTTGTAGGTTTAGCAGAACACTGTGAGCAGGACGCACTGCACTAACTGTAAATAGTCTAGCTGCCTGACTGTGGTACTAATAGGATCAAAAGAACACCAGCAATTTTCTTCAGGTAGCTGTATTTACTGTAACAAGACAAGCCTGCCTGTTAGTAAGAAGATAACAGAAACGGATCTAGCTGAACACTGTGAGCAGGACGCACCCCACTAGCTTGTAGGTTTAGCTGAACACTGTGAGGTGGACGCACCCCACTAACTTGTAGGTTTAGCTGAACACTGTGAGCAGGACGCACCCCATTTACTTGTAGGTTTAGCAGAACACTGTGGGCAGGACGCACTGCACTAACTGTAAATAGTCTAGCTGCCTGACTGTGGTACTAATAGGATCAAAAGGACACCAGTAATTTTCTTTAAAATACTGTAACAAGACAAGCCTGCCTGTCAGTAAGAAGATAACAGGAACGGATCTAGCTGAACACTGTGAGCAGGACGCACTGCACTAAATGTAAATAGTCTAGCTGCCTGACTGTGGTACTAATAGGATCAAAAGAACACCAGTAATTTTCTTCAAAATACTGTAACAAGACAAGCCTGCCTGTCAGTAGGAATATAACAGGAACGGATCTAGCTGAACACTGTGAGCAGGACGCACTGCACTAAATGTAAATAGTCTAGAAGATAACAGGAACGGATCTAGCTAAACTGAATACAGTGTATATATATATATATATATGCAACACCTGGGATGCATATATATACACAATACACTTTAAGTGCAGCTAACTGACTGACTGTCCTGCCTAATCTAGCTAACTCAAATGAAATGACACTGTCTCTCTCTCTCTCTCTAAGCACACCGGAACACACTGCACAGGGCCGCCGTGCAGGCGGCCTTATATAGTGTGGGGCGTGTACTAAATCCCCTGAGCCATAATTGGCCAAAGCCTCCTTGGCTTTGGCCAATTATGGCTCTCTGTTAAGGCGGCGCTGTGATTGGCCAAGCATGCGGGTCATAGTGCATGCTTGGCCAATCATCAGCAAGCAATGCACTGCAATGCCGCAGTGAATTATGGGCCGTGACGCGCCACACGAATTTGGCGCGAACGGCCCATATCGTTCGCAATTCGGCGAACAATCGAACAGCCGATGTTCGAGTCGAACATGGGTTCGACTCGAACACGAAGCTCATCCCTACTCAGGATGAAAAAAAGTCCCTCCAGCCGTGAGAGTGATGAAGGTAGGATAGTGTAGGTGTCACCAAATCAAAACGTGTGCCCCTGATGACATTGCATGTGATGAAACGCGTAGGATGAAGATACGCAGACACGCTACCACGCATGCAAGATTGATGGTCGGCCATCTTGCTTTCTGGAACAACAACCTATTTTACCACACGTTGGTTTTTAAGCTACCCAATGTGAGTGTTACTCTGTTTTTTACTAATAAATAGTCCAAAAGATATTATACCATGTGGATTATTTCTTCATTACATGTCTGGTGATCCTTGAGGGGGCGTTTTACTCAGAGGGTTCACTTCCTGGTTTGACTCATTCACCACTATGGCACATATATATATCGGCTTGGATATTGTAATTGAGTGCATATGACCACTCTTATTAGGGGGTCACACACCCTCTGGTAAGTGCAGTTGCATTCATTTTGATTTTGTGACACCTACTCTATCCTACCTTCATCACTCTCATGGCTAGAGGGACTTTTTTTCATCCTGAGTGCTCGTTTATATGCAATAGCAACAATTGCTCCTGGACACTTGTGAGGGATTTCACATATGAAAATTGTGCATATATACTTTTTGTTTGATTTTAGCGCTGCACTGTTTTTTGTATATTTATTATATGTCAGGTGTCTGGACATTGTGCACAGCTACTGTTTAAATGTCATTATTACTTTTTTCATTATTGTTCACCATTATATATATATATATATATATATATATATATATATATATATATATATATATATATATATATATATATATATATATATATAACATTTTTGCTAATATGTATGGTTTGCTTAGGATGCTGTATTGCTGGGAATTGCTGTCAGAAATTGGTCATGCCTTAGATATGAACATTATAGTGACAGAGTTCTGAAGAAACTCAATTTCTGCCTCTTCTGTGCAGCCGAAAAATGTATATCTGGAAAAACAACCCCTCAAGGTCATTTTCTTTAAAGCATAAAAAGATCTCTGAAGAAAAAAGTGGAAAGGTGAAAAACATTCCTTTGATTATAAATGCATTTAACCACAGGGAATCCATGGTGATAAAAGAGTTCCTGTGTCTACAAACCCTTGAGATGCCCCTTGTCTTTCATGAATTTGGCAAAGATTATAATTATTTTAGAAAAAATAGATTGAAGTCATGACACATAATTTTCTTTTTTTAGAGCAATCTAAAGTATTTTTTTTCTTTTTTTACGCTATAGAAAACTGAAATGCTGACATAAAAACTGTTTAATGAATATATTTTTTGGACTGCATGTTCCTTCAAACAATGATTCACTTTTTGTTTTGATGAACACTGTAAAAATGTGTGCCAGTAGATGCACAAAATCCCAGAAGAACTTACATTTATTTGCAGCATAGTGCATCAAATGCTGCTAAAAGCATCTATTTTTACAACTCTTATTTATATGTTTTTCCCTTGGCAGTCCAATGGTCAGCACTCAGCGCCTAAAAGAACATTTGTTGACCTTTATGGACCAAATATGACCTCTAACTTTTTTCCCCATGGGTTTTTCTTTTTCACGTTGATGCATCAATTGAAGGGGGCTCTGATGTAACAAGCAGACTTTACTTCTTAATGCATGTTCTTTGATGGACTAAATTCTTTACATTTTGGAAGCTGCTGGGGAGAGGGGACACTTTATCCCTGCGATATGAACAGGATTACAAACTGTGAATCCAAGAACATTATAAAACTGACACTAAAAAAAAAGCAGCCCACAATACCTCTGTCCACATGTCCGTGTCCACATATTTCCCAGGTTTCTGAGCACAGGATAAAAATCACAGGAGCTTCTTTCTTTGATAAGCTTCCCTTATATAATATACAGATATCTATACCAGAGCTAAAAAGGGACAAGGGATAGAGTTATTTTGTTTCAAAAGAGGGACAGTTTTATCATTAAAATGTAAAAAAAAAAAAGCTGTGGCGCAAAAATGGTAATTATTATACTTATCTTTCTATAGTCTTCATTCTGCAAGGGGTGACATGATCATTCTTCCAACAAAATCCTGAGGAAAGCTGAATATTCCCATGTCTTACAAGATGATGCTATATAATATGCAGGATCATTTATTCATGAAATTAGACTTCTCAACACTCCCCAGGATCTCTCCAAAGGATAAAGACATCATTTTCACCTTGGTACAGTGGGCAGGGGAAAGGTATGTATATAAAATATTCTTCCTAAAGAATTTTTAAATTTATTTTAGTGCAACATTTTGGGATGGTGGAGAGGACCCTCAGTAAATAAGCAAACTTGCCATTTTTAGTACAATGTTGGCTTTGACATGAAAAAATCATGAAAAAACAAAAAAACATAGCTAGGTCAAATTTAATAAGAATCCATACTTCAATTTACATTGATAGTTTGTACATTTTTGGATATTTATATTATTACCTGTTGATTGATACTATATTCTGCAGCATTTATTTCAAAATTGCTAATGTTTAAAACTGAGCTTTAGATCTGCTGCACTTTATGAAGTCTGTACAACCAAAAATACATGTGCATGAATACTTCAGTTATGAACTTCGATGCAAAAAAAAAAATCACTTACATTTCATGAAAGTCACGGTTTTACATTGACTCTTACTCACAGTTACAGTCTGTTTATTTTCATAACCATCTGTTTTTATGGCAGCTTGCCTGCCTGCTAATGTTATATGCCAGACTCATCGTAGTGCTTGTGCCAGCCCTAGATGTTTCTACATGGACCACTGCCACACTGTAAGGATTTACACATTTGACATGGGTATCAAGCCTGCTAGACAAGGGCAGTTCAGAATTAGCAAAGATCTGTTGCAAGTGCTTCTTTACACTCTCAGCGGTAATGCCAATAAATGCACTGTGCCTTCATTTCTAACTATATAAATTACTGATATACATTTTTAAACAGTACTGCACATCGCCGGTAACACTGATAAATGCTGTTCAAATAGTATTCTGTAATTTAATTTAAACACACTAAAATCCACACCATTTAAAGTAGATATAAACCCCATCACTAAACTCCTAAGCTTTAATATAATAATTTTATGTGAATCCATTGCAAAGTTTCTTGTCTTTAGCAGGGCTGAGACAAAGCAGAAAAGACAGTGTTGTTGTGTAGAGAGTGGTGCTACATAGTGAGCTCATAAAAATACCTGGACTGGATCAATAAAAATTATTGGAAAAGAAACTAAAAATAAAATACCTGGACTGCCAGTAATCATGCTGAAGCCCACAATACTGAGCACTATCTCTGCCCAACTCTGTCTCCAGAGTTTTCCCCAGCTATTATGAAGGAGAGAAAGCTTTATCTGCTCCATCTCTTACGTCCTGCCTTCCTCTGTCTCTGAACCTCTGCCATGGACTGCTGTAAACCCACCTTGGATCTGGTGTGTGTGTGTGTGTGTGTGCGTGTGTGAGCGTGCATGTGCTATGCACTAGGGTATATTTACTCTTTATCCCTGAACTCTGTATCTGAGCCATCCTGCTGGGAAGCTGTCACTGCACAAAACCAATCATAAGATAAGCAGCCAAGGTATTTTCCTCCTTACAGTTGCAAGTATAGTTACCCCTTAAATATGTACGGTAATGGGTAGGGGAATGCCTCAGCCACATATGATTGGCTTTGTGCAGTGACAGCTTCCTGGCAGGATAACTCACCTGAGTTCGGAATAAAATCTGAACACACCTGAGCTCATCCTTGACTCCTGCACTATGTATGTTACATATTCCTGACCCCTGTACTCTGTATTTTACATGCTCCTGACCCTTGCACTCTGGATACTTACATGATCCAGACCCCTGAACTGTGTTAATTACATGTTCCTGATTAATGCCCACTGCCTTACACACTCCTTGCTCCTACACTTAGTAAGTTAAATACCTCTGTACCCTGCACTCCAGTAATATTTAGATTCAGTGCAAGCAGACTGGCAGGGGCAGAGAGCTCACAGCAGGAACATATATAAAAAAGGGAGTAGAAACTTCGCTAATAAATGAAGACATACAACAATTATCTGAGCAGCAACTCTCCTGTGAGATATAAACACAGTCCCAAAACCTTTTAAACCAATACAGAGTTGCGCTAATTGGGTGATATGACTCAATTCATCTAACCATAAGTGACATTAAAAAAGTCCAAAAATAATGAAAGTATTGAGGGTATTCTTTATCAATACACCAGCATCGCCACCCATCTGCCACCTGGAAAATGTGCTCCCTTGAAGCACCACCACCAATCACTTACCAGCTCACACAGACCTCCTATATTAAGGATGATCAGTGACACTTGTGACTATAAACCCAGCCAGGGCCTTTGGTGTCGTCTGAGGGTCTTCTCGCAGTGTTCAAACGAACCATCCAGAGATTGTTGTCATAGGTAATCCCCAAAATATAAAATGCCCCACAGTGCACTGGATGACATCACCATATTACAAAACATGTATGGAGGAGCGTCGTGCAGAAGTCATCGCGGTTCTCGAGTCCTGGAAGGATGAATTGCTGCTAATTTGCCAGCCAGCGGAATTGATTTTAAAGGCCAAAAATTGACTTACTTTGATGTAAGTGCATTTTTAAACTTTTCTAATAAAGTTTTAAATATTTTATACTATGTGGAGCCTTTTATATTTTGGGGATTACCTATGACAACACTGCGAGAGGACCCTCAGACGACCTCCAAGGTCCTGGCTGGGTGTAAAGCCACAAATGCCGCTGACCGTCTGTAACAGGAGGTCTGTGCAAGCTGGTAACCAAGCATTTTCCCTGTGTTGGTGGTGGTGCTTCAAGGGATCACATTTTCCAGGTGGTGGACAGTGGCAATGCCAGTGTATTGATAAAAAATATCCTCAATACTTTTCATTATTTTTGGACTTTTTTAATATAACTTATGGGTTGATGTATTGAGTTAGGTCCCAAAACAACACTGCACATTTCTGGGTTGTTGTGAAACCCAGTTTGCAGACCTGGAGCTAGGCAATAATGCTGACACAAGCACAGTTACAGCTGGGAGTTGGATTCTGGTGAATCAGGTGAACACATAACAAAGGAGGGGGGAACAGTTTGACATCTTTACCCTGGGCTCTGGATGACCTTTGTCCTGGCACTAGTCTGGAGATCCAGCCAGTAACAACACCTTGCAGTTAGCAGCAACGTTGTCAGTTATACACAGTATTTCCACAAATAAACTCATTCACTTACAGTTTAAGCCCTCGGCCACACCAATGTGACTTGTCATGCGTTTGATAGTTTCAAATCACATGGCAAGTCACATCCTATTGTCTGTAATGGAAGCGGTCAAATTTTGAAAGTAGTTCTTGCAATACTTTTTGCAAGTTCAACTGCAACGTGCATAGACATGAAGTTGCACAGATGCCTTCCAAGTCACACCTGAAGTCACACTGACATGCAGCTTAGAAATCATGTGATTACAAGTAAAATCACATGATTTCCAAGCCGCGTTCAGTGTGACCAAAGACTAAATCTTTTTTAAACTATTTACATTACTATATTAAAAAACATAGGCAGGTTCCCAATTCTTACTGTTCACTGCTAGTGGGATCTAAACCAAAACAATCACAGGAGCTTGGTTAAAAAAAAAAACTTGTCTCAGTGAACAACGCATGTCACAAGGAAATTGTGGCAACTAATTATTATATCCAAAGCCCTTTTGTGTGAGTGGTACTAATAATTTAACAAAATTAATAAATCCTCTAAATCTAGTTTTATCCACTTGCCACCCAGGCCAATTCTGCCACTTCTCTCCTACACGTAAAAATCATAATTATTTTTTAGTTTTTAGTTATAGTTTGACACTTTTAAAAAAATTTTTTTTTGATCACTTTTATTCCTATTACAAGGAATGAAAACATCCCTTGTAATAGGAAAATGGCAGATATGGGGTCATTAAGACCCCACATCTCACCTTTAGGCTGGGAAGCATGAAATAAAAAAATGAAAAAAGATCTGGGCTTCCCAGCCGAGGCAGCGCTGTTTGTTTGAATGCAGAGGCCAGGCGTGATGTCATAACATCGCGCCCGGCCTCTTAACGATAATAGAGACTCCGGTGGCCATCTGGTTCACCAGAAATCTCTATGGTTAACAGTGGATCTGTTCTCCGACTCACCGATGGAAGTGGTGAGTCGGTAGAAGCACTGGAGGGTGGCGGGACGTCCCCTCTCGCCGCCCGTAAGAACGATCAAGTGGTGGAACAACCACTATGATCATTCTTATGGTGTAGGGAATCGCCAGCTGAAAAAGCCAAAATCTGAACAATGCCTGTAGCTGCAGGCATCATTCAGATATCAAAGAGATCAAAGTCAAGAACGTCATATAACATATATATATTAGGATGTTGTTTTTAAATTTTTTCTTTTTTTTTTTTTTCTCCTCTTTTCTTTCTTCCTCTCCTTCCGCTCTCCATCTCTCCCCTTTCTCTTTTCTTCATTTGGGAATCCAATATTTTTTTTTTATATATATATAAATAAGCCTGGGTCAGGCACGTCAGCTCTATGGGTGGTCTTTTTGTACCCCCTAATTTAGGGAACTTACTTGTAAGGTTAAACTCTAAGGAGTCGAGTAGGTAGTGATTGTACCCCTTCCAAACCCCTATGTTTGGAAGTGGTTGATTGTGGTGCTGTATAGGGGTTGTGAATAGGTTAGAGCCTAGTAGACAGCATTTGTTTGGTTAACAAGTTAAGTTTGAGTTACGGTCGAGTGTTTGCGTGTGCTAGAGGTGAGTGGTGATTCATAGGAGTCAAGTAGATAGGGATTTTTTCTAGGTAGGTTGTGGGTTTGTGTGAGGGGTGAAGGTCTGACTGTGACTAGGGTGTGGGTCCGAGCTGAATAAGACTCGGTGAGGTTGTTGTTTGAGTAGCTGGGTGTTGCTATAGTGTAACAGGGTTTTTTTTCCTCTCTCCCCTTTCTCTCTCTCTCTCGTATTGTTCCATGAGCACCATAAAAATATGTTCCTTTAATGTTAGGGGTTTAAATGCAGCAGCAAAAAGATCGCAAATTCTGTATTCTCTCCATAAACAAAATGTGGGTATTGCTTTCTTCAAGGAGACGCACTTCCGTTCAGACCATATACCTAATATACAAAATAGACATTATTCTACCTGGTATCATGATACATATACTTATTCTAAATCGAGATGAGTTTCGATAACAATTCACAAGTAAATATCCCATCAGATAATAGAAACTTGGACGAGCCGAGATGGTAGGGCATTGCTATTGAAATTAATTGTATATGATAAAAAATATACACTGATTAACATTTACTCACCAAACGTGGATCAGATTAAAATGGGTACTCAACTGTTAACAGATCTAATGGAAAGAGCAGAGGGGGTGACAATAATAGGGGGTGACTTTAACTTTGTTTTCAATCTGGAGTTGGACACTACCGCATCCTCAATCCCCCATTCGAGTACTAACTAAAAGAAATTTAATGACATGCTAGAGAAACACCATTTGGTTGATATTTGGAGGGCCTTTCATCCAATGGAGAAAGATTATACGTTTCACTCAAAAGTGCATGGTACATACCATAGATTAGATTACTTTTTGATAAATCAATTAGGAATGGCCGCCGTCTCCTCCACAGAAATAGGTAGTTTTGTGTGGTCGGACCATGCCCCCATATTTTTGGTGATTGACACACCAGGTGCCAATATAACAAGAGGCACTTGGAAATTAAATGACAACTTATTATATGATGAGGTCTGAACGTCGGAGAGTAGGTCGGCTATTTCAAATTTTACACTAGATCATGTAAAAGATGGTACTTCCCTTTCCTTCCCTGAGCAAACATTATGGGTTAGGGATAAAAATCGTACTCTATTCTATCAACATGGTAATAAACCCAGTAAATTGTTAGCTAGAGCACTATGCCAGCAAGTGAATACAACATCTATTGTAAAGATTAAGTCAGAAACAGGGGATGTGGTATACGAGCCAAAAGGAATTCCGAAAGCATTCCATAATTTCTGCTCCCTATTGTACAATGTACCTAATCAACTGGCCGAGAGGGATCCTGAAATATTTCAACAGAATATTCGAAAATATATAAAAGATACTGCTATACTGACTTTAACATCAGTAAAGGTTGAGCAATTAAAAGAGGAATTTTCAGATACCGAAATACAGAAGGCAACCGATGCATTAGTACCGGGGAAGAGTCCTGGCCCGGATGGTTTTACCCCAAGATTCTATAAGTCATTTAAAAATCTACTAGTCCCAATTATGAAGAGGACCTTTAACACAGTGTCTGCCTCTCAACACTTTGTCCCACAGGGTATGCAGGCATATATTTCACTTATACCAAAACCCGAGAAGGATCACACAATGTGTGGAAACTATCGGCCGATATCGCTGACAAATATTGATCTTAGACTGTACTCAAAGCTCATAGCCAATAGACTTACACCAAAAATGCCAACATATATCCACCTAGACCAAACGGGGTTTATAGAGGAAAGGGAGGTGCAGGATAATACCCTGAAAACCCTGACATTGATGGAGTATGTCCGGAGACACGCCATCCCATCCTGTCTTTTGGCGATTGATGCCGAGAAGGCCTTTGACACGGTGGGAATAGCGGTTTCTGGAAGAGACATTAAGACAATCGGGAGTGGGTCCTATTCTTCGGGAAAAAATAATGGTTTTATATAACAACCCAACTGCCAGAATACGTGCGAATGGAGATCTATCCGACACAATTAATATAGTGAATGGAACCCGACAGGGGTGTCCCTTGTCGCCATTGCTATATGTATTGGTTATGGAGCATCTGACAATAGCAATCCAGGACAATATAGATATACAGGGAATAAAAGTGGGAGATAAAGACTATAAAATATCGGTATATGCAGATGATTTGCTAGTATCTTAGATTGGTATTTGTGGCTTGAATAGTGGACTGGTTCCACAATGCAGAATGTAAACAATGGGTGAAATTAGAGGAGGAGATTGTGGCCATGAAACTGAAATCACATGCATGGATAAAAAGAGAAAATAGGCCCCCTGTCGAAGAATTGCCATTTTTGGTGGCATCAACACTGAAAGTTTGGGATGGATTGGTGGGGAGGGAGATAGGGTCTAACTATGTTGGCCCAATGACCCCCCTCTTCATCAACCCATAAATCCCACTGGCATTGGAGGTCACGACCTTCCTAAAATGGCAAAGAAGGGATGATATAAGGGTGGTGCAGCTAATGGAGGGGAATGGACCTCCCTCAATAGAGGTTTTAGGTATTGAACATAAAAGTAAATGGATGCAATATTTGCAACTTCAAAAGTTTATTATCCCTCTCATGAAATTGGACAGACCACCGACAAATCTAGAAAAGTTATTTCTGCAAGAACATAAGCCGAGACATATATTATCTAGGGTATATAAATGTTTAATGTCTGAAAACAAAGACCAGGAGATTAGTTATATTAAAAAATGGAAGAAGAGCTGGGGATTGATATCCCTGAGGCTAAATCGGAAAAAGCTTTTATATTAATTCATAAAATATCTTTTTCCAATAGACATCAAGAAATAAATTATAAATAACTAGCTAGATGGTATAAATGCCCCGATGACATGCATAAAATAAATCCAGAGAATGAGGACATCTGTTGGAAATGTTGGGCGACAAAGGGCACTTTGTCACATATATGGTATTTTTGTCCGGGGGTTCAGACATTTTGGAATGAAATCTATAAAATATATTGGGCTGTGACAGGAATTAATATACAACCAGATATATTGGTTTTGGTATTATCAATGATTCCAGGATAAGTAAAGAATATAAAAAAGGGTATTTTAAAACATTTTCTGACGGCAGCACGAACTACTATTGCTAGAAAGCGGAAAAGTGGGACAGCCCCCTCCATAGATGAGTGGATGAGTGAGATTCGTTCTGTGGAGGAAAGGATGACATTTGAAAAAGGTTTAAAAAAACAATAACAGCATGGGAAGTGTGGAAACAGTTTAGAACAGGGATATGCAATTAGCGGACCTCCAGCTGTTGCAGAACTACAAGTCCCATGAGGCATAGCAAGACTCTGACACCCACAAGCATGACACCCGGAGGCAAAAGCATGATGGGACTCATAGTTTTGCAACAGCTGGAGGTCCGCTAATTGCATATCCCTGGTTTAGAATATTGTCGCCCCTGTTAAGGGAAATATAGGATGCATGATTGAATAGTGACAATGGATAGGGGAAAGGGGGGGTGGGGTATATATATATATATATATATATATATATATATTTTTTTTTTTTTTTTTTTCTTTGGTAGGAATAGATGGTGTAAGTATGGGGTATATGAGGAGACGGGGGGGGGGGAGTTATGAATGAGGGGGAGAATGAAGATAATTGGGCCATGGACTTACTTAACATAATGGTAAAGTTAGTTAATAGGCGGCCAGGAATGGAACTTATGTGCATATGTGTAAGTGAATTGTATTTTAATATACTGTTAGATAAGAACAGTTTTGTAAATGTTGGTTTATAATAAATGTAAAAATGTTTTTGATAAATAAAGATTTAAAAAAAAAAAAAAGAAAAAGCTGAAATCTGAATGATGCCTGTAGCTGCAGGCATCATTCAGATATACCCGCTCAAAGTCAAGAACGTAATATGATGGCCGGCGGGCAGGAAGTGGTTAAAATAACATATATATATTAGGATGTTGTTTTTCTTCACCTAATCATGTTGGAATGACGCCTTGGGCTACACATGATAAGCACATGAACTCAGATCCAGCTGATTGCACTTCAGCTTCATTTGTCTCATAATACAGCATTGCGCAACTCACAGCTCCAGAATTCTCAGCTTCTTAACGTTTAGAAAAGGGTAGGACTAAGCAGATGTTTCGGCATTCCCAGCAGTCAATCTAAAATGCAACAGCAAGGCATTAGTATAACCTTTCAAAAGCATGCTTTTCTAAAAGAGAAGTCTCTGTAGCATATGGCCTTGAAGAACATGATTCATTAAACACGTTTTATGTATTTTGTTCACCTTAAAATACACTGGTTCCTTCAGCCCTAAAATATTTATTTAAATAAATATTTAGTTATTTAATTGTTGATGATTTTAGGTTTCATGTTTGTCATTAGGGATGAGCTTCGAGTTCGAGTCGAACTCATGTTCGACTCGAACATTGGCTGTTCGCAAGTTCACCGAACAGCGAACAATTTGGGGTGTTCGCGGCAAATTCGAATGCCGCGGAACACCCTTTAAAAGTCTATGGGAGAAATCAAAAGTGCTAATTTTAAAGGCTAATATGCAAGTTATTGTCATAAAAAGTGTTTGGGGACCTGGGTCCTGCCCCAGGGGACATGGATCAATGCAAAAAAAAGTTTTAAAAACGGCCGTTTTTTCAGGAGCAGTGATTTTAATAATGCTTAAAGTCAATCAATAAAAGTGTAATATCCCTTTAAATTTCGTACCTGGGGGGTGTCTATAGTGTGCCTGTAAAGGGGCGCATGTTTCCTGTGTTTAGAACAGTCTGACAGCAAAATGACATTTTGAAGGAAAAAACTCATTTAAAACTACTCGCGGCTATTGCATTGCCGACAATACACATAGAAGTTCATTGATAAAAACGGCATGGGAATTCCCCAAAGGGGAACCCCGAACCTAAATTTAAAAAAAAAATGACGTGGGAGTCCCCCTAAATTCCATACCAGGCCCTTCAGGTCTGGTATGGATATTAAGGGGAACCCCGGCCAAAATTAAAAAAAAAAAATGATGTGGGGTTCCCCCTAAATTCCATACCAGACCCTTCAGGTCTGGTATGGATTTTAAGGGGAACCCCGCGCCAAAAAAAAAAAAAAAACGGCGTGGGGTCCCCCCAAAAATCCATACCAGACCCTTATCCGAGCACGCAACCTGGCAGGCCGCAGGAAAAGAGGGGGGGACGAGAGTGCGGCCCCCCTCCCTCCTGAACCGTACCAGGCCACATGCCCTCAACATTGGGAGGGTGCTTTGGGGTAGCCCCCCAAAACACCTTGTCCCCATGTTGATGAGGACAAGGGCCTCATCCCCACAACCCTGGCCGGTGGTTGTGGGGGTCTGCGGGCGGAGGGCTTATCGGAATCTGGAAGCCCCCTTTAACAAGGTGACCCCCAGATCCCGGCCCCCCCCTGTGTGAAATGGTAAGGGGGTACATAAGTACCCCTACCATTTCACGAAAAAAGTGTCAAAAATGTTAAAAATGACAAGAGACAGTTTTTGACAATTCCTTTATTTAAATGCTTCTTCTTTCTTCTATCTTCCTTCATCTTCTGGTTCTTCTGGTTCTTCTGGCTCTTCTGGTTCTTCCTCCGGCGTTCTCGTCCAGCATCTCCTCCGCGGCGTCTTCTATCTTCTTCTCCTCGGGCCGCTCCGCACCCATGGCATGGGGGGGAGGCTCCCGCTCTTCTCTTCTTCTTTTCTTCTCTTCTTCTCTTCTTCATTTTCTTCTCCGGGCCGCTCCGCAATCCATGCTGGCATGGAGGGAGGCTCCCGCTGTGTGACGGCGCTCCACGTCATTTTTTTTTTTTAATTTTGGCCGGGGTTCCCCTTAATATCCATACCAGACCTGAAGGGCCTGGTATGGAATTTAGGAGGACTCCCACGTCATTTTTTTTTTAAATTTTGGTTCGGGGTTCCCCTTTGGGGAATTCCCATGCCGTTTTTATCAATGAACTTCTATGTGTATTGTCGGCAATGCAATAGCCGCGAGTAGTTTTAAATGAGTTTTTTCCTTCAAAATGTCATTTTGCTGTCAGACTGTTCTAAACACAGGAAACATGCGCCCCTTTACAGGCATACTATAGACACCCCCCAGCTACGAAATTTAAAGGGATATTACACTTTTATTGTTTGACTTTAAGCATTATTAAAATCACTGCTCCTGAAAAAACGGCCGTTTTTAAAACTTTTTTTTGCATTGATCCATGTCCCCTGGGGCAGGACCCAGGTCCCCAAACACTTTTTATGACAATAACTTTCATATAAGCCTTTAAAATTAGCACTTTTGATTATTCATGTTCGTGTCCCATAGACTTTAACGGTGTTCGCATGTTCGAACGAACTTTTTTCCTGTTCGCATGTTCTGGTGCGAACCGAACAGGGGGGTGTTCGGCTCATCCCTATTTGTCATTAAGAGAGAAAAAAAACAACAATATAGCTAGTAGTTAAAGTACATCTGCTGGCCGTTTTTTCGGGAGCAGTGATTTTAATAATGCTTAAAGTGAAACAATAAAGTGTAATATTCCTTTAAATTTCATACCTGGAGGTCTATAGTATGCCTGTAAAGTGGCGAATGTTTCCCGTGTTTAAAACAGTCCGAGAGCAAAATGACATTTCAAAGTAATTTAAAACTACTCGCGGCTATAATGATTCGTTGGTCCCGGCAATACACATAAAATTTCATTGATAAAAATGGCATGGGTTTCCCCCACAGGGGAACCCCAAACCTAAATAAAAAAAAAATGCATGGGGGTCCCCCCAAATTCCATACCAGGCCCTTCAGGTCTGGTATGGATATTAAGGGGAACCCCGTGCCAAAAGTAAAAAAAAAAAAATGGCGTGGGGGTCCCCCACAAAATCCATACCAGACCCTTCAGGTCTGGTATGGATTTTAAGGGGAACCCCGTGGCAAATTTTTTTTAAAAATTGGCGTGGGGGCCCCCAAAAATCCATACCAGACCCTTATCCAAGCATGCAACCTGGTAGGCCGCAGGAAAAGAGGGGGGCGAGAGAGTGCCCCCCCTCCTGAACTGTACCAGGCCACATGCCCTCAACATGGGGAGGGTGCTTTGGGGTAGCCCCCAAAGCACCTTGTCCCCATGTTGATAGCGAGAAGGGACTCATCTCCACAACCCTTGCCTGGTGGTTGTGGGGGTCTGCGGGCAGGGGGCTTATTGGAATTTAACAAGGGGACCCCAAATCCCACGCCAACCCTGTGTGAAATGCTAACGGGATACAAATGTACCCCTACTATTTCACAAAAAACGTTTGACCATGGTAAAAAAAAGCACAAGACACGGCTTGGGACAAGTCCTTTATTAAAAAAATTAAAAAATAAAACTGACATGACGCCGGTTCATCCCTCCCCTCTCTGTACCGATCGGTACAGTGCGAGGGGAGAGGGGGAGGGATCGGATGGCAGCACCGCTGTGGGCTGCATGTGTAGTGCCCACAGCGGTGCTCAGTGACAATTACAGTCACATCCATTCATCCCTCCATGCTCAGCCATCCCTGCAATACTCTGCATAATACCCTGCAATACTCTGCATAATACCCTGCAATACTCTGCATAATACTCTGCATAATACTCTGCATAATACCCAGCAATACTCTGCATAATACCCAGCAATACTCTGCATAATACCCAGCAATACTCTGCAATACTCTGCATAATACCCTGCAATACTCTGCATAATACCCTGCAATACTCTGCAATATGCCCAGCAATACTCTGCAATATGCCCAGCAATACTCTGCAATATGCCCAGAAATATACCCTGCACTACTCCGCAATTTTTAACCAGTTCCCACCCACAGTCATATGACGTCCTTGACTTTGAGCGGGGATATCTGAATGATGCCTGCAGCTACAGGCATCATTCAGATATCAGCTTTTTCAGCCGGCGATTTCCTACACCATAAGAATGATCATAGCAGCTGTTCCACTGCTTGATCGTTCTTATGGGAGGCGAGAGGGGATGCCCCCCCTTCCCGCCACCCTCCGGTGCTTCTACCAACTCACCGCTATGATCGAAGCCAAGATCGTTTTTTTTTTTTCTATTTCAGGCTTCCCAGCCTAGAGGTGAGATATGGGGTCTTATTGACCCCCATATCTCATTGTAAAGAGGACCTGTCATGCCATATTCCTATTACAAGGAAAAAAAAATTTTGGGGGGGAAAAAAGTGTCAAACTAAAATAAATAAAGTAAAATGAACAATAAAAAAAAAAAAAAAAAATTTTAAAGCGCCCATGTCCGTGTGCTCACATGCAGAAGCGAACACATACGTAAGTCCCGCCCACATATGGAAACAGTGTTCAAACCACACATGTGAGGTATCACTGCGAATGTTGGAGCGAGAGCAATCATTTTGGCCCTAGACTTCCTCTGTAACTCAAAACATGTAACCAGTAAAAAATTTTAAAGCGTCACCTATGGAGATTTTTAAGTAGCGACATTTGGCACCATTCCACGAGCGTGTGCAATTTTAAAGGGTGACATGTTAGGTATCTATTTACTCAGAGTAACTTCATCTTTCACATTATGCAAAAACATTGGGCTAACTTTACTGTTTTGTTTTTTTTTTTAAGCACAAAACTGTTTTTTTTCCCAAAAAAACGTGTTCGAAAAATTGCTGCGCAAATACCGTGCGAGATAAAAAGTTGCAACAACCGCCATTGTATTCTCTAGGGTCTTTGCTAAAAAAAATATATATATAATGTTTTGGGGTTCTATGAAATTTTCTAGCAAATAAATGATTATTTTTACATTCAGGAGAGAAATGTCAGAATTGAATTGGGTGCTCCAGAACACCTGGAGGTGCTCCGTGCATGTTGGGCCTCTGTATGTGGCCACGCTGTGTAAAAGTCTCACACATGTGGTATCGCCGTACTCGGGAGTAATAGCAGAATGTGTTTTGGGGTGTAATTTGTTGTATGCATATGCTGTGTGTGAGAAATAATCTTCTAATATGACAATTTTGTGAAAAAAAAAAAAAGAAAAAAAAATCTTGATTTTGCAAAGAATTGTGGGAAAAGATGACAATTTCAAAAAAACTCACCATGCATCTTTCTAAATACCTTGGAATGTCTTCTTTCCAAATAGGGGTCATTTGGGGGGTATTTGTACTTTTCTGGCATGTTAGGGTCTCAAGAAATTAGATAGGCCGTCAGTACTTCAGGTGTGATCAATTTTCAGATATTGGCACCATAGCTTTTGGACTCTCTAACATTCACAAAGACCAAATAATATACACCAAGTTGTACTTATTTTTACCAAAGATATGTAGCAGTATAAATTTTGGCCAAAATTTCCAAAGAAAAATTACTAATTTGCTAAATTTTATAACAGAAACAAAGAAAAATTCATTTTTTTACCAAATTTTCAGTCTTTTTTCTTTTATAGCGCAAAAAATAAAAAAACCCAACAGTGATTAAATACCACCAAAAGAAATCTCTATTTGTGTGAAAAAAAGGACAAAAATTTCATATGGGTAAAGCGTTGTATGACTGAGTAATTGTCATTCAAAGTGTGAGAGCACCGAAAGCTGAAAATTGGTCTGGTTAGGAAGGGGGTTTAAGTGCCCAGTGGTCAAGTGGTTAAAACTTTTTTTGCATTGATACATGTCCCCTGGGGCAGGACCTAGGTCCCCAAACACTTTTTAAGACAATAACTTGCATATAAGCCTTTGAAATTAGCACTTTTGATTTTTCATGTTCATGTCCCATAGACTTTAATGGTGTTCGCATGCTCAAACAAATTTTTTGCCTGTTCGCATTTTCTGCTGCGAACCGAACCGGGGGGGGGGGGGTGTCCTGCTCATCCCTAGTCTTTACTCACTTTTTACACTTTTTGGTGAATGGGTAGGGGTACTATGTGCCCCATACTCATTTACATGGGGGGGTGGGGTTTGGGGCCTCCTTGTTAAGTGGGGCTTCCAGATTCTGATAGGCCCCCTGCTGGGCTGCATGCTTGGATAAGGGTCTGGTATGGATTTTGGGGGGACCCCATGCCATTTTTTTAAAATGTTGGTATTGGGTTCCCCTTAAAATCCATACCAGATCTGAAGGACCTGGTATGGATTGGGGAGACCCCACGCAGTTTTTTCTGAATTTTTCATTGCCAGCATTCTTTTGTTGTTTGTTCTGATGAGTCATCAGTTGTCAAGTATGCAGCAGCAGGCTTCTGGACCCACTTCTTAGCAACCAGCTATTCTTCACACAGAATTTGAATCAGTTGATCCTTTTTTGACTGATCAAAATTCAAATTGTTCTGAAAATTTGGAATTCTTTATTAAACAAATATACAAAACAAAGATAAATGTTTTTTGGACCAAAATGGATTGCACATGTCTATTGTTGCTTATTGTCTGTTTTGTGATAATTTTCGGAAAATATTTTCTTGCAATATTTTCTTCTAAATTTCCCCCTTTGAAGAAAGCTACCATATTGAAACTCTGTTTTGGTGTGGTATTGATTGATAGATACAATTCTTCAAAAAAATTACTTGCAGTCTGCAGGTCCTTAAATTGTTGTCCCAGAGCATGCCATGAGAAAGCCCTCCATGCAGGGCCTTTTCATTTAAGAGGCATGTTTATAGCTACCAGTGGCAGGGCCACTATTAGAAAACATGGCACTCCATACAGCCTACATGACAGGGCTTCTCTGCCCTATCCTTGCTCCACCCTCACCCTTAGCTACACAGTCATGAAGATCAGTAGAGCGTAGAAGTGCCAAGGTTCTCTCACTTTTAAATTTGCACTGTTATACTTTTTTTATAGAATGATACTCCGATGACCTGGCCACTGTCATAGTCTCACTTGACATGTGAGCTGCCAGGCAAGGGGTCATGGGCAAGATCAGTGAGAATCTGATGGGTGGTAGCCCCAGCCAATCAGAATGCACAACTCCCTCCTTCCCCACTCATGTCTCCTACAGCAACACAAAATATCGATGAGATGAAGCAACCAGTGATGCTGTCACTGGAGAGACAGGGGTGGTCAATAACATTAGATGGATCCTGTTACAGCTACAGGGGAGGAACTTGGATCATCATTGCCTACTGAAAGACTGAATGCTAAAATTTAGTATTAGAATCAAGAATTTAAAGTGATACTAAAGGATAAAATTTTGGCAAATTGAAAAATAAAAAAGATGGTATAATTACCTGTTCTGCACAACAATATTGCACAGAGTGACCCCTTCCCTTCTTTTTGGCAGTCCCCCATCAGTTCTGTCCACTCTTCTTTCTTCCAGGTGCCAACTTATCAGGCTGGGTGCTATGAAGACACTCATGCATGCACGCTCTAGAGCTGGGCTGTGTGCGCCTGTAGACACACAAAGTGACAGTAAGTCATGCCTCCACTTCACTCCCTCCTCACAGAAAATTGACTGACAGCAGCAGGAGCCTATGGCTCCTACTGCCCTTAGTGTCTCCTGTAAGATCAGCAGCAGTGGTGCTGGAGTTGGGACAGTGCTGGAGCGATGGGAGAAGTCAGGTAAGTGTGTAGAGATCGGGGTGGCTAGAACAGGTAGTTGGGTGTTTTTTACCTTAATGCAAGGAATGCATTAAGATAAAAAATGTTTTGACTTAAGAACCACTTTAATATCACTTTGTGTTTTTGACATAGTTAAATAAACTTTTGCTACAAGTAAGACTGAAGAGAGAAGACAGGACTGTATTTTAAAACAGATATTAAGGAACTATATTTGAAGATAACATGAGTGTAGTATAAAGTATTAATTATGCATACAGTATAATTATATTTTGAATAATGTTTTGCACAAATTGAGTTTTGGTTATGGGTAGGCAAGTGTGAAATGTAAAAAGTACTCACCATTAAAATTGTAACCAAATTCAAATTTTTTACCCTTTGATCCTCATGGCTGCATAATGCCAATAGTACAATCAAACCTTGACAACCACTATCATACTGTATAATCTACTATGTATTGCTTGGATTCCTATGTTCTAATAGTTTATCGTTCCTAATCGCTTAAGGGAAAAATAAGTTTGGGTACAATTAAAGACAGGTCCAACTTTAAGCTGTACAGGGGTTATATTACAGCAGGAATGGAGAATTTTTTACTCTAAAAGTAAATGTTCAGCTTGCATAGTCACTTACATGAAGCTATGTTTACATTGAATATTTGGTCATGTGCTGGGGAATATAGCAAGGATTTTTTCCTTGCATATGATTGTATTACTCAGGTCAAGACAGTTTTACTTTATTCACAAAAAATCAACCCTATTAGTGTCTATTTTGAGCTATGTGTTAAAAAGGAGGTTCATTTAAAGAGCATAGAAGTGATTCTTTTGCCGTTGGCTGTGTCACAGAACATGTATGATACTAACTGTTGTCAGTTCAGTTGTGCATAGATGTGCTTCTAATAAGCTATGACAATGCAAACTCCTCAGGAGTGCTAAACACTTCAATAGTAAAGGTATTGTCAGGTTGTGAATATGTGGAGCCTAAGGGCCTCTTAAGCTTCCTTGTTTTTCTGTAGTAGAAGGCATGCATTTTATTAATCTCTTTTGCTGCTATGTAGCTAGTCCAAATCTATGCAGGGCACCTCAGTGTACATTTAAAAAAAAGAAGTAAATTAATTGCACAAAAACGCATGTATCATGTTTTTGTGTGTTTTATGGCATTTGCACATTGTAAATGCGCAGTTCTACATTTTCTATATGCACACTGTTCTAAATTTTCCATAAATATGAAACAAAAAATAATGTTTAGGAAAAGATAATGATCACTGAAGAGATAGGACGTGATAAATAACATAGAACACAGTGATGGACACAACAGTTTTATAACGAGGGAAATATCGCATACAGTATATTATATTATATATCAAACTATATTTAGTTTAGATTTTATTAACTCATACTATGTCATATTATGTGTGGATTGGAAATCCTATGTCATTATGAGGTGTATTAGAAATGTGTAACTACATTTTTTGTATTACACAGTGGGGGAGATTTAGACTGGAAAACTCAGAATCTGGTGTATCTGTGTATGGTATCAGCATCCAACTTCAGCTTGTTCAATTTAGGCTTCATGTACACGGGACTACAGATAGTAACCCACGTTTAAAACCTCTGTTTTGCCGCGTTTACATGCAACATTTAGCCGCTTTTTGCCACTTTTTATAGTGTTTGCTTTTAGAAGCGTTTAAAAAAAAATAGCCAAAAATGAAAAACACCTGTAAACGAAACGCGGCTAAATGTGAGTTACTGTAGTATTTTTCATTCTCCTGGGAGCCAAAATTACCCTTGCTAAAGCCTGGAAGAAGCCTTCAGTCTCTCTCATAGCAGCAAAACGGAAAGTGTCATGGATAATGGCCCAGGAGAAATTGGTAAGCTCTTTACTAGACACCTCAGTAAAGTTTGAGAAGATTTGGGAACTATGGTCCAAATACATAGGAATAAGGGAATATCCAAATTATTAGAAATAGACCCTCAATAGAAGTGGGAGCGCCTAGCAGACAGTTAACTCTTCTCTTATCAGTACTTCACCTCTCTCCTCCTTACTCCTCTTTCTTCTCTCCTTCCCCAACCCCCCTTTTTTTCTCTTTTCGTTTTTCTGCACATCTGGCAGGTAACAATGGGACTCACACCTTCAGCTGGACTACACTGGAGTGATCTGTAGTAGAAAGTTTTACTTAGTAGTTTGTCCCTGAGGTTAAACTATACACAATAGCATCTTTATGCTTCATGACTAAGCAGCATCGTTACCAGAGGGACTTTTATTATAAGTTTGAAATGTTATACGTTTAGCAAGCTATTTTCTGCCACCAAGATTCATTTGGTCCTTTTTTTTTTAAATTTTTATACTTGGTTAATGCATCTCTCCGTCATTAGGCCATTAGTCGATGGAGCCCATTCCTCTCTCCAGCACAGTGTGTTCCCATGTTGGGGCGCTGGTAGATGAATGGGATAGAAATTCTAGGCCCACTCATTGAGGCCAAAATGACATGAATACTAAAGGATCTGATACTAGGTATTACCAATTACAGCTATGATAGGATGTAACTCTAGTATATAAGTTGTTACCATGCAAAAACATACCACTGTATCATTGATATATAGTTCTCCTTTTATTTCTCTTAAGATATGACATGTAACTGTAACTTGTCATTTTTTTTCAAAATCTAATAAAAATCATTCAAAACAATGTGAGTTACTGCGTTTAGCCACGTTTGGTGCTTGACATGCCTCTAAACTCAGCTTCTGAACCTTTTTTTTTTGTGTTCCAAAAAAAGCATCTAAACTCAACTGCCTAGAAACTACTGTAAATGACCCAGTGTACATGTACTGATAAGATAACAGAGGAGAGTTTAGGAGCAGTTGAAAAAAAATGTCCAACTGCTTAAACGTCCATTTAGCAACAGTGTACATGAGACCTAAGCTTTAACAAGAAAACCTGGAAGCTGATTGGTTTCTGTGCAGAGCTTCACTAGATTTTGAATGCTCTAGTTTTAGTAAATCCCCCCACTGACTTTTTTTCGAGAGAAGTGATTTTAATGATGCTTAAAGTGAAAAAAAAGTGAAATATTCCTTTAAATATCGTACCTGGGGGGTTTCTATAGTATGCCTGTAAAGTGGCGCTTGTTTCCCGTGCTTAGAACAGTCCCTGCACAAAATGACATTTTTAAAGGAATAAAAGTCATTTAAAACTGCTTGCGGCTTTAATGTAATATTGGGTCCCGGCAATATGGATGAAAATCAGTGAGACAAACGGCATGGGTACCCTCCACCCCCCAGTCCATTACCAGGCCCTTTGGGTCTTGTATGGATATTAAGGGGAACCCCGCACCCAAATTAAAAAAAAGAAAGGCGTAGGGCCCCCAGGCCCTATATACTCTGAACAGCAATATACAGGCGGTGCAAGCAAGACAGGGACTGTAGGTTTGTTGTTAAGTAGAATCTGTTTGTAATTTTGAACTGGTACATTTTTAAAGTGTAGTTCCAGCCAAAAAATCTATTTTTAAGCTTTTTGGAAAACATAGGGAAGGGTTATCAGCCTTGTAACATTTGTTTTGCTGTCTGTGCACCTCTTCAGAAGATTTCACCTCACTTTCTGTCCCAATGACAAATGTTTTTTGAAAATTTGGGGTTTTAAGTGAAACAAGGATTGGTGATAAAGCATCAGTGAAGAGGAGACATGTTTTTCCCATATTAACTCTTAAAGCAGAGAATTTCCCTTCCTAGGGGTAGATTTCATCTCACTTCCTGTTGTCTCCTTCCATTTGCAAGAAGGGGTCATTTGTAATTTGGATGTTTGAAAGTAGGGGCCTGCCCTATATACTCTGCAGAAATTGGGGCCTTAGGTGTTGGTGTTGATACAACACTGTAAGCCCTCACAGTAACTCTTGGTGGGCGCAGGAACAGGCCCTGCTGTGAAATATTAGATCAAGAATTGTAATTACATGTCCCTGTTGAACAGGGGCAGAAAAATTGGGCCTTAGGCACTGGTGCCACAACACTGCAACCCCTCACAGATGCTATAGTTGGAGCGCAGGAATGAGCCCTGCTGAAAAGTATTGCATCAAAAATTGTAATTATACACCCCTGTTAAACAGGGGCTGAATAATTGGGCCTTGGGCACTGGTGCCACAACACTGCAACCCCTCACAGATACTATAGTTGGAGTGCAGGAATGAGCCCTGCTGCAAAGTATTGCATCAAAAATTGTAATTACACGCCCCTGTTAAACAGGGGCAGAAAAATTGGGCCTTGGCCACTGGTGGCGGTGCCCAGAACCAAAAATGTTCTTACAAGCTATCAGCATGAAAATTGAGGAGGAAGAGGATTGTGACTCAGCATAACAGGATAGTCACTCAGCATCAGCATAGGCAGTCTTGAAGGGATCACACATTAAAAAAAAAAATCAATCGGTTACATCAGCATCAGGTGCTTGGTAGCTGGTGATCCAAGACGGATTCATTTTTGAAGGTCAGCCGATCGACCGATTCGGTGGACAGGCGCACCCTGTAATCGGTTACAAAGCCTCCAGCAGCACTGAATGTGCGTTCCGAAAGAATGCTGGATGCAGGACAGGCCAGTAGCTCAATTGCATACTGTGCAAGCTCTGGCCAGTGATCCATCCTCAAGACCCAGTAACCCAGAGGATTTTCGGTGGGAAAGGTGTCCAAGTCTGATCTTGCCCCTAGGTAATCCTGCACCATGTGAATCAGACGCTGGCGATGGTTGCTGGAACCGATCATACCTTGGGGCTGCGAATTAAAAAATTATCTGAACGCATCGGTCAGATGCCCACCTTCTCCACCGCTTCTTCTGTGACTGACCGAAGCCTCAGCAACACGTTGTCCAGGAGGACCAGGCAATTGTAACCTCCCAGGCTCTGGAAACACGTTGCACAAACCTTTCTGCCAGGCCTCCCAAAGATGCTTCATCCTCTGCTCCCTCTGCGATGGCAAGATAAGGTCCCCAACTTTACCCTTGTAACGTGGATCAAGGAGGGTTGCCAGCCAGTAATCATCCCTCCCATGCCATGCAGCGTAGGTTTGCTGAGGCATTCGGTCCGGAGTCCTCTGGGTCACTAAGGACGACATTATCCGCAGCCACCTCCTCCCAGCCATGTACAAGTCCATGGGTTTCTTCAGACTGTAAATGCTCCCTTGAAGACTGCTGCTGATGCTGAGTGCCAGGCTCCACCTCCACACTGGCACAATCCTCCTCCTCCTCTTCCTGTGTGATTGGCGGGCACACAGGAACATGGTCTGGATAAAGGGGGCCTTGAGACGTAAGGAAGTCCTCCTCTTCCTCCCTCTGTTCTGCCTCAAGTGCCCTGTCCATTATTCCACGCAGCATGTGCTACAACAGGTGGACAATAGGGACAGTGTCTCTCACGCATGCACTGTCACTGCTCACCATCCTCGTGGCCTCCTCAAATGGTGACAGGACAGTGCATGCATCCCTGATTATAGCCCACTGGCATGGGGAAAAAAACCAAGGTCCCCTGACCCTGTCCTGGTGCCATAGTTGCATAGGTACTCATTGATGGCCCTCTGCTGCATGTGCAGCTGCTGCAGCATAGCCAACGTTGAGTTCCACCTGGTGGGCATGTCACAGATTAGGCGGTTTTTGGGCAGGTTAAATTCCTTTTGGAGGTCAGCCAGCCAAGAACTGGCATTATATGACCTGCGGAAATGCACACAGTCTTTCCTGGCCTGCCTCAGGACATCCTGTAAGCCCGGGTACCTGACCAAGAACCGCTGCACTACCAAGTTAAGGACGTGAGCCAAACAGGGCACATGGGTCAGATGTCCCTGTCGGAGGGCGGAGAGGAGGTTGGTGCCATTGTCGCAAACCACCATACCTACCTTAAGCTGACGTGGAATCAACCACCTCTGAACCTGCCCCTGCAGAGCTGACAGAATCTCTGCCCCAGTGTGGCTTCTGTCCCCCAAGCACACCAGCTCAAGCACCACATGACATCTTTTTGCCTGTGTGCTTGCGTAGCCTATTGAACACCTACGGAGCACCGCTGGTTCCGAGGACAAATCAGCACAGGAAGAGGCCATGGAGGAAGAAGAAGAGGAGGGGGTGGAGGACAGAGGTGTGGCAGAATCACCACTAGTAGAATTTTGGAGGCGTGGTGGCGGAACAACCTCCAACACTACTGCACCCTGTCCTGCATCCTTCCCAGCTGCCAGAAGAGTCGCCCAGTGCACAGATAGTAATGTCCCTGTCCATGCCTGCTGGACCATGAGTCAGCAGTAATATGCACCTTACCGCTGACCGCCCTGTCCAGCGAGGCCAAGACATTGCCTTCCACATGCCAGTAGAGAGCCGGAATCGCCTTCCATGAGAAAAAGTGGTGTTTTGGAACCTGCCACAGAGGAACCACACATTCCACAAACTCACGGAAGGGGCAGAGTCTACCAACTGAAAAGGCAGCAGTTGAAGTACTAGCAATTTAGCAAAGCTAGCATTTAACCGCTGGGCATGTGGATGGCTGGGAGCAAACTTCTTTTGGCGGTGCAGCAGCTGGGGCAGGGAAATTTGCCTGGTACAATCTGACATCGGTGTACCGATAGCAGATTGCCCGCAAGTACTTGGCTGTGACACACCTAATTCTACACCTTCATTCCTCTCAGTGCAGGTTTCAGAGAGGACTGAAGGTATAGTGGGGTTGGAGGGGTTGGAGATCCCAGCTGATGAGGAGCAAGGAGAGGTCTTTGGTGTGGGTCTTTTAGGTACGTTTGCCAACGCACTGCATGGCAGGTCAAGCATGTGGTGCCCAAGCGAGTGATGTTTTGGCCATGCGAGATACGCTTGAGACATATGTTGCAAATAGCAGCAGTGGGATCTGATGCACTCATCTCAAAAAAGGCCCACACCAAAGAACTTTTGGAATAACGTGCAGAGACAGCAGCGCCCTGCACATGCGGAGCTCTGCAGTGTGATGCAGTCGGTGTGCTGCCCTTAAGCTGACCCCTGGAGGGCATCCTGCCTCATTGGAGATGTGCCTCCTCCTCCTCCTCCTCTCTCCTATCAGGCACCTATGTGGAGTCAGTGACCTCATCATCCCCTTCTTCCTCATCACTGGAGCAAAGGTGGCAGTATGCTACAGCTGGGGGAACATGACTGTCAGATTGCTGTCCTTCTTGGGCACCCCCTCTCTGGGCTCACGTTACTGCCTTCCTCTAGCTGGGTACCATCATCAGAGCCTTCAAAATGCTTGGCATCCTCCTGGAGCATGTACCCAACACTGTGGTCAAACAGTTCGGGGGACTCCTTAGGAGAACATATTGGGGCTAGGGAAGGAGTGACTGATGCCATTGAGCCGAGGGAGGAGGCCACGTTGGCAGCTGCTTTGCCAAACAAAGTACCCTGAGCGTGGGTGAGAGGGGATGAGGAGGATGAGGACGGCTTGGTCATCCACTCTACCAAGTCTTCTGCATGTTGCGGCTCAACACAGCCAGCTGCCCAAAAAAAAGGACAAGCGTGTCCCAAGGCCACGTGCTGATGAGGATGCACCGTCTCCACGACCAGCACTGTTGCCTCTAGACACAGAGCCTTCTTGCCCTCTTTTATTGGCTTGTGACTGTCTGCCTCTCCTTGTTGGCCTTCCAGACTTACTAATGGCCTGCATTGAGATTTAGCTGCACAAAGCTGGGATGTATATATATATATATATATATATATATATATATATATACTGATACTGCAGCTAGCAGAATCAACTGCCTGCCTGTGGTACTAATAGGATCAGAAGAACACCACCAATTTTCTTCAGGTAGCTTTAGGTGCACACTGTGCAGAATACACAGTACACTAACTGTAAATACTGCAGCTGCCTGCATGTGGTACTAATAAGATCGGAAGAACACCACCAATTTTTTTCAGGTAGCTTTAGGTGCACACTGTGCAGAGGACACAGTACACTAACTGTAAACACTGTAGGTGCCTGCCTGTGGTATTAATAGAAACAGAACAACAGCAATTGTCTTAGGGTAGCTTTAGGTGCCAACTGTGCAGAGGACACAGTACACTAACTGTAAATACTACAGCTGCCTGTGGTACTAATAGGATCAAAAGAATGCCACCAATTTTCTTCAAGCAGCTTTAGATGCACACTGTGCAGAGGACTCACTACACTAACTTGTAAATACTGCAGCTGTCTGCGGTACTAATAGGATCAGAAGAACGCCACCAATTTTCTTCAGGTAGCTTTAGGTGCACACTGTGCAGAGGACGCACTACACTAACTGTAAATACTGTAGCTAATAGGACTAATAGGATCAGAAGAACACAAGCAATTTTCTTCAGGCAGCTGTAAATACTGTAAAAACACTTGCCTGCCTGTCAGTAGGAAGAGAATAACAGGAACATATCTAATTAAACTGAATACAGTGTATCCCCTCTCTCTCTCTCTCTCCATGCAGGCGGCCTTAAATAGTGTGGGGCGTGTACTAAACCCCCTGAGCCATAATTGGCCAAAGCCACCCTGACTTTGGCCAATTACGGCTCTCTGTACAGACGGCGCTGTGATTGGCCAAGCATCGGGACGCGAACGGCCCATATCATTCGCAATTCGACGAACAGTGGAACATACGATGTTCGACTCGAAACTCGAAGCTCATCCCTAGTTAGGATATGCTTTGGTGGCTCACTTTACTCTCTGAGTTGCATCTTATGTGTGAGTATGGGAGATTGTTCAGGATAGGCATTAGTGATCCGATAGTTAATGCAGAAGAATAGAGCAACGCTGAGACGATTAGGTATTTTAACAGTTAAAATGTTTGTACAGCCAAAACGTTTCCGCATACAGTGACGGATCTACTGATGATCTTTTGTACACACAAATGGCTCTGGACAGCTTTAGCTATACCCTACATACACTTTCATTTGATAATCTTTAAGTAGACACTGTCGTTAAAGGGGCTGTAAACCTACCTGTTTTTTCACCTTAATGCATCCTATGCATTAAGGTGAAAAAACACCTGGCGGTGACCGGACCCCCAGCCTCCGGTTTTACTTACCTGAGCCCTGGAGCTTGACCCACGCTGTCTTTCTGCCCAGGGTTCTCAGCTCTTGATTGGATAGATTGATAGCAGCACAGCCATTGGCTCCCACTGCTGTCAATCAAATCCAATGATGCGAGCGCCGGGAGCGAGTCCTGCATTTGGCCTCTATGGACGCCGAATGCTGGACTCGGGAGCACGAGGTAATCCCTCGGGAGAGCGCTTCTCCCAGGGGGTTTTCTGATGTGGGGAGGAGCCACCGAAGGACCCGAGAAGAGCAGGTTTGGGGCCACTCTGCAAAAGGAGCTGCACAATGGAGGTAAGTATGATATGTTTGTTATTTAAAAAAAAAAATGAACCATTACAATCACTTTAATATAAAGCAGTAAATCTTAAATGCAAAGAAAAGAAAGCAAACCAAGTAGGTTTATAAAGTGGCTTCAATATGAAACTCACAGCGGCATAGATACAAAGTTTATTATTAATGTATGTATGGCTATGGCTATTAGCCACAATAACAATAAAACCTTAAAAGTGAAAAACATATTAGCCCGGGCTCACTTCTACACACACAGACACTCAGCACACTTGTCGGGGAGGGGTGGGTATTAGAATCAGTGTTTTAAGTTTAAAATCAGCCTCCAGTGTCAACAGGTATGGATATACCACAAAAGCAGAAATCTCCTGAGTAGAGAGGAAGTAGTGGTGTCGCAGTAGGAAAACCGGAAATGTCAATCATGAAAATCATTGAGATAATACACTCAGCTGTGAAGAGGATAATCCAGCATATAATTCAAAGTTACTGACATATGTACATATGTATGGATGAACTTCAAAATATGATAGGCATCTAGACTTGGCTATAAGAGAGCCTATAATATAGATCTTTGGTCTCTGGTGCAGGAAGCCGCCACAGCCAGATGGCATGGTATTTAGCTTATACAATGAATGGAGAAACATTTAAATGACGGGACTGCAGCATCCCTGACACAATCTCACCTGTTGTGCTGCTTGCTTCCTTAGCCCAATACTGATTGACTCCTCAGATGTCCAAAAAAAAGGCCAGTCCCTGGGACAGTTCAGGTAGTGTCATCCTTTGGCTGTAGATGTAGATGTACACTGATTCTCAGTAGTGGGCCCGCTTCATGTGGTGATGAGTGGAGCGAATATACGCTACATGTGTGTGGCTCCAAGACCGGGCTGCTAAACACTGCGGCGTTTATGCATTTAACTCAGCTGTGTGAGCTTCCTCAGCTGACTGTATTATCTCATTGATTTGCAGGATTGACATTTCCATTTTTCCTACTGTGACACCACTACTTTCTCTCAGGAGATTCCTGCTTTTGTGGTATATTCATACCTGTTGTCACTGGAGGCTGATTTTAGACTTTCAATACTGAGTCTAATACCCACCCCTCCCCTGCAAGTGTGCTGAGTGTCTGTGTGTGTGCAAGTGAGCCCAGGCTGCTATGTTCTTCACTTTTATTGTGACAACGTTGTCATGATTTTTTAATATTGGTGAATAGGGATGAGCCCAACACCCCCGGTTTGGTTCGCACCAGAACTTGCAAACAGGCAAAAAATTTGTTCGAACACGCGAACACCGTTAAAGTCTATGGGACACGAACATGAATAATCAAAAGTGCTAATTTTAAAGGCCTGTATGCAAGTTATTGTCATAAAAGTGTTTGAGGACCTGGGTCCTGTCCCTGGGGACATGGATCAATGCAAACAAAGTTTTAAAAATGGCTGTTTTTTCAGGAGCAGTGATTTTAATAATGCTTAAAGTGAAACAATAAAAGTGTAATATCCCTTTAAATTTCGTACCTGCGGGGTGTCTATAGTATGCCTGTAAAGGGGCGCGTTTCCCATTTTTAGAACAGTCTGACAGCAAAATTACATTTCAAAGGAAAAAAAGTCATTTAAAACTACTCATGGCTATTAATGAATTGCCGGCCCAACAATACACATAAATATTCATTGATAAAAACGGCATGGGAATTCCCCACACGGGAACCCTGAACCAAAATTAAAAAAGAAAAAATGATGTGGGGGTCCCCCTAAATTCTATACCAGGCCTTTCAGGTCTGGTATGGATATTAAGGGGAACCCCGTGCCAAAATTAAAAAAAAAATGGCGTGGGGTCCCCCTCAAAATCCATACTAGACCATTATCCGAGCACGCAATCTGGCAGGCCGCAGGAAAAGAGGGGGGACGAGAGAGCACCCCCCCTCCTGAATCGTACCAGGCCACATGCCCTCAACATTGGGAGGGTGCTTTGGGGTAGCCCCCCAAAACACCTTGTCCCCATGTTGATGAGGACAAGGGCCTCATCCCCACAACCCTTGGCCAGTGGTTGTGGGGGTCTTCAGGGGGGGGCTTATCGGAATCTGGAAACCCCTTTTAACAAGGGGACCCCCAGATCCCAGCCCTCCCCCCTGTGTGAAATGGTAATACCCTTACCATTTCACTAAAAAAGTGTCAAAAATGTTAAAAATGACAAGAGACAGTTTTTGACAATTCTTTTATGTCAATGCTTCTTCTTTCTTCTTTCTTCTTTCTTCTATCTTCTATCTTCCTTCGGTTTCTTTCTCCATCTTCTTCTTCTTCTGGTTCCTCTGGTTCTTCCTCCGATGTTCTCGTCCGGCATCTTCCTCCGTGGTGTCAGCGTCTTCTTCCCTTCTTCTCCTCGGGCCGCTCCGCATCCATGATGGCATGGAGGGAGGCTCCTGCTGTGTGACGCTTCTCTCTTCATCTTCTTCTCTTCATCTTCTTCTCTTCCAGAAGAACCAGAAGAACCAGAAGAAGAAGAAGATGGAGGAAGAAACCGAAGGAAGATAGAAGATAGAAGAAAGAAGAAGCATTTAAATAAAGGAATTGTCAAAAACTGTCTCTTGTCATTTTTAACACTTTTTTAGTGAAATGGTAGGAAGTACCCCCTTATCATTTCACACAGGGGGGAGGGCCGGGATCTGGGGGTCCCCTTGTTAAAGGGGGCTTCCAGATTCCGATAAGCCCCCTGCCCGCAGACCCCCACAACCACCGGCCAAGGGTTGTGGGGATGAGGCCCTTGTCCTCATCAACATGGGGACAAGGTGTTTTGAGGGGCTACCCCAAAGCACCCTCCCAATGTTGAGGGCATGTGGCCTTGTACGGTTCAGGAGGGGGGCGCTCTCTCGCCCCCCCCTCTTTTCCTGTGGCCTGCCAGGTTGCGTGCTCAGATAAGGGTCTGGTATGGATTTTTGGGGGGACCCCACGCCGTTTTTTTTTATTTTGGCGCGGGGTTCCCCTTAAAATCTATACCAGACCTGAAGGGCCTGGTATGGAATTTAGGGGGAACCCCTACGTCATTTTTTTTTTTTTTTAAATTTTGGTTCGGGGTTCCCTTGTGGGGAATTCCCATGCCATTTTTATCAATGAACTTTTATGTGTATTGTCAGACCGGCAATTCATTAATAGCCGCGAGTTTAAATGACTTTTTTTCCTTTGAAATGTCATTTTGCTGTCAGACTGTTCTAAACACGGGAAACATACGCCCCTTTACAGGCATACTATATACACCCCCAGGTACGAAATTTAAAGGGATATTATACTTTTATTGTTTCACTTTAAGCATTATTAAAATCACTGCTCCCGAAAAAATGTCCGTTTTTAAAACTTTTTTTTGCATTGATCCATGTCCCCTGGGGCTGGACCCAGGTCCCCAAACAATTTTTATGACAATAACTTGCATATAAGCCTTTACAATTAGCACTTTTGATTTCTCCCATAGACCTTTAAAGGGTGTTCCACGGCATTCGAATTTGCCGCGAACACCCCTAATTGTTCGCTGTTCAGCGAACTGGCGAACAGCCGATGTTCGAGTCGAACATGAGTTCGACTCGAACTCGAAGCTCATCCCTATTGGTGAATGTGTTACTGTTATTGTGGCTAATAGCCATACATTATTGGAATTGTGTCTCTTTTCTATTCAAAAACTTTGTGTCTATGCCGCTGTGAGTTCCATATTGAAGCCCCTTTACAAACCTGCTTAGTTTGCTTTCTTTTCTTGGCATATTCTATCTGGCTTTGGGAACCCCAACCTACTAAGTTGAGTCAGTAAAATACATACCATCTAAACTTTCAGTGTCGATATTTTTCCTATTTTATCATGTCATTTTGAACAGAAAATCTTAAAGCAAACATGTATTATGTTACAGATGATCAATTCTTAGATATAAAGACTGTATTTGTTTTCTTTTTTAGGCTTTCTTTCTTCTATATTCATTTGATGATCTGGCTAGTAATTCTGTTTTTCAAAAGAACAAACTTTCTTAAGGATGTATCAGTTGCAGGGATGAGACAAACCATTTATCAGTAACAGTGGCACTTACAACGATCAGCTCCCTGGGGACAGGGAGCCACAGCATACAGTGGGAAGACAAAGACATCCAACACATCTGGAAGTGTCAGAAGCTGAATATTCTAGTGGGGCCTTTAGCCCTACAAGAAAGTGAAGAGTGGATGCAACTGAGGTCCTAATGGTATGTACTGTATATTAGATGTGTAGCAGTACCCCCGTAGGGGCTGATGGTAGTTGTGGTCCATCTCTCACCCTGCCAGGCACACGAATTCCCAGACATCTAACAGTCAAGAAATATTCCTAGTATTTGTTTGTTTTTTTGGGGGGGAATTAACTTGGATGGGGAGAGGGTACTTATGGGATGCCCACTTGATTGCAGATAGTAAATTAGGGACTGAAACTATATACACCACCAGTACATACACACTTCTCCTCTTCTACCTCCAGCACAAACTTGCTTGTGGAACTACAACTCCCAGGACCAGCTAGCACTGATTGCAGGTCTGACACTGGCTCAGCCAGGCCAAAAGCAAAAATGCCCTTTGCAGGAAGGGACCACAGGCCCCTATGGTGTAGCAAAAATGGTAGTCTTAATGCTAGCTGTACCACGTGGCTACTGATCCCAGTACCACCTCTTCAGGCCCTGCCAGCCCTCCTGGCTGCAGCTGCCTCTTTTCACTGCCCATGCCACCACAGTTGCCCTTACTGGCTCTGCACCCATCCCAGACTGCTTGCTCCCAATTCCCTCAGGCGTCCTTCCCAGTCCTCCTGACTGTGTGTCACTCACCAGCCCTCTTGGCTGTATCTTGTTGTTCCTCCTGGAGACTTGCCTGGCAGTGTTCTCCTGGTGTCCTCCTCTTGCTTCTGTGACTCCTGTCCAGGACACCTCTGTAGGTTGTAGGAAGATCCCGTCTGCACCCAAACCCAGGCCCAAGGTCACCCCCCCTGACTGGGGAGCTCCCTTAAAGGCCAATGACAGCCTAACACTCCATTTTCAGCTTCCACCCCAACAACTCATCCCCAGCTGGGCTGACCCTGAGTATTTTAGAAGGCCTTCCCTCTGCCAATCCAAGTTGGGGATTTTTTCACGGCCCTCAAAATACTCCAGGCAGCTCTGCCTCACCTCTCCTCCTATCTTTCCAGAAGGTTCCAGCATGTTCTGGAAATAAGTAGGAGGTCTCAGTGATTCTGCCTGTGCATCCTCCAGCTCTGGATTTCTGCCAACCCAAATACAAGCAGGCCCAGCTGCCAGCCAAGCCTGCATAAATTTGCCTACACTGACAAAAAACCTATCTTTCACACCTAGCACACTAGAGGGTGTTACATATGTATTTCCCAATGCTGTATTTAGCTAACCTTTGTAACGTTAACAACAGTGTCTCTTTAATGAAAAAACCCAGCCAAACATAACAGGATACATTTGAATAGCTTATTATAAGGTGAACATATTCAGCTTCTATCCAGATATTTACCCTGCAGTACTTTTGGACTGTTGCAAGATGTTCTTAGTCTGGTGGTTAGCATCCTATCAGTATGCTCCTTGTGAGCACATGCACTTATTGGCTCCTTGTACTGCTTCTTCCTCTCACACTCCAGCTCTGCTATACAGGGACTGCAAGAAGCTGATACTAGGACAAGTTAGGTACACATGATTACAGAGCTGCATTAATTTGTGTTTTTTTTATATTTGTCTAGAGGTTAACTTTAATGAATGATGCCTACTTTAGAATATGTGCTAAGATGCTTAAGATGGTTGCATGAAAATATTTAATTTTCTTATAGTTAACATCCTTGCATTCTATTAAAAATAAATCCAACCTGGGCTATATTTTTTAAATACATATTTATTATATTACAACAAATCTCATATAGTGTGCCCTATTTATGCTGGATTTTTTAATAATTGAAAAAATAAATTTCATTTGAAATACTCTTCATTGAGCTTTTGTTTACTATTACTTGCTATGTTGTTGTGCTAATTTCACCGAGCCAAGTGAGTCTCTGAGCATTTTGCAGTTACTTGAAACATATGTTGCTGTATTACATTATTTCCCATATGTAGATTACAGAGTGTTCAAGAGAGATACAGGGCCAGGCATCCAGCTTGTGACCTCTGTGACCTCATTGCTTGTAAACACAGAAATACAGAAAGTGAGATCAGTATGTATGTTAGGCAAGATGGTGCTTTTGTAGATACTGGGCAGAGTTATAGATTATTATAAAAACACAAAAAAGACTTGTCATTTGTGGGTGTATCCTCTGAGATATTCCAGAAAAGGGACTATAACTGTATCATTCTAAGCCGCTCTATATTAAGTTCATGTATTTTCTTAATTCTTGTGGCAGGTTAATAATGGCCTTGGTTTGTAGCATTTTATCTGTCAAGTTAAGGGGAGTCCTTAAAATGATGGTGATTTCCAAAAATCTAAATTCAGTTAACTGCAAATTACCCTCCATACAGAGCACAGAAAAGACAAATGGATCCAGCAGAAAAGACTTATGCCCCGTACACATGATCGCACATTCGGACAAAAAAATCCATGTTTTTTTTCCGACGGATGTTGGCGCAAACTTGTCTTGCATACACATGGTCACACAAAGTTGGTCGGAATTTGCGAAAGTCAAGGACGCGGTGATGTACAACATGTACGATGGCACTAGAAATGGGAAGGTCAATACCAAGTGCACCACCCTTTGGGCTCCTTCTGCTAATCTCGTGTTAGTAGAAGTTTGGTGAGAGACGGTTTGCGCTTTTCAGCCTTGTGCTTTTCCGATCGTTACTGCTCTTCAGTTTGTGCTTGTGGGTTCGTATCTGGTTGTCAGTGCTTGCCCCCCCAAAGCGCCCGCGAGGTCCGTATCAAATATATGGAGTACTTTGTGGGTAGGGGGGCCATTGATATGCCATATATATTTAAGAAACATTTTAAAAATACATTTTTCTATTAAAACTGAAATAATATTTCCTTTGATTTACTGCTTGTGTTTCTTTTAGCTGTCTCCTAGGTTCTCCAATGGGCTTTTTTTTTGGCCATTTTCTTCAATAGTGCAAACGTAATTTATTTGATACATGAGGTGACAATCTATTCTTCAGCGAACTATTATTATGTTGTGGGTCTGCTACACACACCTTGTTTTTGTTGTTAATGTATGTAATGCATTACTGTTAAAAATATACATCATTTTCAGCACCATGAATGAATTTAGCAGAGTCACGAAAATGGCATGATTGTGGCAAATTATAAAGCACTGTGGGAGTTATTTACTAAAGGAAAATCCATTTTGCACTCCAAGTGCACTGCAAAACAAACAAACCAACATATTTCAGTAATAACTTTTTTTTTTGGACAGTACAAATAGCCTTTTTTTGTGTTAAAACAGGCATGTTTCAAATCATAAAACAATACACAACTCAGGAACTTACAAAGTTCAACTTTGACAAAGTGAAGGCAGTATCAGACATTAGTATGTCCAAACTGTGTTGATATTGCCTTCATCAGATGGGGTGATGTCACCCCTGTGAAAGCCAAATTTTGAAGATGCACACAAATTGACAGTCAAAATGGGGATTTCCCTCCTGATCCCATGCCCAATGTCACCATGTGCTAGCTCCCATCATGGGGGATAAATGGACGTGTTTCGGGCGTGCAACCTCTTCCTCTCAGCTACTTTAGTTGCGAGGAAGGGGTTGCACCCCCAAAACGTGTACCTTGATATCCGTGATGGCAGATAGCACATGTTGACACACTGTGTGCATCTTCAAAATTTGGCTTTCAAGATACTTAAAAAATTGGTGAAAAATCGCCAAAAAATGACTTTAGGTGTTTTTTAGATTCGGCCTAAAACATCATCGATGTTTTTGAGTCTTTTTTCAATATCATTGATGTCTTCCTTGATCTTTTGTAAATCACGATTGTGCACCATGATCTCCCCGATGAGGACTTGTGCACTTCTGAAATGTGTTTCTTCTTCCACAACATCCACATCACCTAAAAATAAAAAACACACCATGTATTATAAATATGCAGGCATTCATCTATTACCTGAAGCTGTGATCTCAGACACTCACCTGTTGTGGTCACTATTTTGCCCACTTCATAAACCTCTCCTTCCTCCACATCCCGAGGTTGTGGTGTTGTGAGTTCCCCTTCTTTAGGAGGTTGGGGGTCCCTGGTGACCTCAGACATCCTGAGTCTTTTCTCCCCTATGTGAATAAAATAAAGGTATACTTAGCACACAGATATTTGAGGCAAGAAATAGGAATATAAATCATTGCTTGGAAGTGTCATACAATTGTCTGTTTTGGCAGAGTTCAAAGATGAAGACGATTTTTTCCCTTTACAAAGCTGGAATACTCAACTTTTTAGTTAAAGTATTGCACATGTAGAGACCTCTAGTATCCACTGGAGCACCTGTGTGGGACACCCTAAAAAGTTTGTTCTGGTGTTCCACACTAGTGCTCCTGCGTCCAGATATGTAAACAGCTGCTGAGTGTCCTCTCCTTACACTGAATCAAGTTTGCATTTCATTCTAGTTACAAACCCATCTAGACAACAATGTACTAAACTTCTTTTAAGACAAATAGGCATGACCAAATGTAGTTAACCTGCATCTGCAAAAAAATCGTATTAGTGGGCGAATGAATGATGTTTACTACGAACAATTACTGTGCCCACGAACCTGAAACTTGCCATTTTAAACAGTACAACAGTAAAAAAAAGAACATGGAGCAGCACGAACATAAGAAGAAGAATAGGAACACACAACAAAACACTTACTTTTTTGCAGCACGCTCTTGATTCTTCTGTACTGAATCTGCTCCCTCAAATTGAGGTTTGACCATCATTTCCTCAGTTGATCCTTGGATCGCTTTACCCCAAAATTCTTCGGCAGACTTTTCACAACTTAAGTCATGATCTTGGCCTTTTTCACATTTGGGTTTGGGTAAAGTCCATGCCTCCCATCATAGTCGTCCCTCTTGAAGATGTCCACCATCTCCACCATCTCTATAAAGGCCATATTTGAGGCCTTAAATATCCCCCGGGATCGGGACGTTTGTGGCTCCAGGCTTTCGTCGTTGCTGCTTGTCTTAGGCACCTGCTCTATCTCCACCATGTGCTCTCCCACTGCGCAGAAAGACAAGGGGTGGGGAGAAGACTAGAAAGAACGTTTGAGGCGGGCGGAGTTTCACACATGTGCAGTGTATATAAAGCATAACACGCGTGCATCGTACGTATGATCTGTGAGAGGAGGAAGGTGTATCATAGGTGCCGATCGTTTCAACGAAGGTACAAATTTAACTTGGTGCATCAGTGGCCTATACTGGTTAGAGATTGAGGCCTATATTAGGACAAGATTAGGCGAGTTTAGCCTGACATTAGGGTTTGTCTTGTGTTGTGTCTTGCAGATAAAATGGATCTATTGAATGATCAGGACTTTATCCCCATATTCATTGATATGTACAGGGAGCTGCCCGGTCTGTGGCAGGTAAACCACCCCTTTTATAACAATCAAAAAAAGAGGAAGGCAGCGCTGGATCAATTGCTGGAATTTGTGAAGCCGGTGATCCCCAGGGCAGACATCCCTTATTTGAAGGCCCTAATTAGTGGCATGAGGAGCACATAGGGAGCTCAAGAAGGTCCATAATTCCCAGAGATCAGGAGCTGCAGCAGATGATGTTTGTGTACCCAGGCTGTGGTACTATGACAAACTGCATTTTCTGGCAGGCCAGACTGAACCCAGGCCAGCACTCTCTAATCTTCCTTCAAGGCTTTCTTCCACTCCAGCTGAGGCTTCCGACGTCCAACCTGGGCCTTCCAGCCAGGAAGAAGTGGAGGAGCCCAGCTTGAGCCAGGTATAGCATTGTCATGTCTTGTCAAATAATTAATGATGTTAACTAGAGGTTATTATTGATCAGTAATTTCTGATTTTACAAAGTGTTTTATATATCAATAGACAGTAGTGGCCACAAATGATTGGGACACGAATGAAAAATGCTGGGGTCTGAATGATAGTCTTTTCTATTTATTAACATTCAATTTGCAACAGTCATGAGCTGAAAATTGTGTGTGATTGATGAACCAAAAACTAAAACTATGTCCCTTTTTCATACACAGGAAAGCCTCAGCCAGGCCGTGGAAAGTGGCAGCCAGGAGGTGGCGGGGGTAAGTGGCAACCAGGAGATGGGGGGAAGTGGCAGCCAGGAGGTGGCCGGGCCCAGTAGCCTGACTGAATCACAGGTCCCTCTCTTCGGCCTTCCACAAAAAAGTGCCAGGAAGAGGAGTAACCTGGAGGAGACAGCACTGGGCCTATTTATAAAGGCTACTGCAGCCCTCAGAAACCCCCCCAGTCTTCAAGAGGACTATTCCTACATGGCAGCCTGCAAAATGATGGAAATGGAGGAGGGCCAACGCCTGTTATGTGAGGAAGTTATGTTACTAGCCCTAAATATGGGGTTGAGGGGTGAACTCACAAGCCAAAGTCACATTTGTGAGTTGAACCATGGTCCTCCTCCTCCTCCACCTCCTGCCACAACTCCAATACTAGAGCCACAGCCTGGAAGAAAGCGTGGAAGGAAGACAAGAGAGTGATGGCCTGGGTTCAGTCTGGTCTGACAAAAGATAGTGGTAAGACCACAGCCTGGGGACAGATATGTCATCTGCTGCTGTTTCTGATCTCTTGTAGTCCTGGACGGGATTGTGCTCACTATTATAAGGACTCCTCAGGCCACCAATTTTGACTGTAAAATAATTGATTTGTGCCCTGGGGTACAAAGGCTTTGCAAATTTCACCAGTTGCCTTCCTCTTTATTTTGTTATGACCCAGAATAAATGGCTATTTATTTTTCACAAATACTTGCCTATGTGTTTTACTTAAAAAAGGACAGTTTGTTTGTGAATAGGCAGGTACATTTCCTAAATACAATGTCAAATCAACAAGGGACACCAACACAAACCAACCTCCTTGAGGTTAAAAAATACAAGATAATAGTGGTGGTGTGGTAACTTGACACACAAAACGAGAAATAATATTATGGAGAGCACTATAAAAAACAAAAAAAAAATGTAGATCTTGATAAAAAAAAAAAAAAAAAAGATATAAACAAAAATTAGAAACATTATTATGGAGATCTGATGAAAAAAAAATATGATTAAGGAGAGCACGAGAAATAGTAAAGAAATCAGTTTGTCAGAACTCTGTGTGAATATGAGCACCAAAACAACTTCATTATTCTAGCATTATAAAGAAGAAGAGAATGCGCTGCATTAAACTATTTTAAAAATTGCAGCGTGACGAATCTCCATTATGTATGCTAGTTTTACCAAACCGAGCGCTTCCGTCTCATAATTTATTCGGAGCATGCGTGGCGCTTTGCTCCAGAGCACTTTTTACAATTTGGCACTGCATCGCTTTAACTGGTAATTGCATGGTCATGTGAGGTTGTACCCAAGCAAATTTGCGTCCTTTTTTTTCCACAAATAGAGCTTTCGTTTGGTGGTATTTGATCACCTCTGCGTTTTTTTTTTTTTTGCGCTATAAACAAAAAAAGAGTGACAATTTTGCAAAAAAAAACAATATTTTTTACTTTTTGCTATAATAAATATTCCCAAAAATATTTTTAGGCCAATATATATTCTTTTACATATTCTTGGTAAAAAAAATTTCATAAGCGTATATTGATTGGTTTGCGCAAAAGTTATAGTGTCTGCAAACTATGGGAAAGATTTATGGAATTTTTATTTATTTTTTTTTTTACTAGTAATGTCAGCAATCTGCGATTTTTATCGGGATTGCAACATTATGGCAGACAGTTCGGACACTTTTGGCACATTTTTGGGACCACTGACATTTATACAGCGATCAGTGCTATAAAAATGCACTGATTACTGTGTAAATGTCACTGGTAGGGATGGGGTTAACACTAGGAGGCAATCAAGGGGTTAAATGTGTGTTTCCTCAGTGTGTTCTAACTGTATGGGGATGGGACTGAGTAAGAGAGGAGACATATCATTGTTCCTATTTACTAGGAACAAACGACATGTCTCCTTTCCCCTGATCGCACAGAGATTTGTGTGTTTACACACAAATTCCTGTGCTGGCGTTCATGCACTCAATTGCGTGTGGCTGGCGCCGATCGCGCCCGCCGGCCACATGCATTGGGTCCCCCGTCATGCAGCAGACATGCGCGTGTGCCTCCGGTGGTGCACACGCGCCCTCTGGCGGCTCTTAAAGGTCTGACGTACCCAGTTCCTTTATATAACCCCCCGTTCACCCCTAACTTTAAGAGTTTAATATTCACCTACATATACTCCTGCAAGTTCCACACTTTGGAGCCTGCACCTTATAGAGATTCACACAGGAGTCACTAAAAATCCTTTAGCTGGTTCTTCACTTCTTCTACACATGCACAGAAAAATCCTAGTCTACCCTAGATGAAGCCACCCATGAATTGTGTTGTGATGCATCATTTGTCACAATAATAGGCAGCTTCTCCAGGGGTGTAACTACAATCATGGAGCCTCATAGCAAAATATTGATGGGATCCTAGCAGTGCCAAATTGGACAATGGTATAATTAGGTTGCAGTAGCAACAATACAAAATAACTATTATAACAACCACAGTGATATTTTACATTATTAAATAAGTGTTAGTATTACTGTACACAATTCTATTACTTTAATACAAACATAATTATTCTGTGTCTTATTTACATACTACAAACCTCAAATGCCTTATCCTTATGAGATTTCTGGATGGCAACATATCAGTCGGAAAAGACATCTTCTTTGTATCCAATGTCAGCTCTTTTAGACTGGAAACTTTACTGGGTTTCAGGGTTGTCATCAACTGAAACACCCACAATCCTATACAGTCATGGATCTGTGTTTTCTTCACATATGTACAATTTTCTATGTTTAATTTGCCTCAACAAGCTCCATAGTGGGGACCTCATAACACCTGCAAGACCCACCCATTGTAGCTGCATTGGCTACTATGGCTATGATTACACTGCTGGGTCTCTCAATAGAAATGAATGGAATTTTACATGCATGCAGAGAAAAATCAAGGCCCTCCTGGGGAGTCTGAAGAGCTGACTGTGTGACTGCACAGAGCAGATCTCACAGGAGAGTGGCCAGGTATATATAAACTTTGGAGAAGTGATACATGGAAAATGTAAAGGATAATTATACAAAGGTATAATTGTCTTTTACAAAAAAGATAAAATAATGTGACCTGGCATAGCCACAGCAACATGCTGCCATCCCTAACTATATGTAGAAAAAGGAAAGAAATATTGGGACTTTAAATGGGGCGTGTTGTTGCAAAAGGAATATATGGGGTATATATATAATTTATAATCAAAACTTTATTTGTCAAACATGATTTTGTGGTCTATAAATACATGATAAGGCTTCAAATACAAATATAAACACAACGATATACAAAAGGCTGGCATTAAGATATACATAAACCACATGAACATATAAAATACATACAATAATTGTACATGAATATATATATATATATATATATATATATATATATATATATATATATAAATATATACAATTTGATAGATGTAGATAATGAAGAGCCGGACTGTCTTTGCATCCCATAAAATCAAACTCACGCGTTTCATGGGTCACGCCCAATAATCAGGAGTATAAATGCAAAATATCACTGTAAGTAGAGAAAATACCATTTTAATATATTTGTTAGATAAAGAGAGCCCTTCCGAAGAAGGGAAACATTCTCAAAAATCTACTACTCACAAGGCAGCTCAAGTATATATGTAAATGGCTCATTTAAAATCCGAATATTTCTTTTTTTTTGCTACCTATAGTTAGGAATGGAGGCATGTTGCTATGGCTATGCCAAGTCACATTTTTTATCTTTTTCGCTATAAATTTGGGGTGGAAGACACACGCTTTTCTTGTGATCTCCATACCATTATTACCAATGAGACTATAGATATAATACAGAGCCTCAGTTGACTAAAACTGTATTATCAATAGTTTTATTAATATTGGTTTATTCTGTATTGATCCGTTTCTACCTCTACTCAGCATTAAGTCTGGGGGAGAGGAGGGGGGTTCCATGTTTTTGGTCTGGTTCCGGAGTTGGCATGCTTGGCAGCGCCTACCCTCCCTATCCTCTGCAGAGGTGTGAGTGGGGGGTTTCTCCTGAGCATTGACGTCATGCCTATACGCCTCTTTCGTGGCGTCAGGTTGGCACCATGACGTGGGGATGTCTATTGTTCCACTCTGTGGCAGGGGGCGGGTGGGCGTGGATCAACTTCTGGCAATCCCGCCAGCTATGGGATGCGCTCTCCTTGCCTTCCCAGTGCCCTATCAGAGCTTGGGGCAAAGGATGCAAAGACAGTCCGGCTCTTCATTATCTACATCTATCATGTTTTAAATTGTATATATATAATCATGATATATAATCATGTACAATTATTGTATGTATTTTATATATCCATTTGGTTTATGTATATGTTTATGCCAGCCTTTTGTATATGGTTGTGTCTATATTCATATTTGAAGCCTTATCACCTATCTCTAGACCATAAAATCATGTTTGGCAAATAGAGTTTTGATTATATACAGTATATACCCCATATATTCCTTTTGCAACAACACTCCTCATTTATATTTGTCTAATAATAGACTGATCCTGACACAGGTAGCTAAATTGTGTCCAGTTATTTAATTATAGGTAATGTGTGTACTAATGCAGTTGGAATGCATCTGGTTCAAATATTTTGAAGATAAAATCTTAATTTATTCACATGTTTAAGTTCCAAAAATAACTGCTTTATTGTCCTAATGCTAGAGTCAAACATGTTTAAAGAATAGAAAAATTTTCTTCAAATGAATAATATAGGGAACAAATGAGAAATAATCATTAAGAAGGTGTGACAACCTGCACTTGCTAAAGTTAAAATTTAGCATATTACATTTTGAAGATATGCTTCCCCACTAATTAATTTAGTAAAAAATGGCATACATGGAAGTGGCAGTTATTACAAAAGTGTAACAGCAGTTGTCTGAAAGTAGTGGAGAGACTAACTATAAAGATGACTAAAACAGAACATTAATTATGGATGTCTACTTCTTAAAGAAAAACTATATTGTTTTATGGTAATTTTTTACTTTTTATTTTAAATTTTTTGAACATTTATAAAGTATTAACTTTTTATAGTGGGGGGCTGGCTTAACTTTTTTTTCCATAAGTTTTTATTGGAAGTATTAGAGAACAAGCAAATGAAGAGTATTACAGAAACACATAATACAAGTCAAATCACAATAGTCAAGGTATGTTAACATCGTAGCTTATAGGTTATGAACATCAAAATGTTAATTGTTATTAAGCTAAAGATAGGGAACCCTGTATCTGTGGAGTCAGGAACCTGTTGGATTTCATAACTTCTGACTGGACATGTGGGTTTGTTAATCAGTGTAAATAAGATAGGTGTTATGGAGAGGGTGGATTTGTTTTGGTTAAGACAAGGTGTCTTGGGGTGGATTCAGATTGTATTCGGGGTTCTAGGTCGGGTTTAGAGCGCAGGTTTCTGTATATCTAAGAGCACGTTTAGGGGTCAGGGAATACGCGTGTATATGATAAGAAGGTATTGTTGTTACATTAAGGGGGTGAGAGGGGGTGGGGTAGATAGGAGGGGGGGAGGGGTGGGGGGAAGTTTCAAAGTTGTTGCAGGTGGGGTAGGGAACCTGGGGGTGGCTGTCGCCCATCTTTCTCTCCCCTCAGTGGGGGAAGGTAAGGGGAATAATGTTTTTTATGGGATTGTGACTAGTGAGGTTAGCTTGCTGTTTTTGCTATAAGTGGTTATTAGGGGTTGTCTAAATTGAATCTGGATTTATGCAGGTGTGGTAGAGTAATGTCAGACTGGTAGCGTGTTGGCGGTGGTGAGGTCTTTGTAGTCTGTTGTTGTCTGGAAGTGGGTCCAGCAGGCCCATTTAGGTGAGAATTTAGCAGGTGAATTATGGCAATGCTGATGAGGCGTTCCATTTCAGCTATCCAGGTGATTCTATTTAGCCATCCTTTGATTGATGGGGTATGTGAGGTGCCCCAGTGTACTGGAATGCACTGTTTCGCCACATTTACCATGTGCATGGCTAAGGTTTTAAAGTAATTGCTATTCAATAAGGTGGTAAAGTGTAAGATAAATTGTGCTGGAGAGAAGTCAAGTGTTCCTTTTCCTGTTTGCATCTCCAGCATACGTCTGGAATGTCTGGGCTGAGTTTGTGGATAAGGGAGAGTGTACGGTACCAGCGTGATTGGACTTTGTAACCATTTTCCTGTGTGGAAACATTTATGGATCCCTTGTGGATGCTCAGGTAGACTTGTTCCCATTCTTCCAGTGTCAGGGATAGGGAGAGATCACTTTGACATGTTTTGCAAGCCAGGCCCATGTTGGAAGGGAAATGCGAGAATAAAAGTGAGTGCATTGTGGAGATTAAGTGGCTTTGGGGGGATTGCTTTGTGCATAATGTTTAGAAAGGTGATAGGGGTCTGGAGACCTTGAATTTCCTGTCTAATGAACTTATGAAGTGTGAGAGTAATGTGTGATTCCAGGGGGATATGTAAGTGCTAAAGACCTTTGATGGGAGTTTTTCACGGTGTATAAGTTTGCTTTGTGAAAAGAAGTGATGTATCTGGATGTCTCTATGTGGCCAGATGTCACTTAGGAAATTGCTATGCATTCAGGAGGGAAGTCAGGGACGTAGTGAAGTGAGGAGACTCAGTGTAGATGATAAGGGGGTTGACTTGCAGATGTTATGGAAGCATTTGATAGTTGGGCTGATTAAGGGGTATAATGAGTGTAAACGGTAGAGTGGAGAGGGGACATCCCTGCCTCCTGCCATTACGAATGGGGAAGGCATTAGACAGGAGGCCGTTGACCCGGACCCAGGCTATGGGATTGGTGTATAGGCCCATTATGAATATCAAAAAATGGGGTTGTGACCTGTCCACACCAAGAAGTGCACTGACATGCCTCCATCCCAATTATTGGTACAAAAAAGTGAGAGGATAGAAGTGGGACTTTGCGTGAGGCATGTCAGTGGGTGTATAGGCTAATTGGTCAGGGTCAAATAAAATTGAATACTGTGTCAGTAGTCCATGGTGTAATGTAATGTCTAGAGTAATTCCTCTACATTATTGTATTCCCAAAGGATTTTCAAGATACTGATGATAGAAAAAAGTTTAATAGAGTTCATCCTAGGACATAGTACAAAAATACATAGGAACATCAATGAACATCATAGGACACAGTTGGACATATACTGACAGTCCAGTAAAAAGCATAATTCAAACAAAAATGATACAATTACAGAGAAGAATACATTTTATAATAAATAATATGTGCATCCATAGTTGGTAACTCAACGCGTTTCTTGGCTTTCAACCAATCATCAGGAGTCAGATGCAATTTAACTACAGTTAAAACAATAAAACATCTATTAGTATAAGAACAAATAGAGAGAGGATACTGAAAGAGTTTAAGTTTCCATGGTACTCACAATTAAATCATTGGTCGATAACCACCAATGTACTGGGATTCAACAGTGGTCTGGATCAACAAAGTCTCCCCCGGGGTTGAGGCAGAGAGCATGCCCCCAAGCCCAATGGCCAAAGCCGCCCAAAAAGACCAGAGTATCCCAAAGGACCGCCAGGTAGGGGCGAACAGCGAGGGCGCATAGCACTAGAAGGCTGTGGGGAAAGAAAAGAAATAGTAAAGTGAAAGTGAACCAAAGTAGGGGAAAAAATGCGTGAATGTGAGAGGGTTAATGTGTTGGCCACGGCTGCGCATCAAAGGGTGAATAAGTGTGTGTGTGTGAAAAAATCATGATAAGTGGTAATATGTGTCAAAAAATGAGAATATGTGTGCGTCTTAGAGACCAAACAAAGCAACCATGGACCAGAGTAGGAGTATGCAGACTGATTACCTGTGTCGTGTAAGTGCCGGGAGAAGCCAGTCGTCCCATCACCACGGCGATGCACCGGAGCGACTCGGTCAGAGGCTGCGGCTAAATGCCGTGGGCTGGGGGCATGCTCACGCCAACATCATGTGAGGGCGTAATGACGCCGAAGGAGGGGAGAGAAGCCAGCTCTGCGATAACCAATCACGGCAGCTTCTCATCCCTGCACCGCCAATGCCCAGGAATGGTAAACCCCTACTGACTCCCGCAATGCGGCGACCGAAGGCACTGCATGCGGGGCATGGTAAGCATGACGCCGATGCGCCAAGGTCAAGGCCCGCCCCCATCATAGCATGGGGTGGGTTACGGGTCATAAACTGGGTGCATCGCAACCCCGGATGTCAGACCCGATAGACAACAGCACCACCTCCCATCTCAAAGATAATAGTATTGAGATATATAAGCTATAGTGAAGAATCATGTATATCATTAAAGAAAAATAAAGAAAAACAAAAATACTTTGCACTGAATTGAATCAATATGCAACAAAAAATAAAAAAAATATTTCTTTGCACTGAATTAAATCAATATGCAAAATAATATAAAAAAATGAAAAAAGCTCTAGCACTGAATTTAATCAATATGCATAGGAAGGACGGTAAGTCTCTGACTAATATAAAAAGGAAAAAAGAAGAACAAAAACGTAGGGTAAGTATATATGGAATATAAGGGTGGATTGATCAGGTCACAGAAAGCTGGTGTTTGCCACCCTAATATTTGGTATATCAAAAAATGGGGTTGTGACCTGTCCACACCAAGAAGTGCACTGACATGCCTCCATCCCAATTATTGGTACAAAAAAGTGAGAGGAGTTTTTGTTCTTCTTGATTAGTCAATTACTCATGGCATAAATATGTCAGAGCCTAGTGTATGGACACAGTAAATGGTAAAAAAGCAGGAGTAGTATGGCACTGCCCTTATGGAGACAGAAAGGATTTTGTCTCTTTATAGTGAACAGTATGTGTTACCTAGTGTTCATAATTTCTAAAGTATTACTTATAAAAGCTGTGCGTGCCAAAAAATAAAATCTGTGACTGGTGCTGGATTCTTGCTATTAAAGGTGAAATTGCAACATAAGGTGCTTCAATTATTCAATTATTCCTGCTTCTTTTACCATTTTCTAATACTTTCCACTAAGGTGGTATTGTATTTGTAGAGGCAGCAGCCATATTCACAACAAAATACCTAACTCATTGCGCGGATTTACCCCACACATCTATGGACACAGTAAACCTGATCTGTCGCAGGTCATGAGTCAGCACACTGGAGTACGGTATGAGATAAAATAAAAAGAAAAACAATACAGTATGCATTGAATGAATTTGTTTATAAATACAAAAAATCTTTATGATTTTTGTGATAGGTTTTCTTACAGATACAATAGATTATTTTCAAATAGCATATAGTAATGCAAAAAACTATTATATGTACATGTGTATATATACACGAGTGGTGTGATAAAGGAAAAAAGAGAGAGAAAAAAACAAAAAATAACATTATAATAAATGCGGGTAGAAAACATTTATAGAAATGGTTTAAAGCTGAGCATGTCATTGAGGCCAGGGTATGATGTAGATTGTAAGTTGTACACCCATTGGGTCTCCCTTTGGAGTACCCTTTGATCGAAGTTACCGCCTCTAGGATCATCATATATACAATCGAGGACGGCAACTTTGAATGATTGTAGATCATAATTATGTTTGAATGCCACATGATAACCAATGGCTTTGTTGAGTATGCCATTGGTGGCTTAATATACATGGTCCTTCACTCTTTTCCATTAAGGTCTAATTGTTTTACCGATGTAGAAGGCCCCACATCGGCAAAGAACAATATAGATGACCCTTTTAGTTAGACAGGTGACATGATGACGCAAAAAATGCGTCTGACCACTGGGCAAGGTAAAAGAGGGCCCCTCCAGTAGAAGGTTACAGAAGTCGCAACTACCACATCAGAATAGGCCAAGTGATTCTTGTTGTCTATCCCGAGATTTGTGATAATGGCTGTGTACCAGGAAATCCTTAATAGATCTAGGACGTCTGTATGTTATCTCAGGACATGGCCCTAGGTATTTCGAAAGTGTAGGGTCAGCCAGTAAGATATGCCAATGCTTGCCGAGAACAGAACGTACCATCTGGTGCTGATCAGAGAAGGTAGTGATGAATCATATTACATCGGACTTGCTACGTTTGGAATCAGAGAACAGAAACTCATGTCTGGAGCGACCACAAGCTTTATTGTAAGCCTTTTTCAAGCAAGTTTTTGTGTATCCCCTGGCCAATAACCGTTTGTATAGTAGGTCAGCCTCCTGTTTAAAATTGGCATTGTCAGAGCAATTCCTTCTGAGGCGTAGATACTGGCCAAAGGACATACTACGAACAAGTGCACTAGGATGTGCACTAGAGGCATGCAATATTGTGTTACCCGCAGTGGGTTTACCATAGAGCAATGTAGCAATAGTGCCCCACCCCATATCATGAAGACATCGTCTATAAAATGACGCCATAACAGAATATGGGAAATAAGGTTAGTATGATCGTCATTAGAAAAAAGATCTCGTTCCCACCCCCCCAGGTACAAATTGGCATAAGAGGGGGCGCAACATGTGCCCATGGCGACCCCCTATACCTGGAGGAAGTGGGACTCGTTAAATGAAAACACATTTCTGGTAAGGATATGAGATAAGAGTTGTAATATGAACTGATTCATGCCAGAAAATTTAGGACCGCGTTCATCAAGAAATTTGGAAATGGTATCCAAGCCAAGATTGTGCGGGATAGAGGGATAGAGTGCCTCGATGTCAATAGCGACAAGAAGGCAACCTGCAGGCACAGTAAGACCGTCAAGATTTTTCAAAGGATCAGTAGTGTCCTTGATATAGGAGGGCAATGTGACAACATGAGGGCGAAGATATTCATCGACGAGTTTAATAACCCGTTCAGTAATCGAGCCCACACCAGAGATGATGGGTCATCCTGGTGGATTACGGAGACTTTTGTGCATCTTTGGGAGCGCATAAAATGTTGGAGTCTTGAGGTGTGGGACCTGTATGCCCTCAAGAATCTCATTGGTGATCAAGCCCTCCACATGGGCCGAGTGTATAATTTGTTCGTATTCAAGATTGTATTTGGCAGTGTTGCTAGCTGAGATTGGTTTATACCACTGTCTATTTTTGAGCATGTCCCAGCACATGTTTCTATATTGGAGTTCATCCAATAGAACTACGTTGCCACCCTTGTCAGAGAGCTTGATCACCAACTGAGAATTCCTGCTAAGTCCAATAAGTGCATTTCTGTGGGCTTGACTCAGGTTGTGGTTACCCAATTTTTTGGAAACCGAGAGTTCAATTTCTTTGATTGTTTGAGTTAAGAAAGTCCAAATATTCGGATTTGTACGCAATGATGGAAAATTAGTGGATTTTTGTTTTACAGCATTACCCAACATGGTAAGCTCTTGTTGGTAAAGTTTGGTCTGTGTCTGCTGACCAATGATGCCATCAGACTCAGATCCAACCATCTTTGTGGGATTAGCGTCATTTTCTTCTAAAAGGAGCACAAGATCTCTCAGCGCTCGGAATTCGGCGACTGTGAAATCCTTCCAAATTTCCTGCTCAACAAGGTTTTGTTGTTTCTCTTGTCTGTCATGATCAAAGAGGAACTTATACGTTAATTTTCTGGAGAAGAGATGTAAATCTTTGATGATGCTAAAAGTATCAGGTACAGAGATGGGGCAGAAACTCAGCCCCAGGTGTAGAACCTCCTTTTCCACTATTTATAAGGGGTAAGAGGAGAGGTTAATTATTTCCAATTGTGGAATATCATTTGAGGAGACATCTATAGGATTATCAGGAGGAGGTGGAGATGAAGGTGGAATACACTCTTGATGTCTATTGGTATTTTAAAAAAATTGATCAATACGTAATTTTTTCGAAACCTTTCTGATTGCGCCTGCTGCTGCTGTACTTATGGGTCATGAGGAAATAATCGATTGTGCACAGTCAGCTATATTGGAACGAATATCAGATTTAGCAGTGGAGGTTGAAGGAGCAGATAAGGTGGATGTGGTAGGGGGGACATTTGATGTAGTTGGATCAGGAAACATGGCTATCCCTCCATTATCCCTAAGTGTAGGGTCTTGCTGTTGAACATTGTTATTATCTGGTGGTTGAACAGGTTGATCCACCAGTCTTTTTTGTCATTACCTGTCTGTTGTCCATTCCCAGTTTTTTGTTGTTTTCTAGAATCCCGACCTCTTTGTCGTCCCCGATCAGAGGTCCGCGAATTCTGTGAGGTAAAGGAGTTAGCGGAAGAGTCTGAGTCACTGGCTTTATTACCGAATTTCTTAGAGGTATTCCCATAGGGGCGTGTGGAACTCCAACCGCCCCGTTGTTTACTATTCAAAGGCCAATTGTATGCATAATTTCCAGCAAAGGCTAGTTTGTCCCTAGACATTTTGTCCTCCTTTTTCAACAGAAGATTTTTGGTAAAAGTTTGCACATGACCTTTTAAACGTGTATCAAAGGTTACAAAGTCAGAATGGTTAAGTAAAATAGCATTTTCATCATAGATATGCTTAATCTCACAGTCCACCAACTTGAGTTCCTGCGTGTAATGCTCTATCATAAGCTCCATCATTTTCTTTGTACAGTCTTGTAATTTGCGTTCCCAAGGAACTTTAAAGTCACAATCAATTGCCCAAATGTTGGGAAAAACCTGTATCCTAAGACCCTTAGGATTCAGGTCTTCAGAGATGTATTGTTCAAATTATTTAATGTGCCAAAATAAATTGGCTTTACGTTCGAATGTTGACATTAGCTTAAGATAGAGAATCTCCATTTCCATTTGATTAACCTTAGTAGCACAACATGTCTGTTTAATGTCTAACATAAATCCTTCCCAGTTGTTCCCTGTGAAGTCCGCCATTGGGAAAAAGGGGGGAGAAAAAAAAAATCCACGCCACCAATTGGTATAGTATCAAATCTCAAAAAACAAGAGAGAAGGTATTTTACATGGAGTGTATCAAAGAAAGGAGGGAGAGGGGGTATCTTCCACCCCTAAAGTCAGAACATAATATTATTATTATTATTCAGGATTTATATAGCGCCAACAGTTTACGCAGTGCTTTACAATATAAAAGGGAGACAATACAGTTATAATACAATAAAATACAAGAGGATTAAGAGGGCCCTGCTCAGAAGAGCTTACAATCTAATAGGGTGGGGCAGGTGGTACAAAAGGTTGTAACTGTGGGGAATGAGCTGGTGGAAGTGGTAGGAGATTCGTTGGAGACGTGATAGGCTTTCCTGAAGAGATGAGTTTTCAGGGATCGCCTGAAGGTAGCAAGAGTAGGGGATAGCCGGCTAGATGGAGGTAGCGAGTTCCAGAGGATGGGAAAGGCCCTGGAGAAATCCTGGAAACGAGCATGGGAGGAGGAGATGAGAGAGCTTGGAAGCAGGAGGTCTTGAGAGGAGCGGAGAGGTCGATTTGGATGATATTTGGAGACAAGATTAGTGATGTAGCTCGGGGAAGAGTTGTGAATGGCTTTGTATGTTGTGGTTAGTAATTTGAATTTAATTCGCTGGGTGATTGGGATCCAGTGTAGGGATTGGAGTAGAGGGTTGGCAGACACTGAGCGGTTGGTAAGGTGGATAAGTCTGGAATCAGCATTCATGATAGACTGAAGAGGGGATAGCCTATGGAGAGGTAAGCCAATGAGAAGGTGTTGCAATAGTCAAGGCGAGAGATAACAAGGGAGTGAATGAGGAGCTTGGTGGTTTCATTTGTTAAAAAGGGGTGAATTTTAGAGATGTTACGGAGGTGAATTCTACAAACTTTTGACAACGATTGGATTTGAGGCTGAAATGACAAGTTAGAGTCTAGGATTACACCTAGTACCCTGGTGTGAGGGGAGGGACTGATGGTTGCATTGTTGATTTTGATGGAAAAGTCATGGAAGGGTGCACGGGCGGGGAGGAATATTAATAGCTCAGTTTTAGAGAGATTTAGTTTAAGGAAGTGGTGCGACATCCATGCTGATATGTCAGTTAGTAAGTTAGTAATGCGAGAGGAGACTGAAGGAGTGAGGTGAGGAGTAGACAGATAGATTTGGGTGTCATCAGCGTATAAGTGGTATTGGAAGCCGTGGGCAGTTATTAAGTGACCGAGGGAGGAGGTATAGATAGAGAAGAGAAGGGGTCCAAGAACCGAGCCTTGGGGGACCCCCACAGAAAGGGGCAATGGAGAGGAAGAGACAGAGTTGTAGGTGACACTGAAGGAGCGCTGTGATAAATAGGCAGAGAACCAGGATAGAGCAGAATCTCGGAGGCCAAGGGAATGTAGCTTATTGAGAAGGAGCAGGTGGTCAACAGTATCAAAAGCCACAGAGAGGTCAAGTAGTAGGAGTATGGCGTACTGGCTGTTGGTTTTAGCAGTTAGTAAATCGTTAGTGAGTTTTAATAAGGCAGTTTCTGTGGAGTGCTGCGAGCGAAAGCCAGACTGTAAGGGGTCAAGAAGGTTATTTTCATTGAGGTAGGAGCTAAGACGGTTGTAGACTAAGCGTTCTAGAAGTTTAGAGGTGAATGGGAGCAACGAGATGGGTCTTAAGTTGTTCAGGTCGGTAGGGTCCAGTGAGGGCTTTTTAAGAATGGGAGTGATTTGCGCATGTTTTAGAGGGGAGGGGAAGATGCCACTAGAGAGGGAGAGATTGAAGATGTGGGTGAGGGAGCATAGGATAGAAGAAGAGGGTGACTGTAGTAGTTGTGAGGATCCAAAGGACAATTGGTTAGGTGGGCATCTGAGAAAATTTTTGTAACCTCTTCCGTAGTAGCCAATTCAAAAGAGGAGAGTGTTGAATGTGCTGCTAGGCAAGGTATGTTGGGTGGGGAAGACGTACGCACAGTGGAGATGTCCTCACGAATTGCATTGATCTTGTCTTTGAAGTGTTTGGCAATCTTTTGGGCAGTAAGTGAGTTAGTGGGTAGAGGCGGTGGTGGACGAAGCAGAGAGTTAAAGGTTGAGAAGAAAAATATAAAGAAAAACACTCCTATAGCCACATCCATATAGTTAAATTATCAAAAGAAAAAAAGGGGGGCCCCTGGTCTGACTTTAAAGGCACAGCAAACCAAAGGGATTTTAGTCAAAATAACAATGTAATAAACTTTCTTAAACATAAATGCATAAGTAACAAAAACATCAAAAGAATAATAAAAATCATCTATATAGAAATATACATTATGTGAGCCCCAATGCTCAGGTTTCAATTTAATACAAAGAAAAGTCTCATTAAAATAAAGAACAGAAAAATAAATACATAGACATATAATACCGTATAACACCAAATGAGGCTCAATGGCCTTTGCACAGAGAGCAGATACTGTGTGTAGGTATGAGCCGAACACCCCCCGGTTCGGTTCTGACCAGAACATGCGAACGGACCGAAAATTTGCACGAACGTTAGAACCCCATTGACGTCTATGGGACTCGAACGTTCAAAATCAAAAGTGCTCATTTTAAAGGCTAATTTGCATAGTATTGTCCTAAAAAGGGTTTGGGGACCCGGGTCCTGCCCCAGGGGACATGTATCAATGCAAAAAAAACTTTTAAAAACGGCCGTTTTTTCGGGAGCAGTGATTTTAATGATGCTTAAAGTAAAAAAAAAAAAAAAGTGAAATATTCCTTTAAATATCGTACCTGGGGTGTGTCTATAGTATGCCTGTAAAGTGGCGTGTGTTTCCCGTGTTTAGAACAGTCCCTGCACAAAATGTCATTTTTAAAGGAAAAAATCTCATTTAAAACTGCTTGCGGGTTTAATGTAATGTCGGGTCCTGGCAATATGGATGAAAATCAGTGAGACAAACGGCATGGGTACCCCCCAGTCCATTACCAGGCCCTTTGGGTCTTGTATGGATATTAAGGGGAACACAGCACCCAAATTAAAATAAGGAAAGGTGTGGGGCCACCAGGCCCTATATACTCTGAACAGCAGTATACAGGCGGTGCAAACAAGACAGGGACTGTAGGTTTGTTGTTAAATAGAATCTGTTTGTAATTTTGAACTGGTAAATTTTTAACGTGTTTAGCTCCAGCCAAAAAATCTTTTTTAAGCTTTTTGGAAAACATAGGGAAGGGATATCACCCCTGTGACATTTGTTTTGCTGTCTGTCCTCCTCTTCAGAAGATTTCACCTCACTTTTTGTCCCAATGACAAATGTTTTTTGAAAATTTGGGTTTTTTGTGGAACAAGGATTGGAAAACATCAGTGGAAAGGGGAAATGTTTTTCCCATATTAACTCTTACAGGAGAGAATTTCCCTTCCTAGGGGTAGATTTCATCTCACTTGCTGTTGTCTCCTTCCTTTTGCAAGTAGGAGTCGTTTGTAAGTTAGATGTTTGAAAGTAGGGGCCTGCCCTATATACTCAGCAGAAATGTGGGCCTTAGGTGTTGTTGTGGCCACAACACTGTAAGCCCTCACAGGGCCCTGCTGTGAAATATTAGATCAAGAATTGTAATTACATGTTGAACAAGGGCAGAAAAATTGGACCTTTGGTGGTGGTGGTGGTGCTGGTGCCACAACACTGTAAGTCCTCACTCGCTCTTGGTGGGTGCAGAAATGGGCCCTGCTGTGAAATATTAGATCAAGAATTGTAATTACATGCCCCTGTTGAACAAGGGCAGAAAAATTGGGCCTTTGGTGGTGGTGGTGGGGCTGGTGCCACAACACTGTAAGTCCTCACAGACACTCTATTTGGAACACAGGAACGAGCCCTGCTGCAAAGTATTGCATCAAAAATTGTAATTACACGCCCCTGTTAAACAGGGGCTGAAAAATTGGGCCTTAGGCACTGGTGCTGGTGCCACAAAACTGCAACCCCTCACAGATACTCTAGTTGGAACGCAGAAATGAGCCCTTCTGCAAAGTATTGCATCAAAAATTGTAATTACACGCCCCTGTTAAACAGGGGCTGAAAAATTGGGCCTTAGGCACTGGTGCTGGTGCCACAACACTGCAACCCCTCACAGATACTCTAGTTGGAATGCAGAAACGAGCCCTGCTGCAAAGTATTGCATCAAAAATTGTAATTACACGGCCCTGTTAAACAGGGGCTGAAAAATTGGGCCTTAGGCACTGGTGCTGGTGCCACAACACTGCAACCCCTCACAGATACTCTAGTTGGAACGCAGAAATGAGCCCTGCTGCAAAGTATTGCATCAAAAATTGTAATTACACGGCCCCTAGTTAAACAGGGGCTGAAAAATTGGGCCTTAGGCACTGGTGGTGGCGCCCAGAACCAAAAATGTTCTTACAAGCTATCAGCGTGATCATTGAGGAGGAAGAGGATAATTACTCAGGGATAGTCACTCAGCATCAGCATAGGCAGTCTTGGAAGGGATCTGAAAAAAATTATTCGGTTACATCAGCACCAGGTGCTTGGTAGCTGGTGGTGATCCAAGACTGATTCATTTTTATGAAGGTCAGTCGATTGACCGAGTCGGTGGACAGACGCACCCTGTGATCGGTTACAAAGCCTCCAGCAGCACTAAATGTGCGATCCAAAAGAACGCTGGATGCAGGACAGGCCAGTAGCTCAATTGCATACTGTGCAAGCTCTGGCCAGTGATCCATCCTCAAGACCCAGTAACCCAGAGGATTTTCGGTGGGAAAGGTGTCCAAGTCAGATCTTGCCCCTAGGTATTCCTGCACCATATAAAACAGACGCTGGCGATGGTTGCTGGAACCGATCATACCTTGGGAATGCGGACCAAAAAATTGTCTGAACGCATCGGTCAGACGGCCACCTCCTCCACCGCTCCTTCTTTGACTCACCGAAGCCTCAGCAACACGTTGTCCAGAAACAGGAATTTGTAACCTCCCAGTCTCTGGGAACGCGTTGCACAGACCTTTCTGCAAGGCCTCCCGAAGATGTTTCATCCTCTGATCCCTCTGCGATGGCAAGATAAGGTCCGCAACCTTACCTTTGTAACGTGGATCAAGGAGGGTTGCCAGCCAGTATTGGTCCTTCTCCTTGATACCACGAATACGAGGATCCTTATGCAGGCTTTGCAGGATCAGGGAGGCCATGCAGCGTAGGTTTGCTGAGGCATTCGGTCCGGAGTCCTCTGGGTCACTAAGGACAACATGGTCCGCAGCCACCTCCTCCCAGCCACGTACAAGTCCATGTGTTTCTTGGGACTGATCCCTTAAAGACTGCTGCTGATGCTGAGTGCCGGGCTCCACCTCCATACTGACACGTCCTCCTCTTCCTGCCTCTGTTCTGCCTCAAGTGCCCTGTCCATTATTCCACGCAGTGTGTGCTCCAACAGGTGGACAAGGGGGACAGTGTCACTGATGCATGCACTGTCACTGCTCACCATCCTCGTGGCCTCCTAAAATAGTGACAGGACAGTGCATGCATCCCTGATCATGGCCCACTGGCGTGGGGAAAAAAAACAAGCTCCCCTGACCCTGTCCTGGTGCCATAGTCGCACAGGTACTCATTGATGGCCCTCTGCTGCGTGTGCAGCCGCTGCAGCATGGCCAGCGTTGAGTTCCACCTGGTGGGCATGTCACAGATTAGGCGGTTCTTGGGCAGGTTAAACTCCTTTTGGAGGTCCGCCAGCCGAGCACTGGCATTATATGTCCAGCGGAAATGCACACAGACTTTCCTGGCCTGCCTCAGGACATCCTGTAAGCCCGGGTACCTGCCCAAGAACCGCTGCACCACCAAGTTAAGGACGTGAGCCAAACAGGGCACATGGGTCATTTGTGGCAGGGCAGAGAGGAGGTTGGTGCCATTGTCGCAAACCACCATTCCTGCCTTAAGTTGGCGTGGCATCAACCACCTCGGAACCTGTCCCTGCAGAGCTGACAGAACCTCTGCCCCAGTGTGGCTCCTGTCCCCCAAGCACACCAGCTCAAGCACCGCATGGCATCTTTTGGCCTGCGTACTTGTAGCCCCTTGAATGGCTACGGAGCACCGCTGGTTCCGAGGACAAAGCACAGGAAGAGGCCATGGAGGAAGAAGAAGAGGAGGGGGTGGAGGAGAGAGGTGTGTCACAATCATTAGTAGTGGCATTTTGGAGGCATGGTGGCGGAACAACCTCCAACACTACTGCACCTTGTCCTGCATCCTTCCCAGCTGCCAGCAGAGCCACCCAATGCACGGTGAAACTTAGGTAACTTCCCTGTCCACGCCTGCTGGACCATGAGTCAGCGGTAATATGCACCTTACCGCTGACCGCCCTGTCCAGCGAGGCATGGACATTGCCTTCCACATGCCGGTAGAGAGCCGGAATCGCCTTCCATGAGAAAAAGTGGCGTTTGGGTACCTGCCACTGACGAACCGCACATTCCACAAACTCATGGAAGGGGGAAGATTCTACCAACTGAAAAGGCAGCAGTTGAGGTGCTAGCAATTTTACCAAGCTAGCATTCAACTGCTGGGCATGTGGATGGCTGGGAGCGAACTTCTTTCGGCGGTGCAGCAGCTGGGGCAGGGAAATTTGCCTGGTACAATCTGACGTCGGTGTACCGAAAGCATATTGCCCACAAGTACTTGGCTGTGACACACCTAATTCTACACCTTCATTCCTCTCAGTGCAGGTCTCAGAGAGGACTGAAGGTATAGTGGGGTTGGAGATCTCAGCTGATGAGGAGCAAGGAGAGGTCCTCTTTGTTCTTTGGTGTGGGTCTTTTAGATACGCTTGCCCACGAACTGCATGGCAGGTCAACATATGTCTGGTCAAGCATATGGTACCCAAGCAGGAGATGTTTTGGCCACGCGAGATACGCTTGAGACATATGTTGCAAATAGCAGCGGTGCGATCTGATGCACTCGTCTCAAAAAAGGCCCACACCAAAGAACTTTTTGAATAACGCGCAGAGACTGCAGCGCCCTGCACATGTGGAGCTTTGGGGTGTGATGCAGTCAATGTGCTGCCCTTAGGCTGGCCCCTGGAGGGCATACTGCCTCGTTGGTGATGTGCCGCCTCCTCCTCCTCTCTCCTATCAGGCACCCATTCTGAGTCAGTGACCTCATCATCCCCTCCCTCCTCATCACTGGAGCAAACCTGGCAGTATGCTGCAGCAGGGGGAGCATGACTGCCAGATTGCTGTCCTTCTTGGACACCCCCTCTGTCCGTGCTCATGTTACTGCCTTCATCGAGCTCAGTATCATCATCAGAGCCTTCCAAATGCTGGGCATCCTCCTGGAGCATGTACCCAACACTATGGTCAAACAGTTCGAGGGACTCCTCGGGAGGAAATGGTGGGGCTAGGGAAGGAGTCACTGATGACATTGAGCCGAGGGAAGAGGCCACTGCTTTGCCAGACAAAGTACCCTGAGCATGGGTGAGAGAAGATGAGGAGGATGAGGACGGCTTGGTCATCCACTCGACCAAGTCTTCCGCATGTTGCGGCATGTTGCGTGCTCAGTCTGAAGCTGTGAAACTTGGTGTAAGTGGAGCTGGAATAAGTGGGAGTTAAAAAAACAGAGTTAGAGTGTACAAGTCTTGCTGTTTGTTTGCTGTTTGTTTGCTGTTTGCTGTTTGTTTGCTGGGTTGCATTTTTGGGGCTTTTCCTTTTAGTTTTTAATTTGCCTTTTGCTGTCACTTTTTAAATAGCTTTTTTTTTTTTTTTTCTCTGTTTTAATTAAGGGGTGTGGTTAATTGCTCACAGGTGCCTATTTAACTGGTTGTAGGACTCAGTCTGAGCGTGCTCAGTCTGAAGCTGTGGAACTTGGTGTAAGTGGAGCTGGAATAAGTGGGAGTTAAAAAAACAGAGTTAGAATGTACAAGTCTTGCTGTTTGTTTGCTGTTTGTTTGCTGTTTGTTTGCTGTTTGCTGTTTGTTTGCTGTTTGTTTGCTGTTTTCTGTTTGTTTGCTGTTTGTTTGCTGTTTGCTGCTTGTTTGCTGTTTGTTTGCTGGGTTGAACTTGGTGTAAGTGGAGCTGGAATAAGTGGGAGTTAAAAAACCAGAGTTATGCCCCGTACACACGGTCAGATTTTCCCATGGAAAATGTCCGATCGGAGCATGTTGTCGGAAATTCTGACCGTGTGTGGGCTCCATCGGACATTTTCCATCGGATTTTCCGACACACAAAGTTGGAGAGCAGGAGATAAAATTTTCCGACAACAAAATCCGTTGTCGGAAATTCCGATCGTGTGTACACAAATCCGACGGACAAAGTGCCACGCATGCTCAGAATAAATAAAGAGATGAAAGCTATTGGCTACTGCCCCGTTTATAGTCCCGACGTACGTGTTTTACGTCACCGCGTTCAGAACGATCGGATTTTCCGACAACTTTGTGTGACCGTGTGTATGCAAGACAAGTTTGAGCCAACATCCGTCGGAAAAAATCATAGGATTTTGTTGTCGGAATGTCCGAACAAAGTCCGACCGTGTGTACGCCCTATTTGAGTGTACAAGTCTTGCTGTTTGTTTGCTGTTTGCTGTTTGTTTGCTGTTTGTTTGCTGTTTGTTGTTTGTTTGCTGTTTGTTTGCTGTTTGCTGTTTGCTGTTTGTTTGCTGTTTGTTTGCTGGGTTGCATTTTTGGGGCTTTTCCTTTTAGTTTTTAATTTGCCTTTTGCTGTCACTTTTTAAATAGCTTTTTTTTTTTCTCTGTTTTAATTAAGGGGTGTGGTTAATTGCTCACAGGTGCCTATTTAACTGGTTGTAGGACTCAGTCTGAGCGTGCTCAGTCTGAAGCTGTGGAACTTGGTGTAAGTGGAGCTGGAATAAGTGGGAGTTAAAAAACCAGAGTTAGAGTGTACAAGTCTTGCTGTTTGTTTGCTGTTTGTTTGCTGTTTGCTGTTTGTTTGCTGTTTGCTGTTTGTTTGTTGTTTGCTGTTTGTTTGCTGTTTGTTTGCTGTTTGCTGTTTGTTTGCTGTTTGTTTGCTGGGTTGCATTTTTGGGGCTTTTCCTTTTAGTTTTTAATTTGCCTTTTGCTGTCACTTTTTAAATAGCTTTTTTTTTTCTCTGTTTTAATTAAGGGGTGTGGTTAATTGCTCACAGGTGCCTATTTAACTGGTTGTAGGACTCAGTCTGAGCGTGCTCAGTCTGAAGCTGTGGAACTTGGTGTAAGTGGAGCTGGAATAAAAGGGAGTTAAAAAACCAGAGTTAGAGTGTACAAGTCTTGCTGTTTGTTTGCTGTTTGCTGTTTGTTTGCTGTTTGCTGTTTGTTTGCTATTTGTTTGCTGTTTGCTGTTGGTTTGCTGTTTGTTTGCTGTTTGCTGTTTGTTTGCTGTTTGTTTGCTGGGTTGCATTTTTGGGGCTTTTCCTTTTAGTTTTTAATTTGCCTTTTGCTGTCACTTTTTAAATAGTTTTTTTTTTTCTCTGTTTTAATTAAGGGGTGTGGTTAATTGCTCACAGGTGCCTATTTAACTGGTTGTAGGACTCAGTCTGAGCGTGCTCAGTCTGAAGCTGTGGAACTTGGTGTAAGTGGAGCTGCAATAAGTAGGAGTTAAAAAACCAGAGTTAGAGTGTACAAGTCTTGCTGTTTGTTTGCTGTTTGTTTGCTGTTTGCTGTTTGCTGTTTGTTTGCTGTTTGTTTGCTGTTTGCTGTTTGTTTGCTGTTTGTTTGCTGGGTTGCGTTTTTGGGGCTTTTCCTTTTAGTTTTTAATTTGCCTTTTGCTGTCACTTTTTAAATAGCTTCTTTTTTTTTCTCTGTTTTCATCAGTCTATCAATAAAGGGGTGTGGTTAATTGCTCACAGGTGCCTATTTAACTGGTTGTAGGACTCAGTCTGAGCGTGCTCAGTCTGAAGCTGTGGAACTTGGTGTAAGTGGAGCTGGAATAAGTGAGAGTTAAAAAACCAGGGTTTAAAACAGGAGGTTATAACAGGGGTCATAGTACCTGTGTAGTGTGAGTATCTGAGTGTTGTCTGAGTAGTGTGTGTGGATCATTAGTACTTGTGTATTGTGTACTGTGTACTTGTGTATTGCGAGTGCACGTAGGTCTGTGAGTACCTGTGTATTGTCTTGTTGTGTACCTGTGTATTGTCTTGTTGTGTACCTGTGTATTGTCTTGTTGTGTACCTGTGTATTGTCTTGAGTGTTAGTGCCAGGAAGCTGTTAGGTAATTTGGACAGGGTAAAATCCCCAAATCCTCACTAAATTTAATAGGTACGATGCCCGGCGGGTGTGGAGAGGCGACTCTTTGTACATCTTGCCGCATGTATGCGTTTCTTGATCATCCGATCGAGGGCGAATACTGCTGTGCAAAATGTAAGCACATTGTTTCCCTGGATGCCCAGGTTCTGAATCTGGGGAAGCAACTGTCAGCACTGAGAAGTCCCTCCATACTAAAGGTGAGCCAGGAACGTACATGGCAGGTGCCGGCAGGGGCCAGCACAGAGGCGGGTGGAGACAAAGAGGTGCAGGCACTAGCAAAGAGTAGATGGGTGACAGTCAGGAGGGGTAGAGGGGGAAGTGCCAGAGAGGCCGATCCAGGACTGGAGCATCCCAATAAGTACGCTCCATTGAGTGACATTGGTGAAACCAGTCAGGGACCAGCACTGCTGGAGATGAGGGACTCTCCTAGCTGCCAGGGGAAGAACTCCTCCAGTGAGAGTGGGGGGGCAGCAAAGGGAAAGGAAAGACAGATTCTGGTGGTAAGGGACTCAATTCTTAGAAGGACAGAGAGGGCAATCTGTAACCAAGACCTGAAGCGCTGAACAGTATGTTGTCTACCGGGCGCTTGGGTTCGGCACATCACGGATCTTGTGGACAGATTACTGGGAGGGGCTGGGGAAGACCCGGCTGTCATGGTGCACGTTGGCACCAATGACAAAGTCAGAGGCAGATGGAGTGTCCTAAAGAACGATTTTAGGGACTTAGGAGCTAAATTGAGGAAAAGGACCTCCAAGGTAGTGTTCTCAGGAATACTACCGGTACATCGAGCCACACCAGAAAGGCAGAGGGAGATTAGGGAAGTAAACAAGTGGCTGAAGAGCTGGTGTAGTAAGGAGGGGTTTGGGTTCCTGGAGGACTGGGCCGACTTCTCAGTCGGTAACCGGTACTATAGAAGGGATGGACTGCACCTAAATGAGGAGGGTACAGATCTGCTGGGAATGAAGATGGCCAAAAAGTTAGAGGGGTTTTTAAACTAGGCGATGGGGGGGAGGGTCCAGAGACAGTGATAGCCAGCGCGGAAGATATTCCAGAGGGTAGTATTGGGGGCATTAGTGGTAGATTAACCAAAGCACAAAAACACAAGGTGAGTATAGTAGCAAGTCCTAGTTGCAATCTTGAAACACCCAATACGAGGACAATATGCGACTGGTCTAAACTATGTGGCATGTTCACTAATGCCAGGAGCATGGCGGACAAGATGGGTGAACTAGAGATACTGTTGTACAAGGAGGATTTGGATTTTGTGAGAATTTCAGAGACCTGGTTCAACAGCTCTCATGATTGGCTGGCAAACATTCAAGGGTATACCCTATACCACAAGGATAGAGAGGGTAAAAAAGGGGGAGGGGTATGCCTATACATCAAGTGAATGTGAGAGATGACATCACTGAGGGGGCTAGGGAGGAGGTGGAATCTTTATGGGTAGAGCTCCAAAGGGATGAAGCTAAGGGGAAAATAATACTGGGAGTATGCTATAGGCCCCCTAACCTGAGGGAGGAAGTGGAGACGGATCTCCTATCACAAATTGGATTAGCAGCAAGGATGGGAAGTGTTATCATAATGGGGGATTTTAATTATCCAGACATAGACTGGGCGGAGGGAACCGCGCATTCATTTAAGGCTCGCCAGTTCCTTAATGTCTTGCAGGAAAATTTTATGGGTCAGATGGTAAACGCACCAACTAGAAATAAAACATTACTGGATCTACTGATTACCAACAATACAGACCTGATCACAGATGTGGAAATACGGGGCAATTTAGGTAACAGCGATCACAGGTCAGTTAGTTTCAGTATAAATCACACAAATAGGAAACATGAAGGGAACACAAAGACACTGAATTTCAAAAGAGCCAACTTCCCTAAACTACAAACCTTGCTAAAAGGCATAAATTGGGATAAAATATTAGGAACAAAGAATATGGAGGAGAGATGGGTTTGCTTTAAGAGCATATTAAATAAGGGCATTAGCCAATGTATCCCATTGGGTAATAAATTTAAAAGAGTGAACAAACATCCTGGATGGCTTAACTCCAATGTAAAAATGCATATAAAAGCAAAGGAGAAGGCCTTCAAAAAATACAAGGTTGAGGGATCATCCTCAGCATTCAGAATTTATAAAGAATGCAATAAGAAATGTAAGGGTGCAATTAGGACGGCTAAGATAGAACATGAAAGACACATAGCGGAGGAGAGCAAAAAAAAATCCCAAGAAATTCTTTAAGTATGTAAACAGTAAAAAAGGGAGGACAGACCATATTGGCCCCATAAAGAATGAGGAAGGACATCTGGTTACAAAGGATGGGGAGATGGCAAAGGTATTGAATTTATTCTTCTCCTCAGTCTTCACGAGTGAATCGGGGGGCTTCAGTAACCAAAACTGCAGTGTTTATCCCCATGACACAACACAGGAAGCACCTACATGGTTAACAGAGGACGGAATTAAAATTAGACTTGAGAAACTTAACATTAATAAATCACCGGGACCAGATGGCTTGCATCCGGGGGTACTTAGGGAACTCAGTCAGGTGATTGCCAGACCGTTGTTCCTAATTTTTACAGACAGTCTATTGACTGGAATGGTACCAGCTGATTGGAGAAAAGCCAATGTAGCACCAATATTTAAAAAGGGCCCAAAAAACATCCCTGGGAATTACAGACCAGTTAGCCTAACATCAATAGTATGTAAACTCTTGGAGGGGATGATAAGGGACTATATACAAAATTTTAGTAATAAGAATGATATCATTAGCAGTAATCAGCATGGATTCATGAAGAATCGTTCTTGCCAAACCAATCTATTAACCTTCTATGAGGAGGTGAGTTGCCATCTAGATAAAGGAAGGCCCGTAGACGTGGTGTATCTGGATTTTGCAAAAGCATTTGACACAGTTCCCCATAAACGTTTACTGTACAAAATAAGGTGCATTGGCATGGACCATAGGGTGAGTACATGGATTGAAAACTGGCTACAAGGGCGTGTTCAGAGGGTGGTGATAAATGGGGAGTACTCAGAATGGTCAGGGGTGGGTAGTGGGGTTCCCCAGGGTTCTGTGCTGGGACCAATCCTATTTAATTTGTTCATAAACGACCTGGAGGATGGGATAAACAGTTCAATCTCTGTATTTACAGACGATACTAAGCTAAGCAGGGCAATAACTTCTCCGCAGGATGTGGAAAACTTGCAAAAAGACCTGAACAAATTAATGGGGTGGGCGACTACATGGCAAATGAGGTTCAATGTACAAAAATGTAAAATAATGCATTTGGGTGGCAAAAATATGAATGCAATCTATACACTGGGGGGAGAACCTCTGGGGGAATCTAGGATGGAAAAGGACCTGGGGGTCCTAGTAGATGATAGGCTCAGCAATGGCATGCAATGCCAAGCTGCTGCTAATAAAGCAAACAGAATATTGGCATGCATTAAAAGGGGGATCAACTCCAGAGATAAAACGATAATTCTCCCGCTCTACAAGACTCTGGTCCGGCCGCACCTGGAGTATGCTGTCCCGTTCTGGGCACCAGTCCTCAGGAGGGATGTACTGGAAATGGAGCGAGTACAAAGAAGGGCAACAAAGCTAATAAAGGGTCTGGAGGATCTTAGTTATGAGGAAAGGTTGCGAGCACTGAACTTATTCTCTCTGGAGAAGAGACGCTTGAGAGGGGATATGATTTCAGTTTACAAATACTGTACTGGTGACCCCACAATAGGGATAAAACTTTTTTGCAGAAGAGAGTTTAATAAGACTCGTGGCCACTCATTACAATTAGAAGAAAAGAGGTTTAACCTTAAACTACGTAGAGGGTTCTTTACTGTAAGAGCGGCAAGGATGTGGAATTCCCTTCCACAGGCGGTGGTCTCAGCGGGGAGCATTGATAGCTTCAAGAAACTATTAGATAATCACCTGAATAACCGCAACATACAGGGATATGTAATGTAATACTGACACATAATCACACACATAGGTTGGACTTGATGGACTTGTGTCTTTTTTCAACCTCACCTATTATGTAACTATGTAACTATGTAACACGGCCAGCTGCCGAAAAAAAGGCCAAGCGTGTCCCACGGCCACGTGTTGATGAGGATGCACCGTCTCCACGACCAGCACTAGACACAGAGCCTGCTTGAGCTCTCTTATTGGCTTGTGACTGTCTGCCTCTCCTTGTTGGCCTTCCAGACATACTAATGGCCTGTAGCTGCACTAAGCTGGGATATATATATATATATATATATATATATATATCTGTACTGATACTGCAGCTAGCAAAATCAACTGCCTGCCTGTAGTATGAGAACACCACCAACCTTCTACAGGTAGCTTTAGCTGAACACTGTGCAGAGCTCGCAAAAAAAATAACTTGTAGGTTTAGCTGAACACTGTGAGGAGGACGCACCACACTAACTTGTAGTTTTAGCTGAACACTGTGAGCAGGACGCACTGCACTAACTTGTAGCTTTAGATGAACACTGTGCAGAGCTCGCAAAAAAATAACTTGTAGGTTTAGCTGAACACTGTGAGGAGGACGCACTGCACTAACTTGTAGCTTTAGATGAAGACTGTGCAGAGTTCTAACTACACTAACTTGTAGTTTTAGCTGAACACTGTGAGCAGGACACACTGCACTAACATGTAGCTTTAGCTGAAAACTGTGAGGAGGACGTACCACACTAACTTGTAGTTTTAGCTGAACACTGTGAGCAGGACGCACTACACTAACTTGTAATTTTAGCTGAACACTGTGAGCAGGATGCACTGCACTAACTTGTAGCTTTAGATGAACACTGTGCAGAGCTCGCAAAAAATGACTTGTAGGTTTAGCTGAACACTGTGAGGAGGACGCACTGCACTAACTTGTAGCTTTAGATGAACACTGTGCAGAGTTCTCACTACACTAACTTGTAGTTTTAGCTGAACACTGTGAGCAGGACGCGCTGCACTAACTTGTAGCTTTAGCTGAAAACTGTGAGGAGGACGCAACACACTAACTTGTAGTTTTAGCTGAACACTGTGAGCAGGACACACTGCACTAACTTGTAGTTTTAGCTGAACACTGTGAGGAGTTCTCACTACACTAACTTGTAGTTTTAGCTGAACACTGTGAGGAGGACGCACTGCACTAACTTGTAGCTTTAGCTGAAAACTGTGAGAAGGACGCACCACACTAACTTGTAGTTTTAGCTGAACACTGTGAGCAGGACGCACTACACTAACTTGTAGTTTTAGCTGAACACTGTGAGCAGGACGCACTGCACTAACTTGTAGCTTTAGATGAACACTGTGCAGAGCTCGCAAAAAAATAACTTGTAGCTTTGGCTGAACACTGTGAGGAGGACACACTGCACTAACTTGTAGCTTTAGATGAACACTGTGCAGAGTTCTCACTACACTAACTTGTAGTTTTAGCTGAACACTGTGAGCAGGACGCACTGCACTAACTTGTAGCTTTAGCTGAAAACTGTGAGGAGGACACACCACACTAACTTTTAGTTTTAGCTGAACACTGTGAGCAGGACGCACTGCACTAACTTGTAGTTTTAGCTGAACACTGTGAGGAGGACGCACCACACTAACTTGTAGTTTTAGCTGAACACTGTGAGCAGGACACACTGCACTAACTTGTAGCTTTAGATGAACACTGTGCAGAGGTCTCACTACACTAACTTGTAGTTTTAGCTGAACACTGTGAGCAGGACGCACTGCACTAACTTGTAGCTTTAGATGAACACTGTGCAGAGGTCTCACTACACTAACTTGTAGTTTTAGCTGAACACTGTGAGCAGGACGCACTGCACTAACTTGTAGCTTTAGCTTAACACTGCGAGGAGGACGCACCACACTAACTTGTAGTTTTAGCTGAACACTGAGCAGGACGCACTACACTAACTTGTAGTTTTAGCTGAACACTGTGAGGAGGACGTACCACACTAACTTGTAGTTTTGGCTGAACACTGTGAGCAGGACGCACTGCACTAACTTGTAGCTTTAGATGAACACTGTGCAGAGTTCTCACTACACTAACTTGTAGGTTTAGCTGAACACTGTGAGCAGGACGCACTGCACTAACTTGTAGCTTTAGATGAACACTGTGCAGAGGTCTCACTACACTAACTTGTAGTTTTAGCTGAACACTGTGAGCAGGACGCACTGCACTAACTTGTAGTTTTAGCTGAACACTGTGAGGAGGACGCACCACACTAACTTGTAGTTTTAGCTGAACACTGTGAGAAGGACGCACTACACTAACTTGTAGTTTTAACTGAACACTGTGAGGGGGACGCACCACACTAACTTGTAGTTTTAGCTGAACACTGTGAGCAGGACGCACTGCACTAACTTGTAGCTTTAGATGAACACTGTGCAGAGTTCTCACTACACTAACTTGTAGTTTTAGCTGAACACTGTGAGCAGGACACACTGCACTAACTTGTAGCTTTAGATGAACACTGTGCGGAGGTCTCACTACACTAACTTGTAGTTTTAGCTGAACACTGTGAGCAGGACGCACTACACTAACTTGTAGTTTTAGCTGAACACTGTGAGGAGGACGTACCACACTAACTTGTAGTTTTGGCTGAACACTGTGAGCAGGACGCACTGCACTAACTTGTAGCTTTAGATGAACACTGTGCAGAGTTCTCACTACACTAACTTGTAGCTTTAGATGAACACTGTGAGCAGGACGCACTGCACTAACTTGTAGCTTTAGATGAACACTGTGCAGAGGTCTCACTACACTAACTTGTAGTTTTACCTGAACACTGTGAGCAGGACGCACTGCACTAACTTGTAGTTTTAGCTGAACACTGTGAGGAGGACGCACCACACTAACTTGTAGTTTTAGCTGAACACTGTGAGCAGGATGCACTACACTAACTTGTAGTTTTAGCTGAACACTGTGAGCAGGACGCACTGCACTAACTTGTAGCTTTAGATGAACACTGTGCAGAGTTCTCACTACACTAACTTGTAGGTTTAGCTGAACACTGTGAGCAGGACGCACTGCACTAACTTGTAGCTTTAGATGAACACTGTGCAGAGGTCTCACTACACTAACTTGTAGTTTTAGCTGAACACTGTGAGCAGGACGCACTGCACTAACTTGTAGTTTTAGCTGAACACTGTGAGGTGGACGCACCACACTAACTTGTAGTTTTAGCTGAACACTGTGAGCAGGATGCACTACACTAACTTGTAGTTTTAGCTGAACACTGTGAGCAGGACGCACTGCACTAACTTGTAGCTTTAGATGAACACTGTGCAGAGTTCTCACTACACTAACTTGTAGTTTTAGCTGAACACTGTGAGCAGGACACACTGCACTAACTTGTAGCTTTAGATGAACACTGTGCAGAGGTCTCACTACACTAACTTGTAGTTTTAGCTGAACACTGTGAGCAGGACGCACTGCACTAACTTGTAGTTTTAGCTGAACACTGTGAGGAGGACGCACCACACTAACTTGTAGTTTTAGCTGAACACTGTGAGGAGGACGCACTGCACTAACTTATAGCTTTAGATGAACACTGTGCAGAGCTTGCAAAAAAATAACTTGTAGGTTTAGCTGAACTCTGTGAGGAGGACGCACTGCACTAACTTGTAGTTTTAGCTGAACACTGTGAGCAGGACGCACTGCACTAACTTGTAGCTTTAGGTGAACACTGTGCAGAGGTCTTACTACACTAACTTGTAGTTTTAGCTGAACACTGTGAGCAGGATGCACTGCACTAACTTGTAGCTTTAGATGAACACTGTGCAGAGGTCTCACTACACTAACTTGTAGTTTTAGCTGAACACTGTGAGCAGGACGCACTGCACTAACTTGTAGTTTTAGCTAAACACTGTGAGCAGGACGCACTGCACTAACTGTAAATAGTCTAGCTGCCTGACTGTGGTACTAATAGGATCAAAAGAACACCAGCAATTTTCTTCAGGTAGCTGTAAATACTGTAACAAGACAAGCCTGCCTGTCAGTAAGAAGATAACAGGAACGGATCTAGCTAAACTGAATACAGTGTATATGTATATATATATATATATATATATATATATATATATATATATATATATATATATGCAACACCTGGGATGCATATATATACACAATACACTGTAAGTGCAGCTAACTCACTGATTGTCCTGCCTAATCTATCTAACTTAAATGAAATGACACTGTCTCTCTCTCTATCTATCTCTCTTTCAACGCCGGAACACACACTACACAGGGCCGCCGTGCAGGCAGCCTTATATAGTGTAGGGCGTGTTCTAAACCCCCTGAGCCATAATTGGCCAAAGCCACCCTGGCTTTGGCCAATTACAACTCTCTCTACAGAAGGCGCTGTGATTGGCCAAGCATGCGGGTCATAGTGCATGCTTGGCCAATCATCAGCCAGCAATGCACTGCGATGCCACAGTGAATTATGGGCCGTGACGCGCCACACGAATTTGGCGCGAACGGCCCATAATGTTCAGAATTCTGCGAACGACCAAACAGCCAATGTTCGAGTCGAACATGGGTTCGACTCGAACACGAAGCTCATCCCTAACTGTGTGAGTCCACCACATTACCTTATAAGGAGGCTTCCATAAATTCAAATGATAATAGGGATTTTTTTTCTCTTCTGGTGGCCGGATATAGGCACTGCTTCGTTTCCTACTTAGGATAGGGTTTGACCTCTTTTGTTGTCCGGTGTTTTGAATATGCCCTGTTGTGCCATTATGTTTATTATGTTGCGCCAGATTTCTGGTGATTTCTGGTCTGTTGCGCTGCTGTCCTGATTGGCCGCTGCCCCGCCTCCTCCCTTGCTGTGTATGTGTGGGGGACGGGACATGTGGTTGCCCTTGGTCTGCTCTGACACCAGGATGATCTTTATGTAGAACAATATTTTTTTTTCAGATCCTCAGAGAGTTCTTTGCCATGAGGTGCCATGTTAAACTTCCAGTGACCAGTATGAGAGAGTGAGAGCGATAACACCAAATGTAACACACCTACTTCACATTCACATCTGAGACCTTGTAACACTAATGAGTCAGATAATACCGGGGAGGGAAAATGGCTAATTGGGCCCAATTTGGTCACTTTGGGCCCAATTTGGACATTTTCACTTAGGGGTGTACACACTTTTAGACATTAATGGCTGTGTGTTGAGTTATTTTGAGGGGACAGCAAATTTACACTGTTAAACAAGCTGTACACTCACTACTTTATATTGTAGCAAAGTGTCATTTCTTCAGTGTTGCCACATGAAAAGATATAATAAAATATTTACAAAAATGTGAGGGGTGTACTCACTTTTCTGAGATACTGTATATAGTCCGAGGCCACCCTGTCAAATGTCAAATGCCTTCTCCAGGTTGAGGGATAGGAAAAAAATGGCTTGATTGGAGGAGGTCAGAAGATGGAGTCGGTTGATCACTTTAATCGTATTATCCTTGGCCTCCCTTCCAGGGATAAAACCCACTTGGGTGGGGTCTTTTCCATGGTTGGGTATAACTGAAATGTGTGCTTCAAGTAAGCCTGGGGAAAGTGATGTGGTTACAGATAGGGCGTTGAATGTTTTAAGAAAGTGGGTCGATAACACTTCCGAGAAGGTTCTGTAGTAAACGGCCGATAGGCCATCTGGGCCTGGGCTCTTGCCCGGTTTCAGATGTTTGAGAGCCTCGTCCCATTCTTGTTTAGTGATTGGGTGATCTAGGTCTGTTGAAGTGTCTGAAGCGAGTAGTTTCGGGGTGTTTTTCTCCAGGAAGTTCTGTATAAGCGTAGATCTGGGAGTGGGGGTGGGTGTTTGCATTTCTGTGGTGGAGAGGTTATATAGGTTTGCATAAAAGTGTTGGACGCTTGTGCTATGTCCGAATTACTTTTTAGTGTTTTACCCAATGGAGTCTGTAGCTGGTGTACTCTTGTTTTGGCTGTTTTTTCAAGCATAAGGCTTGTGCCAATAGGTAGCCACTTCTATTGCTGTGTTCATAGAAGAGTTTCTGAGGGAGAGTGTATTTTTTCCTCATCTTTTGACCTACTTCTTCTAGTAGAAGTTTACGAGTTTCTGTCAGTTCTTGGTGGGTGTGTTGGGCTAAGTTGCGTTTGTGTGATCTTTATAGTGTTTGTATTTTAGTAAGGAGATTACTAACTAGATTCTGTTTATCTAGTTTTAGTGTGGAAGTGAGTGAAATTAGTCTTCCCCATATCACTCATTTATGCGCTTCCCATTGAGTAAGAAATGATGTGTCAGGGGTGTCATTGTCTTGGAAATACTGTAATTGGAGATAGTGGTACGGAGTTTAGTGATTCTTTCTTTGTCAGTCAGGAGATTTGAGTCAAGTCTCCAGATTTTGGATGTGTGGGCATGTTCCGGGAAAGTTAAACGGAGGGTGATTGGGTGGTGATCTGAACTGAACATCGGTTCTATTGTAGCTTTGGAAAGATAGGGCAGGTCAGGTTGGCTAAGAAAAAGGTAGTCAAGGCGTGAATATTTGTTGTGGGGGTTGAAAAGAGTGTTTAATCTTTGTCTTGGGGGTGTAAGTTTCTCCACAAGTCATTTAGGGAGAGTTCTTGGTGTGAAAGTTTTATCTGTCGTAGGGCACTATATGGAAGGTGGGATGTGCCTGTGGAGGTGTCTATGAGAGGGTCAAGTGGGATGTTGACGTCCCCTCCCAGAATCAGAATACCAGTTTGGAAGGATGACAGTAGGCAGGTAATATTTCAGAAGAATGGGACTTGGGAGCTGTTAGGGCTGTATATGTTAGCTAGGGTAATAGGTTTATCCCATAGTTTGCCTTTAATGAAGATGTAGCGCCCTTGTTCGTCAGTCAGGGTGTCTGAGATTTGAAGGGGGAGATTTGACACTAAAATGGATGTTCCCTCGGTTTTGGATGTGGGGGAGGTGGAGTGATATATACGTGGGGGAAGTGGTGGTTTTCTAATTTGGGTATGGTTTTTGATTTGAAGTGAGTCTCTTGTAGGAATATAACGTTGGCCTTCGTGGAGTACATGTTGGTTAAGATTTGCGACCTCTTCTTCGGTATGTTGAGGACTTTTGCGTCTAAGTGACAAGGGAATGGGTGAGTTCCCAGGTTGGGCCCTTTCCAACTGTGTTAGAAGTGGGAGAAGTAGGAGCGAGTAGAGCTAGCAGATTAATAGGGTCTGTGACCATGCTATGAGTAATCAGAGGGGGTTTGGGGGGTGAGAGATGGACAACTATAGGGGGGATGGGATTGGGTGTAATTAATATAAGGGGGTGGGGAAGATTGAGTGAGCGCTAGGTAAGGGGCAGTATTGGGTGAGAGGCTGGGTGAGGGGAGGTAGGGTGGGAGGATGAGGGATGGGGAGGGTAGACTTAACTGAAAGGTACCTTAATGGCTCTTCTAAGTCTGCTTGCCATAATTCATACAGTACATACAGTGCATGATTTAAAAATAAATGCAATTCTCCTGGGTGAATCTGCACATAATCTATTGACATTATATGCATTAAAGTAAAAAAAAAAAAAAAATCTGTGTTCTCCTATCTCCCCCTTACCTTATACTTACCTGAGCCTGATCTCCATCCAGCGATGTGCCTGAGAACAGTGGCTCTTTAAACTTCTCCTCATAGGCTCAGAGACAGTAGTGGGAGTCAGTGGGAGCCAATCACAGCCAGTGAGGATAGAGTGGAGGCGGGGTCAAGCTGCAGTCTATGTGTCAATAGTTACACTGTAAGGCCACACGAGTGCCCCCATAGAAAGCAGCTTGCTATGATGGACAATTGGCAGGGGGGAGGAACGGCGGGGGATTCCAGCATTGGAGGATTGGGTCTGCTCTGTTCAAAACTATTGCACAGAGCAGATTAGTATGGCATGTTTGTGATTTAAAAAAAAATACAAATTGTAGGTTTACAATCACTTTAAATATGATTATTATAAGGCTATGTTCAGTGTTAAATTAGGGTTGTCCTTACTAATATGCACACACATGGATTTTTATTTTTAAAAAATGCATCTTGAATATTACATACAACTTAACGTATTTATTTATACATAATGAGCATTTATATAGCACAGATTTGTGCAGTACTTTATATACTGTACATTCCCATCTTGTGTAATTCTCTATGACTTTCTCTAACATCTGTAACATTTGATGTTTAAACCTGCTTTTAAAATACCCTGTAATTGTTTTCTACTATTCACTATACTTTGGCAAGAAGCTAATGGGCATAAATGTTAGGCAGAACGAATTATCTTTTGAAGCTTGATTGACTCTTAATTATCCTATGACTCACAAGGTGCACTGCTTGAAGACAATGATTGTTGATGCTTTTAGGCACTGAAATTTTAAGCAAGCAGTCCAGTGAAATATTAACATTTTTTTACAAAACAATTGTAACTATATCCAAAGTCAATATAATACATAATGTATATCCATCATTTTGCTAATAATTTACTAAGTCTGGATTTTTTTTTGCAATATTAGCACCAGTAGCTTATGATATCCCAAAGAGGATTTGAAAGTAGCAATAGAAGGACAAATGGCAAATTGCTAGCTAGATTATTTGCACGAATGGTCTACACAGCAGTTTTTTTTTCAATTTTGGCTGATAAGAGGAAGGGTTCAATCTCTGCACTTCATTGCTCTACATGTGATTATTGTATCACTCCCACTGCTGGTACACATTTCTGGCAGCTTATGTAAGTTCCTAACCAAAACTGGCTATAGATGGGTCAGTATTTTGTTCATCCAGCTGGTAGAATGAAAAAAAAAAAAAAAACCAGATCCAATTACCCCATCCACAAAATTGAGATGTATGGGGGAATCCTCACCACTGTGTTATTATATAAACTTTGAAAGACTCACCTATAAATCCAATAGCTACAGTAGACCACTTAAATGTACATTTAAACCCTAACTGAATGACATTTAGGGGTTAATTCACTAAACTGGAGAGTACACAATCTGGCACAGCTGTGCATGGTAGCCAATCAGCTTCTAACTTCAGCTTGTTTAATTAAGCTTTGACAAAAAAATAAAAATAAAGAAAGAACTATAAGCTGATTGATTTCTATTCAGAGCTGCACCGAATTTTGCACTCTCCAGTTTTAGTAAATCAACCCCTTAGTTTGCTAAAGCACCGCATATCAGTCACTTCCTTCCAGCTTTGAATGCATAGCATTTCTCATGGTGGGTTTCCTGATGGTGATGACACTGGATAATGTGTGTGCAATGTATGTTTAAAAAGCCACTTATAATCTCCTTTCAAAGCCTGTGTGGTTGATAGATATCACCGGAGTACAAATGGGAGACAGGAACAGAGCACTGTCACCCTATAACAGTAGGTGCCTAGATAGGGATCTAAGTTGCAGAATCACCAGATATTAGTTTAATCAAAAGCTGAAGATTAAAAATGATTAAAAATGACTTCTGAAAATATATGAAAATTTTACATCTACTTTAACACTTTTAATGAAACTAATGTAAGTACCGTAGTTTGTATTGATGTCAGCCTCCTGCTCTGAGAAAGGGATGAACAACATTGAAAGTTTTTGTTTACCAAATTTTTAGCTGGGACATTTTTGTAAAATACATTGAAGTAAATAGGAAAGGTGAAGTTAAGGTGTTTCTTGGTGTTTTTTTTTTTTTTTTTTTCTAGGAAGCAATAGTCTCTAAACGGCTCCTGAGGGGTAAGGAAAATGTTTTAACGCAAAAAACAAACCCATTTTTATAATTAAATTTAATTACATATTACACTATTTTTTCTAGGTGCACAGCAAGTGAACTTGGAAAGAAATACACTGACAGTTGTCAGTGACATAGATCTGTTGATGTAAAGCACTAACCTCATGATCATATGGTTTGGTTAGAAAACAATGATCTACATTCAGGTTGGAGTAGAACTGACCACTGACTGGCCAAACTAACAGATTATCCAATATACACTGTACAGTGTGGATGGTCGACTCGCTCTCTGTGACTATTGTATTTTGACAGCCACCTCCACCCCACTCATCTGATTGGATGCAGCCACTTTTTCAGCTGATAATTTTCCTCCCGACTCCTTTTTCTGTCAGGAGATGTTGGACAAGAGGCAACCTACAGTGCCATCCACTGAGACAATTTCCTACAGTGTATGGCCAACTTTAGCATTAGGGTTAGGGTTAGCAGTTCAAGTTAGTGTTATCATTAGTATGCATGGTAGGATTGGGTTTGTTTATTAAAAACAGTTAATAACTATGTCAGCACTGATATAATAATCACATGTCTTTGTTAAAAAATCAAACCATGTGACTTTTTTAAGCAAATTTCAACTAAGTAACCCGCATGGCAAGATTATAGATTATGCTTTATGAAATTTTGAAAAAGGAGAATTTTTTTTTTCTGCAAAGTCACATTTAGTAGAATTACTCAGTCATTTATAAAGGTCAACATTAATGCAGCAGTGAACTTGCTGCTCATCCAGTTATGAGATCAATAAAGTGTTTTTGATAGAGCTGTACAGCTATAGCAGAGGTCGAGGGTTTGGCTATGCTGTCTGACAAGGGTGCCTGAACTGTAAGATTGGCTGCATCTATTTGGGATTTATGTGGCAAGTAAGAAATTGTGACAGGTAAAATCCTGCCCTAATAGGAACAAGCTCTTCCCCAGGTTGTTGATATTTAAACAAGCCATGTTCAGTGTTAAAAAGTTCCTTTATAGGGACTGTGAACTAGAGATGTATGTCTCAAAAATGCCACCTTCTGAAGAAAATAAACAGGGATAGGAATATATTGCTAGTTTATAGCAGTGTTAAATATGATTAAAACTACAATGCTCCCTTTTTTCATTTTTCATTTAATGTGAATTTCAGCAGTAAACATTAGTCAGTTAATACCTACTATTCCATATACTTCTTTTAAAGTGGTTTTAAAGTCAGAAGGTTTTTTATCTTAATACATTCTACGCATTAAGATAAAAAGCCTTCTGTGGGGGCGTGGCTTGGCACATGATGAGGGTGGCCACACACTGAAGGAGCTCCTCAGTACACACAGCCATTCATAGCCTAATACCCGATCACCAGCTCTCAGATGCTGGGCAAAAAGCTCTACTCAACACCCCACCCACGCCGCAACTCAGTGTCTTCCTCAGCAAAGAACATAGCGGATTTCTTTAAAACTAAGCCAACAGCCCGCAGCAGCATGACGAGGCCCAAGATGGTGCCGACTCACCATGAGGAGGAGTACAGCAGGGACTCTGAGTCGGCTCCTGAGGTCACAGGCAGGGGTAAGTCCAGACCGGCTCATCCCTTAACATATGCTGACATGTCGGTGATTGCTGCGGACATTAAGGCTACATTCTCAGCAGCTATCACCGATCTGAAAACGAGCATGCTTGTGCTCAATGAAAAAATGGCTGCAGCAGAAATGGCAGGAAAACACAGGGACAAGGCCATTCAAAGATTGGAGAGGGCCTCAGTGACACAGTCACGGCATTTCATAGACATGAACAGACACATTGAGGACCTTAACAACAGGGGCAGGAGATGCAATGTACGAGTGAGGGGGATCCCAGAATCTGTAGAGCATGATCATATTGTCCCAGCACTCCAGAGAGTCTTTAACAGCCTGCTAGAAAGACCAGAGGACATGGAGATTAACTTTGTAAGAGCACATAGAGCCCTCAGGCCCAGAGGCTCTGATTCAGCTCTGCCAAGAGATATAATCTGCTGCCTGCAAAGTTTTGTACTTACGGAGGAAATTATGCCTAAAGCAAGGAGAAATGACAGAATCATTTTCAATGGAGCAATGATAATGTTATTCCAGGATTTATCCCAGATCACCCTAAAGAACCGTCTAGCTTTACGCCCCTTACTAAAGAAACTAAGGGAAAAGGATCTCAAATATACCTGGTGATTCCCGTTTGCCCTAACGGTCTCGTACGATTGCCACCAGCACACACTATGCATACCTGTTGACCTCCCAGAATTTTGCAATGCACTGGACCTAGGCCAGACTGATCTTCCAGAGTAGGGATGGGCCGAACGGACCCCTGTTCGGTTCAGACCAGAACATCCGAACACCACAAACGTTCGAACGCGAATAACGAACCCCATTAAAGTCCATGGGACCCGAACGTCAAATATCAAAAGTGGCCATTTTGAAAGCTTAAATGCAAGTAATTAGGCATACAGTCATTATAGGGGTCCGGGTCCTGCCCTGGGAGACATGGATCAATAAAAAAAGTTTGTGAAAAACATAATTTTTAAATGAGCAGTGATTTTTTGATTTTTAAAGTGAAAGCCTAAAAATGAAAAATTCCTTCCAATATAGTGCCAGGGGGGTTCCCCTTAGTCTAACTGTAAAGTGGCAGATCTGTACCATGTCTAGAATCTGCTGCAGCTATAATTGAATTTATAAAGCCAAAAAAATGAAATTTTTCCTGCAAGCTGCCTTTATTTTGTTCAGCATCAGCTGGGGAGCCAGTGTGTATGATGAGGCCACAATGTAGTGCACTGGCAACAGGATTAGAGATTTTTTGGCTACATTTTGGTGTCACTTTGACTTTGGATAGAAGTAATGGGTGCGTTAAAATTGGCCATTGGGTGTCGGTGGTGCCTTCCCACCATAACTCTATAGAGATAATCTTGATAAAAGCAAGGATTTGCCTTGCTGTAAAAAATTGCAATGATATGCACCTGTCAAACAGGTGCTGAAAAATTGGTCTTTGGGTGCCAGTGGCACCTTCCGACCATAACCCTATAGAGATAATCTTGATGAAAGCAAGAATTTGCCTTGCTGTAAAAAATTGCAATGATATGCACCTGTCAGACAGTTGCAGAAAAATTGGTCTTTGGGTGTCGGTGGCGCCTTCCCACCGTAACCCAATAGAGGTACTCTTGATGCAAGCAAGAATTTGCCTTGCAGTAAAAAATTGCAATGATATGCACCTGTCAAACAGATGCATAAAAATTGGTCTTTGGGTGTCAGTGGTGCCTTCTCACTGTAACCCTATAGAGATACTCTTGATGTAAGCAAGAATTTGTCTTGCTGTAAAAAATTGCAGTGATATGCACCTGTCAAACAGGTGCAGAAAAAATGGAAAATTGTATACTCACCTTTCCGTAATTTTCCTTTCCTGATGCATCTTCATGGCAGCACACACTGGGTTGTGACTCCGCCTCCACAACCTGACAGGATTGGTCTAGCTATAAAAGTTGAAGAGAGATGCCATCCCACCATTCTCTGTACATATCATCTACGAACAGGGTGGAATTTTGTGTGCTGCCAGGAGGATGCGTCAGCAAAAGAAAATTACAGAAAGGTGAGTATACAATTTTCCATTTTCCTGACGCCTTCATGGCAGCACACACTGAGAAATAACTCGCTAGTCGCGAAGGTGCAAAAAAATTAAGGTTTTATTAATTTAAAGAGCTGTGGAATTGGCTCTAATAATGGATTTGCCAAAGACTGCCGTTGTCAGTTGAGCAGAGTCTCTCTTATAGTGAGAAGTGAATGTATGTCTAGACGACCAGGTTGCTGCTTTACAGATTGTTTCAGGTGAAACTCTACAGTATGCTGCCCATGAAGTTGCTACTGCCCTGGTTGAGTGTGCCCTGATGCCTTCCGGGATAGTTAGTTGATGAGCAGAGTATGCCTTTTTGATGGTATTAACCAGCCAGGATGCGATTGTTCGAGAAGTTGCTGGATGACCCTTCCTAGGCTCGTGTGGAATTATGAGAAGAGTATCTGACTTCCTGAAGGAGGCTGTGGTTTCCAGATAGTCGGTAATGACAGTTTTGACATCTAATGCATGGGGTTCACCTTGATCATTAGTGAAGGATAGAAGGATGACATCCTGATTATAATGAAAGGACGATGATAATTTGGGAATGAAATGTTCCAAGGGTCTCAATACCATCGGGATAGAGGACTAGATATGGTTCAGTAATAATGCTTTAAGTTCTGAAACTCTTCTCGCAGATGTAATGGCGATAAGGAAGGTTAACTTCAAAGTCAGGTTCCAAAGTAAAATTGAATCAGCCGGGAAAAAAGGAGGTTTTGATAATGCATCAAGTACTGTAGAGAGATCCCATGCTGGAAATGTGGGTTTCTTTGGAGGTCTGATTTTTAGGCAGGCTTTCATGAACTGGATCACCAGAGGGTGTAAGGCCCATCTAATGCCTGTTTTAGCTGATAGGGCAGAAACGTGGACTTTAACGGTACTTGAACTCAGTCCTTTATTAATACCCAATTGAAGGAACTCTAGAACTTGTGGTGGCTCTGGTGATATTGGATTCCAGTTTTTTTGTTGAGCCAGTGAACAAAACCTACTCCAGACTTGTGAGTATGTTTTGTTGGTGGTGTTTTTTCTTGCCTGTAGAAGAGTTGAAATTACCTCCTGCGAGCATCCTTGCTCTAGCAGCCGAGTCCTTTCAATTTCCATGCTGTCAAGTGTAACTTCTCCGGTGCTGGGTGCAGGAATTGACCCTGAGTTAGCAGGTCTGATGTTACCGGGAGAGGCAGTGGTTGTTGCAGGCTGAGCTGTAGTAGGGTTGTGAACCAAGGCCTTCTCGGCCAAAAAGGAATTACTGCAATCACTGTGGCTGATGATCTCCAAAGCCTGGATAGGAATCTTGCGATTAAGGGAATTGGTGGAAAAATGTATCCCAGCTTGAAATTCCACAGATGGATCAGACAATCTATTCCCTCGGCCGATAGGAAAGCTGCTCTCGACAGAAATCTCTGACATGTGTTGTTCACAGGGGTACTCCCCAAGTCTCTGTAAGGAGAGAAAAGGCCTGCTGGCTCAACGACCACTCGTTGTTTGAGAGAAGTTCCCTGCTTAGATAGTCGGTCAGCATGTTCTGTGCTGCTGGGACATACACTGCCCTCAGGTCCATCAGATGCACTTGTGCCCAATCCAAGATAGGGCGAACTTCTTCCATTAGTGTGCGACTCCTCGTACCCCCCACCTCTGAATATATGCTAACAGCAACTCTGTTTTCCATTTGAATCAGAACGCTCTTCCCTGACAGGTATGGAGCAAAGGCCAGAAGTGCCTGAAAGGCTGCTCTGAGCTCCAGTATATTTGATACTATACCGTGAGCTCAAAACTGCCACTGCCCTTGGGCTGCTAGGTTTTGGTAATGCGCTCCCCATCCCTTCTGGCTGGCATCTGAAGTAACCACTTCTGGCTGTGGAGGGACTATAGATTTGTATCTCTTGAGGTTGCTGGCACGCTTCCACCACCACATCGATTGCTTCACATATCTGTGGATGTAGATTGTCTGAAGCATTGATACTCCATTCCACTGCCTCAGAAAGGAATTCTGCAACATTCTTGTGTGCCATTGGGACCACTGGATCATGGGCAAAGTTGCAGACATGGAACCCAGGACACTCATACACACTCTGGCTGGTAAGCGTGTCGCTGAGATTAGCCTCTGAATTTTTTGAATCAGAGGCATGATCTTCTCCTGAGGAAGCTGTACTCTGTTCTTGATGGTGTCCAGTTCTGCCCCCAGAAATATCATACTCTGTGTGGGCTGGAGCTTGCTCTTCTGCCAGTTCACTAGCCAACCGAAAACTTGCAGGGTTGATAGTAAGATCTCCCGTTGCTGCATCAGGACCTGGCAACTTTCTGCTAGAAGTAGTATGTCGTCCAGATAATGGTGTATTCTCAGACCTCTCTCTCTTAGATATGCAATGACGGGTAGAAGGACCTTGGTAAATGTCCTGGGAGACGACGAGATGCCGAAGGGTAGGCACTGTAACTGGAAGTGATGTTGGTTGATTGAAAAGTGGAGAAACCTTTGAAAGGCAGGATGTATTGGGATGCAACTAAACAAATGAAAGTGCAGAGCAAACTGTTAAAAGCATTAAATAAAAGCATTAAATAAAAAGTCCATCTAGTAAGACATATATTACATTCTTCTTGGCACAAACAGACTGGTCCCCTTTTCCTGCGTCTCAGATGTCATATACAAAATCGTATGGGTACGCTTACCGGAAAGGATGGACCCCTTAATTACAGGGGTCAGACACGCCTGGATGAATATCTGATGGGCAGCTGCCTTAGATCTCTTTTGCGGTGGTCGGTCAAACAGTATATCTGAAGTGAAGCCGTAACCTGGGAACTCATCACATGTATCTTCACTGTGCAAATCCTGCATCCTCTGGTGTCAGATCTGACCATTCCCATCACTGACTCAGTCAGTGATGGGAATGAGGCCCGACTTGCCCCCGTCACATTGGAAATGGCTGCATACAATTTGGGGCCAAAGAGATTAGAGCCGTCATAGGGAATTTTGCACCAATTTGTTTTTGATACTGCGTCGGCTATCCAAGGTTTTAGCCACAAAGCTCTCCTTGCCATCACTGAGGCTAACATTGTCCAGGCCGAGCATCTGATAACATCCACGGAGGCTTCTGCGACAAAATCACCTGCCAATCTGAGTTCCTGCAGAGAGGTAATTACTTTTTCTAAGTCTGCTCCTTCCTGTAGAGATTTTTCGATATTGGAAGCCCAGCCCGAGAAGGCTCTACCAACTGCTGCCGTGGTGACTGCTGGTCTACAAGCGCCTCCTGCCGTGGAGTATGCTTTTTTTAAGTTCCAGATCCAGATCCATTTTTCGATCTAAAACGTCCTGGAAGGAGACTGCATCCTCGATGGGTAAAGTGACATGCCTTGCTAGGTACATTAGGGAGGCATCCACAATAGGAGCATTAATTAAAGAATTAACCTTAGGCTCTTTCAAAGGATACATTTTGGCTAGCCTATTATTAAGGCTGGGCCTTTTGTCGGATCTTTCCCATTGGTCTTTGATTAAATCATCTAGTTCCTCAATGAAAGGGAAGGTTTCTGGGTCCCTCTTTAGGTTTGGAAAATATTTTCGGGTTTTCTGAGGTGCTTCCCCAGCTTCTTCCCAACCTATGGCCTCCTTGACTGATTTTGCAAAGGGTTCAACCAGAGCGAAGTCAAAACCCGCTGGTACTTCAGGATCCTCGCTCTCTTAAGGGGATTCTGGTTCCACCACCACATCGATTGTTGAGTGCAGAGGAGCCGCAGAAGAAGTGCTTGGAGCTGGTCCGGCCGGCAGGGGTGTTGCTGACTCCATTATGGATTCTAGCACAGATTCTCGGATTAGTTTGGTTACTTCTCTGACATCTGATTCTCTTTCTTTCGTGGCTTCATTAAAGCACGTGCGACATGCTAATTTATCTGGCAAAGCGGTGGCGCCACATACCCAGCAGGCATTAGCCGCAGGACGGGTGTGCTGGCTTCGCCCATGAGTTGATGAAGGTGGTCTTCTATGACATGATCGACATGATCGCGAGCGGCTGTGGCGTGAGTGACCATGGCGAGAATAACTACGGCATGAGTGCCGAGATGAGGAGCGTGACCGGCTTCTGCGGGATCTTCTGCTTGAGGTATGGCTTGACTGGTCTTTGCGTCTTGATTTTGACCTGGAAGGGCTGTCAGAAGGTGCCATGTTAGAAGATGTGCTCTCTTTTTTCTCTCTTCAGTACTTACCACTGAAGGAGGACAGCCTCTTACCTTTTAGGATGCGGGTGGTCTGCTTGGGCAGTGGTCTCCATGAGCAGTGAAGGACGAGTGTAGGCAGGAAACAAGAAGAAGTCTGGAAGGCATACAGAAAGATTTTTTTTTTTTTAAAAGAAGAGAAAAAAAGAAAAAGAAAAGAAAAAGAAATAAAACATTAAAAAACCCAGAATATAGGGAAGGAAAAAGCCTAAGAGCACTTACCTGGAGATTATGGTGCAATACAGTGACCTGGATTCACTGTCAGGCATTCAGGCACGATTTTCTAGATCCAGAGCCCTTTTTTAAAAATCCCGCCGCTGTCGAGGTAAAATTATGCTTTCGCGCATGCGCAGAAGAGCCGCGATCGCGCCAGCGCCATCTTGAGAACTGGAAAAAGGTACAGAATGGCCCAATCTCATCCTCCCACGCATGCGCAATGCAGGGGGAGAGATGCGGCAGCCATGACGGACTGGCCTGAGTGCTGTGGGACTACAGGTCCCAGAAGGAAAAAAATGGGAAAAAATAACATAATTTTAAAGGCAGCAAGGAAGAAAAAATAATTAAAGGCAAAAGTGGAGACCACTGCAATATTTGAAGCTTTTTTTAAAGCTTACTTCTGTGCCAGATGTTCTGTTGCTGATGCCCCTGAGACCACCAGAGCGGGGTTCCCTGCATAGAAGCTCCTTTAGAGACTGTACAGGAGGGACTTCCAAACAGGAGAGGCTTGAACCTGCTGGGGTGATGCAGTAAGAGGCTTTGAGATGTCAATCCAATCCCGTCAGGTGAGGATAAAAAAGAGAATGGTGGGGGGCATCTCTCTTCAACTTTTATAGCTAGACCAATCCTGTCAGGTTGTGGAGGCGGAGTCACAACCCAGTGTGTATAGGAAAATAATGATGAATCCGCGCAATGGGGGTATGGAAAAAAATGGGTTCAGAACTGCTGCCTCCACAAATGCAATCACCACCGAAGTGGAAAAAGCTGAAATGAGAAGAAATTAGGTGTGGGTGCGGCGCTGTTCTGGTTTTATGGCAAAGTGTTATGACACTGTGATAACATGTTAAGGTCACCTCTAATAGGTGAGTGAAAGTGTAAAAATGCTGGTTGATAAAAATTCTTGAAAAACTTTATCCCAAAAAAGAAGTAACAACCAAAAGTGATTTTACATAAAAATAGAAAACGATGTATATGTAATTTGCTTCAGATTTGATCCTATGCAACTCATGTGATGCTGTTATATCAAAATATACCCATGTATTCATACCATGCATTGATATAAAGTGCTAAGGTGAGTGGAACGGAAAAAGGAAGGGAGGGGAGAGAGGGAAATGGAAGGGAAAGGGGGAGGGGGGAAAATGCAGTCAGTGGTAAAGTGACTTGTGCTCAAAATAACAAGTGTTAATCAGAAAAAACAATGTTGCTTTGAATAATCTTAATTATAGTGCACAGGTGATAGTTGTGCTTGAAAGCTTGTTCCTCTTGGTAAACAATATTACTCAATACAATCTTCTTATTCCAGTGTTCATTAGTGACAGTGCTTGATATTCGTGCTCTTATGCCCCGTACACACGGTCGGACATTGATCGGACATTCCGAAAACAAAATCCTAGGATTTTTTCCGACGGATGTTGGCTCAAACTTGTTTTGCGTACACACGGTTGCACAAAAGTTGTCGGAATTTCCGATCGCCAACAATGCGGTGACGTCAACCACGTACGACGAGACTAGAAAAGGCCAGTTCAGAACCAAGCGCGGCACCCTTTGGGCTCCTTTTGCTAATCTCGTGTTAGTAAAAGTTTGGTGAGAGATGATTCGCGCTTTTTCAGGCTCGTGGCTTTCAGATCGTTTTCTGCAGTTCAGTTTGTGCTTGTGGGTTTGTATCTGCTCTTCAGTGCATGCAGTCAGTTCGTATTGGAGTTTTCTGTGCGATCTTGTCCACTCGTTGCTGTTTTTCAGGTCGCTCTTCACAGGCCTTGCTGTTCTTCAGTGCATTCTGTTACTTCATTCTGAGCAGCTGACCGTTTTCTAGCCATGTTTCGTATACGTACTCCTCGTAGAGTTCGTGCTGTGCGGGGGCTTGGTGTTGGGGTCCTGACCTTGACAGTCCAGTCCATGAACAGTGTGGGGAGGAGTTCATGGACCAAGAATTGGTTGCTTCAGCGTGACCAGTTCGCTCATATGCCTTTGCTCCGTGAGATCCGTGAGAATAATCCTGATGATTTCAGGAACTTTGTCAGGATGACGGACCCCGTATTTCACCATTTGTTGGCTTCGCTGACCCCCTATATCAGCAGGCAGGATACCTGCATGAGGCAAGCCATCACTCCGGAGCAGAGGCTCGTCGCTACCCTGCAGTACTTGGCGACAGGGAGAAGCCTGCAGGACTTGAAGTTCTTGACAGGCATCTCCCCCCAGGCTCTGGGAATCATTATCCCGGAGACCTGTTCTGCCATCATCCAGGTCCTGCAGAAGGAGTATATGAAGGTAAGATTTTTATACTTTTACATCACATTTTATTGTATTTTGTAGTTTGCTAATATATTGTATTTCTTTCCTCATTCCCTAATTACCATGATTGTAATATGCTGTGAATGTCCCCTTTCTCCTCATGCATGCTTGAATTTTATGGGGTTTTTTTTGTCCTTCATACATATTTGCCTTCACTTACCTCCCCAGCATGCTCTCCTGCCCCTATATTCACCTCATGTAGTCACTTAACAATGTATTTTATCAGCTCCATAGTAGTGTTTTACCCCAAACACCCCTAAAATGTTTAGAAATGTAATTTGTGCTTTAAATTCAGGCAGAGTGCCAGAGGCTTTTTTTGGTAGTGTCCCCAAATCATTTTTATTAACCCTCCCTCCCCCCAACTGCTAATTCAGCTGATCCCAATTCTCTATCTATCCTCAATCATCTATCTGCTGACTTTGCCAAACCCATACACACTATACCCACCTCTTTTGTGGTCAGATGTATGGATGAATTCCCCAAAGCATATAGTGAAAGGGCCTGCCTGTATACTTTCAAATGGTACTGTTTCAAGTTTTTGTATCCTATTATTATCTTGATATGTAATAGCAGAATGTCCAAATGTGCTCAAATGTGTACAGTGTGTATTTATATCTTTGTATTATGACACTTCTTACCTGTCCAGTGGGCTGCCAATAGTGTAACTAAGGAGGGGCTGTTCCAAGTAATACCCATTATTTAGGCATTCATCTCTCAATGAAGTGAAGAGGGTTACCTGTCCAAGATTACCCCCCCTATAATGTTAGAAATGGCCCATTAGAGGGGGACAGGGGGAATATGATAGGTGTACCTTATACTTTGGTGTTGTAAAATTCCCCTTAATAAATGTTATCTGGATGTTGGCCAAGAATGTTTGTGTCTAATCTGCTTACCATGTTTATGTGCAAAAATACTAAGTTTTTTTTGTTTTCCTCAACAGTTTCCTTCCACGCCACAGGAATGGCAGACTGTGACCTCCCACTTTGCCCAGCGGTGGGACTTTCCTAACTGCGGAGGGGCAATTGATGGGAAACACGTCCACATGGTCCCACCACCCAACTCGGGGTCGTACTATTATAATTACAAGGGGTTCAATAGTATTGTGATGTTGGCGGTGGTGTCAGCTAATTACGACTTCCTGTATGTGGACGTGGGGAAGAATGGCCGGATGTCCGATGGTGGATTCATCGCCCAGACGGAGTTTTACAGGCATCTCCAGAATGGCAGCTTGGATTTGCCACCTCCAGAAGAGAATGTGGAAGGACTCCCATTCGTCTTCATTGCGGATGAAGCATTTGCACTGGGGGACCATCTTATGCGGCCATTCCCGATGAGGACCCTCACCCCGGAACAAAGGGTTTTTAATTACCGGCTGGCCAGAGCCAGAAGAGTGGTGGAGAACACATTTGGAATCATGGCCAGCCGGTTCCGCCTATTTCTTACATCCATCCATATGGCGGAGTATCAACTTAATCATATAATCCTGGCGTGCTGTGTTCTACATAACTTTTTACGGCAACATTCGGCCAACTATGCTGGCTCAGTTGGGACTGAGGCCGGAATTATAAATGAAACAACCCTGACGGCGCTTGAAAGTGGCCGTCCTGGCTTGCCCTCTTTGAGTGCTCGTGATGTCCGGTTAAGATACCTTGAGTTCTTTGCGGGTAGGGGGGCCATCAATATGCCAGACAATTTGTGAAGCCTTTATCAAATAAAAAAAAAGCTAATCTTTGGTGACATTTACTGCTTGTGTTTGTTTTAGCTGACCCTGACAGAAATGTGGGGAGTCCTGAAAATGGCGTGATTGTGTAACCTTATACAAAGCACTGTTGGGTGTTATTTACTAAAGGCAAAGACACTTTGCACTACAAGTGCACTCGAAACTGCACTGAAACTGCGCTTGTAGTGCAAAAAGGATTTTCCCTTAGGAAATAACCCCCATTTTCACAGAAAGCAGCAATTACATCACCACAAAAGTGTTGTAGCGCTGAGACAATAATCCACACATTCTTGATTAACAATCTTTTTAATACCTGCACAATCACATGTGCATTTAGAAAAGGTTTTTAAAACAAACCAACATGTTTGTTGTATAACAATTTTTGGGGTGGCATTATCAAAAATATAAATGTCAATTTAAGATAAGACAGGCATGTGTAAAACCAACAAGAAAGACACAAATCTTGAACTTACAAAGTTCACATTAGGTAGAACTTGAAGGCAATATCAGACATGATTATTTAGGAACTGTGTTTAATATTGCGTTCAGATGGGGTGAAGTCACCCCAGGAAAAGCCAAATTTGGAAGATGCACACAAATTTCCCAATGTCAACATTTGCTAGCTGCCATCACGGGGGATCAAGGGACGTGTTTTGTGGGAGAAACCCCTTCCTCTCAGCTACTTTATTATTGAGGAAGGGGTTGCCCCCCCTAAACGCCTACATTGATCTCCCGTGATGGCAGATAGCACATGTTGGCACACTGTGTGCATCCTCCAAATTTTGCTTTTCTAAAAATCGCTAAAACATTTTGAACTTTGTAGCACACAAAAGAAGAAAGTGATTTGGAGGGGTTTTAAACTCGCCCCAAAACATCAATGATGTTCTTATTTTTTTGAATAACATCATTGATGTTTTCCTGTAGGTTTTCCAAAGCTAAATTACACCCCATGATCTCCCCGATCAGGATCTGTGCACTTTCTGATGTGAAAGGATCTGGATCCACAACATCACGGTCACCTAAAAAGAGAGAAACCAAACAAAAACAGGTATCAAAAATATGCCGGCATCCATCTCTTACCTGAGCCTGTGGTCGCAGACACTCACCTGTTGTGGTGACTAGTTCCACCACATCTTCTTCCTCCTGCTCTTCTTGTGTTGGGGGGATTTCCCCTTCTTCCAGAGGTGGGGGGTCTGTGGTCTCCTCGGATGAGGGGTGTCCTCCGAGTCTTTTCTCCCCTATGTAAAACAAAAATGCTATACTTAGCACACAGATATTTGATGGCAGAACTATAAATAGGAAATATTGCTTGGAAGTGGGGTACAATTGTCAATTTTGTCAGAGTTCCAAAATGTAGCATTTTCAGTGTCCTTTGTCAAGCTGCAATACTTTACCTGTTTAGTAAAAGCTTCACAGATGGAGACCCCCCTATAGTATACACTGGAGCACCTGTGTGCCCCCCCTAATAAAAATGTTGTTCTGGTGTCCCACACTAGTGCTCCAATGTCCAGATGTGAAAACAGCTGCTCAGTGTCCTCTCCTTACACAGAATCTAGTTTGCATTTCATTCTAGTAACAAAGCCATCTACACAACCAAATTAGTTTCATACAAGTAGGGCGTAAAAAAATGTGGCCAAATGCATATGGCCAAAACAATGGTGTTTTATAGGCCGAAAGAAAAATGTTTGATACGAACGAATAATGTGCCCATGAACATGAAAGTTGCCATTTTAAAATGTACACTTTTAAGAAAAGCCCATGGAGCAGCACGAACGTAATAAACATAAAGAATAGGAACACAGCACAACTACTTACTTTTTTGCAGCACTCTCCGGATCTTTCTGTACTGCTCATGTTCTCGTAATTTGAGGTCCGACCACCGTTTCCTGAGCTGATCTTTCGATCGTCGTACCCTGAAATTCCGGTGCAGACTCTTGACCACTTTCGCCATGATCTTGGCCTTTCTGATATTGGGGTAAGGTCCATACTTTCCATCATAGCTGGCCCTCTTCAGGATGTCGACCATCTCCAACATCTCCCCAAAGGACATATTTGAGGCCTTAAATCTCCTTCTGTATCGGGACGTGTCCGGATCCGGGCTTTCCTCCTCCTCCTCCTCATTCCTGTAATTAGCACGCACCTGCTGTGTCTCCGCCATGTGCTCTTCCCCCACTACGCAGAACTAAAAGGGGCGGGGAATAGACTAGAAAGAATGTCAGCGGTGGGAGGAGTTACACGCATGCGCAGTGTGTATAAAGCGCAACACGCGTGTGTATTACGTACGATCTGTGAGCGGAGGAAGGAGCATCGGAGGCGCCGATCGTAATAACGAAGGTAAGAGCCAAACTTGGGCCTATACTGCTTCTAGATTGAGGCCTATATTATAACAAGATTAGGAGAGTTTTGGCTGACATTAGGGTTTGTCTCGTGTTGTGTCTTGCAGTAAAAATGGATATCTTGAACGATACCGACTTCATGGCAATATTCATTGACATGTTCAGGGAGCTGCCTTGTTTGTGGGAGATCAACCACCCACATTATAAGAACCAAACATAGAGGAAGGCAGCGCAGGATCAATTGTTGGAAATTGTGAAGCAGGTGATCCCCACGGCAGACATCACCTATTTGAAGATCCTAATTGGTGGCCTGAGGAGCACATATGTAAGGGAGCGCAAGAAAGTCCAGGATTCGCAGAGATCCGGAGCAGCAGATGACATCTATGTCCCCAGGATGTGGTACTATGACAGGCTGCATTTTCTGGCAGGTCAGACTGAACCGGGTCATCATTCTCCAGTCTTCCTTCCACGCTTCCTTCCCCCACAGCTGAGGCTTCTGACACCCAACCTGGGCCTTCCAGGCAGCAACATGTAGAGGAGCCCAGCTTGAGCCAGGTATAGCATTCTTCTAAATATTTCTGGTTGTCCAATCAATGATGTTAACTGGATGATAGTTTGGAGTACTAATTTATGATTGTGATTGATGATGCAAAACATTACAACCATGTCCCTTTTTCATACACAGGGAAGTCTCAGCCAGGAGGTGGCCGGGCCGAGCAGGCTGTCTGATATGCAGGTCCCTCCCCTACACCTGCAAAGAGGAGTACCCTAGAGGAGGCTGCCATAGGCCTCTTTTGGAAAGCTACAGAGGCCCTGGGAGCACCCCACACTGTGGAGGAGGACTTTGCTGGCATAATTGCCTGTAAAATGCAGCGGATGGAGGAGGGCCAACAACTCATGTGTGAGTCATTAATGTTGGAAGCTCTCAATAAGGGGTTGAGGGCCCAAATAACATCTGCTACCCACATTTGTGACCTCACACATGGTCCCCCTCCTCCTCCTCCAGGTCCTACTCCTCCTCCTCCAGGTCCTACTAGTCCTCCTCCTCCTCCAGGTCCTACTCCTCCTCCTGCCACATCTCCAACAGCAGAGCCACAGCCAGGAAGGAAGCATGGAAGGAAGACCAGGAAGTGATAACCCTGGATCCAGTCTGGTCTGGCAAAAGATGCAGCCTCTTGTGGTACCACAGCCTGGGGACACAGATGTCATCTGCTGCTTTCCGGATCTTTGGGACTTCTGGACCAGACTGCACTCCCTTAGATAAGGACTCCTCAGGCCACCAATTTTGATGTTAAAGAATTGATGTCTGCCCTGGGGGTCCAAGGCTTCGCTAATTTCTGCTGTTTATCCAGCGTTCCCTCCCTCTTTGTTTGGTTCTGAGCCCTTAATAAAGGATTTTTGGTTTCAATTATACTTGCCTATGTGTGTTTTCCTTCAAAAAGGACAGTTTGTTTGTGAGGAGGCAGGTACATTTCAAATATACAATGTGAAATTAACAAGGGACACCAACACCAAACAATTTCCTTGAGATTAAATAATACAAGATAATTATGGTGTTGTGGTAACTTGACACACAGAACACACACAAAAATATTCTGGAGTAAAACTACAAATAAAATAAAACAAAGATCAGCCTTGGAAAAAATATAAACCTAAAATAAACAAAAAATCTGCCTTTAAAAAAAAAACAAAAAAAATATATATATTTTTGTCAGATGTGACAAATCAAAATATATTAAGGGAATCCCGATGCATAATAAAGAAATAAGTTTGTGAGAAGTCTGCGTGAATATGAGCAGTAAAACTACTTCATTCTTCTCACATTATAAAGAAGAAGAGAGTGCGCTGTATTAAACCATTTTTAACATTGCACCATGACGAAAGTGTTGTATCCATTGCGAACGCTAAGTTTACCAGAATTTCTTCTGAGCATGCGTGGCACTTTGTGCGTCGGAACAGGCCACACACAGTCGGAATTGACGCAATCGGATTTTGTTGTTGCAAAATTTTATAGCCTGCTCTCAAACTTTGTGTGTCGGATAATCCGATGGAAAATGTCCGATGGAGCCCACACACGGTCGGAATGTCCGACAACACGCTCCGATCGGACATTTTCCATCGGAAAATCCAACCGTGTGTACAGGGCATTACTGTGCAAACACTCACCGGATACTTTCACCCCTGCAGGGGTATTGCATGGTCACAGTTTATGCCACCGTGCAGCAGTTCCTGGCAATCCCGGATTGTGTTATGTTAACATAAAAGAGAAGGGGTGCCCATAGCGTAAAAATGTTTAAAACCTTTATTCCAAAAGTAACAGAATGGTACTCACATTATACAAGTTTAATTCAAGCCCAAAAGATCTGAGTTTAAACCATCAAACAATCCTGTATTCGTTGGGAGATGACGCACGACGTTGGTCATGCCACACCCTACGCGTTTCGTCATTGGACGTCTACGGGAGCATGCCCCTTGCTACACCTCCCACCCTTATATAGTGTGAGGTGTTCATACTGCACTTGTGCACTTAGATTGCTGGCGGCCATTTTGCCTGTGATTATTGCAGACCGGAGTCTGTGCCTATTCCCTATCTGCTGCTGTTATACAAGTTTGTTCTCAATTTGTGTTTGAATTAGTGACACCGCAGACTTATTCCTGATATCCAGAATTGGTGCCACCGCTCATTTAGTGCTTTAGTTAATCCTGTGATGATACACTTATTTGTGCAAGACAGATTTAAATGAATTTGGGCATTTACATGACATTTATGTGTACAGTATTTGTTCGATTTTCCATGTAATATACATTGTGCATCTTTGTCTTATGTGGATTTTATATGTTTTTTACTCTACATTATTAAAGATTACATTTTATCTATTTCTGAGTGGGTGGTCTGTCAAAGTCCCATTTGAGGGGGTTACCTTCTTTGTCTTAACAGTTATACACAATATAAGAAAGTAAAAAAATATATGATATAAAAAAAAAATAAAAAAAAAAAAATAAAATAAAATAAATTAAAAACACATAGCTAAAATCATGTCAGATTAAAAGAATTTCCTCAATCACACAAAACCATGATTGTTAAATATTTTCATATGATTGAGAGATGAGATATTGCAATTATTTATACCTGGAGTGTATACTATTTTTATTTGCAACATATGATATAAGAGTAATTAAATTAATTCTGATAGGGGATTAGTACTGTAATATTGAATCCATATGGATTCCATACTGGGAAGAAATGTGTCGCATAAACTTTTCATTAAATGCTGAAAAAAAAAAGGGGTTGTTTTACCTAGTTTGGATGTAATAGGATCAGCCAGTATTGGCACTTTCCCTTCAAATTCGACATAAATTCGGCAAAAAATATATAATAGGCAAAAAAAAGACATGCTGAGGTTGTGTCCTTGGGCATTACCGGGTATTTATTTGCCAGGGTATCCTGGTACATAGAAGATGTATATGTGTGACCTTTACACAAAGGGTACATACTCAAGGCCAGATATTAATCAGTTTGTTGAGAAATTGGGTCGAATGTAATATGTTGTTAAAGCCATCAGACATAGTCCCGATGACATATTACACATTATTATTTATATTTCAGTAGGAGTATTCACGGAATTATCTGATGATGCTAGGATTTATGTGGTTTTTTAGGGTATACTGTTAGGAAGGAAAGGTTATAAGGGTAAAGCATAGTAATTAAGTAATGTGTAAGTTGAAACCTAGGACATATAGTAAGTGTTAATACGATGTACTGCATTTCGTTCCTTGGGTCAAATGTAATATATTCATAAACTCCCAAAATAAGGATTTTTGTAACAACATTACTATATTCAGCCTTACAATCTCCTGCAGTTATTATATGGAGTCGATAAGATATACTCCATTTCTTTACTTGGGTCGAATGTGATATATTCATAACCTCTAAAAAGATTTTATAACGACATTTATGTGTTCAATCTTATGGTCTACTAAAATTGACATATGGAATGAAAACATGTCAACCAATTTGTAGATCAAAAATTGGGGGCATATGTTAAATATCGATAGGATGTAATAGACCCCTTTATGCCAGCTAAATGTAATATATTAGTAAGACCCCAAAAAAATGTATTGTTATTCCCAACATTTGATGTATATATATTTTTAACGTGTGCTGGAAACTATTATATGGGTCGAATGTAATATTGTTGTAAAGTCCCCAACAAAATTGATCATTATCTTGGAAAATAATTATTATTTATCTCAGAAAATAATATAATGTTTGCCTAGCATACTCCTAGTGCTAGAAATTGGTAAGAAAACAATTTAGGTCTACATCAATATTCATTCCCGTTGGTTGGAGGGTATCTAGCTGGAAAATCCACTTAGTTTGGTTTTTTTGAAATCTTAATTCTTTTATTATCGCCTCTCCAGTGCCCCTTTATTTTGTCAATAGCGTAAAAAAACATGCAGGTTGGATCTTTGTTATGATAGTCTCTGAAGTGCCTAGAGACGCTGTTTGTTGAATCCATTTTTTATATTCGTAATGTGTTCTCTGATTCTAACATGTAACTGCCTAGTTGTTCTTCCAACGTACTGGCACGGGCACTCTAATATGTAGGTGACGTGGGTGTTATTGCAGGTTATTAGTTCCTTGTAGGGATGAGCTTCGAGTTCGAGTCGAACTCATGTTCGACTCGAACGTTGGCTGTTCGCAAGTTCGTCGAACAGCAAACAATTTGGGGTGTTCGCGGCAAATTCGAATGCCGCGGAACACCCTTTAAAAGTCTATGGGAGAAATCAAAAGTGCTAATTTTAAAGGCTTATATGCAAGTTATTGTCATAAAAAGTGTTTGGGGACCTGGGTCTTGCCCCAGGGGACATGGATCAATGCAAAAAAAAGTTTTAAAAACGGACGTTTTTTCAGGAGCAGTGATTTTAATAATGCTTAAAGTCAAACAATAAAAGTGTAATATCCCTTTAAATTTCATACCTGGGGGGTGTCTATAGTATGCCTGTAAAGGGGCGCATGTTTCCCGTGTTTAGAACAGTCTGACAGCAAAATGACATTTCAAAGGAAAAAAGCCATTTAAAACTACTCGCGCTATTGCATTGCCGGTCCGACAATACACATAAAAGTTCATTGATAAAAACGGCATGGGAATTCCCCACAGGGGAACCCCGAACCAAAATTTAAAAAAAAAATGATGTGGGGGTCCCCCTAAATTCCATACCAGGCCCTTCAGGTCTGGTTTGGATATTAAGGGGAACCCCGGCCAAAAAAAAAATGACGTGGGGGTCCCCCTAAATTCCATACCAGACCCTTCAGGTCTGGTATGGATTTTAAGGGGAACCCTGTGCCAAAAAAAAAAAAAAAACGGCGTGGGGTCCCCCAAAACTAATCCATACCAGACCCTTATCCGAGCGCGCAACCTGGCAGGCTGCAGGAAAAGAGGGGGAGACGAGAGAGCACCCCCCTCCTGAACCATACCAGGCCACGTGCCCTCAACATTGGGAGGGTGCTTTGGGGTAGCCCCCCAAAACACCTTGTCCCCATGTTGATGGGGACAAGGGCCTCATCCCCACAATCCTGGACGGTGGTTGTGGGGGTCTGCGGGCGGGGGGCTTATAGGAATCTGGAAGCCCCCTTTAACAAGGGAACCCCCAGATCCCGCCCCCCGTGTGAAATGGTAAGTACCATTTCACTAAAAAACTGTCAAAAATGTTAAAAATGACAAGAGACAGTTTTTGACAATTCCTTTATTTAAATGCTTCTTCTTTCTTGTTTCTTCTTTATTTTCTTCTCCGGGCCGCTCCGCACCCATGCTGGCATGGAGGGAGGCTCCCGCTGTGTGATGGCGTCTCCTTGTCTGACGGTTATTAAATAATGGGGGGGCGGGGCCACCCGGTGACCCGGGACTTCCCTGTGGCATTCCCCGTGACGTCACAGGGAAGTCCCGTCAAGTCACCGTGCGTCAGGGGTCACCGGGTGGCCCCGCCCCCCGTTATTTAAGAACCGTCAGACGAGGAGACGCCGTCACACAGCGGGAGCCTCCCTCCATGCCAGCATGGATGCGGAGCGGCCCGGAGAAGAAAATGAAGAAGAGAAGAAGAGAAGAAGATGAAGAAGAGAAGAAGATGAAGAGAAGAGCGGGAGCCTCCCCCATGCCATGGGTGCGGAACGGCCCGAGGAGAAGAAGATAGAAGACACTATGGAGGAGATGCTGGACGAGAACGCCGGAGGAAGAACCAGAAGAGCCAGAAGAACCAGAAGAAGAAGAAGAAGATGAAGGAAGATAGAAGAAAGAAGAAAGAAGAAACATTTAAATAGAGGAATTGTCAAAAACTTTTTTTTTAACATTTTTGACAGTTTTTTAGTGAAATGGTAGGGGTACTTTTGTACCCCCTTACCATTTTACACAGGGGGGGCCGGGATCTGGGGGTCCCCTTGTTAAAGGGGGCTTCCAGATTCCGATAAGCCCCCCATCCGCAGACCCCCACAACCACTGGCCAGGGTTGTGGGGATGAGGCCCTTGTCCTCATCAACATGGGGACAAGGGCCTTTTGGGGGGCTACCCCAAAGCACCCTCCCAATGTTGAGGGCATGTGGCCTGGTACGGTTCAGGAGGGGGCCGCTCTCTCATCCCCCCTCTTTTCCTGCGGCCTGCCAGGTTGCGTGCTTGGATAAGGGTCTGGTATGGATATTTGGGGGGACCCCACACCGTTTTTTTTTTTTTTTGGCGCGGGGTTCCCCTTAAAATCCATACCAGACCTGAAGGGCCTGGTATGGAATTTAGGGGGACCCTCACATCATTTTTTTTTTAAATTTTGGTTCGGGGTTCCCCTGTGGGGAATTGCTGCAGAATTCTATTTGGCTCTGTAAAGCACAAACAGTATGAATAGGAAAATAATGATGAATCTGCGCAATGGGGGTAAGTAAAAAAGTTGTTCAGAACTGCTACCTCCACAAATGCAATCACCACCGAAGTGGAAAAAGCTGAACTGAGAAGAAATTAGGTGTGGCTGCGGCGCTGTTTTGGTTTTATGGCAAAGTGTTATGACACTGTGATAACATGTTAAGGTCACCTCTAATAGGTGAGTGAAAGTGTAAAAATGCTGGTTGATGAAAAATTCTTGAAAAACTTTATCCCAAAAAAGAAGTAACAACCAAAAGTGATTTTACATAAAAATAGAAAATTATGTCTATGTAATTTGCTTCACTGTCTACCATGTGATGCTGTTATATCAAAATATACCCATGTATTCATACCATGCATTGATATAAAGTGCTAAGGTGAGTGGAACGGATCAAACATACAGACCGCAGAGATGGGGAAGAGGAAACGAGCAAGAAGGAAGAGAGGAGGGACCAAGAAATAGAAGAAGAGAGTATTAGGAGGAGGTATTTTTAACCTAAGTGAAGCAACCTTCAATGAAGAGGAAATGAAGGTGCTTGACTGGGGCCTCAAATACGCACCAGACAAAAATCTAGACCCCTTTGAAGTGTACATAGACCTCCAAAAATTCGTAAGAAAATTAAACATCAATAAATTCTTCATAACGAAAGATAAAGATAGGGGACAAACAGAGAAGGATACTTCTACTTTTAAACATTCAAAATTAAGAAATAATTCTACATTCAACCCTAACATGCAACAAAACAAAAGTCTCACAGTCTTCAAAAAGATGGTAGAACAAGATTTAAGAAAAATGAAACCAAAGAAAACAAAAACTAATATCTGAAATACCATCAAGGAAATTGAGAGAAAAAAGGATATAGTCTTCCGGCCGGCTGACAAGGGCGGAGGCCTAGTCATATTAAACAAGTGGGACTATGAATTAGAAATGGATAAATTATTGAAAACACCATATACATATAATAAACTAAAGGGCAACCCGAAAGCTGAATATGGAAAAAAACTGAAGGCTTACATCCAAAGGGGTGAAAAAAGAGGAATTCTAACCAAAAAGGAAGCAACATACCTAGTTCCTGAAGCGGCAAAAACTCCAGTCATTTATTACGCCCCCAAAATCCACAAAAACCAATCGAATCCCCCCGGAAGACCCATAATAAGTGGCATAGATTCACTGTTCTCCAGACTAGGAGCATATCTAGATGGTTATTTACAACCATTGGTGGCGAAGGGAAAATCCTATCTGAAAGACAGCAGACAACTGATCGCGGTGTTAAGTAATTTTAAAATACATGAAGATGATATCCTTGTAACTATTGATGTAAACTCTCTATATACGAACATCATACAAAAAAGATGGTTTAAGCAGTGTGGAATGGGCGTTACATCTCTAAACTGACTTGAAAGGTGAACAAATCAAGTACCTATTAGATGGATTAGAATTGGCCATGAGCCACAATTATTTTTGGCACAAAGGAGATTTCTACACCCAAGTAAAGGGAGTAGCCATGGGGGCTAAGTATGCCCCCAGTGTAGCCAATTTGTTCCTCAATAGGTGGGAGAAAGAACAAATTTATAGTACAAATAGGAGAAATTGAAGTTGTACCGTCGATATATAGATGACATTGTCATAGTGTGGGGCGGCACAGAAGACAGTATACCCTAAAAAAAACACATAAATCCTAGCATCATCAGATAATTCCATGAATACTCCTACTGAAATATAAATAATAACGTGTAATATGTAATCGGGACTACGTCTGATGGCTTTAACAACATATTACATTCGACCCAATTTCTGAACAAACTGATTAATATCTGGCCTTGAGTATGTACCCTTTGTGTAAAGGTCACACATATACATCTTCTATGTACCAGGATACCCTGGCAAATAAATACCGGGTAATGCCCGCTTAATGCCCAAGGACATAACCTCAGCATGACTTTTTTTGCCTATTATATATTTTGCCTATGTCGAATTTGAAGGAAAAGTGCCAATACTGGCTGATCCTATTACATCCAAACTAGGTAAAACAACCCCTTTTTTTCTCTCAGCATTTAATGAAAAGTTTACACGACACCTCCTTTCTTCCCAGTATGGAATCCATATGGATTCAATATTACAGTACTAATCCCCTATCAGAATTAATTTAATTACTCTTATTTCATATGTTGCAAATAAAAATAGTATATACTCCAGGTATAAATAATTGCAATATCTCATCTCTCAATAATATGAAAATATTTAACAATCATGGTTTTGTGTGATTGAGGAAATTCTTTTAATCTGACATGATTTTAGCTATGTGTTTTTAATTTATTTTATTTTATATATTTTTTAATTTTTTTTTATATTATATATTTTTTTACTTTCTTATATTGTTGTGTATAACTGTTAAGACAATAGACCCTGGTTGTGGTATGCAGGATTTCATTTAAATCTGCCTTGCGCAAATAAGTGTATCATCACAGGATTAACTAAAGCACTAAATGAGTGGTGGCACCAATTCCAGATATCAGGAATAAGTCTGCGGTGTCACTAATTCAAACACAAATTGAGAACAAACTTGTATAACTGCAGCAGATAGGGAATAGGCATAGACTCCGGTCTGCAATAATCACAGGTAAAATGGCCAAATGCAGTATGAACACCGCACACTATATAAGGGTGGGAGGTGTAGCAAGGGGCATGCTCCCCGTAGATGTCCAATGACGAAACGCGTAGGGCGTGGCCTGACCAACGTCGTGCGTCATCTCCCAACGAATACAGGATTGTTTGATGGTTTAAACTCAGATCTTTTGGGCTTGAATTGAACTTGTATAATGTGAGTACCATTCTGTTACTTTTGGAATAAAGGTTTTAAACGTTTTTACACTATGGGCACCCCTTCTCTTTTATGTTAACATAACATGATCCGGGATTGCCAGGAACTGCTGCACAGTGGCATAAACTGTGACCTCGCAACACCCCTGCAGGGGTGAAAGTATCTGGTGAGTGTTTGCACAGTAAGAGCATGAATATCAAGCACTGTCACTAATGAACACTGGAATCAGAAGATTGAGTAATATTGTTTACCAAGAGGAACAAGCTTTCAAGCTTAACTATCAACTGTGCACTATAATTAAGACCATTCAAAGCAACATTGTTTTTTCTGATTAACACTTATTTTGAGCACAAGTCACTTTACCATTGACTGCATTTTCCCCCCTCCCCCCTTTCACTTCTATTTCCCTCCCCCCCTTCCTTTTTCCCTTCCACTCACCTTAGCACTTTTTATCAATGCATGGTATGAATACATGAGTATATTTTGATATAACAGTATCACATGGTAGACAGTGAGTTGCATAGGATCAGCCACTGTCTGAAGCAAATTACATATACATCATTTTCTATTTTTATGTAAAATCACTTTTGTTACTTCTTTTTCAAGTTTTTCAAGAATTTTTATCAACCAGCATTTTTACACTTTCACTCACCTATTAGAAGTGACCTTAACATGTTATCACAGTGCCATAAAACCAGAACAGCGCCGCACCCACGCCTAATTTCTTCACAACCCAGTGTGTGCTGCCATGAAGGCATCAGGAAATTGGTCTTTGGCTGTTGGTGGTGCCTTCCCACCATAACCCTATAGAGCACTGGTCATCAACCCTGTCCTCAGGGCCCACTAACAGGCCAGGTTTGCAAGATAACTGAAATACATCACAGGTGATATCATTTGCTGCTCAGTGATTGCAGTATTCTAGTCTGCATCTCCCCAAGGTAATACATAAAACCTGGCCTGTTTAAGGGCCCTGAGGACAGGGTTGATGACCACTGCTATAGAGGTACTCTTGATGAAAGCAAGAATTTGCCTTGCTGTAAAAAATTGCAATGATATGCACATGTCAGACAGGTGCAGAAAAATAGGTCTTTGGGCGTTAATTGTGCCCATTAAACCTATACCAAAAACATTCTTCCAGATGAAATGATTGAACACCCTCAAAGCTAGGCAGCCTCAAAGTCCTGCAGAGATTCCACATCCCAAAAAGACTTAATCAGTGACATCGGCATCAGGGGCTCAGGGTCTTCATAGCTGGTAATCCAGGACTGATTCGTTTTTATAAAAGTCAAACGGTCCACAGAGTCTGTGGACAGACGCTTTCTATGATCAGTAACAAAACCTCCTGCAGCACTGAATGCCCGTTCTAAAAGCACACTGGATGCAGGGCAGCCCAACAACTCAATAGCATACTGGGCAAGTTCTGGCCAGTGGTCTATTCTCATGACCCAGACTGTAACCTACTAGAGTCAGGAAAAATGTTCAATAAAATCCTCTTTAATGTGTCCTCAAGAGATTTCATCCTCTGCACTCTATGTGGGGACGGGATAAGTTGAGAGACCTTCCCCTTATAACGGGGGTCAAGGAGGGTTGCCAACCAGTAATCATCCTTCTCCTTTATGCCACGTATTCTTGGGTCCTTTTTAAAGTGAAAGCCTAAAAATGAAAAATTCCTTCCAATATAGTGCCAGGGGGGTCCCCTTAATCTAACTGTAAAGTGGCAGATCTGTACCATGTCTAGAATCTGCTGCAGCAATAATTGAATTTATAAAGCCAAAAAAAAGACATTTTTCCTGCAAGCTGCCTTTATTTTGTTCAGCGTCAGCTGGGGAGCCAGGGTGTATGATGAGGCCACAATGTAGTGCACTGGGAACAAGATTAGAGATTTTTTGGATACATTCTGGTGTCACTTTGACCTTGGATAGAAGTAATGGGTGCGTTAAAATTGGTCATTTGGTGTCGGTGGTGCCTTCCCACCATAACCCTATAGAGATAATCTTGATGAAAGCAAGAATTTGCCTTGCTGTAAAAAATTGCAATGATATGCACCTGTCAAACAGGTGCAGAAAAATTGGTCTTTGGGTGTTGGTGGTGCCTTCCCCCCAAACCCTATAGAGGTACTCTTGATGTAAGCAAGAATTTGCCTTGCTGTAAAAAATTGCAGTGATATGCTCCTGTCAGACAGGTGCAGAAAAATTGGTCTTTGGCTGTTGGTGGTGCCTTCCCACCGTAACCCTATAGAGCAGTGGTCATCAACCCTGTCCTCAGGGCCCACTAACAGGCCAGGTTTGCAAGATAACTGAAATACATCACAGGTGATATCATTTGCTGCTCAGTGATTGCAGTATTCTAGTCTGCATCTCCCCAAGGTAATACATAAAACCTGGCCTGTTTAAGGGCTCTGAGGACAGGGTTGATGACCACTGCTATAGAGGTACTCTTGATAAAAGCAAGAATTTGCCTTGCTGTAAAAAATTGCAATGATATGCACATGTCAGACAGGTGCAGAAAAATTGGTCTTTGGGTGTTAATTGTGCCCATTAAACCTATACCAAAAACATTCTTCCAGATAAAATGATTGAACACCCTCAAAGCTAGGCAGCCTCAAAGTCCTGCAGAGATTCCACATCCCAAAAAGACTTAATCAGTGACACCGGCATCAGGGGCTCAGGGGCTTCATAGCTGGTAATCCATGACTGATTCATTTTTATTAAAGTCAAATGGTCCACAGAGTCTGTGGACAGACGCGTTCTATGATCAGTAACGAAACCTCCTGCAGCACTAAATGCCGGTTCTTAAAGCACACTGGATGCAGGGCAGCCCAACAACTCAATAGCATACTGGGCAAGTTCTGGCCAGTGGTCTATTCTCATGACCCAGTAAGACAGTGGATCCTCAGCTGGAAAGCTCTCTGTCTTTGTTTTGGCCCCGAGGTAATTGTCCACCATGTGATGCAGACGCTGCCAATGGGATGTGGAAGCTGACAGCCCTGGGTGGCGAGGACTAAAAAAATTCCAAAATGCTTCACTTAGGCGGATGCCTGCTCCAGTGCTCCTTTCTTGACCAACGAAAGACTCAAAACGACGTTTTCCACCACACTGAAACCTACTAGAGTCAAGAAAAACGTTCAATAAAATCCTCTTTAATGTGTCCTCAAGAGATTTCATCCTCTGCACTCTCTGTGGGGATGGGATAAGTTTAGAGACATTCCCCTTATAACGGTGGTCAAGGAGGGTTGCTAACCAGTAATCATCCTTCTCCTTTATGCCACATATTCTTGGGTCCTTTCGCAGGCTTTGAAGCATGAGGTTGCCCATGCGCCTCAAATTTGCAGAGGCTTGAGAAGCAGACTCCTCGGGGTCACTCAGGATGACAGCATCTGGAACTTCCTCCTCCCAGCCACGTACTACTCCCAAGGGTCCTGGGGTTGGAAAGCCATCATTTACAGATTGACGCATGTCTTCCTCTTCTTAAAAGCCTATGAAAGTGCCAGAATCCTCCTCCTCATCCTTCTCCCCTCTCTCCTCCTGTGTGTTCTGTGACATAGGAATGATGGTGTCTGCATAAAGTGGACCTTGAGAGGAAAGGAAGTCCTCATCTTCCTCCTGCTGCTCTGCTCCAGTGCTATGTCCATAATGCCACGCAGAGTCTGCTCCAGCAGGAACACAACAGGGATTGTGTCACTGATGCATGCACTGTCACTGCTCAACATCCTTGTGGCCTCCTCAAATGGTGACAATACAGTGCATGCATCCTTAATGATCAGCCAATGGCGTGGGGAAAAATGCAGAGGCGGCCTGAGCCTGTTGTTGTGCTGTACTGACATAAGTACTCATTGATGGCCCTCTGCTGCATGTATAGCCGCTGCAGCATTCCCAAAGTTGAGTTCCATCTGGTGGGCATGTCACAAATCAAGCGGTTTACGGGCAGGTGGAATTCCCACTGAATTTCAGCCAACCGAGCACTGGCTGTGTATGACCGCCTGAAATAGACTACAGACTGAATGAAATGGCTACAGACTCTTCTGGTCTGCTTTAGTACATCTTGCAACCCTGGGTACGTACTTAGGAAACGCTGCACCACCAGATTGAGGACATGTGCCAGGCATGGCACGTGTGTCAACTTTCCCTGTCTAAGGGCGGTCAGGAGGTTTGAGCCATTATCGGACACTACCATTCCTGGCTCCAGCTGGCATGGTGTGAACCACCTCTGGGCCTGTCCTTGAAGAGCTGCAAGAATCTCTGCTCCAGTGTGGTTCCTGTCCCCTAAACACACCAGCTGAAGCACTGCATGGCACCTTTTAGCCTGACTCTGGGAAATGCCCTTTGAACGCTTAGGAGGTACCTGATGTTCATAGGACAATTCTGCAGAGGAGAGCATGGAGGTGGCAGAGGAGGAGGAGGAGGGGGTAGAGCTCACAGGTCTGGCATCATCACCACCAGCTGTATGGAGACATAGGGGCACAACAAGCTGCAGCACTGAGCCCTGTCCTACATCCTTCCGAGTTGCAAGCGGCGTTACCCAGTGTGCTTTGAATTAAATATATCGCCCCTGCCTATGCTTGCTGGACCACGTGTCAGCAGTAAGGTGGATTTTATGGCTGACTGACTTGCCCAACGATGCCAGAACATTCCCTTTCACGTGATGGTAGAAAGATGGAACGGCCTTACGTGAAAAGTAGTATTGACTGGGAACCTGCCATTGTGGTACAGCACATTGTGCAAATTCACGGAAGGGGGCAGAATCCACCAGGCTGAAAGGCAGAAGTTGGAGAGCCAACAGCTTTGACAAGCTTGCATTCAGGCGCTGGTCTTGTGGGTGGCAGGGACTGTATTTTTTTTCCACTGCAGAAGATGGGGCAGTAAAATTTGCCAGCTACAGTCTACAGCTGGTGGTGTGCTGCTGGTAGATGAGCTGCTGGGACCTTGGACACCCTGTGCTATACCATCATCCCTTTCAGTGGAGGCTGCTGAAAGGTAATGACTCGGTATCGCAGGGGCAGACTGAAGTGGGTAAGGAGGAGGAGGAGGGACAGATTTGTGCGCCTTTTTTGTGGCTTTTAGGTGCTCTTGCTAACGGGCTGAGTGGTTGGACATTAAATGCCTTGTTAGGCATGTGGTTCCCAAATGGTTGGTGTTTTTGCCACGTTTGATGTGCCTGTGACACAGTTTGCAGATAGCAACAGTGCGATCTGCTGCAGATGTGCTGAAAAAGGCCCAGACAGCTGAGCTGTGGGGAGTGGGCCGGGAGATAACAGCTGCAGAATGTGATGGAATAGGGTGGCTGCTCTCTACTCTTTCTTGATGCCGACCTCCTTGGGGTTGTGCCGCCTCACCTTCAGTTTCCTCCTCTGCTCTATCTGGCACCCAAGTCGCATCAGTGACCTCATCATCATCATCTCCATCTCCTCCATCTTCATCATTACCACTGGAGACAACTTGGCAATACGCTTCGGCTTGGGGAACATGAATGCCAATTTGTCAACCAGTGTTCCTCCCTCTCTCTAGCCTCAACCTCAGAACCAGCATCTGAATCCAGTATGCTGGGCATCATCAAGGAGCAAGTGGCTGACGCTGTGGTCAAATAACTCAGCTGATGCCTCAAAGGCTGATGTTGGGGCTATGGCGGGAATAGATGTGGACAAGGAGGCAGGCTCATCCACTCTGGCAACTGCAGGGGACTGCACACTTGTCTCTTGTGTGACAGAGGATGAGGAGGATGAGTAAGGTTTAGTAAGCCAGTTCACCACCTCCTCTGCATGCTGTGGCTGGATAGCACGGGCAAACTCACTAAACTGAGGAAATGATGCCCTGCCTGAGGACTGACCACCACGTCCACCTTTGCCTGTGGACACTAGGGATGAACGGAACACCCCCCTGTTCGGTTCGCACCAGAACATGCGAACAGGCAAAAAATTTGTTCGAACACGCAAACACTGTTAAAGTCTGTGGGACACGAACATGAATAATCAAAAGTGCTAATTTTAAAGGCTTATATGCAAGTTATTGTCATAAAAAGTGTTTGGGAACCTGGGTCCTGCCCCAGGGGACATGGATCAATGCAAAAAAAAGTTTTAAAAACGGACGTTTTTTCGGGAGCAATGATTTTAATAATGCTTAAAGTGAAACAATAAAAATGTAATATTCCTTTAAATTTCATACCTGGGGGTGTCTATAGTATGCCTGTAAAGGGGCGCATGTTTCCCGTGTTTAGAACAGTCTGACAGCAAAATGACATTTCAAAGGAAAAAAGTCATTTAAAACTACGCGTGGCTATTAATGAATTGCTGGTCCGACAATACACATAAACGTTCATTGATAAAAACGGCATGGGAATTCCCCACAGGGGAACCCCGAACCAAAATTTTTTACAAAAATTACATGGGGTCCCCCTAAATTCCATACCAGGCCCTTCAGGTCTGTTATGGATATTAAGGGGAACCCTGGCCAAAATATAAAAAAAAATGGTGTGGGGTCCCCCTTAAATCTATACCAGACTCTTCAAGTCTGGTATGGATTTTAAGGGGAACCCCGCGCCAAAATTTTTAAAAAAATGGTGTGGGGTCCCCCCAAAAATCCATACCAGACCCTTATCCAAACACGCAACATGGCAGGCCACAGAAAAGAGGGGGGGAAGAGAGAGTGGTCCCCCCCTCCTGAACCGTACTAGTCCACATGCCCTCAACATTGGGAGGGTGCTTTGGGGTAGCCCCCCAAAACGCCTTGTCCCCATGTTGATAGGGACAAGGGCCTCCTCCCCACAACCCTTGCCCGGTGGTTGTGGGGGTCTGCGGGCGGGGGCTTATCAGAATCTGGAAGCTCCCTTTAACAAGGGGACCCCCAGATCCCGGCCCTCCCCCCCTGTGTCAAATGGTAAGGGGGTACAAAAGTACCCCTAGCATTTCACAGAAAAAGTGTCAAAAATGTTAAAAATGACAAGAGACAGTTTTTGACAATTCCTTTATTTAAATGCTTCTTCTTTCTTCTATCTTCTTTCTTCTATTTTCTATCTTCCTTCGGTTTCTTCCTCCATATTCTTCTTCTCCTGGTTCTTCTGGTTCTTCCTCCGGTGTTCTCGTCCGGCATCTTCCTCCGCGGCGCTGACGTCTTCTTCCCTTCTTCTTCTCGGGCCGCTCTGCATCCACCATGATGGGAGGCTCCCGCTGTGTGACGCTTCTTCTCTTCTGATGGTTCTTAAATAATGGAGGGCGGGGCCACCTGGTAACCCTGCCCCCCCTGACGTCACGGGGAATGCCACAGGGAAGTCCCCATCAAGTCCCTGTGCGTCAGAGGGGGCGGGGTCACCGGGTGGCCCCACCCTCCATCATTTAAGAACCGTCAGAAGAGGAGAAGCGTCACACAGCGGGAGCCTCCCATCATGGTGGATGCAGAGTGGGCCGAGAAGAAGAAGGGAAGAAGACGCCGGTGCGGTGGAGCAAGATGCTGGACGAGAACACCGGAGGAAGAACCAGGAGAAGAAGAAGATGGAGGAAGAAACTGAAGGAAGATAGAAGAAAGAAGAAGCATTTAAATAAAGGAATTGTCAAAAACTGTCTTGTCATTTTTAACATTTTTGACACTTTTTTGTGAAATTGTAGAGGTACAGTACCCCCTTACCATTTCACATGGAGGGGAGGGTTGGGATCTGGGGGTCCCCTTGTTAAAGGGGGCTTCCAGATTCCGATAAGTCCCCCGCCCGCAGACCCCCACAACCACCAGGCAAGGGTTGTGGGGATGAGGCCCTTGTCCCCATCAACATGGGGACAAGGTGTTTTGGGGGTTACCTGAAGGGTCTGGTATAGATTTTGAGGGGGACCCCACGCCATTTTTTAAAAAAATTTTGGCCGGGGTTCCCCTTAATATCCATACCAGACCTGAAGGGGCTGGTATGGAATTTAGGGGGACCCCCACATCGTTTTTTTTTTTAAATTTGGTTCAGGGTTCCCCTGTGGGGAATTCCCATGCCGTTTTTATCAATGAACTTTTATGTGTATTGTTGGACTGGCAATTCATTAATAGCCGCGAGTAGTTTTAACTGACTTTTTTTCCTTTGAAATGTCATTTTGCTGTCAGACTGCTCTAAACACGGGAAACATGCACCCCTTTACAGGCATACTATAGACACCCTCCAGGTACGAAATTTAAAGGAATATTACATTTTTATTGTTTCACTTTAAGCATTATTAAAATCACTGCTCCCAAAAAAACGTCAGTTTTTGAAACTTTTTTTGCCCCATGTCCCCTGGGGCAGGACCCAGGTCCCCAAACACTTTTTATGACAATAACTTGCATATAAGCCTTTAAAATTAGCACTTTTGATTTCTCCCATAGACTTTTAAAGGGTGTTCTGCTGCTTTTTGAATTTGCCGCGAACACCCCAAATTGTTCGCTGTTCGGCGAATTGGCGAACAGCCGATGTTCGAGTCGAACATGAGTTCGACTCGAACTCGAAGCTCATCCCTAGTGGACACATTTTTTGCCGGCCCCCTTACAGTGCCAAGGGAATGTCTGCCTCTCCTTGTTGTTCTCCCAGACATTATTGGGAGGGAGGGGGTGGTGCTTATAAGCAAATGTAAAGGAGAAGTTGAAATCTGTACATAGATGCACTTTAATCAATGTAAAGAGGTGTTTGGTGCCCTTTAATTTTAGTACTCACACTACATAGACACACGCCACGGATACAATATAATATACTGCAATATAACGTACAGTTACGCACAGAACTATATGGCGCTAAACTGGCAGTAATGCACACAGAAGTAAATGGCGTTAAACTGGCAGTATCACACAAAAATATATGGCGTTAAACTTGTAGTAACGCACACAGAACTATATGGCGTTAAACTGGCAGTAACGCACGCAAAACTATATGGCGTTAAACTGGCAGTAACGCACGCAATACAATATGGCGTTAAACTAGCAGTAAGGCATGCAAAACTATATGGTGTTAAACTGGCAGTAACACACGCAAAACTAAATGACGTTAAACTGGCAGGAGCGCACGCAATACGATATGGCGTTAAACTGGCAGTAAAGTACAAAACTATATGGCGTTAAACTGGCAGTAACGCATGCAAAACTATATGGCATTAAACTGGCAGTAACACACAAAACTATATGGCGTTAAACTTGTAGTAACACACACAGAACTGTATGGCGTTAAACTGGCAATAACGCACGCAAAATGATATGGCGTTAAACTGGCAGTAACGCAATCAAAAAGACGCAAAACTAAATCTGGTTAAAGTGGCAGAAACGCACGCAATACGATATGGCATTAAACTGGCAGTAACGCAATCAAAAAGACAGTGTTCAACCGTCACTACTGACGCTATCTGAACTGTCCCTACTCTAGCTATATACTAATGTCAAGATTACTGACACGGTCTCACTACACTACACTGAAACTATGTGAGCTGTCCCTACTCTAGCTGCACACTATGAAAAGCTGAATGATAGTCCTCCTCACTACACTCACACTATCCCTAGACTGACACTAAAATAATATTCTCCACTGACAATTGAAGCAAAATTTAACAGTATAGCACACTAACTAATAGCACGAAACAGAGCCCTGTTCTATCTCTCTCCATGCCAAAATCACACTGAAAATGGCTGCCATTGAAAGAATACTTTTATAATGTGGGGCAGGAATGAGCCATGATTGGATAAAGTCATGATGACAGTGTCCAGTCAAGACTGACAGTGTTCTGTGTCCTGATTGGCTGAAGCTGTCACTGCTTCAGACAATCATGGCTTGCAATGCACTGTTCAGTGCCACAATGCCTTGTGGTCAGTTTGGGGGGGTGAACAAACGGTTGAATGATCCGTTTGTTCAGCTGTTAGCCGAATGAACAGCGAAAGTTCGGCCCGAACCTATGCTCGGCCCGAACTGTTCGCCCATCCCTATTCCAGAGTGGTATGCTGATTTCCTGCAGACATCGCTAGAAAGAAGCCCTCCTAACTCCCCATTCTCCACCCCTGACAAAAGGCTGTAGAAGAAACCTAAACAAAGCCATGGTGGAAGCTCTAAAGCAGGCACTCCGAGGAGATAGGCAGAAGCTGCCAGAGACCAAGATGCTGACTAATTCACCCCGTATTGTCTTTGATTTGCACTCTGTACTTTGGCCTGATTTTTTGTTCATAACAGAGACACTGTTGATCTTTAACGCAGGTGTAGAGAACATACACTCTGCACCCTCTAGACCTTCCATGGAACAGACAGGACCTTATCATAAAAGTTCTTTGCCCCCACTTGACTTATGATAGACCTGAACAATGCTGTTGAGCTCCTTGGTTTGTTCGCTATGACTACCACCTGTTTGAGCCATACTACTCAGGCTACTATTGTCTGTTCTGAACTGAACGGGACTCATCCGCAGATTTGAGGATTGCATAACTGACAGTTGTCTGACACCTAAGGGGGAAACCTGACTGACTGGTTCCACTTTGCGGACCACTCCAAGTTCCCAAGCACAGCCCATTGAAGGACCCGAAGTATGCTGACTGAACCCCAGTGGGTGCCCATAGTATCCCTGGGTCACCAACAAAATATACCGAAGACTGTCACTCCATGGGAGGGTATACTGCATAAGTTGATAACAGTGTTCTTCTCTTGATGCGTGGACTTATGTTTTATTTGCCCAGATTTATGACACCCAATTGGGTCGAGTATATAATAATTCAGCTTTTTCTTTTTAAGTTAAAGCCCTTAAGGCTGTGTGTGCTATAGTTAGGATGATTCTATTGTTTAGACAAAACAAAAGTTACAGGTGTGCTGCCGCTTGGTCCTTGACGTTTCCCTTTTCCCCCTCAGAGTGATCCTGTTCTCCTATTTCGGGATATAGGACACACTAATCCACATAGTGAGTTCCCCCTTTGAGGTGGTGGGTAAACACCCTAGGGAAGGGACCCCCAGTGTTTATTCGCTCCTTTAATACCTCCCTACCTTATCTTTCCATCTCTTTTTCTCTCCATCTCTCTATTCTTATGCCCATCTGTCTCCTTCAAGGTATATCATAGCTAAGACCGAAAATGCAGATTTTTGTTATCGTACAATTTCTAATCCACGTTTCCAAGTTGTTTCCTTGCAGATTGCTCTTGGGACCGCCTCCTCCTGATTCCCCATCATAACCTACTCGTCATTGGAGCGATGCCCCTCAGCGATCTCCCAAAACATCAGGGGCCTGAACATACAAGAACGACACACTACCCTTTTGAGGGTACTTAAAAAAGGTAGGCCACAATTTGTATACCTCCAGGAAAAGCACTTTAAGACACAACATATCCCTAAGCTCACAAACTCATACTTCACAAGGGCTTTTTTGCTACTAATAGCGATACCAGGTCTAAGGGAGTCTCAATATTAATTAGCAAAGACACACCATTTGAGTTTGATATAAATGAGAAGCTGCGCTGACCAAAATAAAAATATGTGACTGTGATGTATAGCAGCTAGCACACAAACAAACCAAGTTACATTAAATACATATTTAGCTCTGATAGACATACTGCCGTATGGCAGATATGTCCCACAGGATCTGGTAAGAGTATTTAACTCTAGAAGTTTATGACGTTTTGCCTCTGATTGCTGTGTAATCCAGTCTTCAGTCAACATCTTGTGTCCAAGCACCTCCCCTGTCTGAGAAGACTCCTTCCATGCACACTTATTAACTGTGGTCTTTTGGCTCTAGTGTGTTGAGCTCAAATATTGCCTCTGGACATTCCTACACTTATGCCGAGTACACACGGTCGGATTTTCCGATGGACAATGTCCGATCGGAGCGTGTTGTCGGAAATTCCGACCGTGTGTGGGCGCCATCGGACATTTTCCATCGAATTTTCCGACACACAAAGTTGGAGAGCAGGAGATAAAATTTTCCGACAACAAAATCCGATCGCGTCAATTCCGACCGTGTGTGGCCTGTTCCGACGCACAAAGTGCCACGCATGCTCAGAAGAAATTCCAAGACGGGACAGCTCGTTCTGGTAAACTTAGCGTTCGCAATGGATACAGCACTTTCGTCACGCTGCAATGTAAAAAATGGTTTAATACAGCGCACTCTCTTCTTCTTTATAATGTGACAAGAATTAAGTAGTTTTGCTGCTCATATTCACACACACTTCTCACAAACTTTTATTTGTGTTTTTTTAGTGGGATTCCCTCAATATATTGTTATTAGTTGTCACATCTGACAGTTTTATATTTTTTATGTTTTTTTTATTTTGTTTTTAAGCCTTTTTTTTTCTTTAATGTTTGGATTTTTTCCAAGGCTGATCTTTGTTCAATGTTATTTTTATTTTTACTCCAGAATATTTTTGTGTGTGTTTTGTGTGTCAAGTTACCCCAACACCATTGATATCTTTTATTATTTAATCTCAAGGAGATTGTTTGTTGTTGGTGTCCCTTGTTCATTTCACATTGTATATTAGAAATGTACCTGAATCCTCACAAACCAACTGTCATTTTTTAAGTAAAACACATAGGAGAGTATAATTCAAAACAAAAATCCTTTATTAAGGGATCAGAACCAAACAAAGAGGAAGGCAACACTGGATCAACAGGAGAAATTAGCGAAGCCTGGGACCCCCACGGCAGACATCAATTCTTAAACATCAAAACTGGTGGCCTGAGGAGTCCATATGTAAGGGAGGGCAGTCTGGTCCAGGATTCACAGAGACTTGGATAGCAGCAGATGACATCTGTGTCCCCAGGCTGTGGTACCACAAGAGGCTGCATTTTTTGGCCGACCAGACTGGATCCAGGGTCCTCACTGTCTGGTCTTCCTTTCACACTTCCTTCCGGGCTGTGGCTGTGCAGTTGGAGATGTGGCAGGAGGAGGAGTAGGACCTGGAGGAGGAGAAGGACTGGGGGGACCTGGAGGAGGACTGGGAGGACCTGGAGGAGGACTGGGAGGACCTGGAGGAGAGGGAGGAGGAGGAGGACCATCCCAAAGCTGTGTGTGAGGTGTAATTTGGCCCCTCATACCTTTCTCCAGAGCCTCTGATATGAGGGCCTCACACATGGCTTTTTGGCCCTCCTCCATCCTCTGCATTTTATATGCTATGAAGGCAGCAATATTCTCCTGCCTGGTGTGGGGTGCTCCCAGGACCTCTGTAGCCCTCCAAAAGAATCTGATAGCCGCCTCCTCTAGGGCACTCGTCCTACTGCCACTTTCCCTTTTCAGGGGGGGTGGAGGGACCTGCAGATCAGCCAGCCGGCTCGGCCCGGCCACCTCCTGGCTGAGACTTCCCTGTGTATGAAAAAGGGACATAGTTGTAATGTTTTGCATCATCAATCACAATCCTAAATTAGTACTCCCAACTAACATCTAGTTAACATCATTGATTGGACAAGCAGAAATATTTAGAGGAATGCTATACCTGGCTCAATCTGGGCTCCTCCACATGCGGCCTGGAAGGCCCAGGTTGGGCGTCAGAAGCCTCAGCCAGGGGGGAAGGAAGTGTGGAAGGAAGACTGGAGAGGGATGACCTGGGTTCAGTCTGGCCTGCCAGAAAGTGCAGCCTGTCGTAGTACAACATCCTGGGGACATAGATGTCATCTGCTGCTCCGGATCTCTGTGAATCCAGGACTTTCTTGCGCTCCCTCAGATATGTGCTCCTCAGGCCACCAATGAAAATCTTTAAATAAGTGATGTCTGCCGTGGGGATCACCTGCTTCACAATTTCACACAATTGCTCCAGTGCTGCCTTCCTCTTTGCTTGGTTCTTGAAATGGGGGTGGGTAATCTCCCACAGACAGGGCAGCTCACTTAGCATATCAATGAATAGTGACATGAAGTCAGTATCTCTCATTAAGATATCCATGTTCACTGCAAGACACAACACAAGACAAAGCCTAATGTCAGACAAAACTCTCCTAATCTTGTTACAATATAGGCCTCAATCTAGAAGCAGTATAGGCACAAGTTTGTCTCTTACCTTCGTTCTTACGATCGGCGCGTCCAATGCTCCTTCCTCCGCTCACAGATCGTACGTAATACGCACGCGTGTTACGCTTTATACACACTGCGCATGCGTGTAACTCCGCCCGCCCCTGACGTTCTTTCTAGTGTATTCCCCGCCCCTTTTCGTTCGGCGCAGTGGGTGAAGAGCATGATGGCAGAGTTACAGCAGGTGCGGGCTAATTATAGCAACGAGGAGGAGGAGGAGGAAAGGCCGGATCCAGGCATGTCCCGATCCAGAAGGAGACGTTTTAAGGCCACAAATATGTCGTTTGGGGAGATGTTGGAGATGGTACACATCATGAGGAAGTCCGACTATGACGGAAAATATGGGCCTTACCCCAACCCCAACATCCGAAAGGCAAAAATCATTGGTAAAGTGGTCAGGAGTCTAGAGCGGAATTTCGGGGTACGAAGATCTAAAGATCAGCTCAGGAAGCGGTGGTCGGACCTGAAGTTGAGAGAGCCAGAGCAGTACCGAAAGATCCGGAGAGTGCTGCAAAAAAGTAAGTAGTTGTGCTGTGTTCCTATTCTTTCTGTCTTTATTACGTTCGTTCTGCTCCATATGCTTTTATTAATTGTAACGTTTAAAAGGGCAACTTTAATGTTCATGGGCCCATTATTCGTTCGTATCAAACATTTTTATTTCGGCCTCTAGAACACCATTGTTTAGGCCATATGCATTTTCACACATTTTTTGGGGCCTACTTGGATGACAAAGATTTGTTTGTGTAGATGGGTTTGTTACTAGAATGAAATGACAACTAGATTGTGTGTAAAGAGAGGACACTGAGCAGCTGTTTTCACATCTGGACACTGGAGCACTAGTGTGGGACACAAGAACACCATTTTTATTAGGGGGGGCACACAGGTGCTCCAGTGTATACTATAGGGGGGGCTACATCTGTGAAGCTTGTACCAAACAGGTAAAGTATTGCAGCTTGACAAAGGGCAATAAAAAATATATACATCTTTGAACTCTGCTAAAATAGACAATTGTACCCCACTTCCAAGCAATGTTTCATCTTTATAGTTCTGACCTCAAATATCTGTGTGCTAATTATACCATTTTTGTTTTACATAGGGGAGAAAAGACTCGGAGGACACCCCTCATCCGAGGAGACCACAGACCCCCCACCTATGGAAGAAGGTGAAATACCCCCAAACGAAGAAGAAGAGCAGGAGGAAGAAGAAGACGTGGTGGAGATTGGCACCACAACAGGTGAGTGTCTGCGACCACAGGCTCAGGTAAAAGAGATGGATGGTGGCAGATTTTTGAGACCTTTTTTTTGTTCTTTATCTCTTTTTAGGTGATCGTGATGTGAGGGATCCTGAACGCTTTACTTCAGAAAGTGCCCAGATACTTATCGGGGAGATCATGGGGTGTAATCTCCAATTGCAAAACATCCAGAACCAAATCAGTGATGTTATTAAAAAAAATAATAACATCATTGATGTTTTGGGGCGAATTTAAACCCCACAAAATCACCTGTTTTATTAATGTGGTCCAATCTTCAAAAAATTTTTAAAATGTTTAGAAAAGCCAAATTTGGAGGATGCACACAGTGTGCCAACATGTGCTATCTGCCATCACGGGAGATCAATGGACGCGTTTTGGGGGTGCAACACCTTCCTCAATTATAAAGTCGCATTGAGGAAGGGCTTTCTCCCCCAAAACACGTCCCTTGATCCCCCCTGATGGCAGATAGCACATGTTGCCATTCGTAAATTGGTGTGCATCTTCCAAATTTGGCTTTTCCAGGGGTGATTTCCCCCCATCTGAACGCTAGATCAAACCCAGTTCCTAAATACTGATGTCTGATCTAGCCTTCAGGTTTTACCTAATGTGAACTTTGTAAGTTCAAGTTTTTTGGCTTTCTTGTTGGTTTTACACAGGCCTGTTTTATCTGAAATGGATATTTTGATTTTTCATAATGCTACTGCAAACATTGTTATACAACAAACATGTTGGTTTGTTTTAAAAACCTTTGGTAAATGCGCATGTGATTGTGCAGCTATAAAAAAGTGCCTTACTCAAGAATGTGTGGATTATTGTCTCAACACTACCACACTTTTGGGGTGATGTAATTGTTGTTTTATGCACAAATGGGGGTTATTTCCTAAGGGCAAATCCTCTTTGCACTACAAGTGCAGGTTCAGTGCAGTTGCAAGTGCACTTGTAGTGAAATGTGCATTGCATTTAGGAAGTACCAGCCAACACTGTTTTTTATAAGGTTACCCAATCACGACATTTTCTGCACTCAACACATTTCTGTCAGGGTCAGCTAAAACAAACACAAGCAGTAAATGTCCACCAAGAATTTCTTTTGGTTGTTTTTTATTTGAAAAAGGTGTCACAGATTGTCTGGCATATTGATAGCCCCCCTACCCGCAAAGAACTCCAGGTATCGTAACCGGACATCACGGGCATTCAGGGAGGGCAAGCCAGGACGGCCGCTTTCAAGTGCCGTCATTGTTGATGTATTTGGGATTCCGGCCTCAGGCCCAACTGAGCCAGCATAGTTGGCTGAATGTTTTTGTAGAAAATTATGGAGAACACAGCAGGCAAGTATTATATGGTTCAGTTTATACTCCGCCATATGGAGGGGTGTCATAAATAATCGGAACCGGCTGGCCAGGATTCCAAATGTGTTCTCCACCACTCTTCGGGCTCTGGCCAGCCGGTAATTAAAAACCCTCTGTTCCGGGGTGAGGGTCCTCATCGGGAATGGCCGCATCAGGTGGTCCCCCAGCGCAAATGCTTCATCAGCAACGAACACAAATGGGAGACCTTCAACATTGTCCTCTGGAGGTGGCAAGTCCAAGCTGCCATTCTGGAGACGCCTGTAGAACTCCGTCTGGGCGATGACTCCACCATCGGACATCCGGCCATTCTTCCCCACGTCCACATACAAGAAGTCGTAATTAGCCGACACCACCGCCAACATCACTATACTATTAAACCCCTTGTAATTATAATAGTACGACCCCGAGTTGGGTGGTGGGACGATGTGGACGTGTTTCCCATCAATTGCCCCTCCGCAGTTAGGAAAGTCCCACCGCTGGGCAAAGTGGGAGGCCACAGTCTGCCATTCCTGTGGCGTGGAAGGAAACTGTTGAGGAAAAAACAATAAACATTACTATTTTTTCACAGAAACATGGCAAGCAGATTAGACACAAACATTATGGGTCAACCTCCAGATAGCATTTATTAAGGGGAATTTAACAACAACAAAGTATAAGGTACACCTATCATATTCCCCCTCCCCCCCTCTCATGGGCCATTTCTAACATTATAGGGGGGGGGGGAACTCTTGGACAGGTAACCCTCTTCACTTCATTGAGAGATGAATGCCTAAATACAGGGTATTACTTGGAACAGCCCCTCCTTAGTTACACTATTGGCAGCCCACTGGACAGGTAAGAAGTGTCATAATACAAAGATATAAATACACACTGTACACATTTGAGCACATTTGGACATTCTGCTATTACCTATCAAGATCATAATAGGATACAAGAACTTTAAACAGTACCATTGGAAAGTATACAGGCAGGCCCTTGCACTACATGCTTTGGGGAATTCATCCATAAATCTGAGCACTAAAGAGATGGGTATAGTGTGTATGGGTTTGGCAAAGTCAGCAGATAGATGATTGAAGATAGAGAATTGGGATCAGCTGACTTAGCAGTTGGGGGAGGGAGGGTTACAAAAAATTTGGGGACACCACAAAAAAAAGCCTCTGCCACTCTGCCTGAATTTAAATCAAAAATAACATTTCCAAACATTTTAGGGGGTGTTTGGGGTAAAGCACTACTATGGAGCTGCTAAAATACATTGTTAAGTGACTACATGAGGTGAATATAGGGCAGGAGACACCATGCTGGGGAGGTTATTGAAGGGCAAATATGTATGAAGGACCTAAAATAATAATTACATAAAAATCCAGCATGCATGAGAACAAAGGGGACATTCACAGCATATTACAATCATGGTAATTATGGAATGAGGGAAGAAATACAATATATTATCAAACATTCAATACAATAAAATGTGATATAAAAGGATAAAAATCTTACCTTCATATACTCCTTCTGTAGGACCTGTATGATGGCAGAACAGGTCTCTGGGATAATGATCCCCAGAGCCTGGGGGGAGATGCCTGTCGAGAACTTCAAGTCCTGCAGACTTCTCCCTGTGGCCAAATACCGCAAGGTAGCGACCAGCCTCTGCTCCGGAGTGATGGCTTGCCTCATGCAGGTATCCTGCCTGCTGATATAGGGGGTCAGCGAAGCCAACAAACGGTGAAATACGGGGTCCGTCATCCTGAGAAAGTTCCTGAAATCATCAGGATTATTCTCACGGATCTCACGGAGCAAAGGCATATGACAGAACTGGTCACGCTGAAGCAACCAATTCTTGGTCCATGAACTCCTCCCCACCCTGTTCATGGACTGGACTTGTGTCAAGGTCAGGACCCCAACACCAAGCCCCCGCACAGCACGAACTCTACGAGGAGTATGCATACGAAACATGGCTACAAAACGGTCGGCTGCTCAGAACGAAGTAACAGAACGCACTGAAGAACAGCAAGGCCTGTGAAGAGCGACCTGAAAAACAGCAACGAGCAGACAAGATCGCACAGAAAACTCCAATACGAACTGACTGCACGCACTGAAGAGCAGATACAAACCCACAAGCACAAACTGAATGTCAGAAAACGATCTGAAAGCCACGAGTCTGAAAAAGCGCGAATCGTCTCTCACCAAACTTTTACTAACACGAGATTAGCAAAAGGAGCCCAAAGGGTGCCGCGCTTGGTTCTGAACTGGCCTTTTCTAGCCTCGTCGTACGTGCTTGACGTCACCGCGTTCTTGGCGATCGGAAATTCCGACAACTTTGTGCGACCGTGTGTAGGCAAAACAAGTTTGAGCCAACATCCGTCGGAAAAAATCAGAGGATTTTGTTGTCGGAATGTCCGAACAAAGTCCGACCGTGTGTACGGGGCATTAGTGTATTCACTTTGGACACTTTTTTTACACCTTACAGGCGTGTATTGAGTTGAGTAACATTATTTATATTTACTTTCAAATCACTGATTTTTTATTTTATATCTTCATTTTTTCTTTTTTTTGGTTAGCGCTGCACGTTTATTTCTATGCACCATTTGAGTTAACTGAGCAATTATCTGACCCTGAAGATAGGTTAATTTTCTTGAAAGGGTCTCTAGGGGGCACACCAGTGACTTTGGAGAACGTATACTTTCCGAACAGAGCACATATCACATTTTGTCATTGAATTGTACAAGAGCTGCAGGGATTCGCCACGGGTTGTCTAATTTTAGGAGGGGACTTTAATGTCCCGCTCAATCCCCTAACCAATGCCTCTAATGGGAAAACCTGTATTATGTACAGAATACTCAAAAGACTTAAAGCCCTTCTCCAATCCCTGCAGCTTGTGGACACTTGGCGCTTCCTTAACCCAGAAGGTAAGGATTTTTTTTTTTTTTTCCACAAAAAAAAAGGAGTTTATTGAGAAGTTATCACAATTACAAATATAGACAGTTGAACAGATTTTGACAGGTGCTCCATGACATTTTATACAATAATGATATAAAAAGTAAAACTGTCACTGATGTCATGGGGAGAACAGACATATGGTGGGAAAATAAGAATGCATGAAAGGAGAACCCGCTAGATACATTGCTATGAGACATTATTTGCATACAAGTCTTATAGAAATCATGGGTACTTTGCGTGGTTTAAGTATAACAGAATCCGGAACATAGTAGGTGGGGGTATGAGACTTGTGTGAAGCTAAAGCGGGAAGGTTTGTCTCTATTAGGTCTTGGACTGTGTTGTATTGTCAGTCTGATATTGCGAGAAGGTTACGTAAGGGCAAGGGTAAGAAGGGTATATACTTTGGGTTATATGGGAGTGGTATAAAGGTTTAGAAGGGGAAAGTATGAGGGTAGGGAAAAACAGAGGGAGGAAGAGGGAAAAGAGGGAAACAATAGGGGAATGATGTAAGTACAGTGTTAGGGTAAGAAAAGGGGGGGCTAGGATAGGGGGTAGAAGGGCCGCCCCCCCCTCCCGGCCAGCCCGTCTCGTATTTAGGGGTTCCTGAGGATCCTCTCGCCTCCTAAGGGAGGGAGGATGTCAGAATGGGAAGTACGACTTGTAACAATTGGTGGTTTTAAAATGTGACCAGCAGGCCCATATGTTGGTGAATTTTTGTATGCGATCTTGTGAAATATAGATCAATTCTTCCATCTCCTCAATTTTGGCAATCTTTGTCAACCATTCTCTGATTGTCGGGGGGCTGGTTGAGCGCCATTTGACAGGAATGCATAGTCTGGCAGCATTTATCATATGCATGGCCAGCGATCTATGGTAAGATCTTTTAGGTAAGGTTGTATGGTGGAGGAGATATTGTGCTGGAGCGAAGTCCAGGGTATAAGTAGTGACTCTTTGTATTATGTCGTGAACCTCCCTCCAAAAAACCTGAAGGATCGGGCATTCCCACCAAATGTGGATCATAGAGCCTACGTCACCATTACATCTCCAGCATGTATTTGGGATCGAGGGCGAGAATTTATGTATGCGAGATGGTGTTCTGTACCATTTGGTAAGTATTTTGTACCCATTCTCTTGGATGGCAACATTTAGTGATCCTTTGTGGGTATGAATATGTATGGTCTCCCAGTCTTCCTCAGTGAGGTCTAAGTGTAGGTCTTTGTGCCAGGATAAGTGAAAGGATTCAGTTTGAGAGTGATGTGGTGTTTCTTGGAGGAGAGAGTAGATGGTGGATATTAGATGTCTTTGAGGTGTGTTCTGGGTGCATAATGTTTCAAGTGGGGTTAATTTTCTCGTCCATGTGTTATTGGAGGTAATAGAAGAGAGAAAGTGTGTCAGCTGTCTATATGTCCAAAAAGGAAAGTTTTTTGTAAGGGATAAGGATTTGAGGTTATCATATGTTCGTAGCCGGTCTGCGTGGAAGAAATGGTGAGCTTGGACTTCTGCATGTGGCCATTCTTGTTTTAAGAATGTGTTTGACAACCCCGGGGGGAAATCTGGATTTCCCCTCAGGGAGGTCAAAGGCCCTGGTTGTGAAGATAATTGAGAGGTTGTCATGGCCGAGGTGAGGGCGAGCAGTGACGGGTAAATGAGAGGGTGTTTCTTGATTGGTTGTGTCCAGTGTTTGGATGAAATCCAGGGGAGGTAATGTAAATGGCTAGGTACAAAGGAGTTTTCCAGGGTCACCCAAGGTTTCCCTGATCTGATAGTACACCAGTCCACTACTCTGGTTAAATGGCAGGCTAAGTAATATTTGTAGAGATCTGGAAGTGCAATCCCACCTTTGGTCTTGCTAAAGGTCAGACGAGAGTATTTGATTCTTGGGGGGCCGCCCCTCCAGATAAAGGACGTACATGCCTTTTTGTAGGAATGAAAAAATGCAGGGGGTAGATGTATTGGGATGGTCTGCATTAAATATAGGAGGCGAGGGAGGATAATCATTTTAATCAAGGCCGAGCGTCCGAACCATGAAACGTTGAGCGTGGCCCACTCTTTTAGGTCTGTCTGAATTTTCGAGAGAGCAGGAAGAAAATTCTGGTCAAATAGGTCTGTAAGTTGTTTGGTAATTTGGATGCCTAGGTAAGTAATGGCGGTGTTTTTCCACTGAAAGGGAAAGGAGTCTTGGCAGTGAGTGACCACCTGTGGGGGAAGGGATATGTTCAGGGCGTGTGATTTAGGATAATTTATCTTAAGATTCGATAAGACCCCAAAGTGGTTGATGTCTTTCAATAAGTTGGGTAGGGTGATGTGAGGTGATTGGAGTGTTAGCAGGATATCGTCTGCAAAAGCTGCTACCTTAAATTCCCTCCGATTTATAGTTATTCCTTGAATGTCCGTGTTCGCACGCAGTCTATTTAGTAGGGGCTCCAAAGATAATATAAAAATAAGAGGGGACAAAGGACACCCCTGACGGGTACCATTGGTTACTGGGAAGGCGTTTGACAGGAGGCCGTTTGCTTTTACTTTCGCCGAGGGACTATCGTATAGAGCGGTGATGTAGTTATACATGTGGGGTGGTAGACCAATGCCCTTCAGTACTGCTCGCATATAATCCCAAGCCACCCTGTCAAACGCCTTCTCGGCATCGAGAGATAGTAGGAATCCCTTCGTTCCCGAGGAGGTAAGCCAGTGGTGTATGTTTAAGGTGCGGATGGTGTTCTCTCTGGCCTCTCGTCCTGGGACAAAACCCACCTGGTCTGCTGAGATCAGGCCAGGAATCAGGGGTAATAATCTATTTGCTAGAATTTTTGCATACAGTTTGATATCCACATTGAGTAATGAGATGGGTCTGTAATTGGCCGCCAGGGATGGATCCTTATCTGCTTTTGGTATGACTGCTATATGGGCTTCAAGCATATTGCCTGGTGAGGTGGAAGGGACCGCTAGGGAATTGAAGGCCTTGAGCATTTGCGGTGAGAGCGTTTCTAGGAAGCTTTTGTAGTAAATTAGTGGTAGGCCGTCTGGGCCTGGGCTTTTGCCTACTTTCATTTGTTTTATTGCCAAGCCCAGCTCCTCTAAGGTCATGTGTCCTTCTAAATTAGCGGCTTGTTGTGAGGTTATCGGTTTAGGGCAGTATTGGGTTAGAAAGTCGTGGATTTGAGATTGGCGAGGAGAGGTGTTGGGTGAGTCTGAATTATGGGATGGCAAATTATATAGTTTAGAGTAAAAGCTTTCGAAATGGGCCGCAATGTCCTCATTTTTAGAAATCACCGCACCCCTGTCGGTGCGAAGGTGGTGAATTATGGAAGAAGTCTTGGCCGCTTGTATAGTGCGGGCAAGCAATCTTCCGTTTTTGTTACCGTGTTCGTAGAACACTTTTTGTCTGAGTACATATTGACGCCTCGTGCGTTTTCCTAATTCCTCCAGTAGATTGGTTCTAGCATAAAGGAGGTCCTGTAGTGTGGATTGGGATGTGGATTGCTTGTGTGATTTTTCGAGTCTGTTAATAGTTTCGATGAGGGATGCAATATGGGCTTGTCTGATTTTTTTCTCTTTTGTTGCCAGGGCTATGAGTTTCCCCCTTATAACACATTTGTGGGCTTCCCAGAGCGTGACCGGGGTTGTCTCTGGGGAGGAATTTTCTTGAAAGTACTGTTGAAGTCGGGTGTTTATTTGTCTTATTACGTCAGGATCTTTAAGGAGGGATGGATTAAGTCTCCATGTTTTGGTTCTAGTGTTGTATTCCGGGAATGTTAGAGTGATCGTGATGGGGTGGTGGTCTGATAGGAACATAGGTTCTATTGTAGCTTGGGAGAGGTGAGATAAGTCTGTTTGTGATAGAAATATATAGTCAATTCTCGAGTATTTTTGGTGCGGGGAGGAGAAGAATGTATAATCTTTGTCCGTCGGGTGCATGGTACGCCAGGAATCATGGAGTGTCAAGTTCTGTAATTGGAGTTTAATTTGTCGCAGTGCCCGATAGGGGAGCGCAGAGGTTCCCGTGGAGGAGTCTAGGTTTGGATTTAGTGGGACATTGAAATCGCCACCAAGAAGTAATATACCCTCTTGAAATGTGGAGAGGAGGTCACAAATTTGTCTGAAGAAAGTTACTTGATGATCGTTTGGGCAGTACACATTAGCAATTGTAATTGGTTTTAATGCGTAGGTGCCTTTGATAAAAATGTATCTACCCTCTTGGTCAATCAGGGAGTCTTTCAATTGAAAGTCAGCGTGTTTGGAGATAAGGATAGAAACTCCTTTTGTTTTTGCGGTTGGGTTCGTGGAGTGGAGTGCATGTTTATATAAATGGTTCGACAGTTTGGGGATATGTTTTGCGCAGAAATGCGTTTCCTGTAGTAGGAGGAAGTGGGCTTTGTGTTTTGTCAGTGCTGATAGTACTTGCGTCCTTTTTTCCGGGATGTTTAAACCTTTTACATTTAGTGATAGGCATTTGAGAGAGAGTTGTTGTGTAGATGTTGCAGTTCTCTTCGACATTGTGGGTGTCTATAAATTCAAAGGGTACTTAGTTGAGCTAGCTAGTGTCGTGTCTTGCGCACGTATTGTAAGGTGGAACAAAGGGTAGATGAAGGCTGGAGGGGGGGAAGGAGGGGCGGCCCCGGTCTCGCAGAGTAGATGGAGGGTAGAGAAAGTGCAGAATGGACAGGAGAGGATAGATCCAGTAGAGATAGTGGGGTAGAAAGGAGATGGGAGGGTAGGAGATAGAAGGAGCGGGAGGGGGAGGGGGAAGGGGGTAGGAGAGGAGGCAAAGGAAAGTCAAATTAAGTAGACTTAAAGTCTGGGGGGTAAGGGGACGTACCTCAAAATTAGAATGGATACGTGAATAGGGTGTACCGGAGGTGGACGTAGGCTTGCCTATCCACCTATGGGGTAGAAGACCGGATTAGTAGCTCTAGTCCGTACGGACAGCTGTGTGGGGTAAGTGAGCTGTGGTAGGAATGAGTGCTACAGCACTATGGAGGACGAAACATGCTGAATGATAGTGGTTGGGGGCTTATGGACTTATGTATTAGACTACAGTGTGGGAGTCTATGTATGGGTGATCAGGGACCATAGGACTGTTGGTTCAGTCCTGTGATTAGTATAAGTTGTAGTACCTTATGTGATGCTTCTGGTAATAATAATAGTATCCCAGGCTTCCTAAGGTTTAACAGTAGAGAGAGAAAGAATTCCCCTCTCAAAGCATAGTAAACATGTAGAAAATAAACAAGAAACAAGAACAACCGCCTATGATAGCCTGATCTCTTGGGAGGCTCAATCATTAGGAAAGGGAGTATAAACTGCTACTCATAAACTTCTGTGTCGTGTTGTAGTTAGGTTTGTTCAGTATTCCTTTACATTATGAATTTTTTTGTTCCCCTTATCAAGGGGGCATACCTGTTAGTGTGGGAGCCTGGATCTCTGCACCAAGTGTAATAAAAAGCTTAGGTGTTGCAGATCTTAACTCAAAGGGGTGTTCGTATTGGTAAGGGTCTGCTGACAATGGGATGGATTGGCATCATTTCCTTCTAATTGGTGATTCCGTAGGATTTCAGAATGCTTAATATAGGTTCATAGGGCATGGATGAGGTAGAAAATATCATTGGAAGGGAGAATTAACTGCATGTCTGGCGAGTATAGGTCTCCCCTACCCCATGTTTAAGCAAGAGTAGGGGGTTTAAGGATCCAGGCTCCCACTGTTTGTCTTACACGCACAGTCTTAACTATTTAAAACATACAAAATAAGCGTTTTTAACATAACTAACATAACTAAAAAGAAAAATGGAGAAACATCCCTTTGCTTTGAGCAAGAGGAAGCGGCCTATTCGGGCAGCAAATGATACACCTAAGGTAAGTGTAGACCTGGCATGAGTGTTAGTGCTGCGATAAAAGAAGATAGCAGATTGGTCACCTCTGACTGAGGCGTTACTCACAAGTCCAGATAAGGTGGTGAAGTGGTTGCCAGGATTATGTATATGCGTCTCTTATCCTAGCAAAGGGTTGGCAGTGCTAGTCTTTGAGGAGGCTGGTGTTGCTTCTTCAGCTAAACGGAAAGGAGGATAAAAAAAAAAAAAAAAAAAAAAAGTATGTTAGAAGGGAGGAAGAGTTAGAGTTACTGTGTAGAAACAATATGGTTAGTTCAGATGAAGGCGATGTCTTCTAGTGGTTCTGCCGAGGAGTGCCTGCCAGGTCTGGGCTGCGTGCTGGGAGGTCACGGCGGGGCTGACGATCTCCAGGCGAGGTAGGGTCCAGTCTGCGTCGTCTGGAACGATGTCTTTGGGCTTTGGGAGATGACTCGTATGAGACTGGCTTCCATGGATCCACAGGGAAATAGAAAGCATGCCACTCAGGTATATCCATCTGAGGAATGTCCATTTGTTCGCAGAAGGCAGGTAGATCTTCCGGGGTTCTAAGAAAGGCAGTGCGACCTCTAGTGGATGCTGACAGGCAGAACGGGAATTTCCATCTATACTGGATGTTATGCGAGCGAAGTACTTCCAGCAGGGGGCGCAGGGTGCGTCTGTTTTGTAGAGTGATTTGAGATAGGTCCTGAAACAATTTTACTTCAGTACCATTGAGTAATATGCGTCCTCTATCTCTTGCTTTTTTAAGAATCTCCTCTTTTAGGGGGAAGTTGACAATACAGCAGATGATGTCCCTGGGTGGTTCATTGTCGCGGGGAGGGGGTCTTAATGCGCGGTGTATGCGTTCCATCTCTACGGGGGAATCTGCTGGTCGGCCCAGTAAATCATTAAAGATGGAGCATACTGTGTGTTGTAGTGCGGCCTGGTCAACTCCCTCCGGGACCCCCCTCACTCTCACGTTGTGTCTGCGTCCCCTATTGTCCAGGTCCTCCACTTGTCTGTGGAGCTCAAATAAGTGTGGCAGATGTGCATCATACGTTTTCTGTACTTGCCTGATAGCAGTCGCCTTTGTACGCGTGTTCTCCTCCACTGTTGCGATTCGATCGTTCATTGAGTGAATGTCCGCCTTGAGATCTGAAATCGCCGACATCATGGTATGTTTGATGTCTTGGGCCACTCTCTGGAGGTCTCTTTGTAGGTCAAGTAAGCTTGGCAGCGGAGCTCCAGGGTCGTCTTCGTCCATAGTCGGGTCCGTGCTGCTTCTAATTGAGTCCGGGGATGAGGCCTGTATAGCGTGTGAGGCCCGTGCGGCCTGTGATGCCTCGAGGTGCGCTGTTTGTCTGGTCCGGAAAATCTCTGGGATGTTTCCGCTGATTTGCGTGCCTGGTTCTTTTTGTGCACGGGGTGTTGAGGTACTTCTGTTGGGCTTTCCCATCATGGGTGAGCGAAGTTAGAGCCCCAAATAAGGCGTTTGTCGTCCTCCAAGTGCGGGAGCTTCTTGTTTAAGCAGCCATCTCGGTTCCCGTCCAGGCCACGCCCCCCCAGAAGGTAAGGATTTTACCTTCTTTTCTCTCCTGCATTCCAGATATGCGAGAATAGATTATTTGTTCATATCTCAGAGAGACCTCCACCTGATAAAAGGAGCTCATATAAGTAACCAGACAATTTCAGACCACTCCCCTATCTCCTTATCACTGGACTTATTGAACCCCCACAAAAGCAAACATGAAGGCTTAACACCTCACTACTAATGGATCCATCACTTCTTCCCTCTCTTACTTCTACCCTGACTGAGTTCTTTAAACTTAACACCACACCAGACGTGGACCCTCCTATAGCCAGGGAGGCACACAATTGGACGATTAGGGGAGAACTGATCAGAATGGGCTCCAAACGTAAGAAAGAAAGGGAAATTACCATTAAAAATTTGATTACACAGATCAGTTCCCTGGAAACTCCGCATAAGCAATCCTTCTCTACAGATTCAGCAAAACAGTTGTTAGAAGCCCGGAAAAACTTACAACAAATACTTGACTCCAGAGCTAAATAAATTTTATTCTTTAGAAGGAAACTATATTATGAGTCGGGGAACAAAACAGGCAAACTTTTAGCTAGGGCAATAAGGGAACATACACCTGCCAATAACATTGCCGGTATCAAGCGGGTGGATGGCAAATTGACGTAACATCAGAGGCAATAGCTGATCATTTCCATAAATACTACACAAAGCTTTATAACCTACCACCACAACATAGACAACCTGACATGACTGCAAATAGAGCTCAAATTATCCAAGACTATCTATCTAAAAGTGGACTCCCGACCCTACAAGACTCTGACTCCACCTTATTGGAAGCACCGATCACATCCCTAGAACTCAGACAAACTATCAAACAGCTGAAACCGGGTAAAAGCCCAGGACCTGATGGTTATTCCTCCACTTACTACAAGACTTTTCTGAATATTCTTACAGACCCTCTCATTGCTGCCTTGAACTCCTTGTTCTCACCTAGGGAGGTGACCCCAGATTTCCTTTCGTCCCATATTACGGTGTTACCGAAACCAGGAAAAGACCCATTAGAATGCACTAGTTATTGGCCCATCTCCCTATTAAACCTAGACGTCAAATTGTTCACAAAAATCCTTGCCATGAGGCTGAGTCCACTTCTCCCAGATCTGATTGACCTGGAGCAGGTGTGATTCATGCCTGGGAGGGAAGCCAAGGACAGTGTCACTAAGGCCCTCCTCCTGATACATGCAGCAAAAACACAGGACATCGAGGGCTTTCTCCTGTCTATGGACGCGGAGAAAGCCTTTGACCGGGTCGCTTGGGATTTCATGATGGCAGTGTGTAGACATATAGGTCTGGGCCAGCTTATGCTTTCGTGGATATCAACCAGAAACCCACAGCGCAATTAAAAATTAATGGCACGCTATCAGAATAGGTGCACATAGCGAATGGGACCAGACAGGGGTGCCCATTATTGCCCTTGTTATTCATTCTGTCACTGGAACCCTTTATTAGAATGATTAAGCTAAACTCTGCGATCGCTGGATTCCAGGTTGGGGACAGTTCAAGCTGGCAGCTTATGCAGACGACCTTCTATTCTTTCTCACAAACCCAACTGTGACCCTACCCAATTTACTGAAGGAGTTCAACTTATATGGATACCATTCCAATCTGAAAATAAATTACACGAAATCAGAGGCACTTAATATCTCACTTCCAGACAATATACTCCATCAAACTACATCCAGTTCGCAGTTCAGATAGGATCCTAGTGCACTTAAATACCTAGGCACATGGCTCGCTCCTCAATTACAGAATATATTTGAACCAAACTATCCTCCACTTCTTAAAAGTTGTGAAAGAGATCTTAGAAACTGGCATCTGGAATTCCTTTCCTGGTTTGGGCAGGCGGCAATCATCAAAATGGTGATATTACCCAAGTTTCTTTACTTGATGCACACCCTTCTGGTCAGAATCCCCCCCACTTTCCTTAGAACACTAAACTCTATTCTATTAAGATTCCTTTGGAACCAAAAGAAACCTAGAATCAGACTTGTGTGGTTAACAAAATCTAAGGAACTGGGTGGGATTAATCTGCCCAACTTCAAACATTACTATTACGCCTCACATATAGCTAAAGTGCTAGATTGGCACTGCCACGACCATATGAAAGATTGGGTTTCACTAGAAGGCGAATTAAATTGGTTGTCGCTACAATACTCACCGTGGATAACCTGGGCCAGTTATCCCTTGAGTGTGCGCAGACACCCTCTCACCGGTAACACATTAGAGATCCTACACTTCTTAGCCAAACAACAATCTATTACTACGGTCATGAGTCCACTGACCCCCCTGAAAGACAACCCAGATTTTACCCCAGGGAATCAGAACAATGTGTATCAATCCTCAGCACAGAATACCCCCCTGCTGGTGGGTGACTGTTTCGCTAGAGGCAGATTCAAAGACTGGACCACCTTAAAGTCGGAAAATAACTTGCCCCACTTACGGTAATGGTCCTACTTTCAGTCCTACTATGTCTAAACAGACATAGACAGATACGAAACTTCCTCAGACCTTTAACTGATCTGGAGTCGATATGCCATAGCAAAAACCCCTTGAACAGAGCCACTTCAATTGCCTACTCTTGGCTACAGTACCCTAAGATCACGGAGGAGGATGGTCACAGGAGGAGGTGGTCGGAGGAGTTGGGCGAGGAGATATCGGATAAGCAATGGAGGTATGCTTGCATTTTAGCTACAAATGTTCCATAAACACAAAATCTCAGGAAACGAGTTATAAGTTGCTAATGCATTGGTATAACACACCAGACAAGTTACACAGATGAGACCCCCAGAGGTCAGAAACCTGCTGGAGGTGTCGAGGGGACATGTTGGCCCACGTCTGGTGGCATTGTTCCCCCATCACAACTTACTGGACTAAAGTCAGGGATCTGATTAAAAAAATCACAGAAACTAGACTGAACCTGAATGCAGCATGCTGCTTACTACACGTAGCAAACTTTTCGTTTAAACGGTATAAACATTCATTAACTAAGCACCTTCTTAATGCAGCCAAATCACTGATTCCCTTACACTTGAAATCCCCAAGGGTTCCTTCCATCTTGGAATGGCTGAATAAAGTCAAGGATATATGTGAGATGGAGGACACATTGGCACAGGACAGGGGCCAGGTGGAAAGATTCCACAAGACCTGGCAACCATGGTGTACCTTTAAATACTCACAGGATTTTGATGCCGCCTTGTCTCAAGACTCCCCTTGATGCCCTCACTAACAATCTCCTCTCAATGGCCCTACTTTATTAATCATCATGGTTCAACCGAAACGATAGCTTATAGTGTACCTTTCCCCTCCTCTTCCCCTCTTTTTTTTCTTCTTTCTCTGCCCCCCCCTTTTTCTTTTATCAATGTTTTCAATCAATATGTTTAATTAGGATCGTTAAAGTATTTTTCTTTTTCTTCACTGAGTTTTGTTGTTTAATATTACTACACTGCAGATTACGACAAAATCTCAGTCTCACAATCACAGATGGGATAGTCCATGATCAGTTCACATGGAATTAACCATCTTTGAATACTTTACCATTGAAAAATGTGTATAAATGCTCCATGATTAATACATGTTTCATCACAATGTTTTCATATACTTGCACAGTTGTATCTGCTACTTGCGTACTATGCATTTTCTATCCCTTTTTTGTTTCTTTTTTTCATCTCAATAAAACGAAATGTTGCAAAAAAAGCCTTCTGTGTGCAGCAGCCCTCCTAATACTTACCTGACGTCCATCTCAGTTCAGCAATGTTGCAGGACTACCCCAGACTCCCGTTCTCATTGGCTCCTGCTGCTGTCAATCAAAGTCAATCAGCCAATGAGGAGAGAAAGAGGGTGGGGCCAGCCCACGGCTCCATATCTGAATGGACACACAGAGCTGTGGCTCAACTCGGGTGCCCCCATAGCAGGCTGCTTGCTGTGGTGCACTCAACAGGAGGGAGGGGCTAGAAGCACTGAAGAGGGACTCGGGAAGAGGAGGATCTGGGCTGCTCTGTGCAAAACCACTTCACAGAGCAGGTAAGTATAACATGTTTGGTTTTTTTTTAACAAAAAAAAATGACTTTAGTATCACTTTAAGTTTAAACGAAAATATTCATGTTTTAAGACTTCTTTTGCCAAAGAAAGGATTCTATTGAAATATACGTAAAAGTGTTTTTATTGCTACTTAATTTAAATTAAGCTTTTAGTGGCATTCCATCTTCATTAAATTCAAAATGTATTAAATTAATTAAAAATGTGCACATCTTTTGAATTTCTTATAATTACATTTCAGTTCATTCTCTCAAATAGATTTTTGCAATCACATCTGACAAATAAAGTTTGAAACCTCTCATTGTCCATAACCATTTAATTTCTGTTTTGCTTTCTCTACCACCTGTGTCCAAAATTTATTTTGAAATGTTTTATATTTAATTAGAGGTTCATGAAAAAAAAAAAACATGTGCGAATGAAAATTCTTTTTAAAAAAGGATATAAAATATATAATTACAAAACAAACCATTTTGTAAATTATTGATATAAAAAGTAATTTTCCATTACAATCTGCAGCCATCTATGACTGCCTAAAATTATGCAACCATGGAAACTGTACTTCATTTGTTTTCAGAATGATCACTGAATTATCTGTTCATGCAGAGCGAACCTATAATTTGCCCCTCAACATCACATACTCCCTTTATCTTTAGTAGCCTGAGACACCATTCATTCACCATAAGCCAAAGTATATATCACCTCCACACCACAGATCTTTGAGATACTGTCCAAACATTTTATTCAGGTGATCATATCACAGCGGTAAGGTGCACTGATTCAGGACCCCTTCCTCAGGCATGTGATTTGACTTTAGTAATTCAACCTCAAATAGTATAAGTTCACATCTGAGATTTTCAGGGGACACAGAAAGATGTTAATATAAATTCCTCAAAAATCATGCTACTACCCCAAAATAGCCCTTAAAGATAAACAGAATGAGGCTCATGTGCTCGGATAGCCCCAGGACTCAGGCAATTCAAAGGTCCAATGAAAGAGAAAAAACCCAGAACCACGATGAATCAAAAATAAAACATACAATTAAAATGACTCATTACTTGTAATTATGTATGCTTTTCAGCCTCTTACATAGGCCTTATTCAGAAGAATAAAATAACAACATGAAAGCAGGTTTCACAGTGCCTTGAAAAAATTCACCCCCCTTGGCTTTTTACATATTTTGTTACATTACAGCCTTTAGTTCAATTTTTTTAATCTGAATTATATGTGATGGATCAGAACACGATAGTCTAAGTTGGTGAAGTAAGATTAGAAAAATATATACATAAAACTATTTTTCAGAAATAAAAACTGATAATTGGCATGTGCGTATGTATTCATCCCCTTTGTTATGAAGCCCATAAAAAGCTCTGGTGCAACCAATTACCTTCAGAAGTCACATAATTAGTGAAATGATGTCCACCTGTGTGCAATCTAAGTGTCACACCTTTTTGAAAGGCCCCAGAGGCTGCAACAGGCACCACT